>NC_141694.1:1208518024-1209215672 GCF_964263255.1 Lissotriton vulgaris
TCCAGGACCAACTCGATACAAGAACACATGTAGAATATTAATGGTGTTATAGACCACTGCTATAGTTGTAGTTTCATGCAATTGATTTGTGTGTAGTAGGAGAAGGTCTATTGTAAATTAGGTGTTTTTACCTGGAGACAATATCTTCCTGTCGCCTTAACAATGGTGCATTGCCGATCACTGTGGTCATACTGTCTACCTAGGTACAAATTATTTGCCTTGATATTTGTCCTGATTTATTAGTACAAAAGACCAGTTGACACGTCTTATGTCTATTCAATCAGTTGTCTCGTGGTTGTTTTTTATAAAGTTTGTAAGCAAAATTAGGCCACCCCGAGTTATTCACTAACCCAGAAGGCATAGCTAGAAAGGATATCCCATGGCTTAAGCAGGCATTTTATGATAGAGCGTGTATGGAACGGGAGGCTGCGGTGCTTATTGAGCGTTCTATGAGGTATTTTATTATGGTGAGAACTATGCCAGGAATGGACCCTTAATTGTTATTGGAGATGTCTAATCATCATGGAAGGCTCTTTACATATTTTGGGTTCAAAACATTTATCCGCTTTTATTACCCAAGGGATCATGGTGTAAAGTCTCAGATCTTATGCCTTTCATTTGTGATGGTGTGTCTTGCCTTGATTCTCTCCATACTGTCATGCTATGGCCTAGATTTAATTATCTGCATTTTAAAAGTATTTGTCCACTCATTTTTCCATTGAATTTTATATAAGTTAGGCCAGCCTATCTCTTTTTGTAGATGGTAAATTCACTTACCATCTGTTTTCATCTGACTTGCTTTATATTTGGGGTTCTCAATGGGAGGGGATTGCCTGTATCTGTTCCCCTTTTTAAACAAAAGTGTTTATTTTCTGTTTTACTTGTCTTTATAATGCAAACTTTTTAGACTGATTATCGATGCTTAGCTGTATTCTGTTTCTATAATTTACAAGGAAGTTCAAGAACTGTGAAGGATGTCTATGTTATGTATTTTATTGTATTTTAAATGTATACTTTGTGATTTTCTATATAAAATTGAATAAAGCTTTACTACTACTGTAATTTGCTGTTTTACGGAGACAGTATCTTCCTGTCGCCTTAACAATGGTGCATTGTCCGTCACTGTAGTCATACTTTCAACCTTGCCTTGTTATTTGTCCAGATATATAGTGTTTGTATTAGTAAATAAGACCAGTTGACACTTCTTATATCTTTTCAATCAGTTGTCTCTTTGTCTTTTTGTAAAGTATGAAAGCAAAATTGAATAAGTAAATGCATTGTGAAAATTGTTGTCAATGGCCTTCTTGACTGTAGCACAGCAATGCCTCCGGTAGAAACCAAAGAAGGATTATTTGAATAATCATGATTTAATTTCAAAGGGTGATTCTAGTACCACTGTGGTTACGCATAATAAGTTGACCCCTTGTCTGACAATAATGTATCCATCCTGCTACAGCCTTTTTCATAGTTCACTTTCTGATATTACAGCCCAGGCGCTAGAGGGTTACATAGGCTCCCACTTCTTTTTTTTAATTCGTATTGGAAGTAGCAGGCGTGCACACTGTGCTTTGAAAGGCATCAGCCGCCATATTGTAAGTTGCGGGACCAACAGGGGCACAGTGAGTAACAGTGTACCGAGCAGTGATCCGCTCACCTAGAGCATTCAGTGCAGAAAACATTTGGTGATTCGCATACCTTAAGGCAAAACGAATCATTTAAAGAATGCTATGCCAAGAGCGCTCTGTGATTTGCAGACCTTAAAGCATAACTAAATATCTTAAGCATTCACTGCGAAGAATAGGCAGTGATTGCGGTGATTTGCACACCTTAGAACCAATAATTTTAAGCTATTAATGTGAATACTTTTACATTTACTTCTTCTTTGATAATATCACGGAGGCAATTTGTTCTGCTCCTGCTCTACAAGGTTTGATCTACAAAGGTTTGAATTCCTTTTGAAATTTGTTTGAATTTTTCTATGAAAATTTTCCAAGTGAGGAAGATGCTAAAAACAAATGTAAACTGTCTGTGGTCAGATAAATGTAAGCAAGATTTTGATAATAACATTGAAGCAGTTAGTTCTGCACCTATATTACAAGGGTGATTTCTCCTCAGGCAGCCTATACAGTGAGGTGTTTTGAAGCGGGGAGTACAGAGGAGATTTGGAGGAGTTTTGGTGCTGTGACGGGCCATTTTTCTTCGGCTTGTGATTTTCCTCATGTGCAGTTGTACTGTCTCGTGCTGAGACAGGAAACAGAGGTGCATAAACACACTGTGGTTTGAAAGGCATCAATCTGCTCTACAACGGTTTGATCCCCAGTGTACAGATGCCAATAGCAAAGGTCTGCGGCAAAAGGAGTATGTAAAGATGACTCCACAACAAGCCTCCTAATTCTCCAGCTATCGTTTCTCACATTCTAACGTCAACATTCCACGTTCTACTGATGTCATTACTTCCATTACACCGCCTCTTCATTTTATTTAGCACTTTGTCATAAAATTGGCACTATCTGATATTCAAAGAGTGCTTAATAATGATTGAATCTGCAACTTTGACATTCATTCGATTTTATTCAGGGTGGCCAAGCACACTGGTGCGTTTGCAATAAAGGCTATATATTACATGCCATGTGCAGCAGGCTAAAGGGCTGGACAGGTGAATCACAAAGCTGACACACATTTCTGTGCCCAAAATAACAGTGCTGGCACTGCCAGTGAAGGGAAAACAGACCAACTTTGAATGGTACTCACAGCACTTGCAAGAGATTGGGCCTTCGTGTTTGGGGCATCCTATGTGGTGCTGTGGAAGGATCTAAGAGAGCTGATGGGAGAACAGATGTGCTACCTACTCCCACCCCACAGAACAAATCATTGTGCTGTGTTGGTATAGACATTGATCACCTTCAGGCATTGTAGACTGCGGTGCAAGTATGCTTTAGACATTTTGAGTGGGTACACACATTTGTAATGAGAATGCTAATCAGTGAGAATAAATTGATTTTGGCATATTCCACTTGTTTGAGTACTAAAGTGTCATGATTTAGTGCTACCTTTGATAAGTGACTATTGGTATACAATGGTTTGTGTCCATTTAATCCTACTTATAGTTCTATGAGTTGTCTTTGTTCATTGCTCCTGTGTTTTCACCCAGTCTGTGGTGCATCACTTTTCTGATTGTACAAATAGTTCAGTTTTTATTTGCTGTTGCAGTGTGAAGGTTGAAGAGGGAAGTAGGAGAGTGCACACATCAGTCTGTTTTGTCCTTGAGATAAATGTTTGTTCCTTCGGTGTGATACTCACTCAGTAGCTGGGAATTTTAGTAGGCACTTATGATTGAGTGCTAAAACAAAAGAATCCATACTATGTAAAAATGGAATACCATAAGTTTAAATTCTTAAAGTAAAAAACAAGTTACCAACTGAGATTAAAATAACGTGATCGACCCTTCTATTTGGAATCTAACTACATTCTGAATGTCGATCAAAATTTAATAAATGTTGATAGCAAATGCAACTTTTTTCCATATCGTTTTTTTTCTTGTATACATGCATGTAGTTATGTAGTACTTAATTTGTAAAAAAAAAAAAAAAAAACTACCAGTCCCCTCATTAGGAGGCAACTCAGCCTGAACCACTCATTGCCCCTGCTGGCGCTACTGATGACAGCACTCATTGTGGAAGTGCGAGAATTAGGCTATTCCAGGCCCCTAGTGTCGGATACGCTAGCAGGGAACTAGCAGGGTGGTCTGTCAGGGGAAAACATTCCTGAGGAGCAGAAACAGACAAACTATAATTTCTCTCTCTGTCAGGTGGAAAGATCTTATACGAAAGCAAGGAACAGATTAATCTCACAGAGTTCTGAAAGACACCCATCAGCTCCTATAGAGAAGGTGTCTTGGGTGGTTCTCTGTGCCAAAGGCACAAGCCTTGAAATCTACCTGACACAATTGGAAGTAATACAAATCAGGATAACAATACAAGATAGAACAACAGGAGCAGAACAACTAAAAGCCAAACATAAACTGGGCTCGGGCAAAAGCAGGACTGGAATCAGTGTCAGGAGCAGGACTGACATACTGAAAACTGGGCTAGGAAGATCTGCACTCAAGGCAAGACAGAAATATACAGACAAGCAGGAACACAAGGCAAGGAGTATGCATATAACAGGATGGAACAGGAAGAGTGCAGACAGGAGAATATGATCAATGGCTAACACAGGAACAGAGATGCAGGAAATGCACAAATAGCCAAAAACAGAAAAATGGGTACAGGAAAAAGAGAAAACAGAATCAGAGATCAAGCCTGTAATAACAGCAGCAGGAACCCAGCAGAGAACAAGGGCACTCAACAAAAGTAAGTTGCAAGCCGCTGCACTCTGAGCTCACATGGTTGAAATAGCTGCAGGCTCAGGGGAGGAGCACAGGTGCAGGAAGACAGCCGGGTGCAAGGTATTAACAGGATACAGGGAATCAGGGAACTACTAATGAAGGAAAGGCTGAACTGAGAACTGGAGATGAGAAGACCAGATGAACCAGGAGACACAATAAAGGGAATAGGAAAACCTAGAATGGAGTATAGATCAGCTCAAACGTGGATAAGAGTCAGGAAGACAAATATAAAGGGGTCAGAGTAACAGTAGGATCCAGGAACAAATCTAGCGAACAGGAAACCACCACCAGGACGTGATTTAGGATGTGTCTGAAGACAGAGGGCAATACAAGGACCATAATGGATCAAGGACAAGGAACAGAAACATGGAGTAGAAGGGGAACAAAACTAAATATGGTAAGTATTGATGTGCAAATGTGACCAATATTGATTTAAAGACAGGTTCGTAAAGGGCCCTTGTAAGTGACATCTAGTATCAGGATGGCAGAAACCTGACACCCTGAGTATATGATTGGTTGGGAGGTTTTAGTCATTTTTTATGTATCTTGAATTCATAATCAACTGTTGCTGTGATTATCTCTAAATTACTTAGAAAGCGTCATTATGTGGCAGACTGTTATAAGTGCTGGTGTTGACATTTAAGTGCCTGTGCTGAACATCAGAAAATAACAGATCAGATTAAGCACTGTATGTTAGGCTTAGGTGACACTGAAATTAATGCTGGCTTAATTTGCACAATTTGGGAAATTTCAAACTATGCTTGTTACATGAATTTATTGAAATCTCACCCTTTTTGCCACAGTGCGTAATAACACAACCTTTCATGTCAAAATAACAGTGCAGGAAGGCAGGATCATGCAAACAACTAGAACAAAAACTGTTGTTTGCAGCATTTGTGTTTTCCATGTGAGAAATTGGGTTTGTGGTTGACTGGAGTGAGAGCCCTGGTCAAGCTACAGCCACAATCCCTTGCAGTGTAAACCACCAAAAAGTCACTGAATTAACCTGTGCTTAATCCTGGGTAGCTTGGCACAAAAAGCAGTTAGGCTTAACTTAGAGGCAATGTGTAAAGTATTTATGCAGCACACACACAGTAATAAAAAGAAAACACAACAAAATAACATTTACAAACCAATTTAGAAAAATAGAGTATATTTTAATAAATTATTGTAGTGTAGTCCAAAAAAGTACCCTCTCATGCAGGACCTACGACGATTACGGATAACATTTATTTCATTTTCTTTTATTTTATTTTAGGAGTTTTGTATAGAGCAAGTATCAGATCGCTTCACAGCATGTACAATTATAAGCATTATCGGCATAAAAAAAATCCACAACGTGCACAATTATGAGCATTATAGACATATATACAGTACAGATATTGTGGTCGAATATGAGGGTTGGGGTTGCGAGGTTTCATATAAAGTAGGTATCGTGCTAAGAGCGAGTAGGGTGTATATCGATCAAGACGAGGCATGACGGGTGATCCCGATGTTTTCTAGTTCTGAGACTACTGTTTTAAAACAAAGCAAAGTTTCTGTACGGTGTCAAACTGTTTCCGGTGCATCTTGTGATCTTATTGTTTTGTTCGAAAGCGCTCTAGGAAAAGGACTTTCAGTAGGTTCTTGAATTATGAGAATGAGGTGGTCGTTCTTATGTGGGGGGATGGAGTTCCAGATCTTAGGTGCATTTCCCGCAAAAGATTTAGTAGTGGTTTTGTGTTTCTGAGTTTTCAGTGGGATGAGTAGTAGAGTGTTGGAACTCCTTAGGTTCCTGGACTGGCCAGCCCTTTTGAGTTTGGGGGCCAGGTATTCTGGTTTGCCTGTGTGAAGGGCTTTATGCGTGAGGCAGGCCGTTCTGAACCTGGCTCGCAATTCAATTGGGAGCCATTTTGTTGTATATGAATGTAGGACCTTAGTGTAATTTTCCCGATGCATGCCCATATATAGGTATAAATCACCCTATCCTTATATAGGCATAGAAATCATAACCATATTTAGACTTAGCCCATGCAGTCCAAATACGGCATGGCTACTTCCACTAGTTCCGAAAATCCACAACGATTTCTTGGAAAAACCCACCTTCAATAGTCAGGGACTTCCCCTTGCTTGAATATTAATTTATCCAAGAAATTATGGAGTTTTCAAAGAACTGAGGCCCAGATGTAGGTAATAGCAAATTACCGAATGGTAAATACCGAATTTTACCGATTCGGTATTTACTATTCGGTAATTGCTATGTAGGTAAAATATTCAGTAAAAATACCGAATCGGTAAGATTCGGTAATTACCGATTCGGTAATTACCGAATCTGTATTTTCCATTGATTCCTATGGGCCTTGAAGCCCATAGGATTCCATAGCAAATACAGATACGGTAATTACCGAATCGGCAAATTTACCGATTTTACAAGGGGGACAGGGTGTCACTTTGACACCCTGTTTCACCCCTGTTTCTGGCTTGTGTGCCATGTGACACACATCATGCCCTTAGGGCATGTCTGTGTGCCACATAGTACAGGTGTACATGCACATATGTGCATGTACACTGGAATTCTTTTTTTACCATGGAATAGTATTCCATGGTAAATAACGATTCGGTAAGGCCCTGTGGCACTGATTACAGTGCCACCTACATATGGATTTACAGAATCGGTATATTTGCCGATTCGATATTTTACAGATTCTGTAAATTTACCGATTCTGTAAATATGAGGCCCCCTACATGTCAAATCCCAAATACCGGTCAGTAACGGCCGAAATCGGCCGTTACCGACCGGTATTTGACGACCTACATCTGGCCCTGAGTCTTTGATGACGTTATTATGTCCACCCTTACGTCAATCTCGGCACCTTTAAGGTATAAATATGCCCAAATTTGCCCAGGCAAACACACAGCGGTTTGGAGCAGTTTGACTATCTACTTGCCGACGCATCTCGCTGTAGCAAGTGCCGAAGGGAGATGACCCTCCAGCAGTCGCACTGAGAGAGACGCTGTCTTTTCTCTTGCCGAGAAATCTAGCTCCAGTGTTTCAAGGCTACCCTTACGGGATGCTGGGAAATCGAGTCCTGAGAAAGAGATACAAGACCTCCTTTATTCAAAAACCAAGGTACAGAGCTGATTAGATCCTTAGAGAATTGTTGGATAGAGTCTTGGCAAAAAATACTAAACTTAAGCTACACCTCACTTACTTCTCCCCTCGTACCAGACCTAGGTTAGGTACATTGGGGTAGGCTTATTTTAGAAGCACCAGTTGAGTACTTTTAGTTTTTATTTATTAATGTATGTATTCTATGTATTTTATGGCTTAGAAACCATATCATATATACATGTATTTATATAGCGCAAATTACCGACCCAGTATCTAAGCGCTTGCTTAGGGAACCCGTCCTGGTATTCCCCTGTGAGATAACCCCGGCAGGGTATCCACAAGGTGAAAGCCAGGCATCCCACCGCGAGGGGCCGTTGTGGAGATTAGGCAAGCTATTGCCCAGAGTCGCAGAGTGTGAACCTGTGAATCGAGTAGGCACCGGAGCGAGAATTGTCAAGTCCGTGGACATTTTAGGACTCAAGACCCGCCGAGCCGGGAATTGAACCCTGGTCCCGGGCTGACCTCTGCTTCCAGGTCTGCCTCCTCTAACCTGTGAGCCACACTTCTCCACTTATATATCATGCTTTTACAGTATTATTTTATAATACTCTTCGTACTGTACACCTTGTACTTTGCAACCAGTATTAGGATTGTAGAAGTTCATTTCTTCTGCATGAGAAAGAAGACTATTCAATAAATACTTTTTATTGAAAACGCCTGTCTCTCTATTTCTCTGCACCTCTGGTGAAACGGAGCATGCACGATTGACTGAGTAAAATAACTATCTATTGTTTCTGCGACTCTAGAGATACATTTCTTATTCTTGGGAAACAAAGTTGTCATGTTTATGCGGTTATCAGAAACGAATCCCTTCTTGAGTATTCGAGAAAGTTTCTAGTGATCTCTGAGCTAGCTGGCACTCACAATTAAGTCTAACATATTCGATAGAGACCTAGTTGACCTCAGTCCTACGCCTAATCTATAGTATATGGTTTTCCAATGCGCAGAGCCTATTGGGAATATAGGAACTACACTACAAATTAAGTTCCTTGAGTGCGGGAGAGATGTCCTCGAATTTCTCAGTTCCTGTGACCATACTTGCTGCGGCATTGAAGGTTGTTTTCAGGGGGCCTAGGTGAGATTTTGCTGTCCCGGTCAGGGCTGCGATTCCATAGTCAAATCTGGAGAGCACCAGTGTTTGGGTGGCCTGTTGAAGGTCTTTTAGGGGAAGGAAGGGTTTTATTTTGTACAGAAGTTTCAGATGGAGAAAAGCGCTTTTGGCGGATCTTGTGAAGTGTTTTTTCATGTCCAGTTTGGGGTCTAGGGTGATACCTAGAGATTTCACTGACTCCGTTGTTGTGAGGGTGCCATTGAGGGCGTCAATGGCTTTGAGCCATTCTTCGATTTGAGGGGTTTTGTCTCTGTTGGAGATGAGGAGTACTTCTGTTTTCTCTTGATTGAGTTTTAGGTGGTTCGTTGTGAGCTATTGTTGAACCTCTTTGAGTGTGACATTTAGTCTGTGTATGTCATCAATGGAGGTGGTTTCCAGATAAAACTTTGTATCATCTGCATAGAGGTGGAAGGGGATGTTGGAATTCCTGTGTAGTGTGGTGAGGGGTTCTATGTAGATGTTGAAAAGTTGGGGGGAGAGTACTGACCCTTGTGGAACACGTCTATTAAAGGGGCGGGGGTCGGATACAAAGTTTTAAATTTTTATTCTTTGCAAGCGGTTGAGGAGAAAGGAAGAGAACCAGTGGCGGGCCGTCATTTGAAGGCCCGCTCTTTTTTTTGAAGGACGTTGAGGAGCAGGGTGTGATCAACTGTATTGTACGCGGCCGATAAGTCTAGGAGAATGAGAAGGCAACATTGGTCTGAGTCAAGTGACTTATGTAGATCGTCTATGACATTTGGGATTGTTGTTTCGGTGCTGCAGACCTTTTTGAATCCCGATTGGTAGGGGTCTAGGAGCTTGATGTTCTCCAGGTGTTGGGTTAGTACACATCTTACCAGGATTTTGGATAAAAGAGGTAGGTTTGATACGGGTCACATATAATGTGGGTCTGGTGTCAGAGTGACTCTGTACACCCCGCCGCATATATTAGCCTAAGGTTTGCATTAGCTAGCTCGCAGTGCCACTAGAATCTCCTATTATCAGAGAGATTAGTTTCTGCAACTTTAGAACACAATAACCTCAGACTTGTGGAAACTATATAATACTTTTCACCCAATCGCTCATGCTTGCTTGTTTTTGTTTTCAGAGAGATACAGAGAAGAAACAGTCGAACATGTTTACAGTAAGAATTTATTGTACAGTAGTTCTTCTCATGTTGAATAAGTGCGCTGTTACGACTGTAACAAAGTAAGAGAGGTATAGAACCAGAAGTACAGAAAATAGGAAGAAATAGTATTGTTCTACCATTTTGCAATAGTCATGTACATATACATGAATATGAAATGCATTTATAAAACAAAGTGCGTACGCCTAAAATGCCTGTCTAGATGTACCTAAGTGTGCCTAGCATGCGAGTAAGTGCGAAAGAGCTAATGAGCCTAATATCCTAATAGCCTAGAATCTAAGAGCCAAAAACTGATGGGAGAGGTGAAGTGTAACTCCTGGAGAGTGTACTCATTAATTATTCATATGTACTAAGGATGATGTCTTAGCAGTATCAATTGGACAGAACCCACCCTCGTCATAAACTAGGTGGAAGGTTTAGTCCATAAAAGGCTGCAGACCTTATAAGGAGTTATGTCATACAAAACAGTCTTTCCTTATATGGAGTTCTGTCCTTATAAGGCGCGTTCATATGAAATGACAGGAGCTGATGTAGGGAAAGTGTACAATGTTCCCTGGACCTATATTAGGGAACCGATATCGAATATAACCTCCACTCCACCTAATACTTAACAATAATAATACATATTGTCGAAATACACATTGATAACAGTGTCAGTGCAAAAAATTATCAAGCAGTCATTTAAAATGTTTAAAAACATTAACATTTTCATTTAAAAATAGTTAAAAAAATGAGGAAAAAGTTGCTTTGGTAGTGTTTGATATTGTGGTAAAGTTCTGCAAATCACAGTTTTAAATGAGTACGATCATACAAGTTGAACTACTGTAAGCGTACTTAGAAGGCCATGAACTGAGATAGAAGGTGTAAATTAAAAAAAAAAGTATTTCAAGAGTAAACGAAGGGAAAGGAAAAGTTCCATATGTTCCCAGCACATGGTGAGCCAGATTCAGATTAAATGTCCTGGCTGGGAAACTTAACATTGTCGATGCCTGCTGTCGTAGGGGACAAACATTGTAGTACCTCGCATAGCACCCCAAGTGTGCATAGATGTAACTCCTTGTTGCCAACAGCTTGTTTATGGGCTTCCGCTGCTGAATTCGAAACCTCGGTGTCAATGTAGGAGCTGAAATTTAATTCAGTCAAAAAAAGGCACCTGCTGTTCCTCAAGGAAGGCACGCGCCAAGATCGGAATATGCTGGGGACAGAGTCGATGATTGGACAACAGGGGCTCCAACCTGGAGTCTAAGCCTGCTGGCGTCTCCATCAGAGGTGTCACACATGTCCAATTTGCTTCCACAGAACAGGCATCGGAAGACAGGTACAATGCAGTCCTCAAACACTGGTTTGAAGGATAGAAACCAAGAAGCACTTAGTTTTCATAGGCGAGGCACACCCAGATGCTGTACCATGCGCTCATGGTAATATCGTTCCAGGAGAGCTCTCGCAACCTCGCTAGTGGATGGCCCGTCCATTGTGGAGCAGGTAAATGACAAACAGGATTCTAGCTACAGCAAACGGTATCAGCGGTAGATCCTCAAAAATGCTCCCAAACACGAAGTGTATGAAGTTAGGAATAACTCATAGAATTGTTTGGAAAGTGCTAAGCAATCCAGAGCCTATGGTCTTAAATAGGTGTACAATGCCACTCGTATCAGGAATGTTAAAGATATGTCCCACAATTTCTACGAAATGTAGGGGGCAGTTGGTGCAGATTAGTGCCTGTATCTCTGTCGAGGTCCTTGAAATTTGCAGTTCAAAGGTTTCTCGAGCAAAGGTTAATGGCACGGTTTGCTGTAAAAGCATGGCTTTCATTCTGCTCAAAGCATCGACTGTATCAACGAAACATTCAGCGAAGGCCATACTAGTGCCTCCCTGGCTGTATTTGTCAGAGGAAACAATACTTGCATACAGCAAGTAACCCTGGTGTTCACAGTGACCAGATATGCAATGCCTGGAAGAATGGTACAGCAACATTGATCGTACAGCATCATTAACTCCCATTGGAAAGTAACTTGAACACTGGCGTTATCACGGCAGCTGGTGTTCCTTTCATGTGGCAAGAAAGATTTGAAACTGAACCTTTAAAGGCTCCGTGCAAAACAATGTCTTGGCATATGAGAGAACCCTTTAAAGCGTGCTTTCTTAAAGTAAAGCCAAGTGTTGTTTTACCTCTGCAAGTGTTGAGGGTTCTAGCCAATCTAGGCACAACTTCCCAACACTATAGGATGTCACTACCCCTGGATGTTCTCTCTGTACATATTGTGGGTCTTGCCTGTATAAACTAAGTCCCTCGGTGATGTGCAGGAACCGTTTATGACATGTGCTTGTGTCTAAGGGCCAAACCACCCACTCCTTCCATTTGGGGTCTGATCTATTGTACTTGAGCTGTTGATAACAGTACAATTTGTTGTAGTCTGATGAAACCTCCAACATTTCAGTATTAGAAAATGCAGCAGTTTTTTCCAGATCAGATAACATGTTATTAACTTTTTCAGTGTCCCAATCCTCATAAAATGTACTGGAAGTAATGAAATCACTTAATGAGATTTTAAATACATGATTAATTTTTAAAAGTACGGTTGATCCGAATATGTTAAAATCAACTTTGTCCTATACTATACCATGAGGTATAGGAACAGCTCTGATGTTCACTGATGACAAGTCTCTTTGTTCACGATGTGATGATGTTTGTAGCTTCAGGAGGATGTTGACCTTTCGGGCTGTGGAATCTTGTTGAAGATAATGTCCATTATTAAGCATGCTAAAAGTCAATACTAATCCAAGCCATAAAAGAAAAAACATCATCCCAGAAATTACCCAGAGTTCAATCCAAGGTGATACCAGGTATGTATGTCTTTTGAAGAAAGGGAAAAGAGTTCTTAAATTCTTGCTTGAATTGTGTTTTGACTGGCGTTGTTTCTGGCTCGCTTGGATTCAGGTAATGAAATACCCAGATGCTGTTCGATCAAATGTAGGAATTACAGTGAATTATTCTGCTTTTCGTTTTGAATTTGAATGTTCCGTTCAAGTGGAACAAGTTCCATAGCATTGTTGCTCAGTCCTTCATTCCTTACAGGTGGCTCTTCAAACGTGATGAGTATTTCTGTTTGAACTTCTTGGATTGTAGCTAGAGGAGTCCACTGGGCCTATTGTTTAGGATCAGGCACGTAGTGTGGTTTGATTAAGTCAATTGAAACAAATCTTTTCTCCTTTTTTCAGGCAAGAGGCGGGAGCAGCGCAGTTCTTGTTCTGTGTACTGCAAGGGCTGGTACAGGTTTCCTGTAAGAGGGTCCAAATTCCTTTTTATCCGCAATTTTCTCTCTGACCAGATCCCCGACTTTTGGGATCCAGACAAGTCATGCCGTGACTCCCCTGACTTCTTCAGTGGCGGTCAGCTGTAAATGGAAATTGCTTTGTTTTGTCCTGGATTCATTCAGATCCTGTAAAACAGCCAAATGATCATGGATATCGAATGGTTTTTCTTCCACCATTGCGCCTTCACAAGCAAGATCAGGTACCAACATTTGTTTCCCAAAGAGGACCTCATGTGGAGGTGCTTTAAGTCCCGGCTTTTTCTCTCCACAACAGAATTTCCCTCAGGTTGATATGTAAATGTACAGGAATTTATATAGCGCAAATCACCGAGCGGTTTCTAAGCTCTTGCTTAGGGAACATGTCCTGGTATTCCCCTGTGAGATAACCCCGGCAGGGTATCCGCAAGGTGAAAGCCAGGCATCCCGCTGCGAGGGGCCGTTGTGGAGATTAAGCAAGCTATTGCCCAGAGTCGCAGAGTGTGAACCCGTGAATCGAGAAGGCACCGGAGCGAGAATTGTCAAGTCCATGGACATTTTTAGGACTCAAGACCCCGCCGAGCCTGGAATTGAACCCTGGTCCCGGGCTGACCTCTGCTTTCAGGTCTACCTCCTCTAACCAGTGAGCCACACTTCTGGAAATGAGAACCACAATGCTATGCCCGTTCATTTCATTGCCTCTTTGAAAGCCCAAGAGCTAAACGTAAGGCCCTGGCCAGAGTGTATCGTGCTAACTGCGTATGTACCGATAAAGACTCGTTAATCTTTTAAAACAGTTCGAGTGTCAGCAGAACATTGAGGTCAAACCCATAGGAATCTTAAACAGGAATCCACTGCTACTATGATATATCTGTAAACCTCATCCGTTTGTGAAGGGGCCGCAGTGATCCGAGTAGACACATGAGAGTGGTTTGTCTGATTTTAGTAATGGTGCCTGTGCCAGGCGCGCAAAGGTGGAGCCTTTCATCTGCTGGCAGATGTCGCATTTCTAGACATATTCTTTAGTTTGCTTAGTTAACCCTGGCCACCAATAGCGCTGTTTCAGTAAAGAAATAGTCGCTGTAACGCCTGTGTGTACAGAGCCCAAACCCTTGTGTGCAGCTAGTATTAACCCTTGCCTACGTTCCATATATGGTATTACTCTATCCCCCACTCCAGGAATCTGAGCATATGGAATGTCTTGTGCATCTAACTTGTAGGAGTATTTGAGTGGAAATGTTTTAGGTACTGCTGTGCTGCCTTTGCGTGATGCGATGACAGCTATCATTATATCTCGTCTATTCTCGTCGTTGAACGAGTCAGCGCAGATACAGAAGCTGTGCGTACATCTCCTTTTGCGGCTTCATCAGCCAATGAATTCCGTTCAACATGGACACCATCTCGTGTGGATCATGTGATTCCTTGGTAGTTCAGATTTCAATTCCGCGATTATTCGGATCACTAAGTGGCGTATGTTTACACATGTTTGTAAGTATTTGGAAGCAATCATGTCTTCCATGAGTAAACAAAGAATATTAGTATGTTCTTGTGTCTAATCTTTGACTGAAAATTCAGGTTTTATTAATTCATAGAAAGATTTTACCTTTTGTGCGTAATCTAAAATGTATTTCTTGCTGAAATTTAGGAATCCTAATATTGAGTGTAGATTTTTTAAAGATTTTGGAGACTGGAGCAGCGCACACTTTTCTAAAAAGTAAGCTGCCAGACTTTTGCCTTCACTTGACAGCTCATATCCCAAAACTAGGACATTGAGGTAGGCGATTTTTGACTTTTTAAAGTTGAACTTGTAGCCCTATGCGGCAAATCCCATAATAATGGTGCTTACCCTGGTCAAGTGCCTCTCTAAGTCGTCGTCTGTCAGATAAATATCATCCACATGATAGGACAACGCTTCTTCATCAAATTTATGAAGTAACTCAGTTGCTCTTGCTGAAAATATACCTGGGCTGTTTTTGTTCCCTTGTGCGAGTTGACAAAATTGTTGATGGGACCCCAACGCACTGAAGGCAGTCAGATGCATTCAGGCACTATATTTTGCCAGAAAAATCCATTTGAGATATCAAGAGTGAATTTGTATTGTTTGTGCACAATGTTATTCATTAATGCAGCACTATGTGCATTTTGGACAGCAAATGTCTTTGTACATGAGTTTAGATGTCTGTAATCTAAAAGTAGACAATAGGTATTGTCGTGTTTTAGTGACAGGAAACAAAGGATTGTTCATTGGAGAGGTACATTTTTCAATGACCCCATGATATTCAAGTTGATCTAGTATCTCCCTGACCTGTTTTTTAGCTTCTTGCTTTATAGGATATTGCCTCTGAGCATTAGATGAAACTTTTAACGGGATCATGTGGTAGGTTGAGTTCTCATCCTTTCCTGCATTATTTTTGTACAGTGCTGGGGCTTGGGCTACTGCCCACTCCTGCACATAAGCATGTTTTAAGTGAACGAGAACATAGTTGGAAAATGTAGAAAAAATTATACTTTCTCCCCTGGGGCACCCCATGACCAATGCAGGCGGCCAATCCTGTTCTGCTAACAGGATGTCATAACCAGATGATAAGTTCTACCAAAAAAGAGCTTTAATTTTCCTGACCCTGGTGTCTGGTGTTTCCACTGTGATGTAAGCATTCAAGTCCGCTGTCACCAAAAATTCCTTCAGGTTTAGGCGAGCTATTGTTACTTCTGCTGCGCTGTCTAGCATCGTCAGATCCCATTGCTCGTTCAGAAGTTGTGTCCTCAGAATCCTGGGCATGTCTGATTTTCAGACCACTAACTTTCTTTTTCTTAAATTGCGGTTCTGAGTTTCGCTTATCTTCTTTTTTAAAAGTAATGTCTTGAGCGCGTTGCTTGTCTCTGGACTGTGAACGCTTCTCTCTGTGTTCTGACCATCCTTGTCTTTCTAAGCTTTTCTTCAAGCCCTGAAAGGAACAAGAGGAATGTGTATCAGTATCCTGATACCAGTCAGGGTTCCTAATAATATCCCTATTCTTGAGGTTATACCTCTTTTCAGAGGGCTCCTCTTGAGGAGACCTACCTCAGGACTGAGATCTCTTATCTTAGAGTTTTCTTTTTTATCCCACTTCTTTTTAGATGAAGTAGATGTTTGTTTAAGAGTGTCCATCTCTGGACTGCCCTGTAGTTGAGGTTTTAAAGCTTTCCCCCCAAAACTATCTCAGCCTAGTTCTGCAATTGCAGTTTCAATAATTTTGGGTAGTTCAGCCTCCTGAGTTAACTGGCCAACCTCCCTTAGACGTTGGCGAATAGCCACCGATGCTGCTTCCCCTTTAAAATTAGCTAGTATTATGGCTGACACCTGGTCGTAGTTACTTAACCCCTTCCATGCTCATGACAAGGTCAGCTCCTCATGGGTTTTACCTGCGCTGTGCGTTTGACGAGTTGACCTTGTCATGAACAATGGGGTTGATCAAGGATCAGCACAGGAGGGGAAAACCCCCTAGCAGCCAAGGTGTTAATAACTTCATCCCTTAGTTTAGGACAGGTTCTTCTCCATAGTCATTTTGTATTTGTCTTAATACATGTGGTATTTCTGCTAATGAAGGAATACTATGTGTTCTGGTATATATGGCAGCAAAGACTGTACCTCAAGAGGTGCAAGCCTCTAACTGTAGTGTAATCCCCATGGACAAACAGATTGTTAACATTCTGTGTTTTTCAAATGGTGTTGCATTTGGAAATACTGCTTCTAACTGGGTTATCTTTTAAGCTACCAGAAAGGAATTTGTTCATGTTTTGTGGGCACTTGTCCCAATACCGCGTGTAATGTTTGTGGAGTAAGTTTAGTACCTGTGCTTGATAAACCAACAGCCAATACATAGGATATATCGCCGACTCAGCTGTGGCAGAGTTTTTTCCCACCTACTCTAGACGTCTCTGGGTTTTGTAAGTAGAGTCTCTGAGAATAAGTACGACTGAGCTACTCAGATTATACTGTTGAGTAAGTGCGCCATGTATTTTACCATGTTGGGCAAACCATGTTAGACACGTTGTGTGCCACTAGACCACGTTGGGCGCCATATAGTGTAGTCCCAAAAAGTACCCTGTCATGCAGGACCTACGACAATTACGGATAACATATACTGTGGTTCTGGTGGCAGACTGACTCTGTACACCTGTGCAGGATATATTAGCCTATGGCACACATTAGCTAGCTCGCAGTGCCACTAGAAACTCCTGTTATCAGAGAGATTAGTTTGTGCAACTTTGGAACACTATAACCTCAGACTTGCGGAAATAATATATTACTTTTCACTCAATCACTCGTGCTTGCTTGTTTTTGCTCCCAGAGAGATACAGAGAAGAAACAGTTGAACGTGTTTACAATAAGAATTTATTGTACAGTAGTTCTTCTCATGTAGAATAAGTGTGCTGTTATGACTGTAACACAGTAACAGAGATATAGAACCAGCAGTACAGTGAATAAGAAGAAATAGTATTGTTCTACCATTTTGCAATAGTCACAAACATATACATGAATATGAAATGCATTTATAAAATAAAGTGCGTACTCCTAAGATGCCTGTCTAGATGTACCTAAGTGTACCTAGAATGTGAGTAGGTGTGGAAGAGCTAATGAGCCTAAGAGCCTAATGAATCCCGCTAGGATTTAGTCAAACCCCCATACCTGAATAGTGTGGGACTCCATCCTGGACTTGAGTTGGACACCCCGCAAGGGATGGTTAGACCACTGTCAGCTGGAGTGATGACATAATGGTCAGTTTCTCCGTATTCGGAGGAACTGTACCAGAAGGGAGGATTACTTCAGAGAAGCTAAAGTGTTACAAGAGAAACTGGTGATGAGCTCATACCCTTATCGACTGGTCAAGCACGCTATGAAACGTGCCTGGTATTATGACCGACAGGCCTTACTGCAGACTAATTGACCGATTCAGGATAACACTAAAAGCAACCAACCCATCACATGTGTTTTGACATTTGGTACAGAGTCTACTCAAATTACCAATATTATTAGACGTAATTGGCATTTGATCAAAAAAGCAGAACCTCAATTACCCATTCCAAGATTTGCATTCAAAAGAGGAAAAAATCTTCGTGATCACTTGGTCAGAGCATATGTCGAACCAAAGACTAACACTCTAACTAGTCTATGGGGCTTAGCACCCATTGTGGGACATTTTCCTTGTGGTGGATGTACAGCTTGTGCTACCACTCAGGCTATGAAAATGTATTGTATAAATGGGAAACAACTTACGCTGAAACACTATTCTAACTGCCTGACCAAAAATGTGATCTACTGTATCCAATGCCCTTGTGCTCTGAATTATATTGGTAAGACTACACAGGAGATAAGGAAACGTATCTCACAACATCAGTCGCGCATTAGGTGCAATGTTAGTACTGCTCCTCTAGTAGAACACTATTCCAGTATGTCACACAAACCAGAGGATATGAAATGGTATGTGATCGACGTGGTAAAAGGTACAAGGAGAAGACCTAATGTTGAAAAATTACTGGCTCAACGAGAGAATAAATTGATCTGGCTCTATAACACTGTGGAAAATGGTCTTAATTCCCTGATTGAATGGCACACTCTGGCCACCCTTGGTTGACTGCGTAGTTCCCTTCTTGAAATTTACAATAGTCTCTGCCTTGTGCACAAGGCTGTGTGTCACTAGTGTATTAGACTAGTTCAGACTTGATGTAATTTCTCTTGAGCGTTTTTAAGAATCTGTATATTGCTCAAGGAATTTTTTAATGTTATGTATGTTTATTCATTTCTCTTTGTTAATCGGTAAATATAACAGTACTCGGCCGATTTCATGGATTTGATTCTTTGTTCTAACCACTCTAAGATGGCCGCCACGTTTCTAGCGGTATGACGTCATTGTTTCTTGGCGTCTTTAGTCGGGCAGTTTATACGAGCAGGCTGTTTGCCTCGAGTAACTGCGGGGACACGGACTTTTGAGCCGGTGTTTGACAACTAAATAAGTAAGTGCGCCCTAAGACTCGACTTTGCTTTGATTTAGCTATTTGATAACATGCCCATTTTTAAATCGCTAATAGCGTGTCATTGGTATTGCTTACAGGGCATCTGGTGGCCTTTTGATTCGTAAGTTGGATTTCATTTGGGTGTACTGGTTTATGGGTACTTGTTATTATTAGTTGAGATGATAAGGCGCTATGTAGTTGACTAGATTTTCTGTTATATAATGTCATTTATAGAACGACCTGGTTGGCGTATGATACACGTGAGTAAAATACAACGCTTGCAATATCTATCAAGAGTGACAACTAGGGCGCTATTTGGCATGATTCGTCATGACTCTGGTCTTGCTCTTTTCCACCGGCAGAATACGATTTTTTTCTAGAGAAACTTCACTTTTTCTAGAGACACTTCACTATTCAGTACTTTGGTTATTTGTCACTATTGTGTTTTGTTAATGTAGTAACATTGCACTCTTGGCTTCTTTGGTGTAGTTGCATTTGGCATTGTGCATGTAGTCATGTGGTGTCATACACTTTTAGTCACTTTATTGTTTTTTTGAGCTGAGTATAGATCTCCTTGTACCGTAGGGTTTCATGTACATGTATGTTTTTATGTTAGATTCTTCTGTGCAACTCCTCTGTCCTGAAGATGGTCCTATGGATCTTTGTGACCAACGAGGACCGAAACGTTGACTCCTAACACCTGTCACGCAACATAACGTTCAATTCATTTCATAAATTCAATGTGTGAATTGTACTTTGTACATTTGATTTATATGTGGTTTTTTGTATGTATCCACATTATTTTGCTGAAGGTGTCTTTGTACTACAAGATTACTTTGTTGTACTGATTGGTAGTACCTTTGTTGCCAGACTTTGATTGTCCAAAAAAACAAGTTACTTATACACTAAAAATATAGAAAATATTAAAAAGATTATATTTTTTGATATAACTTTTAGTGTTTCTTTTGAAATCCTTCGGTCGCTATAATGAATTAAGTGTTCACGGATGTTACACAAAGAAACTTACAAACTGATTGTTGAATGACTCCTTCCTGGACATTTAGCTTATACTGTTAATATAACCCAGTCCCGGGGGGATTATTGGGTGGCTCTGTTCTAATAATATTGCCTGCGCAGACGCTGTCTGCGAGAGCCTCTTTTTTGAAAAGTGGTTGTGTTGTGTGTAGTGGAGTGTATATGTCAGCTCATTGAGATAATACTTTGTTATATGTTGTTTTGTTTTGATTATTTTGACTGTTCTGTAAAATATATGCACAATTGTTTTTTGTAATTGTTTTTGTAATTGTTTTTGTATCTGCTTGTGTCTAATTGTTTAAATGTCTGAACAAGAAACCCTCACATATACTGACGATCATATTAAAACGATTGCAGGAGGTCCCTCCCTTTTGGGCCCACAGACAAGTACAGGTGGTTTTACATCTCCACAAAATACACTACGTAACAATTTATAAAGGTTGCACAAAAAAATAATAAGAACTGAATTACATGCGAAGTTCTTAAGGGATTGTCTTGCTAATAATATTATACCCGTAGGCCTACAAGTGCGTAACATTCCCTGTATCTTTGTAGAGGATGAGCAATACAAAACTGGATTTAGTTTTGTATCAAATAAATGTTCCAGAAGCTGGATGGTGCTAAGTATAGAGACGGCCTTACGTATAATTGATAAACTCAAGGTGAAAATTGCTGACCTAGAAAAACAAATACGCGAAGATCCAGCGGTTACTGATGCGAACGACTTCTTAACCAAACTCGATCTCACCATAGCTGAGTTTCAACGCATCAATATTTTGAAAAAAACAAAAAAGTTACAGAAAGATTTAAAAAACTATAGCCGAGAGCGTACTTACCCTTTCCTGAAAAAAAGATTTTTTCCAGCAAACAGGGAACCAAGGAAATTGGGTACCTAAACACACCACCTTTTCAGATTCTGGGTCGTCTAGCTCTGACGACAATCTCAACAAAGCAACAGGTCCTTATAGGCCTAATAGAGGGATTAACTCCACTCCTTTTTTAGGAAGGGGCCAACTGCCACAAAGAGGACGATCCCGGAATCCGAGACGAGGATGGTATCAGAATCAGTACACCCCGGGCTTCAGACAGACGCGCAACAACTATTACGAGTGGTAACAGCACCTATTACAAATGAGGGTATGATTAGCAGTGATGACCCAAATATGCAAGTTGTACCTATATTCAATTTGTCCTCTTACCAATTGAGTGTTAGAGAAACTGAGGTTCTCAGCCATGGCCTATCTTTTGTTCCCACGAATAGAAATGATTTATTTTCTATATTGGTTGAGACTCACAGATTCTTTAGAACCTTAAGGTTGAAACACTTTTTCCAGAATACCTCTTACACTACA
This sequence comes from Lissotriton vulgaris, assembly GCF_964263255.1. Classification (NCBI taxonomy): domain Eukaryota; kingdom Metazoa; phylum Chordata; class Amphibia; order Caudata; family Salamandridae; genus Lissotriton; species Lissotriton vulgaris. Next base: position 1,208,539,471 of record NC_141694.1, read on the forward strand.
CCTACTAACATCAGTGGACTTAAATGTCCGTCTACATTTTTTCCAACTAATAACCTGATTCCTAAAGAATTTATCACATTTGAAAATGTGGTATTAACGGAAATTGAGCAACTGTTTGACAACAGAAAATTCGCTAGGTTCAATCTATCTAAGCATGATATATTAATCATCAAAACTTTGTCGGAGCGAGAAGACCTGGTGGTGAAACCCGCCGATAAAGGCGGTGAAATCATCCTACAGGATAAAACTAGTTATGATCATGAAGCCCTTAGACAACTCAGTAATTGTGAGCATTACAAAAGACTTCTTGGTGATCCTACTTCTAGGATCCGTAAACGTATTCTAAAATTGACGACTAAAGGCTATGAGGGACAATGGCTTAGTAAAAAAGAATTTGAATATCTGAATAAAGATGACTACAGTATCCCAGCGTTTTATACGCTACCTAAGATACATAAGAATAGCCAACGACCACCAGGAAGACCTATTGTGGCAGGCTGCCAGTCGGTTCTTCAACCGCTGGCAGAATATGTCGATTTTTTCCTAAAACCTTTTGTTTGCAAAACTAAGTATTTTACTCAAGACAGTAGAGACGCAATTTTGAAACTTGAAGGTGTCCATTTTAGCCCAACACATAACATCTTGGCTACAATGGACATCGAAAGTCTCTACACCAATATACACCAGACTGAAGCAGTACAGATGATTGGTAACATACTAGAGACTCGCACACGTCCTCATCAAGTACCCACATGGTTCATCACTGAATGTGCCAAGATTGCTTTGGAAGAAAATTATTTTCTCTTTAATAATGATTTCTTTGCAAAACTTAAAGGTGTGGCAATGGGGGCAGTTTTTGCTCCTACTGTAGCGAATCTGTTTGTCGCACAGTTTGAAGAACGAGTAATCTACAATAATAATCCCTTCCTGCCCAATCTCTTTAAATATCTGAGATATATCGATGATGTCTGTATGGTATGGGAGGGTACACAAGAAAAATTGGAAGATTTCCACTTATGGTTGAATCAGAAAGACACGAACTTACAGTTCACTTTAGAAAGCAATCCGAATGTGATTAATTTTCTTGATTTGAAGATCATCCACACTGAAGGGACACTAGCTGTGAGTCTGTATACCAAACCCACGGCCAGAAATACCTTATTGGAGTATAGGAGCCACCACCCCCGCAATTTGCGGGATAATCTCCCTTTTGGTCAGTTTCTCCGTATTCGGAGGAACTGTACCAGAAGGGAGGATTACTTCAGAGAAGCTAAAGTGTTACAAGAGAAACTGGTGATGCGCTCATACCCTTATCGACTGGTCAAGCACGCTATGAAATGTGCCTGGTATTATGACCGACAGGCCTTACTGCAGACTAATCGACCGATTCAGGATAACACTAAAAGCAACCAACCCATCACATGTGTTTTGACATTTGGTACAGAGTCTACTCAAATTACCAATATTATTAGACGTAATTGGCATTTGATCAAAAAAGCAGAACCTCAATTACCCATTCCAAGATTCGCATTCAAAAGAGGAAAAAATCTTCGTGATCACTTGGTCAGAGCATATGTCGAACCAAAGACTGACACTCTAACTAGTCTATGGGGCTTAGCACCCATTGGGGGACATTTTCCTTGTGGTGGATGTACAGCTTGTGCTACCACTCAGGCTATGAAAACGTATTGTATAAATGGGAAACAACTTACGCTGAAACACTATTCTAACTGCCTGACCAAAAATGTGATCTACTGTATCCAATGCCCTTGTGCTCTGAATTATATTGGTAAGACTACACAGGAGATAAGGAAACGTATCTCACATCAGTCGCGCATTAGGTGCAATGTTAGTACTGCTCCTCTAGTAGAACACTATACCAGTATACCACACAAACCAGAGGATATGAAATGGTATGTGATCGACGTTGTAAAAGGTACAAGGAGAAGACCTAATGTTGAAAAATTACTGGCTCAACGAGAGAATAAGTTGATCTGGCTCTATAACACTGGTCTTAATTCCCTGATTGAATGGCACACTCTGGCCACCCTTGGTTGACTGGGTAGTTCCCTTCATGAAATTTACAATAGTCTCTGCCTTGTGCACACGGCTGTGTGTCACTAGTGTGTTAGACTAGTTCAGACTTGATGTAATTTCTCTTAAGCGTTCTTAAGAATCTGTATATTGCTCAAGGAATTTTTTAATGTTATGTATGTTTATTCATTTCTCTTTGTTAATCGGTAAATATAACAGTACTCGGCCGATTTCATGGATTTGATTCTTTGTTCTAACCACTCTAAGATGGCCGCCACGTTTCTAGCGGTATGACGTCATTGTTTCTTGGCGTCTTTAGTCGGGCAGTGTATACGAGCAGGCTGTTTGCCTCGAGTAACTGCGGGGACACGGACTTTTGAGCCGGTGTTTGACAAGTAAATAAGTAAGTGCGCCCTAAGACTCGACTTTGCTTTGATTTAGCTATTTGATAACATGCCCATTTTTAAATCGCTAATAGCGTGCCATTGATATTGCTTACAGGGCATCTGGTGGCCTTTTGATTCGTAGGTTGGATTTCATTTGGGTGTACTGGTTTATGGGTACTTGTTATTATTAGTTGAGATGATAAGGCGCTATGTAGTTGACTAGATTTTCTGTTATATAATGTCATTTATAGAACGACCTGGTTGGCGTATGATACACGTGAGTAAAATACAATGCTTGCAATATCTATCAAGAGTGACAACTAGGGCGCTATTTGGCATGATTCGTCATGACTCTGGTCTTGCTCTTTTCCACCGGCAGAATACGATTTTTTCTACGATTTTTTCTAGAGAAACTTCACTTTTTCTAGAAACACTTCACTATTCAGTACTTTGGTTATTTGTGACTATTGTGTTTTGGTTAATGTAGTAACATTGCACTCTTGGCTTCTTTGGTGTAGTTGCATTTGGCATAGTGCATGTAGTCATGTGGTGTCATACACTTTTAGTCACTTTATTGTTTTTTTGAGCTGAGTATAGATCTCCTTGTACCTTAGGGTTTCATGTACATGTATGTTTTTATGTTAGATTCTTCTGTGCAACTCCTCTGTCCTGAAGATGGTCCTATGGATCTTTGTGACCAACGAGGAGCGAAACGTCGACGCCTAACACCTGTCACGCAACATAACGTTCAATTCATTTCATAAATTCAATGTGTGACTTGTACTTTGTATATTTGATTTATATGTGGTCTTTTGTATGTATCCACAATATTTTGCTGAAGGTGTCTTTGTACTACAAGATTACTTTGTTGTACTGATTGGTAGTACCTTTGTTGCCAGACTTTGATTGTCCAAAAAAACAAGTTACTTATACACTAAAAATATAGAAAATATTAAAAAGATTATATTTTTTTATATAACTTTTAGTGTTTCTTGTGAAATCCTTCGGTCGCTATAATGAATGAAGTGTTCACGGATGTGACACAAAGAAACTTACAAACTGATTGTTGAATGACTCCTTCCTGGATATTTAGCTTATACTGATACTGGAGCAGCAGCGTCTCTGGTCAGTGTGTCGGCCTTGAAGTCTCAGTTCCCTCCTGCTTACTGATAGCAAAAGGTGCTGTATTTATACAGTCTATGTACATGTGTACCCATTGTTCAGTATGAGGATGACGTTTGGGGATTAAACTTTGTGCGTCAATGGGAGAGGTGAAGTGTACCTCCTGGAGAGTGTACTCATTAATTATTCATATAAGATTAGGATGACCTCTTAGCAGTATCGATAGGGCAGAACCCACCCTCGTCATGAACTAGGTGAATGGTTTAGTCCATAAAAGACTGCAGACCTTATAAGGTGTTATGTCCATACAAGGCAGTCTTTCCTTAGTTGGAGTTATGTCCTTATAGGGCTCGTTCAAATGAAATGACGGGGGATTGATGTAGGGAAAGTGTACTATATTCCCTGGACCTATATTAGGGTACCAATATCGACTATAACATTATTTGACAAAAATAAATTTAGTGGAACTGGAGTTACGTTTTTAGTAAAAATTAGCACCTTGGAAATCAAAGCACCAACTGCGGACCTGAGCGAGAACGGATCAAAGTGGTAAAAATATGACAGATCAAAATGGAGCGCAGTTTAGTGGATTGAAACCCAGGAGCCCTTTCCTTGGGGCTTAAAAACATTTCTGAGAAAAATGTTCTGAGAAGATGAAGATCAGCTGGGCAAAGCTGCAGGAGGTGTCAGAGGAGGGAGCCTTGGTACCAAGTCATTGCGAAGATTTTTATGTTCAGACTTAGGGGCATATTACCAACAACTAGCGATAATTATCGCTATGATGGCTTAGCGGCAATATTTTTATCGCCGAGCTGCGGGGATTTTTATCGCTTAGGAACATTGCTATTATCAAGGTTTATCTCCTAAGCGATAAAAATCGGCCGAAATGCATGAATATCGCTGAAAAGTCAGCGATATTCATGCATTACCGAGCTAATGCTCTTAGCCATGTTATCCACCTAACATGGCTAAGAACTGCTCAGGGGCAGGTGTTAGCTTTTGGAGATAATCGCGCTTTGCGCAAATATCTCCATAAGTTGGTTTTAGGATACAGCGATGTTAGCGACTGTTTCCAGTCGCTAACATCTTGACACGCCCATTTTGCATGTCATTAGTGATAAATATCGCTGACATGCGAAAGCGGGGCCCAAGACGGTCGCTATCTCCTACTAGCTGTCGCTAACTGGTGTTTGCGACAGCTAGGTAATATGGAGATCATTTAATCTCCGCTTTCTTGGCTTTTAAAGCCAAAAAAGCGGAGATAAACCCCCTTGATAATATGCCCCTTAGTCTCTAAAATGAAAGTAAAAAATCTCCAGCGGGACGAGTCAGAGGGCTGTAGTCGAAGACAGTTCCACCAGTCCGGATACCCCACTTTGGGAGTTTAGCTATCTGGACACCTTTAGCATCACCTTTAAAGGCCGAGGACTGGAGGGGCTCCACTTGGAGGGTTAGGACTCACACAGCTGGGTCGAGGTGCATTTCAAGATGGAGGTAGCCTTTTGAGTCCCTCTGTCTCTGAAGAGCAGGGCAGCAAACTAGCCGTGGTAGGCCACTGTGGGTGCGACAGTTGAAGATCCAGTCCTTTTACCGAGGCAGAAGGTGGCAAAGCAACATGACACATTCTGGCAGGGCAGCAGGCTTTCAGATCAGCAGTCCAGTAAAGTGGCAATCTTTCAGCAGCACAGCAGTCCTTCTTCTTGGCAGAGCATCTACAAGTCCAGAGGTGTACTGAAGTGAGGGTTTGAAGGTCCTATTTTTATTCTCTGTTGCCCTTCTTCTGGAAAGTGGGAGATGCTTCTAGACCTTGGCTTTGAAGTGCATGGAATTTTCTGACTTCCCTGCCCTCGCTCCAAGCTGAATATAGTGACAATGAGGCTTTAAAGCCCTTTGCGAAAATGCAGATTACAGGCTATTCAATTGCAAGTGAGGCTGTGGTCAGCTCCAGACCCCCCATCCTGCCAGCAGATGGCCCATTCCGGCACACCTAATCCCTGTATTGTGTCAACTTTTTAAATGTGACATTTTAAAAATTGTATTAAAAAAAAAACTTTACCAATAGGGTATTTCACTACAATCCCAAAGACACCAAACACAAAATAGCTATCTGCTCCCAATTGGAAATTGCAGCTTATCAAATGTAATAAGGAATCCCCAATGTTACCCTGTGGGTGTTTAGGGAGGTAGGCCACACAGAAGAGAAAAACAAATGTAGGGATTTTCACTACCACGACATGAAACACATAAAAGCACACATCAAAGCTTTTAATTACACAGCACCCTGCCCTATGGGCTACCCAGGGCCTATCTTAGGTTTCACTTATATGTACCAAAAGTGAAGTATTAGGCTTGTCAAGGGGGTTTCAAAGGCAAGTAAGAGCATCAGTTTTAAACTGCATTCAGGCTGCAATGGCAGGCATGGGGCATGTTTTGAAGTGCTACTTAAATGGGTGGCACAATAAGTGCTGCAGGTCCACTGGTAGCATTTAAATTATAGGACATGGGTATATGGTATACCACTCTACAAGGGACTTATTTGTAAATTAAATATGACAGTTAGGTATAAGCCAAAGTAACCATGTTTGAGGGGAGTGAGCAAAAGCACTTCAGCACTGGTTAGTAGTAGTAAAAGGAAGTCCTACGGTCAAAACAATACCTTTAGCAGAAAAATAGAGGAGATGAAGTGAAAAGTCAGGGGGAAGACCGTCCTAAGGCTGACAGGTCTAACAATGTGCAAAAGTAAATTATGCAAATTTTGTACACTTCTAATATATACCTACATAATCGGACCAGGCTATTCTTGGTTAGTGCCTAAAAGCAGTTATGTTCAATTTCCCTAAAAAAAAATCTGAACTGTTTCCAGTTACATCTATGCTAAGATCCAATATGTTTTACACTCTCAATACAATTTTCCCAGTTATATGTGCTTCTACTTTTTGTGCTGGGATTCAGCAGGCACGATCATAGACAGTTGTCAAGGTTACAAGCGGAAATTATTTCAGGCAACCATAATGGTATGTTGAGTAGGTTCGAGGTGAATTCTTGCTGTTTATAAACACCTGTTTTGCATGCACCTTGCAGTTTCTTAATTCTATTTTATAAAGAAATGAGTAATGTTAATGATGAAAAAACAAGCCAAGTAAGTTCACAGAAAGTAAAAAGATGTTTTGCAGTTTCCAGCTCACAAATATTTCTTTTACTATAGTATTCAGAATCAGAGAAACATTATGAAGTTAAAGTTCAAGACTGTTCATTTTCAGTGCAAATATTTCTAAAAAAGTCAGTTACAGAAGAGATGAAGTAGTTTTATAGTAAGGGTAAAAGATAAAGGTATTTATTTGACGACATAATGAAGCAAGCATTTGCAAAGTCAATAGGTTTTGCCTATGTGAGACCTATTGGCATTTTTTAGACACGTTGCCCAGCATCCCGGGCTACTGTGCAACATTGCTTAAAGTAAATAAAAAGAAAGCCCTATGGGGAGGTCATTGTTGACCCTGTCATATCGCTGTTTTTTATCTACTTTTAAACATGTTGGTCAGCAGCCTGCAGTGCAATGCAACATGTCTAAAAATATTAACAGAGCCAAACAGAAGTGCCATAGCTATTTGGCATTGTTAATGTGTTTTTTTGGCAGACTAGAGGGCTTAAGAGGGCATGAGGGGTAGTGGACAGCAGGAGGGGGGAGTAGGGTGGGACAGGCAAGCAATGCTGAGGAAGTTGGTAGAAGGTGTGGAACGGAGGCAGGAGGACACATAGAAAACGGATAGCGGGTGAGGGCAAGAAACACAAGATGGATGGAAGAGGGAGGTTTGAGCAAGACCAGAGCCTACGGAGGGAGTCAAAAGGACCATGGGTAGTGGGGGAGGACAGACAAATTGCAAACACATGCAGCCTTAGAGAGTGGATGTTTAAAATTACAAAAGAAGTACGTCAAGAAGCATGCAGCCAGTGGAAGCACACCAGCCACAGACAGGAAACTGTAGTTGCTCCATTGCAGCAATAGAAACTTGAAGCACAGGAGGAAGCAATAATCTAGGGAAACCGTTGACCAATACGAAGCAAGGAAACAAGAGCAACATGCAAGCCAACCAATGGTATCTAAAGGTAAGTAGGGAGCATGGTCTAAGCATCTTTTAAGCTTTTCTTCTGTACAAGATGTTTTGCAAGGACAGTGCATGCACCGCATGCACTCTTCAGGTGAAAACTAAAAACCATAGGCCCCCTTTTCAACGCTTCAGATTTATACCTAAATTCCCATAGTGCTGTTATGTTTAAATTTGAGGGGTTCCATCTTTTCTTTGGGTAACTCTTAGGTCTTGGTTTACTAAAGATTTTTGCTATCTCTCTTGCAATACAAAGTGACATTAAGAGAAGTGACAATCAACTTTTGTGAACAAAAGCTATTGTGCTGGACCAAACATGTTTTTCTCCAATTAAGCAATGTAAAGTTGCATGCCTGTAATGCCACAGCTCAAAAACTGTGGGATTTGGCTCAATCCAGATCCACTTAAGTAGCATGGCTTGCTTTTGCCCAACATGTTAATGTCAAGTGTAGTGCGTTGTGAGCATGGGGTTAAGCAGAATATCATCTAATATACCTACATGGTACATGGCTGCTTTACTCTAAAGCAAACATCCTGTTTATATATCTTATCCCTAATATGTTGTCTACATTTAGGAAGCAGTACTGGAGGATGGACCTAAAATCCTATGGTAGACACTGACGGCATGCCTTTGCACCATAGGCTGTGAATCACAAAGAACATCTATTTTTAGAAGAAGTCTCCCCTATCATTCCATCGGTGGTAGTTCCTGCTAAATCTGTTGCTGCATTTCTTTTGTTCTTTGAGTAAAACACCACTGCAATTTGTAAGTCATGTTCTGTTGTATGAATGATTTTAAAGCTGGGTCTTAGTTTATTTGCAGAATAATAACTACATCAGCACAGGCAGATGCTATAAGGTTATCCTTTTTAGTGGTGCAGGTTAACAGGCTTACATGAGAGGCTATCAGAAACCTGGTGAATATGAACATGTGGATCTCAAGAGGTACAGCAGAAAGTAGGCAAAAAATGCAGAACATTGAATTTTGTGCTCCTACCTATGCTCCTCTTCCGAAGATACTTTTTAACAATTACAAGAAATGGCTTCAATTTCCCAGATTTAGGGGCAAAATGTATTTGCTAACTTACTGAATGGACTAGAGAAATTGCAGGCAGTGGCAAAATATTTGGAAATGGATTTGAAAAGTGTCATCAAGCCCTTCTCTGTCATCCTTTAAATATTTACAGTGGGGACTCTCTCCACAATTCTTTCCTAAAAAACATAACAGCTAATATTTCCTCTGTACCAAAACAAACCCTGATCCTGCAACATTCCCCCCTTTTACACAAACAACGCACAAACATTGAAAAGTGAGGACTATTTAACCAACTCCATCCACTTATTATGCAACAGTAAAATGACATCTTATACTCCTTCTGGCAGCTTTCAGTCTTCCTAACACATTTTTTACACATAGTGCTTGTCGTCTGCATTCTTTCTTTTTTCACCATTGTTCTCATTCTTGATTTTTTCATCTCCTCCCCACACTCTAAATCTCGTATTATTGAACTACAACAAAATGCTTTGACTTTTACAAATCTCCACTGGCCAATAAACATTTTGCATCCATTCTTCATATGTTAAGGATTGTTAATGTACATGATGGGCCTGATTCACAAAGGTAAGCATACGCTTTTGTGCACGTTTACAATTGTTTGCTAGTCATAAAATTATTTACAAGTAGTATCTTAAGGAGCGCAAAATCTCTGCACTTAAAAAGATAGACTCAGCTTGTAAAGATAACACTCAAAAATCTCTTTGTGAATAACAAACAATCGTAAACTTACACAAAAGTGTAAGTTTACCATTGTGAATCAGGCCCAGAGTGCCCAACACTCAAGCTTTCCATATTTTATTCTCACGTCCTCGTGTGCACTTTATTGAAAAGGTGATAGTTTGCATCACTTCTGAGAATTCATTTATCCTCAACTCTCAATGGAAATACCTGTCAAAACAACCTTTGTACTCAGTTCCCTGCTACATTGTGACATGTTGGTTGGTTGGTATGAACATGCTAACATCAACGAAAACAATCCATCACAATCCTGTTAAATCTATCCACTTATCCTTTACCCTGAGTGCACTACATCTCAGTTATCCCATGCACTGCATTACACTGTGCAAAAAATGATTTTATGTCCTCAGTACAAGATTGCATTTCATTGAGGGAAAACATGGCAGCCGGCTAGCTGGCGGGTCGGGGGTGAGCCAGAGGAGTGCTTCAAAAATCATAGGCGCAGGTTTGTTTTAAGGGGGAAGGGTAGATTGCAATAGGAGAATACTTTGTACCATAGATTGGAGCAGCAACTCACCAATATCGCGGGTCCGCTGGTAGTTCGGGATTTGGCCGGGTCGTCGGTAGTAGAGGAGTTTGGTTTCCGGCAATACGGTGGGCGAGGGCGGCACTAGAACCTCGCAGGGGCTGGCACGCTGCTGCCAGGTTTCTCTTCTGGGGGAGAGGAGGAGGAGGAAGCAGGGATAGTGGAATCGGCTATGGGGGAGCTTGCGCTGGGAGCAGGCTTAGCGTGGCACAAGCAGTGGGGATAATGCTGATGTCCCGATACAGTGACCGCATCTGTTAGCTCAGGAGCTGCACCAGTAGGGGAGTCCAGAGATGGACAGTAAGAAAGGAAAGTCAGGCAGGAGCAGGTAAAGAGCTTTGAGGGGTGGTGCTGGTGCAGCACGTTTGAAGGGACTTTCAAGATACACTCTCAGGAGTACAGGGTGGGGTAGTGGTGGGGTTGTTTTTGAGCTGATAAACCCTATATTTAACCCCGTATTTAAAACTGAGGAGGAGGCAGGAATGGGAAAAAAGGAGGTTAATGTAAAAGAAGTGAGCAGGTTTGGACATTATAAAGAGTTACCAGTTAAAGAGACCATAACTTATAAGAAGATATTAAAAAAGCCTAACCCTGAACAAAAGATAAAGAGTCACTCCGTCACTCAGGACATATTTTAATGTACTGCCAAAAACCCTTATTTTAAGGATAAATGGCTGGAAGGAGACAAAGGGAGGTCAGGAAGAATCGAGTAAGGACCAAGGGGCAGTAGGCAGAATTATAGAGCTGCCAAATATGGGTGATTAGTCCCAGCGTTTTGAGCCCAAACCAGTATCAAGTACTGGTATTTGAGATTGCAGACATGGCAGATTCCCTGGATGGGGGCGAATTTTCTAGCCCTGAGGTGGTAAACAAGCCTCACAGTAGCGATGGAGCAAGGTTTCACAGGTAAAGTGACTTGCTCGTACTCAACCCTCTCGAAAATATTATTAATGTACTAACTAACATGTATTGTATTATTAATATTGCATTACACGACATATTAGGCTTCTAAGGGAAGCTTGACAATGTGCTTTGTCATACTCACTTGAAATGCTTGGTGGGAAAACTTTTGCTTCTGCGCAAAAGAACTAAGATGGCTGTTATGTGTCCTAACGTGCAAGAAGCTTGCATTGCTGCTTTGTTAACTGTCTGCTTTTACTTAATATCTAATGCAATAGTTAAAATAAAGTAATGGGAATAGAGTAGAAAGAAGTGGTATACAGTGCATTCATTTATTCTGTGTCTCTGAAACTGTTTCTTTTCTATTTTTACATGCAATGAAATAATGGGCCTAAATGCTTTGCTGAACTCCATCTTTGGAGAAAATTCGACTGTGCGACAAAAGTCCTGAAGACACTGAAGCTGTAGCCTTGAACTCAAGCCAATCAGACATGGATGGCAGAGAAGAATGAACTCCTTGCCTTGCTAGAGGAAGCTGAATTGAACAATGTTGTTTATGTTTATTTGTTACATTTCACTACTGGGCGGAATAAAAGTACATGGGTAGATAAAGTTATGGGAGGGAATAATTTGAATACTTGATTGACAAGTTGCTTCAGAAAAAAATGGTGTGATGGCTACTCCTCGTTCTTTGTCCAATAAAATTGTGGGATTCACACATTTGCAACATTTAGGGGTGGTACACTGACCTGAAAAATAGTTTAACTAGGGTAGGCTTAGCTAGTTAGATTGTCCGACTTGTCCGAATAGCAGACCTGTCACTGACCCAACACACTCAATAGGTGATCGGGATCAGAGTTGCTGTGGACCACTCTGTCAGAAGATTCGATAACCCAATCGGGGTTCCGGGTAGGAGATCGATGACCTAATCGGGGTTGGACTGTTAGCTGCAGAGAGGGTTTACAACGCTGGCGTTTAAACTTTAGCTGCGGTGCTAGTCTTAACCTGTGGTGGTCCTGTCCTGATTCAATTTGATCTGTAACCTGTCCTGATTCTGGCTTGCACCTGTTCTTCCTGCTGGCACCTGTACTTTGGGATTCTCATTCTTTGACTCAGCCTGTGACCAGAATTGGTCACCACACCATTCAAGGTAACAATATAGTGTGGGTTTGTCATTGTATTGTTTTCCCTTTTCTTTACCCACCCTTTGTTTAAAGGCTTATCAATATTTTCTCTCCAAATTATTTGCATATTTTCATGTTTAAACCCGAATCATTCTCAATAGAATAAAAAATTAATTGAATTAATGTTTTCCAAAACTCTTCAAAGAATTTTTCTTAGATAAAAGAATTTAAACTTTTCCAGAGTTTGTGGTTATTTATGAAATGTTAACTGTTAATATTGCTATCCATTCTCTCTATAACTCCCTTGATCCTTTAGGATTATAGGTATCGGTGATTTGGATTGGTAAGATAAATGGTAATATATTCCAAATGCTAAAAAAAACAATTGATTGTGTGTAGGTTTACCTGTTTAATGTATACATAGATATATGGGTCCAGGTGAGTATGTTGAGCAGGTGAGCCCGCGCTCTATCAGTTATTTTGGTAGCTGAGGTAAGGTTAGGGATTAGAGTAGATAGGTAGGTAGTATAGTATTGATTATTGATCGACTATTAATTATTGATTTTATTGATTTTATGCATTAACCAAAATTGTACCTGTTTTTTGTTTTGTCTGGAAACCCAGGGGGCAGAATAACAGGTGGTATATGGAAGCCACTCTGTAGTGAGATTATATGTCCGAGGAAGTAAGTGCATGGTTAGATAAAACCAGAAGCACTGTTTTAGGGATTTTCTTCTGTATAAATGTGTGAATGATTGATAGCAAAGAGTTCACTAGTAAAACTTTGGTGTGATATCACCTAGAAAGGGTCACACTGGAAGAGTAGCAGGTTCTTCTTAGCTTGATTGACAGCAAAGGGGTTCATTGGTGAAACTTTGACCTTACATAACCTAGAAAGGGTAAGCCCGAGGAAGTATCAGGTTCTCCGAGCTTGTGTGAAAGGTAGACGGAAGGGATCTACTTGCAGTGTATGAAGAGTAAACCTAAGGGAGTTAGTCGCAGTGAATAAATAATTCTTTTTGTTTTAAATAGTTATGCAGACACAGTGGCAAATGTTTTTTACGTTGTTAATTAATCAAAATGAGCATTTAAAATAAATCTCTCGTATTACCTTGCAAAGGAGGGAGTCAGTTGAGGACTGCACTGATGTCACTCAGAGCCGCGCTGGTATTGGTTGAGCCAGCGGGTGTGTAGCTGAGGTAATATTGTAAAGGGGGGGTGAGTACGGGAGTGTGAGAACTCGTCTCACGAGATAAGCAGCGCAATCATTGGTTGAATATATTTTAAATTCTAATCGTTGATTGGTCATTGAAAATAAGAAACGCGTTGGTATTGAAGGTTTTCGTAAACAATTTGAGTGTCATCATGAAGTAAAAGTGGCATAAAATATATGTGGTATTTAGATCCAGGAGTCATAGGAAATAGACCTGATAGAAGATATCTAGGTTTTGCTAAAGAACAGATGATAAGAGGGAGACCTTATATCATGTACGGAGATAAAAGAAAATTTTTATTTGTCAAGAAAGTTAAACATTTCTTTAAAAAGGATAAGCTGATAAAAACCAGAGAAGGGATTATTATTCCACCACCGAATACGCCCACATCATACATGATGGTTGAAAGGGGCTATCACACTTGTATATGGTTAGAAAACTGGATACAATATACAAAAGATGATGGAATTTTGGCATTTCCAGAAAATGGTACCTTTAACGGTAGAGTTTTGTACAATTTAAGCGCATGCGTGAATGAATTAGATCCAAGACCTAGATTGTCTCAATATGACGCATTGGAGGAATGTGAAACAGAGGCTTTTGAGCGAGACTGATCTAGAAGTGATAAAAGTATAATTACATTTTATCCTAAATTTCCCAAAGAGACAATAGATAGGCAGATGAAACAATGGAGACAGTGTATGCGAGTGGAAGGATTATATCCTGTCCGAGCATTAGAAGAACAAACAGGGAGTTAAAGCACTGAGAAAACTAAAAATGTTATGACAAGTGCTGATCCAGAAGATGATTATTTGGAAGATTTAATAATGAAAAATCCGCCAGGATTCAAAAAGGGGGTGGTGATGAACAGAGTGTCTGAATTAAGCAGACCGCTCTTACCCAGTCAAGAGATCAGGGCTTGATCCATCACCGTTATTTAGCTCACTGCATCACCCCAGTTCAGAAACTGGCTATATGCAAATTAGTCTGACCCAGTGCCTCATGGGAACAGGGCAGACCAAACTACCAAGCCAATTCTTCACCGGAAAGGAGACAAGCTTCCGGGGACCGGTTTCTGGCATTTCAGCCGTCGTCGGCCCGGCTTGCTTGAATCCTGGTGGTGCAGTGAGCAAGGGACTCATGTCTGAGTATACCCTGCCACGCTTGTGGTGGCCAAAAACGATTCAAAAAGGGGGTGGTGATGAACAGAGTGTCTGAATTAAGCAGGCCACTCTTACCCAGTCAAGAGATCAGGGCTTGATCCATCACCGTTATTTAGCTCACTGCATCACCCCAGTTCAGAAACTGGCTATATGCAAATTAGTCTGACCCAGTGCCTCATGGGAACAGGGCAGACCAAACTACCAAGCCAATTCTTCACCGGAAAGGAGACAAGCTTCCGGGGACCGGTTTCTGGCATTTCAGCCGTCGTCGGCCCGGCTTGCTTGAATCCTGGTGGTGCAGTGAGCAAGGGACTCATGTTTGAGTATACCCTGCCACGCTTGTGGTGGCCAAAAACGATTCAAAAAGGGGGTGGTGATGAACAGAGTGTCTGAATTAAGCAGACCACTCTTACCCAGTCAAGAGATCAGGGCTTGATCCATCACCGTTATTTAGCTCACTGCATCACCCCAGTTCAGAAACTGGCTATATGCAAATTAGTCTGACCCAGTGCCTCATGGGAACAGGGCAGACCAAACTACCAAGCCAATTCTTCACCGGAAAGGAGACAAGCTTCCGGGGACCGGTTTCTGGCATTTCAGCCGTCGTCGGCCCGGCTTGCTTGAATCCTGGTGGTGCAGTGAGCAAAGGACTCATGTCTGAGTATACCCTGCCACGCTTGTGGTGGCCAAAAACGATTCAAAAAGGGGGTGGTGATGAACAGAGTGTCTGAATTAAGCAGACCATTCTTAGCCAGTCAAGAGATCAGGGCTTGATCCATCACCGTTATTTAGCTCACTGCATCACCCCAGTTCAGAAACTGGCTATATGCAAATTAGTCTGACCCAGTGCCTCAAGGGAACAGAGCAGACCAAACTACCAAGCCAATTCTTCACCGGAAAGGAGACAAGCTTCCGGGGACCGGTTTCTGGCATTTCAGCCGTCGTCGGCCCGGCTTGCTTGAATCCCGGTGGTGCAGTGAGCAAGGGACTCATGTCTGAGTATACCCTGCCACGCTTGTGGTGGCCAAAAACGATTCAAAAAGGGGGTGGTGAAGAACAGAGTGTCTGAATTAAGCAGACCACTCTTACCCAGTCCTCACCACCCCCTTTTCTGAATCGTTTTTGTCCACCATAAGCGTGGAAGGGTATACTCAGATGTGAGTCCCTTGCTCATTGCACCATCAGGATTCAAGCAAGCCGGGCCGAAGACGGCTGAAATGCCAGAAACCGGTCCCCGGTAGCTTGTTTCCTTCCCAGTATAAGAATTGGCTTGGTAGTTTTGTCTGCCCTGTTCCCATGATGCACTGGGCCAGGGACAGACTAATTTGCATATAGCCAGGTTCTGAGCTGGGATGGTGCAGTGAGCTAAAAAACGGTGATGGATCAAGCCCTGATCTTTGGACTGGGTAAGAGTGGTCTGCTTAATTCAGACACCCTGTTCATCACCACCCCCTTTTCTGAATCGTTTTTGTCCACCATAAGCGTGGAAGGGTATACTCAGATGTGAGTCCCTTGCTCATTGCACCATCAGGATTCAAGCAAGCCGGGCTGAAGACGGCTGAAATGCCAGAAACCGGTCCCCGGTAGCTTGTTTCCTTCCCAGTATAAGAATTGGCTTGGTAGTTTGGTCTGCCCTGTTCCCATGATGCACTGGGCCAGGGACAGACTAATTTGCATATAGCCAGGTTCTGAGCTGGGATGGTGCAGTGAGCTAAAAAACGGTGATGGATCAAGCCCTGATCTTTGGACTGGGTAAGAGTGGTCTGCTTAATTCAGACACCCTGTTCATCACCACCCCCTTTTCTGAATTGTTTTTGTCCACCATAAGCGTGGAAGGGTATACTCAGATGTGAGTCCCTTGCTCATTGCACCATCAGGATTCAAGCAAGCCGGGCCGAAGACGGCTGAAATGCCAGAAACCGGTCCCCGGTAGCTTGTTTCCTTCCCAGTATAAGAATTGGCTTGGTAGTTTGGTCTGCCCTGTTCCCATGATGCACTGGGCCAGGGACAGACTAATTTGCATATAGCCAGGTTCTGAGCTGGGATGGTGCAGTGAGCTAAAAAACGGTGATGGATCAAGCCCTGATCTTTGGACTGGGTAAGAGTGGTCTGCTTAATTCAGACACCCTGTTCATCACCACCCCCTTTTCTGAATCGTTTTTGTCCACCATAAGCGTGGAAGGGTATACTCAGATGTGAGTCCCTTGCTCATTGCACCATCAGGATTCAAGCAAGCCGGGCCGAAGACGGCTGAAATGCCAGAAACCGGTCCCCGGTAGCTTGTTTCCTTCCCAGTATAAGAATTGGCTTGGTAGTTTGGTCTGCCCTGTTCCCATGATGCACTGGGCCAGGGACAGACTAATTAGCATATAGCCAGGTTCTGAGCTGGGATGGTGCAGTGAGCTAAAAAACGGTGATGGATCAAGCCCTGATCTTTGGACTGGGTAAGAGTGGTCTGCTTAATTCAGACACCCTGTTCATCACCACCCCCTTTTCTGAACCTTATAATGAAGAGCAGAATCAAGCAAATCCTAGTGCTCCGTTCTTAAAGTCACCTTTAGTTCCACAAGTGATACATGAGTCATCATTAGAAAAAGTTTTACATGAAAAGGAACGAGAAGCAATAATAAAACAAAGAAATTAGTTAATTTAGAAAATTATACAGTTAAATATCAGTCCTGAAGCTTTGACAATCCCTGTGAATATAGGACCAGTTGTTCCTTTATATGGAGATAAACAAACCAGGCCTAGACCTCCTGTTCTAACTAAACCTGTAGTACAGCCAAGGAGCGAAACATTAATAGTGGATGACCAAGCAAGTGAATGTGGGTCAGAAATTTCTTTGATGGATTTACCTGTAAGAGAACCAGTAAGTAGCTCAACTAGGAAAACTACACCAGTAAATACTAGAGAAGTGCAAATAGAAACCTCTTCAGGTACGAGAAGTACAACTGTAGTTACTCCAGAAGAAATTGAAAGATAGCCCCGAGAAATAGAGAAACCAAATTCACAGTCAAAGACATTGGATAATTTTAAATTAAGAGTTGAATTAGAAGAAATGATTGCTGGAAATGTGGGATTAGATCGATTGAATGCATTAAATGAAGATGAATTATTGTTTATATGTTGAAGTATCACTCCAAATACAAAAACATTTCATTTCATGAAAAATTAACGAGTTTGGCAAGTGAAATGGGAATTGACATTGGTAAATGAAAGGTATTACAGAAACCATATTGAGCTGAATTTTCTGACAAAGATTTAGAAAATATGAATGTGTCAGATTAAAGAACTGTTATCATTGTTGCAAAAATGGAGTGATTTAGACATATGGAAAGCTATATGGTTGAAGAAAAAGGAAGAAGTTCAAGGGAAAAACACTGTATTAGAATATATGTTGAAAGAAACAGAAAAAGTGGAAAGGTTGTGTGCAATGAGAGAAGTACCAGGTGGAGGTTATGTGCATGTTCCATGGTCCCGACACGATATATAGTCATTTACAAATAAATTCCCAAAACTCAGAGAGAAACCTGTAGAATGGTACAGGCAGGTCGAGAGACTTGTAAAAGTCTCAAAGGTGTTATTGAAAGATCTAGATGGGTTATTCGACATTGTTGTTCCTGTTGATTTATGGACAGAATGCAAAATTGCAGTAAACTGGCCAAAGGATGAGTATCCTAGAGACCCAAAAACAGGAGCACCATCAGATGAGGTGATGAGGAAGTATAATCAGGTTGTACTGTACGTGAAAGGGAAAGTACCTCCAAAAGAGACAGACTGGACTAGAATAGACAGAACTACCCAGAATAAAGCTGGATCTGTACATGCATATTATGAACAACTTTTACAAGATTTAAAACAGTACAGTAGTTTAGAAAATATTGACACCAAAGATATGACACATTTTATCTATCGGTTTGTGTCTGGGCTAAAACCAGAAACTTCGCAATGGATTAAAGATCATAAGATCTGCTGGCAGGCCAAACCTGTAGATGAAATACTAAAATATGCAAAATACTGTGACGATGAATCAGATAATACACAAAAGAATTTAGAAGAAAAATTAATGTGGGCACAGGTAAAATTAGCAGAGCAACAAGAATTTCAAATGAAAAATATTCAGACCCAAGGAAATGGAAATGGTAATAAAACTAGGGGAAAGTTTAATCGAGAGGAAGCTAAAAAGAAATTTCCTTGACATGGGTGAAGCAAGTTGGGGCACTGGAAGAACGAGTGTAAGGCTGTATTAAATAATAATAATAATTTGAATTCATAGACGCAGAATGAGGTATTGAAAAAGCAGCAAAAACAGGTAATACAAAATCAGTTACCATTGGCGCCTATGCCAAACCCTGGGAGTCAACCAGCATACAGTGTAGATACCACAAGTTGGGAAGGAAATGGTAAAAGGGTCACAGTGACACCCCAATTTCTTTTGAGTGATTCATACTTTGATGAAGACAGTTTCTGACGGTGCCTGAGGGGGGAGGACAAGGAGTGCGTACTTGGAGCATCCTTGCAGGTAGATCAGTAAGGTCCATACATTGAGGGAAAGGTTGTAGGAAATTATGTTACCTTTCTGTTGGATACTGGCGCTACCCGTTTTACTGTGAGAACAGCAGACATTCCAAACCTACCCCTCTCTGGAGAAGCGATCCAAGTAGTGGGCGTTTCTAATAAACAAATTAGTACCCCAGTTATAGAACCAATGGAAGTCAAAATAGGTTATTTTAAAGAAATGCACAAATGTGCTGTATGTGACTCCAGTCCCGTAAATCTGTTAGGTAGGGATTTGTTGTGCAAAATGAACTGTACTATCTTTTGTACACCAAATGGTGTTGAAATACAAACACCAGATGAAGATGGAATATATAAAAGTATGCTAGCAAAATAGGAAACTGAAAAACAAAAGTTTACCAAAAGAATTACAACATACAGTAGATCCTAAAGTGTGGGATTTCACAGGAAAAGATGTAGGATTAATGGCACATGTTGACCCGGTAAAAGTGACAGCAAAACAAGGTGCAGTTTATCCAAATATTCAACAGTACAAAATGAGCCCAGAAATAAAAGCAGAAGTTTAACGAGAAATAAAACGACTGGTTGAAGCAGGAATTTAGCAGGAGATAATTATCAGTCCATGTAATTCACTCATAATTGGCATCAAGAAACTGAGCGGAAAATACAGGGTCATACAGGACCTCTGCAAAATTAATACATTTGTCGCCCCATGTTGTCCAGTTGTGTCAAACCCTGCTGTGATTCTGTATCAAATACCATGGGCAGCTGGCTGGTTCTCTGTAATTGACCTTTGTCATGCATTTTTATCCATACCATTACACCCAGATAGTAAGTATCTTTTTTAGTTCAAATTTGACGAACATATCTATGTTTGGAATTGCATCCCTCAAGAGTACACAGAAAGTCCATTGATCTTTAATCAGATCTTGAAAAAATGTCTTGAATCTCTGATATTGCCCGGACAATCAGTCCTTGTGCAATATATAGATGACCTGTTGGTGGCATCTAAGAATCGAAAAGACTGTGTTACTGATACAATTGCTCTATTGAATCATTTAGGTAAAGGAGGACACAAAGTATCACCTGAGAAATTGCAGTATTGTACCACATCGGTAGAATATCTAGGGCACCAGATATTGAGAGGTGTCAGAAGGGTTACTTCTGAAAGAATCAGAATAATTCAAAACATGAATCTACCTCAAACGCAGAAAGAAATCAGAATGTTTCTTGGAGTTGTAGGTTACTGCAGGCAATGGATTGTGGGATTTGCAGTCCTAGCAAAACCATTGATACAAATGACAAGGAAAAGAACAAAGGACACAGTAGAATGGGATGATGAGAGCATGTCATCTTTTCTAAAGTTATGAGACTGTCTGTGTTCAGCTCCAGCATTAGGGATGCCTGACTATACAAAAGATTTTGCATTGTTTTGTGACAGATGAGACAATTGTGCACTTTCAGTTCTGACTTAGATCCATGGTCTGATGAGACATCCAGGGGAGATGCAGCGCTGTGTGTTTGAAGCGCGAGGGGGCTTCCAGAGAGGACAACAGGCACCCGCATACATCGGGGTCTGAGTGACAGCGACGCCCACAGCCCTCCCTTCCCGCCCGCCCCACAGTTAAAAGACCTCGCATCTCCCGCTTCGCGGGAGATGGAGCGCTGTGTGTTTGAAGCGCGAGGGGGCTGCCGGAGAGGACAACAGGCACCAGCATACATCGGGGCCAGAGTGACAGCGACGCCCACAGCCCTCCCTTCCCGCCCGCCCCACAATTAAAAGACCTCGCGTCTCCCGCTTCGCGGGAGCTGCAGCGCTGTGTATTTGAAGCGCGAGGGGGCTGCCAGAGAGGACAACAGGCACCAGTATACATCGAGCCAGAGTAACAGCGACGCCCACAGCCCTCTCTTCCCGCCCGAGTTCCTCGAATAAAGCTATCACGTCATTTCCAGCAGGCTGTCTGAGGCCGTCCGAGGGCGGAAGAGGACGGGACGGGCCACCCCCCTGATATCGGGAGGCAGAAATGGGTAAGCGGAAAAATCAAAGCCTGAAGGGACATTAGGGGAAACATGCCAAGGTGGCAAGGAAATCAGAATCTATTATCACTTACCTTACATCAGCGGTGGGGGAACTATGCAAGGAAATCGCTAGTGCTGAGAAAGAACTGGGCCTAAATACAGAGACAGTTAATTCCTTGCCTGCACAAGAAACAATTCAGATTCCCCCTGTTCCTCTAGAGCCGAACATTGTGGTGATAAAAGGCCCGCAGGGGCGGAACCTGGCCTAAGTCGGGTGGACGTTTTGGTGGTGCCAGAGTCTGAGAAATATACGGGGGCTAAAAGGAGTGAAGATCCGGCTAGACAAACATCTGTTAGACAAAGGACGTCCAAAAAACCTATGAAAAGGCACAAACATGAAGGTTCACTCCCAGGCCCGGATGCTAGCTTAAGAGAACATTTGGGGAAGGTGGTGGAGGAACTGTTTAGCGCACGACTGGAGCCAGCTTTGGTGGCCATAGCCAAAGACATTGTGGATACACTCAACACCTGTGTGGCGGGCCTGTTTGAAAAATGCAAAAAAATCGATCTATTCATAAAGCAGCATACAGGCCGGGGGGGGGAGGGGGGCATCTCAGATAGAAGTGAGTAGTGAAAGGAGGGGTAGGGTGGACAGTTCGAACATGGTGGTCCAGGCATCATGGGAGAAACACCAGGAAAAGGCAAGTGGAGGGGCATGGTTAGATGCCTGTAAGGGGGGGGGGGCGGTTAGCCCAAAAGCCGGAGGGAGTAACCTGGTCACTGGGAGACCCAACCCATCCGTAAATAGGCAAGGATTTACCCTCCAGTTACCCCCAGAAGCCGCACCTTTGGTGGCGGTCTTCACAGGGGTAAGCCCAGTAAGAGCGGGCCTAACTGAATCATCACCTGAACTTATTTCTAAAGCTAATCAGTGGTGTGCTCAGCACAGTAGTGGAGGCAACGACCTCCCAGGATCCATCATTATGGCAAGGAGGGTTAGTTGGGTGGGGCGCGTCCCCAAAAACATCTGGGGGTATTGCGTGGTGGTTTCTTTTAACAACAGAACATGTGCTGAAAGATTATTCTGGGATGCCTCTGATACTGGTGAGGAGGGTCTCAGACCACTTCCACTGGCTTACTTTTACCCCCCGCCGAAGGGCCCGGGGCGCAACATAAATACATCACGGGGATGGCGTAGTAACGTAGCCCGCGCACGGTCCCACAATTAACTAACAATATAATACAGTGTAGACCATTAGGGGCTTCCACTCAGAGGGCTGAAAGGGTCAACATGGATACAGTTCCTGGTGTCCCCTTATGCAGCAGCTAATCAGCAAATTGGTGCTCTCCAATCAGTTTGCGCCTTTGTCGCATATGGAGACTAATGATTGACTATCCAATAGGGCACCAGTGCAAGGTGTTAGTTAGGAATGGCCTTCCCCTGTTCCCAGAGAGGTTTGTAAATTCTTGACCTGGAATGTGTCAGGGATTAGAGCTAAACGAAGTGACGTGACCTGGGTGGATTTTATCAAGCAGCATGACATTATTGCCATGCAGGAAACTTGGGACCCTGCAAGTACTTTTACTCTGGACGGGTATGTAAGCTTTTTCACCCCAGCAGTCGGAGGGAAGGTGGGAAGACCAAAGGGTTGTCTTCTCATCCTCCTTTCGCTCAACATAATAGGTGTCTTTAAGAAACTCATTGTGGATTCCTGTAACATTTTGATAGTGGAATGGACCACCCCTGACTCCAAAAAAGTTTTTATTGTTCAATTTTTATCATTCAAATGAAGGTTCACAGCAAAATGAGCATCTATGTGCCCTGGATCTGTTTTTGGCAGATTTTAAAATTAGGCAACACAAAACTTTAGAAGTGATTCTGCTAGGGGATTTTAAAATACATCCCTGTAAATGGGATTGCTTATCAGATTAATTCTGTGGGGAGCCAGGAGGGGGGGTCCCGCATTTTGTGCACAGTAGACAAGGAAATCCACTTGAGGAGTTACTGGCTAATTTGCACTTATTTGAGCCTAGCACTGAGCAAGGGGAAGAATGAGTTCCGACTTTTATAGGGCGAGGCACAAGTACAGTTATCGATTACATCTTTTTATCACCGGCAATCTTGACTAAGACCATAGGGTATAAAGTAGTGATCTCCACTTTCAGTGACCATAACCCTGTCCTGTTGGAGGTGGATTTAGGGAACTTTAGGGGTACCAAGTCAAATCGGGGATGGGACTATACCAGTATATCAACAAAAGACTGAGGGAGAAGAATTAAATGGGACAGGGTGGTTCCAGAGGCTTTCTTTGATCATCTCACAGCCACTGAGGAGGTACACTTTGCTACTTGCCTGAATGGCGAGGGCTCAGAGGACGAGATCCTAGGTGCTTATGTGGCTATATGTGAACGGGTTCACAAAAATTTAGAGGCAGACTGTAGGGCCAACCCTAGGAAGGCTCAAAAATGGTTCGACAATGGCTGCTCAAAGGCCCATGGAGCATTATTGTCGGCACTCAAACAAAAACCCAGGGACAGGGGTCTAGTCTTACTACTGCGCAAGAATTATAAAACAGCTATCGCAAGACGTAAACGTCTGATTAGAGAGGAGGCGTGGGAGAATTTACAAGCTATTGATGTGATGAGGGACAGCAAAAAGTTCTGGGCAATAATAAACCACCCGTTCTTCTTGGACTATGAAACCGGGGAGATGGATTGTGTAATCCCAGATGAACAGTGGCTCCAACATTTTGAAAATATTTATGGTGAGGGACACCTTGACCAAGTAGAGGAGGTTAATATGGAGAGCGGCAGGGACCCCCAATTACTTTTGTCCTAAGTGATGTAGAGAAGGCCATTAGAGAAATGTCAAAACAGAAAGCCCCAGGCCCCCGATGGGGTCCCTGCAGACTTATATAGTCTTTACCCAAGCTTCTGGCCCAAAATTCTGACAAATGTATTTAATGCTGCTTCTGTAGTCGGTGTCCCATCGTCTTGGGCCTCAGCAATTATAGTCCCAATTTTCAAAAAGGGAGACAGAGGGGACCCCGCCTGTTATAGGCCAATCTCCTTGTTTGACTCTGCGGCTAAAATTCTTGACAGAGTGATTTTACAGAAACTGGGGGATTGGCTTAAAGACAGGGGGGTGCCCTCAAATCTCCAGTATGGCTTCAGAGGACATAGGAGCACTATGGACCAATGCTTAAATTTACATATGCTTATAAGCAAGTATACAGTGGCCAAGGATGGGTTACTGTATATGGGTTTCATGGACCTGGCGTACGCTTTCGATTTGGTCAATCGGTCAAAACTATGGAGAATTTTGAGGAAACTAGGGTTAGATCCCGCTCTAGTAAACTTTTTAAGTGACCTCCACAGGGATCTTTCTGCCTCTATCAGGGCGACCAGTGAAGGACGGTATACCACCCAATTTTGCTCAAGGAGGGGTGTCAGACAAGGCTGCATTCTGGCACCCCTACTTTTTACCATCTACATCAATGCCCTTGGGGAGTTCCTGGAAATGGCCACTCTAGACATCCCGCATGCAGGAGGACTAGGTATCCCGGTCCTTCTGTATGTGCTTTTGGCACGCACAGGGAGGGGTCTGCAGAGGTTGTTGGATCAGTTTGGTAACTTTATGGAATCACTCGCTTTAAAAGTAAACAACAAAAAATCCCATGTCATGGTGGCTAGAGTAGGTAATAAGAAAGTGAAGGCTAATACATTCACGTGTAATGGAGCAGAACTATCAAGGGTGTCAATATTCACGTACTTGGGGGTCCACTTTGATGAGGAGGGAAGTTGGGGTCCACAACAAAGGATCAAGAGTAATGTGGTGACCAGATCAACGGTAGCCCTTTTAAGCTTTGCAAAGAGGCTGGGAGCTAGACCAGTAGAGGCAATGCTAAAAATATGTAGATCAAAGTGTTTAGCGATCGCCTCGTATGGGGCGGATTTATGGGGGTACACTGACGTGTCCAAAATTCAAGTCGCAGAGAACCGTTTTCTGAGATCCTTCATGTCTTTGCCACAGTCAACCCCAACTTATTCCCTACATTCTGAGCTTGGTCTGGGCTATATAACAGACCAGCTCAAAATGGCCCCACTTCTATGCTGGGTGAAAACATGGCTCAATGAAGAAATTACTTTAAACCATGCGATACTAAAGGATTGTGTAGCTCTGGACAGGGCAAGCAGGATTCCCTGGCTGAGGTACGTTAGAGCGGCGGCCCTCAGGCTCGGACGCCTGGACCTGTATTTATCACCGGAGGGGCTAAAAAGAGAGGACATAGGGTGGATCAAGTGTAACTTACTGAAGTCACTCGAGATGGAACGAGAAGAGCTTGAACTGAGGAAATCTGTTGTAAGAAACAACTATCTGTTAACGACCTCAACCACTATCGACCAAATAGTGGTTGAGGTTGAGGTTGAGGACCAAAACGGTAGCATTGGTCCTGTTAGACCTCAGTGCGGCCTTCGACACCATTTCTCATGCCAGACTGCTGGTCAGGCTGGAGGAGTGTGGTGTCGAGGGCCGGGCGTTAGAATGGATAAAATCATACCTTTCCCTACGCACCTTCCAGATCATCTCTGCTGAGGCCAGCTCCAATGTCGTCTGCTCTCCCCACGGCGTACCACAGGGATCTATCCTGAGTCCTCTATTGTTTAATTTGTATCTCCGTCACCTAGCTAACCTTGCTGAGAACTCTGGTCTCATTTTGATGACGTATGCCGACGATTCCCAGATTGTGTTTTCTCTTTCTAAGTCGGATACGTCTACTCCTTCTGTACTCAAAACAGGCCTCCATGAGATATTCTGCTGGATGTCGGCCAATCAACTTAAATTGAATGGGGACAAAACAGAGGTCCTCCTTCTTGGAAACAATAAGGACCTTTGGAGTGATCCCCATTGGCCGACAGCATTAGGCAAGCTACCGCCTCCAGCCACCCAGGTCAGAAATCTTGGGGTCATCATCGATGACAACCTCTCAATGTCACAGCAAGCTAATAAAGTAGCGGGCATATGTTTTACGATTCTTAGATGGCTCCGTAAAATTGTTTGGATGTTGCCACTCCCCACCCAGAAGACCGTAGTCAAGGCCTTAGTAACTTCTCGGCTTGACTACGGTAACATCTTGTACCTGGGTGCAAACAAAGCAGTAGTAAGACGCTTACAACTGGTGCAAAATGCTGCAGCCAGAATGCTTTGCAGAATACCCAAACATGCCAGGATCACAAAACATCTTAGGGATCTACACTGGCTCAGAGTCGAAAACAGGATTCGTTTTAAAACGCTGAGCTACTTGTTCAAAATTAAAGCCGGGACCACCCCCAAGTATCTCCTAGATCTTGCCAAACCTCATTTTCCCAATCGCAATCTTCGCTCAGCTACATCAGCAAAGTTTGCGGTTCCCAGGTATAAACGGGCCAAAATGGGTGGGAGATCATTCTCACATTTGGGTCCTACCCTGTGGAACACTCTGCCCATTCAAATCCGCATAGAGGAAAACTACAGGATCTTTAGGAAAAATGTAAAGACCTGGTTGTTTGACCTATAAGTACCCTGGATTCTCTCTCTGGTCTGCTGGTCTCGTGATCCTTCTTTTCGGCGCCGGGAAACCCTTTGTGGGTAGCTGCGCGCCTTATAAATACTATAAAATAAATAAATAATAAATAATAAATCGAACCATATCTATTATATGTAACCAGGCCATTCCACCGGTTTTTGATGGTTAGATTTTGGTTCAATTTAATTCATTTATCCTTGGGTGCCTTTCCAGGGTGGGGAAGACCGGAAAACTCAGCACCCTGTACCTGTGATATGTTTCCCACACAAGATAATTTGCATTTTGTAATGTTCTGCCAGTATTACTCTGAGCCAAGAAAAAAATATTTAAACCCGTTATTGCGAGAGGCGGGCTTGACACAAGTGAGGCCGGCATTACTTTTCTTACAAATGCTTTGTAGCATGTGGGTCATCTTTAGCGTTGCATGTTTTTTGGTCGCCGCAGTCCGGTGCTCCACCAAGAAGTTAGTTACTAGGAGTCCCCCGAGTAATGCTTAAGTAGGGAACCTTGTTATGGTGGGAGCATATTTGTCACATCAATGTATAATGGAGTTCTTATTAACAAAGTGTAAATTGTATTAATTTTGTACAATTTTTTTTAATTGTTTTTATGGTTGTATGTATTTATTGCTCTTTTATTATTTTTAGTAATCGAAATAAAGAATTTTGACTGACTGACTGAGACGTCCTTGAGCAAAGTGAGTCCATCATCATGGGACATCGAGCAACAGTGTATGTCCCACATGCAGTTGTAATTTTGTTGACCTGGACTAAAACTCAGTCCCTAACACATAGTCGGCTGACTAAGAATGAACTAATTCTTGTAGGTGCAGAGAAAGTGACTATTGCTAGGTGTAATATTTTGAATCCAGCAACATTGTTGCCTGAATTGCACTTTGCAGAAGTCAAAAATGAAATCGAACATAATTGTATTGATCTTACAGAATACTGCACTAAACCACGTCCAGACATAAGAGAAGAGCCACTAATAAATTCAGCTATTTGTAGATGGTTCATGTATGCGACATGAGGAAGGAGGTTTGAGTGCTGCCTATGCAGTTTCCACGCTATGTGATCCAGTTGAAGCATTATATTTACCTGGAGTAAAATCTGCAAAGGAAGCTGAACCAATTGCATTGACAAAAGCTTGTAAATTTGGGGAAAATCTAAAAGTGACTATTTATGCTGATAGCCAATATGGCTATGGAGTTGTGCATGATTTTGGCCAACTCTGGATGCACAGAGAGTTTCTGACTTCATAAGGTACTCCTATTAAAAATGGAAATTTTGTGGAAGATTTGCTAAAAGCAATCCAATTACCAGAAACTGTAGCTGTGGTCAAGGGTGCTGCTCACCAATCTGGCAACAACAGAGTGACAGCAGGTAACTGATATGCTGACCAATTAGCTCAATATTGTGCCAAAAATAAAATGGCAATAAACAAGAATCAGACCGAGGAAGATATTTTAATAATGAAATATTTGGTCTAATCTGTGAAGCATTTAAAATTGAACAAAAGCTGCACTGTGCATATCGCCCAGAGGCTACTGGAGTGATAGTACAACTGAATGGCACAATCATGTCAAGATTGGGAAAGATTTATGAATCAACTTGATTAGAATGGCCAGTTGCTTTACCTCTTGTTCTGATGGGACTTAGAAGCATTTCAGACAGAAACACAGGCTTGAGTCCTCAAGAAATACTCATGGGAAGAGCAATGAGGCAGGCATGGGAACCATGACATAAGCTGATAAATATATCTGATGACTTAGTACTAGAGTACTGCAAAGAACTGGCTGACCAAGTGCGTTCTATCTCTTACCATGTTGGAGAAGACGCCGTAACCAGGCACACAAATCCAGCACACAATCTGATTCCAGGTGACTAGGTTGTAATAAAAGAACATACACGAGAATCTTGCCTAGATCCGAGGTGGGGAAGGCCAAAACAAGTGATATTGGTCACCATTACAGCAGTAACATGTAAAGGAATTCCAAATTGGATCCATGCAAGTCATACAAAAAGAGTGGCTGAACCTGATGAAACTGAAGCTGAAGGTTGTGCAGCTGAGGGGTCTCGAGAAAGTGACTCCAAAGTAGTTGATGATGAACAACCGAACACCAGACAGGATGAATGGATTCCAGTGATTGACATTCCTGCAGATGTTGTGAGAACCAGAAGCCAGACTTATTTAGACAGACAGAGTGATAGTGAGGATGAGTCATGATAGAAGAACGTACTCAGATTACAGAAATCTAAGTAAATAGCAATTCTGAGGAGGAATAGATAAGGAAAGATCCATATACTCAGACATTTCAGATACCTGTCACAGTTTCAGAGTCTGAGAAGAGTCAGATAGGAAAAAGGGCAAAGGCTCAGGAAGAAGAAAAGCAAAAGATTGAGATACCTGAGCAGGATCAGATAGATGTAGAATAACGTGTTCAGGAAGATGAAAACAAACTAAATCAAAGTCAATTGCAGCCCACACCTGAACAAGGCGACATTAGTATCTAGGCAGAAGAAACAGAAGCAAGACCTGGATCAAGTCAGATAGAGAGGGGTACTGATGATGAAGATATACAAACTGTGCCACAACTAAATGAAAATAAAAGAGCAATTGAAGAAAAACAAAGCATAGTGCCAGCTAAAAGACTCAGAAAGGGAGACAATTGGCCTGGTTTTGTCAAGATACCAAAATTTCGTCTTAAATCAATAAATGAAGAACGCGAGCAAGTAAACGAAAAATCAAGTCAAACTGGGATTTCCGCAGAACAACCAAAAAGAAAAAGTCTGCGTTTGAAAAGACTGAATAATAAGTTCAGAGGCCCTTAATGGACTTATGTCATTCTTGAAGATCTTGAAAGATTGGAACTGAGCGATGAAGATGATGATGATTTAATTGATGAACTAACAGACGAAGAAGTAAGACCAACTTGAAAATTTCACAGGTTGAAATTCTGTGAAAAAGTCTCAAAGAGGGGCTAACCGCCCGATTCATCAATGAAAATAACGCTCGCAAAGGGCCAGATTCTGAGAATCTGGCCCTTTGCGAGTGCGATTTTTGTATTTGGGATTCAACATCCCAAATGCAAAAATCGCTATTTGCTAATTCGCATATTTGCGAGGATTTACATTTAAGGAATCTCTATTTGAGATTCCTTAAATGTGATTCATCATCCATTTTACAATTGCGAAATCGCAATTTCGGGCCGCAATTTACCGCGAGGTCAAACCTTGTGGTAAATTGCGAAAACTCAGAAAAATGCATTTAAATGCATTTTTCTGAGTTGCACGTTACACACACACATGTCCTTTGGACACATGTGTGTGCAACACCTGTGTTAATTTCCATTGCAGGGGTGCTACAGGGTGTCCTTTGGACACCCCTGGAACCCTTGTACTCGCAATCTCATTTGCGATTAGCTAATTGCTAATCGCAAATGAGGAATGACTCCCCATGCATTCCTATGGGCCTTTTGGCCCATAGGAATGCATGGGGAGTTATTCCTTATTTGCGATTAGCAATTAGCTAATCGCAAATAAGGAATCAGTGGGAATCGCAATTAATATTGCGATTCCTACATGAATACCGTTTTGCGAGTCTCAAATAGCGATTCCTTATGATTCGCTATTTGAGCCTCGCAAAACGGCCCGTTCATGAATCAGGCTGTTAGTCTCCTTAAATCGAAAAATGGCTGATCATACTGTTAATGGTAAACCAAAAAGAAATTGCTTAAAAGCATGCAGCACAATATGTACATGTAGTGTAGTAATAGTACTCATAGTATGGTTAGGACTGACAGTAGCTATTCCTTATCTAATGGATAGAAGTGAGAAGAATGACACTAACATTCATTAGAAAGTAGATTTACCTGAAAAGTTTGATATACATGGAAAAATAGATAATGTTAGGCAACAAAGAGTAGAATTAGAAGAATCAAATGAGGAAGGATTGCATTACAATAAAGTTAGAAATAGAACACACCTGAATGGATTTGCACATCTGTTAGTACATTATGTGGAAGCAATGGAAATAAGTGATTGCTATGTTTGTATGAAGATACCATTATCTGTAGCAGAAGGCGTCACTTATCACCATTTGCCCTTGACCTATGGTATTTCATGCAGTGTTTTAGGTAGTTTATTTTATAAGAAAGGATCTTTACAATATTATTATTCTAATTTAGTTGTGATTTTCTCTGAACTTCCTATTCATAGTAACCTGAATCCTGTACATAGTAACAGTAACATAGCTCATTATATGAGAGAATATTTTCTATCAATAGGTACAATAGATATAGCTGAAGCACACAAGAATAATTTAACATGCATTTTACATAAAGAAGAGAAGATATTTTTCAATTTAGTTGAAAAGAGGAGAGAGGATTCCAAAGAAAAGCTACAGAACAGAAACAAAAGATTCCTACAAGTTATTATAACAATATATTCATTGGTTCCAGTGAATGTGAAGACAATTATAAAGTAATTGGGGGTTGTGGTTTCAAAGATGGAACTGAGCCGGTGATTCCTGGGATTTATTATATCTGAGGGAACAAGGCGTATTATACATTACCTGATCATTGGTATGGGATTTGCTATTTTGGAATAGTATTCCCAAAAGTGTACCATATAAATAAAATCACTGGAAGCAATGAAGACACTAATGGACTAATACGTAATAAAAGGGCTAGTTTCTCAGAAATTGTAGGTGACATATTTAGTGCATTAATACCTTCAGTAGGAGTGGTTTTTTAATACTCAAAGAATTTGCAAATTGTCAACAGTGGTGGATCGTTTATCGACCGACACTGCTGGAGGATTTTTAATGATCAATACTGAATTAGTTGCGGTAAGATCAATGGTTTTACAAAATCGACTTGCTCTTGATACATTGTTGGTGAAGGAGGGCGGAGTCTGCAGAATGCTGAAAGCACTACATTGTTGCATTTACATACCTGACAAAAGTGTAGAACTAAAGGGGTATGTAAGGAATATTACACATTTAGAAAAGGAACTTAAACCACTGAAGGTTGATAGTGCATAGAAGAGACTAACAGATGGTCTCTTCTTTATAGGTAATTGGTTTTCTAACATAGGGAAAAGTTTTGTAGGTAAAATACTGATGCCAATGGTGGAAATAGCCCTAACGATTTTAGGATAATAACTTGTTGCAAATGTCGCAAGCATAAAAGGACATATACAGCGAATAAGAGAGGAAAGAAAATAAATTTTAATGAAACAGAATTAGAAGAGCATAATGGACATTTGTACAAGCGAATGAAAGATCTTCAAATAAAAAATGAAAAGAATTTTAACAAAAAGTTTGAAGAAATTGAGTTGGTTGAAGTGTGAAGTTGGCATCTGTTTTATTAATTAGTGATGATATAAAATATAATCAAAGAGGCTATTGATGGAGCAAGGTTTCACACGTAAAGTGACTTGCTCATACTCAACCCTCTCGAAAATAATATTAATGTACTAACTAACATGTTTTGTATTATTAATATTGCATAACAAGACATATTAGGCATCTAGGGGAAGCTTGACAATGTGCTTTTACTAACTATAATCCGCTCGTATTAAAATGGCTGCTGCTACGCAGGATTTTCTACTGCGCATGCGTCTGTCATGCTCATGTGACATGCTTGGTGGGAAAACTTTTGCTTCTGCACAATAGAACAAAGATGGATGTTATGTGTCCTAACGTGCAAGAAGCTGGCATTGCTGCTTTGTTAATCTGTCTGTTTTTGCATAATATCTCATTCAATAGTTAAAATAAAATAATGGGAATAGAGTAGAAAGAAGTGGTATACAGTGCATTAATTTAGTCCGTGTCTCTAAAACTGTTTCGTTTCCATTTTTACATGTAACAAAATAATGGGCCTGAATGCTTTGCTGAACTCCATCTTTGGAGAAACTGCCCCTGTGCGACAAAAGTCCTGAAGCCACTGAAGCTGTAGCCTTGAACTCAAGCCAATCAGACATGGATAGCAGAGAAGAATGAACTCCTTGCCTTGCTAGAGGAAGCTGAATTGAACAATGTTGTTTATGTTTATTTGTTACATTTCACTACCGGGCGGAATAAAAGTACATGGGTAGATAAAGTTATGGGAGGGAATCATTTGAATACATGATTGACAAGTTGCTTCAGAAGAAAATGGTGTGATGGCTACTCCTCGTTTTTTGTCCCAAAAAATGGTGGGATTCACACATTTGCAACATTTGGGGTGGTACACTGACCTGAAAAGTAGTACAACTAAGGTAGGCTTAGCTAGTTTGATTGTCTGACTTGTCCAAATAGCTGACCGGTCACTGACCCAACGCACTCAATAGGTGATCGGGAGCAGAGTTGCTGGTGCAGCACTCTGTCAGAAGATTCAATAACCCAATCGGGGTTCTGGGAAGGAGATCGATGACCCAATCGGGGTTGGACTGTTAGCTGCAGAGAGGGTTTACAATGCTGGTGTTTGAACTTTAGCTGCAGTGCTAGTCTTAACCTGTGGTCGTCCTGTCCTGATTACATTTGATCCGTAACCTGTCCTGATTCTGGCTTGCGCCTGTTCTTCCTGCTGGCACCTGTACTTTGGGATTCTCATTCTTTGACTCAGCCTTTGACCAGGGTTGGTCACCACACCATTCTATGTAACTATAAAGTGTGGGTTTGACATTGTATTGTTTTCCCTTTTCTTTACCCACCCTTTGTGTAGATGCTTAACGATATTTTCTCTCCAAATTATTTGCATATGTTCATGTTTAAACCTGAATCATTCTAAATAGAATAAGAAATTAATTGTATTAATGTTTCCAAAACTCTTCAAAGAATTTTTCTTAGATAAAAGAATTTAAACTTTTTCCGAGTTTGTGGTTATTTATGAAATGTTAAATGTTAATGTTGCTACCTATTCTCTCTTTAACTCCCTTGATCCTTTAGGACTATAGGCATCGGTGATTTGGATTGCTAAGATAAATGGTATAAAATTCCAAATGATAAAAAAAAAAACAATTAATTGTGTGTTGGTTCACCTGTTTAATGTATACATAGATATATGGGCCCAGGTGAGTATGTTGAGCAGGTGAGCCCGCCCTCTATTAGTAGTGTGGAGGGGGAAAACTTAAGCTTTGAGGGAGGCCAGAGTGAAAGGAAACAAGTGAGAGGGCTGTTGGTGAGGAATCAGGGGTATGAAAAGCTCTGAGAGTTGGGACATTTCAATCAGTGCTTTCCTTACAACCCTTATGTTACAAATAAAAAAAATATTTGACATTTCAGAGACAGATCAGAAAGAGATCAGGTCAGCTTGTGGAATCTTGAAAAAGAAGATAGACGATCTGAGTAATAGAACATCGACATTGGAGGGTGAAGTAATAGGCCTTAAAGAAGCAGTGAAGGCTAACACGGTGAAAATAGAGGGTCTCAAAACAAGGAAGATAGAACAGCAAGAGAGGGTAGAAAGGTTAGAAAGTTTCCAGAGAAGGAACAATCTGAAGATCTTAAGAATCCCGGGGGGCAAGGAGGGAGAAGATATAAAAGCTTACACAGTTCAATCGATTAAAAGGGAACTTCAACGGGAGGAAACTGAAGAGGAGATTACGAAAGACATTCAAAGGATTCACAGAGACCCCTATAGACTCAATACAATTCGGACTAAGCCCAGTAGAATCTTAGTAAACTTCCTCACCTATGCATTAAAGGAGAAGATCTTTGCCAAGACTCTGTGGAAAAAACAATGTAAGTCGATGGGGTTAGGTTTGAAATTAGATCAGACTTGTCCAGTGTAACATCCAAAAGACAGTGGGAGTTACGGAAAAAATAGAGCCTTTAACACCTTGACTGCGGCACGAATTCCGCTGCAGTGCTCGAATTCTAATCAGTAGGCGGGGGTTGGGCGGTCCCCAGCTGTCCTCCCCACCGTCACGTGGGATGGCCGGGGGCCGTCTGCAGCATCAAAGTGGTTAAGGAAGTTGGGACCCTTAGGTCAGTTGAAGTTCCCAGCTTTCTTGAAAGTGATGCATAATAACAAAATGCATATATTCCGCTTTGTTGAGGAGATGGATACATTTTCTGAAAAACTGCATCCTGGGGGTTAGTAAGATGGTATAAGATGTACTAGTTCCTGGTGTATTGGATGTTGTTCTCCATTGAATTTTGGGTTAATGGTGTGTTAAGTCTAAGTTAGAAAATACATTATTTTTCTTTAA
Organism: Lissotriton vulgaris; assembly: GCF_964263255.1. Taxonomy (NCBI): domain Eukaryota; kingdom Metazoa; phylum Chordata; class Amphibia; order Caudata; family Salamandridae; genus Lissotriton; species Lissotriton vulgaris. Next base: position 1,208,574,140 of record NC_141694.1, read on the forward strand.
TGTATGAGAATTATTTTTTGGATTTTGAAGAGCACTTAGGGGGAAATTTGGGTAGGGTATTCCACTTGGGGGAGGGTGCACAGGGTGGGGAGCATGGGGGAGAAAGTGTCTTCTTGGCAATGTACCAGCGTTCAAATTTTGACTCTAGAGGGGATGGTTGAGATAAGAACAAATGAGATACAAAAATATCATGGAATGTTAATGGACTTCGGGTAAGGAGGAGACAGGAGGGGGTACTACAGTGTTTAAGGGACTGTCCTCCTGAAATTGTTATTATACAAGAGACACACTGAACAGAGGGTGAGAGTAGGGAGTTTTTTAAAGCTAAAAGATAGATTTCACAAGCAGTCTATACAAGACAGTCGGCAGTTACAAATGGAGTATCAATTTTGGACGGACATCTCTATGAAAGGCAGCATTGCAAACATAGCGGCAAGATGGCTTGTGGTAAAATAAAAATAAAAATTGTGCAGAATTACACGCTAGTGGGATATTATGGCCCAAATCAGGAGTATACAGGTAGCTTAGAAGAATTACTTAACAAGCTTTGAAATTTTCCATACGCGATCATCATGGCAGGAGATTTTAATGCAGTTCTGGATCATAAAATGAATAGATCTTTGAACAGTAGAGCAGCTGTTAACCGCAAAATGTCGGAATTGATACGAATTTTGATGGTGCAATTGGGACTGTTCGACATTTGGCGATACAGGCCATGGTCTCAGAAAGGTTTTACATTTTACAATAAAAAATATAGACACCAGTCACCGATTGATTATTTCCTAGTAAATGATAAACTGAAGGACCAAGTCTTAGATATCAAACATATAGGGGTACACGTGTCAGATCACTCAGCAATATTACTACAAATGAGGCTGGGTGAGGGGGTTGCTCAGTCAAGATGGACTTAGGATCGTACAATACTATCAGAAGAAGGGATAATAGACATTTTAAAAGAAGAAACCAAGGAGTTTTTTGGAAATAATCTGAGTTCATCCATGATTGGGGTAGTATGGAACTCATATAAAGCCTACTTGAGAGGTAGACTGGGTGCCCTAGCGGCAGCAAAAAGACGAGATTATCATAAAAAGCTTTTAGAACTAGAGGTGCGAATTCGGAACCCTGAAGAGGACGTGATCAATTCAGAAAACCAAGTAGAGCATGAGCAGATGATGGGTGAAAAAATGAACACAAAAACAAATCTAACGGGAATTTTACAGGTTAGGGTTAGGAAGAGAATGGAGTCTAGCCGGCTGGCTCATTTTGAGTATGGGGAAGGCTGTAGTAAGCTGTTAGCTTGGAAATCAAAGAACGACCAAGTTAGAAACATAATTAAAGAGATTAGGTGTGAGCAATCAGAAACCGTTCTAGGAGACTGTCAGGGTATTGGATTAACCTTTTTCAGACACTTTGGGAAAGTGTATCAGGAAGATCTGGACGTCACAGAGGAAGAGGTGCTGACTTGGTTGAGTCAAGATCAAGCTGATCCCTTAACAGTTGAGAAAAGGGAGTGGCTGAATGAGAAGATAAGCAGTAGGGAATTAGAAGAGGCTATTGGGGGAGGTAAGAAAGGGAAGGCACCAGGACAAGATGGTCTTGCCCATGAGGTTTATAGAGCTTTGGCCAGTGTATTAAATCCTATTCTTGGTGAACTGTGTAATGCAATACTCTTGACAGATGCTGTTATACCAGAATCTTTGAAAGAGGCTAGTATATCTTTAATCTCAAAACCAGGGAAATGCCCCAAAAGCTGTGACTCTTATAGGCCCATCTCGCTTTAAATTGCGACTATTAGCTTTTTGCAAAAGTCATGGCAGAAAGACTAAATGGGGTCATAATACAGCTGATATACGATGATCAAAAGGGGTTTATTAGAAGTAGGACTTTGAAAGAATTGACGTATACGCTCATAGGGTCCATCAATTTGGCCTCTGCCTATGTGCTTCCCTTGGTGGTAATGGCGCTAGTTGCTGCCAAACCATTTGACCGTGTGAATTGGGTTTATTTGCAGGTGGTGGCTAAATCTCTTAATCTGGGCCATAATTTCTGTAAAAGTTTGAGAGAAATTTACTCTGCACCAGAAGCCAGGGTCCTGGTTAATGGGGTATTGACAAAAGCTGTTCAGATTACAAGGGGTACTAGGCAAGGCTGTCCTCTGTCTCCACTCTTGTTTGATTTGTACATTGAGCTGCTATCTAGGAAAATCAGGAGTAATATAGATATTCTACCCTTTGAAAATAGGTTCATATGCTGACGACATTGTGATCTTTGCTACCAATGTACAAAAAACCTTGAGTTGTGTTTTAATGTTAACAACAGACTTCTGGAAAATCTCAGGTTTTGACATCAATAAGGGAAAAATGAAGGTTATGGCCTGGAATACAGAGAATGGTGAAATAAAGTGCAAGAAAGAAATGAGATATCTAGGAGTTAAGATCATCCAGGATATTGCAAACCTTACCAAAGAGAACTTTAAAAAGGTTAAGAAAGAAGTGAGTGGCTGGATGAAGAGCTGGTTGCACCTGCCGTTAACACTGTTCGGCAGAGTTAATCTCGTAAAAATGATAGTTCTCCCGAAGTTTACATTTTTGTTCGACTCAAACCCCTTACCATTTAGGAAAGAGTGAGTTATCAAGATGCAAAGCCAGATCAGTTCCTTTATTTGGTCATCTAAAGGGCCATGGATAGCTTGGAGAAAGCTTAGAAGGATGTTGGGGAATGGGGGATAGTGATACCAGATCTGCTTTTTTACTCACGGGCTTTCCTATTAAAGAATGGTAGAATGCTTTTGGACAGACCCACAAATTCTCAGATTGGGAAAAGTTTGAGGTGATGTTGAGGAAAGAGAAGGGGGCGGATTGTGGTTTTATGTACACATATGCGGATCCAAAACACTTTATAAAAAAGTTAGGCTGAAGATTTTAAGGGGTATGGCTGAGACTTGGTATAAAATTAGGAAGATTACAAAATTGCCATATTTCAGTCAGCATGCCCCCATCTGGGAAGCTCTGGGTTCTCCAGAATGGACTAAGGATGCATTGGCACTGCCACTAAGAGAGGCTGGCATATTTAGGTGGAAACAGCTACTTCAAGAAGGTCATCTTATTACGTGGGATTGGTGTAAACAGGAAATGGGTCAAAGGATTTCAAATTTTAAGTTTCTCCAGATTCAAAGTTGGTATCAGGCCATGGACACAAAAACAAGAGAATCTAATGAGTTTGAGGAGAAACTGCTGTCAAAGGTCTTACCAAAAAAGGAAATCACGATGGGGTATTGGCTGATGATAGAGATGGAAGATTGGGTTTTCACCTTGCCGGAGGATCTTTGGGGAAGACCCCAAAGATCTTTTGCCAAAGACCAGCCTGGAAGATCAATGGCAAGTATCTATGTCTATGTTGTACAAAATAGTTAAACCTGCATACCATGCATAGGACCTACTGGACCCCCAAAGGTTATCAAATTTGGGTCTGAAGGTGATGTGGCATGTCCAAAATGTGGCAGCATGAAGGAAGATGATCTGCATATGTTTGTACACTGTCCAATGATCCAGCTATTTTGGGAGGCCGTGAGTAAGGTTTTGTCCAATGCTTTGAACCTACAAATCAAGGTAAGCATCTTACTGGCTTTTTTTGGAGGTTTAGATCCGCAAATTACAGTTAATAAGAATAGTGCAAAACTGTTTTTCTATGCTATACTCCTGGTGCGCAGAGAAATCTGCAAAATATGGGTGTCTCAGGCTCCCCCAAGATGTGATGACTGGTTACTCCATGAGGAGCGTGGCCAAGCTGGACATTTTAGACAAAGGTAAAAAGAGGTATGAGTTCTGGATATCCTCCTTATGCTGGTGTGAGCAATAAGTAAGAACCTTAGACCTGGGGTCCAATGATTAAGCCTTTCTCTGCCTCGGCTGGCACCTTCTCTACTGAGAAGGGAGGCTTGTGGAGATTGTGTGTGTATTAGAAGTAAAAGAGGAGGAATGTCACATTCCAAGGGCGACAAAAGGTGAATCCTCTTCTTGTTTCTTTCTCCAACAATTGAGGTTTTCTATACAGCAGGTTGGAAACGTTAATGGAAAGGTGTGAACGAGGCAAATGAGGACAAAAAAGATTGCATTTCATTGTCTGTGACCAAAAGTGTGGGTATCCCTTCTTTGGTCAAAACATTATTTTTACAAATGGGGTTACTGTATAAGTATTCACTTTTGTCAAATTCTCATCACAATCCATCAGGGCATATAACCTACTAAGTTGATCAAGAGCTAGCTTCCACCCTCCCCTTTGTGCCTCTTCTGGTACTACAACTGGTGATAATGGTGCATTAAACATCGTATATCTCTTATCCTTTGAGGCACATGCAAGGAAAGCGTTCATTGCAAATTTCACCTTGGCATTCCCCCTCCCCACCAATATGTCTGTATCATTCCACGTTTCATCATTTTTCTACCAAAAGGCCTTTCTTGGGCCAAAGATACAATTTTCATTCATAGTTATTCTGGAATGTCATATCATGGCATATCTTGATAATTTTCCCCCTACTTCTGCAAATTCATCTATTACATTACAAACTTCTTTCAGCAACCAGAATTCTCTACTTCACTAACAGACCTACAAACCTGTGTGTTTTATTCCTTTGCCTTGCTTATCAGTGCATCTTTTTTCCAAAGCATATCCCTCTTTTTTTGTGAATAGCTACATCTACCTTTTGTAACACTACTTACCCATCATTATTCATTACCACCCTAGTATTATCCACTGTTCTCATTAACCTTCACACATGGCCTATGCCGTGTCTGCTCGCTGAGGGAGTGCTGCGGGCGGTGAGAGGCAGGGTGGGGGGTTAGTGGACTTCGACATACAGCGGAATTAGGTAAAGTAAGTAAATAAATAAATAAAACAATTTCCCTTGTGTGGCTGCAGTGCCGAGTTGGCGATGCAGCACGCACAAAGTAAATTGTTTTATTTATTAATTTACTTATCTTACTCTATTCTGCCGAATGTCGGAGTCCACTACCCCCCCACCCTGCCTCTGCCCCATCCCACCGCGCTGCAGCACTCCCTCAGTGAGCCACCACTGGGCCTATGATTTTGTAATGAAACCACAGTAAATACACAATCTGTAATCACTAGCTCCTCCCACATATGTAGTGATTCTAGAAGTAGCTCTCTCCAAGGTTTTGTGTAAACATCAACAACATGTGATCCATCTTCACTGCAAATGACACTGGACAAATTAAAAACTACTGTTGAATTGCTCAACTGTGCACCAAACCTCTCTCACAACCACTGACAAGTGTTGCCCCAAGTCCAGTAAAACTAGGACAAGTTGTTTTTGTTTAAAGTATTTTTTTGTCATCAAATCAAACCTTCACTGATATCTTTTTGACTTTTCAGAAACACTTTCTTATAGTCTGTGGTTCATTCATGTATAACTCTCTTCTTTATAAAAGCTCTGACTTCCATGCTAAATGTTCTGCAAGCTTTCAATATTTTGCAGTGAAACCAAAAAAATCCCCTTGCCATAGGAACCACCTGCATCAGAATGACCTCCACTTTAAGTGTTCTCTCAGCATTATATAGATGGTGTAAGTATAATTACGAAATTAATCAAAAGAAAAAGGACACTTGTAACAGTTCTAAACTATTGGTTAAAAGAGTAAATGAAACACCCTCAAAAACTCAATGTTATTCGGAAAAGCGGTATATATGTTTTATCCGCCCCAAAATGATGTTGTGGCAGTTATCATTGGATGTTCCAATACGTGCTCAGTGCCAGCCTCATCCAGAGGCACCTCTGATATAAAATGCAGTGTCCAGAGATTGAGGGTTACCCCCACAAAAAATGTGAACAAGACAAGAATTCTTGGAAAAAGGAAAAAAGTTTAAAAAGAGAAAGTCACCCTTATGCTTTAATGTAAGGTGAGATTCTGCTATCATAAAATATACTGATACTACAAAAAGATCGAGTTACTGGATCTTTTAGTATTATAATAGGCTTGTCGACATGTTTCAGTTCCTCTTGGCCCTACGGGGTCTATGGAGCTTTCGTCAGAACTAACACACATGAATTTTTTACTCACACGACTTGTGTAGTATATTTGAGTGTTCACTTTATGGCACTCAGTTATGAAAACTTGCTCTCCGCAATTTGTAATAAAAGAGAGAGAGACGTACAACAGTACACAAAATTCATTTGACTGTCATGATGATTGAGGGGGGAAAGAAGGAGGAGCGTTAGTATCATCCTTTCAATATCAGCGTTTTTTTGTCGCTGAAGTGTTGCATTATTCCTGACGAAAGCTCCATAGACCCCGTAGGGGCAAGAGGAGCTGAAACATGTCGACAAGCCTATTATAATACTAAAAGATCCAGTAACTCGATCTTTTTGTAGTATCAGTATATTTTATGATAGCAGAATCTCACCTTACATTAAAGCATAAGGGTGACTTTCTCTTTTTAAACTTTTTTCCCTTTTCCCAGAATTCTTGTCTTGTTCACATTTTTTGTGGGGGTAACCCTCAATCTCTGGACACTGCATCCTATACCAGAGGTGCCTCTGGATGAGGCTGGCACTGAGCACGTATTGGAACATCCAATTATAACTGCCACAAAATCAATGTGGGGCGGATAAAACATATATACCGCTTTTCCGAATAACATTGAGTTTTTGAGGGTGTTTCATTTACTCTTCTAACCAATGGTTTAGAACTGGTACAAGTGTCCTTTTGCTTTTGATTAATTTCATACTCACCATGGGGAAATAAATGGACACAATTTTTTCCTCCTCCCTACCAGTTGATTAATTACTACAGTAAGTATAATTACCCCTGATACAAACCATTATTAGATTCTATTGATTCTGTCAAGCTCACAGTTTCAAATTTAACATTATTGTTTCAAATGGTTTCCCCATCAAGTTTGATACCTGATGTACCCTCTTGATCCCACGGGCTCAATTTACTTCTTTAACATAATCTTATGGATCCCATTGTTCATTTCTGCCGGACTCTTCAAAATATTTGATGAATTCTGCTATACAGATTTCTCACCCATACTAGTTCCTAACCTATTTCTACCACCGTCACACATTCCTCTGCCATTGGATCAACGTTGATCTTGAACTGTTTTGGTACCTTCTCCCTTTTAATGAAGACTCTTTCTCCATCACATTCACCTTGTCCCTCACTTTCCAATATATATGTATAGATATATATTTAAACATTTTTATTGGTTTTTCACAAAAGCAGCATTTTAGCAAAGCAACAAAAGAAAGCAAATTCAAGACCCCCATCCCTCGCAACCAATAAAAGCAAGTGGCACAGGTACAAAGAAGCATAAACAAAAGACCGAAATAGAGAATACAGTAACAGAAGAATATACCTAAAAGAGGTATTGTAGGTTTCTAGTGACCCTACTATGTCTCTTGGTCCCCTTGCCCTTGTTGATCAATCCATTTGGAGAATGCCCCCCAAACTTCAAGCCCAGTCCTCCTTTTCCTTCGTCCTTTCTTGGCATATACGGATTTTTCTATATGGTATGTAGCAACTAATCTAGCCAACCATTGTGCGTAGGAGGGAGACTCAGAATATAGCCATCCGGAGGAAACGCATATCCTCCAAACTGCCATTGCAATAAAAATCAACCCTTCCTCCTTTACTCTTGAAGAGTCAGATTGTGTTCCCAAAAGAATGGTCGTAGGATTTAGGAGGATTGGTTGATTTGTTATTTCACCAAGTAAGTTTCTAATATTTTAATGTGTCTAGTACTGATATTGGTTTAGACCCATAGCCTCTTAGAATCAAAATATAATTGAAATCTCTTTACATTCCTCTCCTACAGCATTTATAAATACATTTCCCAAGATTAAAATAGATTGTGATCCAGAATTTACCACTGTTTTCACATTCACACAATATTACACAATGGCACATGAATATCTTCAGCATCACCATTGCATAACTTGCATAACTAATTATTTTCTTGTCCCATTCACTTCTAAAACCATACATACAGTAGGATTTTTATTCCTTGACAAGTCATCCAGCAATTGTAGTGTTGAGCCTCAGAGCACTAGATATATGGTTGCCACTCTATCACATGAAAAATATATTGTTTTGCTCTACAGGCCTACATTTGTACGCTCTCTGAAATGTAAATCTGAAGCTTTGATAGGTTCTCTTGCTTCTCCTTCTTCAATGCCTAAAGGCATATAGAATTCGCTTTCATTCACTTGCTTACCCCTAATACTTGTGTTAGACTAAAGTACTTGTTGCCACACTGTTGATTTTTTTTACCGTAAAACGTCATTGAATACAAATAAAATAGCTTTCTCCACTCTTTCCACCTCCACAGAAATCTTAGTTCCCTACCTGTCAGCAAAAGCTTTGATTCCTATGATATACTTTTGGCTGCCATTATTCCCCTCAAATTACATATCACAGTACACTCTTGTGTAAGTATAATCAAATGCGATATGATACATAAAGGATAAAAACAAAACTCATAACTTTCTCATCAGCTTGCAAATTTCATTAAGTTTTTGTACCTTTACCAATACATTGTCAGCTCAGAAAGCTTTCTCCATTCACTGATTGTGTCACAGGCAGCCGACATGGAGTCTCAAAATGATGATAACATACAAAACAACCATAAAACATCAGCCAATAGAAATATACTTTGCCATTAAATAATGTGATGAGCACCTGAAACACTTGACATTTCAGGCTGGTGTTATATGTGCCGTCATCAACAATGTAACTCCCCCTTGCCATCCTCCATCACAATGCCCTTCCAGATTCTATCAAAAGGGCTGCCTCTTGCTTTACCGATTACAATACACAGCTAGACCCTGTACTCCACAAATCACCTGTTGCTTTGCAATGGATAAAGGCATCGATAATCTAGGGAGTCACATGTGCAAATGCACCCTCGTTTTATTTTACCCTTATGCACCCTCCTTACCAGTGCAAAATCCCATCAGAGTTTTAACACAACAGTTTGGATAGGCGTGTAGATCAAGGAATGCTTTTTGAGGTGTCCACACCTGTCTTACTTAAAGGAACTGTGGGGCAAAGTAATGACTGCTGAGTGATCCCCTTACTTGTATAGTTGCAGAGTATACAGTATGTCCTGTCACACTGAGCTGTATTCCCCCAAACTAGGCAATCCCTCACAAAGATGTGCCTCATTCAGTTAAGCTGACAACAATGCTGACTCAAGTCTCCGTATATCAGGGATGCTCGGCTGCCAAAGTGAAGAACCACAGTCGTAGCAAACCATGATGATTTTCAAAACACCATTACACGGACCCCACAGAACTAGGCCAACTTCTGAGGTCTACCCGAGGCCACAATGTTTGAGACCATGAGCTGAAGCATTCCCGGTATGCTACTGCTTTCTTCTTGAACCCATCCTTATGCCATCTAGAAGTTGTTGCCACAGCTGAGATAGCAAAGAAAGTTAAAAAGGAGCTATACCAAACCCATCCCAGTCTTACTTTTGATAGTTTAAGCAGCAACTATCAACATAATTCCTCCACAAACCTTTGAATGTCTCTCAAGTCCTCTGTGCTAAGAAACTCACAACATCCAGCCCCACCATGTATTGCAACCATGAACTAAAGCACCAGCATTCCATCTTCTATGTCACCAGGTCATATAAATGCCCAAACATATAGGTCCTTTTCTTAGATCAACTTGAAACAAATAGGGAACCCAATTTCAATATAGTTAGCTACAAAAACTATGGCATCTAAATTCCAAAAGGTACAGGATCTGAGAGTTCAATCCTACATGCAGGCATGAAGGGCATCCGATAATTATACTATTACACCATTAAACAGGTGTCTTGCAAAACCTTATCAGTGACTGTTAAAAAACTACTGCAGAATATGAAAAGCCCTTATCAGAGCTGTGAGATGTTTTGATGGTAGGTAGAGCTTCTAGTCAGTATTTAGAGTTAGGAGCATGGCAAGGTTAATTTCATTTGTCGAGGAGTTCTGATGTTAGGGAAGAAGAAAAGAGAAAAGCCATTATGACTTAATTTCACATAATGCAGTCTCTGCCGATGCTTGATAATTGCAAATGACCATTAACTAAGACAAACAGAAGTCAGGTGAAGATACGTCTATTCAGGCGTGCTTCTAAAAACATACCAGCACATACTGTTAATCGATATTGAGCTTTCTATAGTGTGGCATACAATCTTTGATATAGTGTGATGCACAATTTCAAATGTAAAAAGAACAATTGATGGACAGAATGCAGGACAATGTCATACATTCACCCCAGTACAGAGATCTGGGCCTAAATCCATTGTTTTATCTCCCCATGCCATTCCAGTTTGAACTCAGCCATATGCAAGTCAATCTTGACCCTATGCCCAATGGGAACAGTCCGCCATGAACTGCTAGGCCAGGTAACCCCTGTACTGGAAACAAGCATCCTAGGACCGGTTTTGGGGCTTCACCCCTCATCTAGCTTGACTCCAATGGCATGGAGAGCACGTGACCCACGTCTGGGCATACCTGTCCCTCTTGGGGTGACAAATGCAAAAAGTACAATTGATGGGCAGAATGCAGAGGAATGTCATACGTTCACCCCAGTATAGAGATCTAGGTCTAAATCCATTGTTTTTTGCACCCCTTACCATTCCAGTTTAAACCCTGCCATATGCAAATCATTCTTGACCTTCCACCCAATGGGAACAGTCCAGCCCGAACTGCCAGGCCAGGTCCTCCCTGTACTGGAAACAAGCATCCTAAGACCACTTTCAGTTTCACCCCTCAACAGCCTGGATAGCTTGAATCCAGTGGCATGGAGATCACAGGACCCACGCCTGGGCATACCCATCCCACTTGGGATGATCAATGCAAAAAGTACAATTGATGGACCGAATGTAGAATGATGTCCTACATTCACCCCAGTACAGAGATCTGGGGTTCAATCCATCATCTTTTTTGCTCCCCATGCCATTCCAGTTTGAAGTCAGCCGTATGCAAATCAGTCTTGACCCTGCGCCCAAAGGAAACAGTCCAGCCGCGACTGCCAGGCCAGGTCCTTACTGTACTGGAAACAAGCATGGAAACAAGCATCCGAGGACCGGTTTCGGGGTTTCACCCCACATCTGCCAGGATAGCTTAACTCCTGTGGCATGAAGAGCACAGCACCCACGTCTGGCATACCCGTCCCACTTGGGGTGACAAATGAAAAAAGAACAATTGATGGACAGAATGTAGAACAATGTCATACATTCACCCCAGTTCAGACATCTAGGACTGAATCAATTTTTTTTTTCCTCCCCTTTCCATTCCAGTTTGAACCCAGCATATGCAAATCAGTCTTGACCCTGCGCCCAATGGGAACGGTCCAGCCAAAAAATGCCAGGCCACGTCCTCCCTGTAGTGGAAACAATCATCCTAGGACTGGTTTTGGTGTTTCACCCCTCATCAGCCAGGATAGCTTGACACCTGTGGCATGGAGAGCACGGGACCCACGTCGGGGCATACCCGTCCCACTTAGGATGATAAATGCAAAAAGAACAATTGATGGACAGAATGAAGAATAATGTCATACATTCACACCTGTAATGTATTATTTTAGGACACTATTGTAAGTTTCCCAAATCATGCCCTTTTATAGGTATAAATCATTATATCCTTATATAGGCATAGAAATCATAACCATATTTAGGCATAGCTCATGCAGTCCAAATACGGCAGGACTACTTCCACTAGTTCCGAAAATCCACAACGATTTCTTGGAAAAACCCACCTTCAGCAGTCAGGGACTTCCCCTTGCTTGAGCACTGATTTATCCAAGAACTCATGGAGTTTTCAAAGAACTGAGACTCTTTGATGACCTTATTATGTCCAATCATACGTCAAACCAGGCACCTTCAAGGTATAATATGCCCACACTTGCCCAAGCAAACACAGGGTGGTTTGGAGCAGTTCGACTATCTACTTGCCCGACGCAGCCTGATACAGCAAGTGCCGAAGGAAGCCGACCCTCCAGCAGACGCACTGAAAGAGACGCTGTCTTTTTTCCTGCCGAGCAATCCAGCTTGTGTTTCCAAGCTGCCCTTGCGGGTTGTTGGGAAATCGAGTCTCGAGACCAACCTTCTCCATTCTAAACTAAGGTACGGAGCTGATTAGACCCTTAGAGAAATCTTGGGCAGATTCTTGACAAAAGAATACTACATTTATGCTACACCTCACTTACTTCTTCCCTTGTACTAAGCTTAGGTTAGGTACACTGGGGTAGGCGTATTTTAGAAGCACCAGTGGAGTACTTTTAGCCTCTGTTATATATGTATGTATTTCAATATGGTTTAAGAACCATACAATGCTCTTACAGTATTATTTTATTCTACTATTTATACTGTACGCATTATATTTTATGACCAGTGTTACGATTCTAGCAGTTCATTTCTTATGCTTGAGAAAGAAGACTATTCAATAAATCTTTTTATTGAAAATGCCCGTCTATCTATTTCTCTGCACCTCTACTGAAACGAAGCATGCACGATTGACTGAGTGAAATATCTATCTATTGTTTCCACAACTCTGAAGATACGTTTTATCTTGGGGAAACAAAGTTGTCATGTTTATGCGGTTGTCAGAGACTAATCCCTTCTTGTGAATTCGAGAACGTTTCTAGTAACCTCTGAGCTAGCTGGCACACACAATTAAGTTTAGTACATTCTGTAGGGACCTAGTCGACCTCAGTCCTACGTATACTCTACAGGATATATTAATCCAATGCCCCAATGCGCCTTGGAGAGCACCGGACCCACGTCTGGCATACCTGTCCCACTTGGAATGGCAAATGCAAATAGAACAATTGATGGACAGAATGCAGAACAATCTCGGACATTCACCCCAGTACAGAGATCTATGTCTAAATCAATTTTTTTGCTCCCCTTGCCATTTCAGTTTGAACTCAGCCATATGCAAATAAGTACTGACCCTGGACCCAATGGGAACAGTCCAGCCCGACTGCCAGGCCAGGTCCTCCCTGTACTGGAAACAAGCATATTAGGACTGGTTTCTGGGTTTAACCCCTCATCAGTCAGGATAGCTTAATTCCAGTGGCATGGACAGCAAGGGACCCACCTCTGGGCATACCCATCCCACTTGGGGTGACAAATGCAAAAAGAACAATTGATGGACAGAATGCAGAACAATGTCATACATTCACCCCAGTACAGAGATCTGGGCCTAAATCCATTGTTTTGTTGCTCCCCATGCCATTCCAATTTGATCCCAGCCATGTGCAAATTAGCATAGACCCTGCGCCCAATGGGAACAGTCCAGTCCAAACTGCCAGGCCAGGTCCTCCCTGTACTGGAAACAAGCATCCTAGGACCGGTTTCAGTTTTCACCCCTTGTCAGCCAGGATAGCTTGACTCCGGTGGCTTGGAGATCACGGGACCCACTTCTGGGCATACCCGTCCCACTTGGGATGATAAATGCAAAAAGAACAATTGATGAACAGAATGCAGAAAACTGGCATACATTCATCCCAGAACCGAGATCCGAGCCTAAATCCATTGTCTTCTTGCTCCCCATGCCATTCCAGTTTGACTCCAACTATAAGCAAATCAGTCTTGACCCTGCGCCCAATAGGAACAGTCCAGCTGAATTCCAGGCCAGGTCCTTCCTGCACTGCAAACAAGCATCCTAGGACAGATTTCGGGGTTTCACCCCTAATGAGCCAGGATGGCCTGACAACAGTGGCATGGAGAGCATGAGACCCACGCCTGGGCATACCCGTCCCACTTTGGGTGACAAAGAATAATCGATGAACGTGGGTCCCTGTGCAACTGGATTCGAGCTATCCTGGCTAATGAGGGGTGAGGACCCGAAATTGGTCCCAGTTGCTTGTTTCCGGTCCAGGGAGGACCTGGCTTGTCAGTTCGACTGCTCCCAGGAGGCAAAGGGTCAAGCCTGATTTACATATGGCTGTGTCTAAACTGGGGTTGCATAGTGAGCAGAAGAACAATAGATTCAGACCAGATCTCTTGACTGGCGGTAAATGTTTGATTTGCTCCTCATTCCGTCCATTATCTGTGTGTGTTTTGATTTCTTGCCCTAAGTGCGCTGAGTATGCCCAGATGTGTGTCCCGGGGTCACTGTGCCACTAGATTCAAGCTATCCTGGCTGATGAGGGGTGATGTCCTGAAACAGCTCCCAGGATGCTTGTTTCCTGTCCAGGGAGGACCTGGCTTGGCAGTTCGGGTTGGACTATTCCCAGGAGGCACACGGTCAAGACTGATTTGCATATGGCTGGGTCTAAACTGGGGTGACATGGTGAGCAAAAGGACAATGGATTCAACCCAGATTTCTTGACTGGGGTTAAGGTTTGATTTGTTCCACGTTCCGTCAATCATCTGTTTGTCGTTTGCAAAATTTCTCATGGCTCCTAAGAAGATATAATATTTAATTATTATCCTCTGCTTAGGCCTAAAGTGGTTGTTACAGACTCTTTCCCCAAGCTAAGACCTATATTGGATGTTACAGGGTCTCTCCAAAAGTTACGTACCCGAGCCACTTGCTAGTGCCTATAACGAGGGAGAGTGTCTTCTACAACCAGTACAGTCAAAGGAAGGAGTTCCATAATTGGCTTTAAAACATTCTGATTGTAAAATGTTCTAAATTAATCAGGCACAAACAGAAAGGCAAGCATCTGAATGTTGGACTAAAATGCCCATGCAAGCCATTATTGGTCCTGAGCCATTCAATTGTCTTCAATGCTGCTACCAACATTCCATTGTGCTAATATTTGTCCTGGCTATCAGGATTAATCGCAATTGATCAAGTCAATCTTTCTGTTCTACGGAGAACATTTTAAGAAGAGTTATTACATGCATATTGCGATCTTACTGAAGCCTTCATAAATTCCTTTTTTTAATACCTTTTCAGCTTTCTGGCAATCAATGCAGTCATCAGCCATATAATCAGTCATGAATACACCTTTGATTTTGTATGATTTGGTGCAATCTATTAATAAGCACTATTGCGCTACCATATAGCATATATTACAGCATCATTAAAGATCTAGGAGACATTGATGTTGCGTTACTGCTTTACATGTAAGTTTCTCATGCAACAAAATAAAATTGATCCTAACATGGGTTTCTCTTATATTCGAAATATTTAAGATTCAATAAAAGTTGTACACGAAGGTATGCATGTGTGGAAGAATTGGCCTAATGGCTAGGGCGCTCGACCTCGGACCTGGGGTTCTGAGTTCGAGTCTCAGTAACGACGCCTGAGATTATGGAAAGGGAAGACCACTCGGTCCCCCCGAACGTATGGATGGGTACCCCGATCCCCCCGGGAAACCGTTGTGGGCGGGGGGCGTGTCCCGGCTGGTATGCCCAAAGCGGCGTAGCCGGAGCACGCCCTTCCCGCCCAGAAGGGGTTGTCCTAAACACCCGCCCGGAAGTCCGCGCACGAATGGGCGTACCTGAGGTGGGCCCCCGCCCTCCCACAGATGGATAAATAGAGAGGGAATCCAACGAAGCTTCCTCTTGTTCCAGTGCTCTGAATGCTGCACCACTCGTCGCTCGTGAGCCCTCGAAGGAACAAGCGGCAATTTTGAGAACTTGTAATCTTTGTTATTTCTCTTTCAGTGTCAGGCGTGTGGAAGATCGAGTACCCTTGAGGATCAAGTCGGACGGAGTAACCGTAGTCATGTCTGGCAAGAAAGCGGGAAAGAGCTCCGAGATGGAAAGGATGCTACGCACTTTGGTGAACCGAGTAGCGGTGATGGACCGGAAGATGAGTAAAGTGGATGAGCTCGGTCGGGGCTTAGCGGCCATCAAGAAGTAGATGGCGGCCCAGAACACCCCCTCGGGGCGGCCTAAAAAAGTCATAGGACCGGCCTTGCCGAATGTCACCCCAGGGGGTAAGGGTAAGAGGATTAAGGGGAGGGCAGGTTCCGGGGAGGTTCCAGTCCCAGAAGTGCCTCCATCGAGCACGGGCGCAGTCAGCCCAGTCGCGCCGGTAGATAGCCCGGTACCAGGTCCGGAGGGGGGTTTACCAATTCCCGTAGTGATAACGCCAATTGGGGATGACCAAATGTCCCCTGAACTGGCCATTCAGTTAGCAGCAGTGTTACCTTGGCTAAAGAAAGGAGCAGGGGGGTCAGTGGCTGCGGGCGATCCGGCTGAAGAAGCCAGATTAATTATTGAGCAGTTGCGGCGGTCAAGGGATGCCGGGACAGCGAATGTACCTTTTATTCCCCCGCAGGTAGCGACGGGGGTCACGACGGACGATCGAGCTAAGACGACGGACGCGGCTGGGAAGACGGCTGAACCCGGTAAGAGACCAATGCCATTGGTGGGGGAGAGTTCAGTACCGTCAAGGCGGGAAAGTCTATTGCAGCACATTCCTATGGCAACGAAAGAAATGATATGGGGAGATAAATACATCAACATGTTTTCACTTTTGACTGACCATCGGGAGGTAGACTATGCAAAATCCCTGACCCAGTCCTGAGGCGGAAGCCGGGAGCTGGCGGTACGTGAATAATTGCATCTTGCTCTGATTTTAAACATTACTTGTGTGGTGTCACTTACTCTGTTAATCTGTAACTGTCCTGCTTTTAACAGTTAATTATCACTTCGAGCATGCAGCCGATTTAAACGCTGTCGCGCTCTTTCACCCCTCTTGAGCGGCCGCCATCAGCCTAGGCGTGCGCGCTGACCACGCCCACTTTTAGGCCACGCCCACCTATCCGCCTATAAATACGCTGACAACAAGCGTCCATCAGAAATCCCTGACCCAGTCCTGAGGCGGAAGCCGGGAGCTGGCGGTACGTGAATAATTGCATCTTGCTCTGATTTTAAACATTACTTGTGTGGTGTCACTTACTGTGTTAATCTGTAACTGTCCTGCTTTTAACAGTTAATTATCACTTCGAGCACGCAGCCGATTTAAACGCTGTCGCGCTCTTTCACCCCTCTTGAGCGGCCGCCATCAGCCTAGGCGTGTGCGCTGACCACGCCCACTTTTAGGCCACGCCCACCTATCCACCTATAAATACGCTGACAACAAGCGTCCATCAGAAATCCCTGACCCAGTCCTGAGGCGGAAGCCGGGAGCTGGCGGTACGTGAATAATTGCATCTTGCTCTGATTTTAAACATTACTTGTGTGGTGTCACTTACTCTGTTAATCTGTAACTGTCCTGCTTTTAACAGTTAATTATCACTTCGAGCACGCAGCCGATTTAAACGCTGTCGCGCTCTTTCACCCCTCTTGAGCGGCCGCCATCAGCCTAGGCATGCGCACTGACCACGCCCACTTTTAGGCCACGCCCCTTTCTCCTAGAAATGTGCATGCACAGGAAGCGCAGCGGACGAGCGCAGCGGAAGCGCTGTTTGCGCGCCTAAGGCAAGCCCGTCTGCGCCCGTCCGCGCCAAGACCGCGACAAGCGCAGGAAACCCTGCCCTAACTTCCTCATACATCAGGTACCTTCCTACCGACCTTCTCCTACTTCAAGGTACTAACCATTGCTCTTGCAAACTTGACTTATCAATCCTCTCTGGTTCGTTCAGCTGCAGGCATTGCCGCTGGTCCTCCACCTATAACCCAGCCCAGGTACTCTCTCCTCTATTCCCCCCCAAGGATTCCCTGCCGCCCTTTAAAGGTGGTTTGATTAATGTCCGCTCTATAAGCAAACATAGCCAAGACATACACGACCTCATCCTTGACTCCGATCTTGACTGTCTCATGATAACAGAAACCTGGCTAACGGAAGACAGCAATCCGGACATAGCCATTGCCCTCCCCCAGGGTTACTCCTTCTTCAGACAAGACAGACTCAAAGGGAGAGGAGGTGGTGTAGCCATCATACTGAAAAATATCTTCACCTGTCATACGTTCAACCTAGACCCATTAAGAGGCACAGAAGGTCTTGGCTTCTCAATCAAAATCAGTGAATCCTCCTCCTTCTCAGGGGGCCTGATTTACCGCCCACCTGGCAATGCTTCAGAATTCCTTGACTCACTGTGTGACTCCCTTGGACACTTCTCACTCAGATATCCTCATTTCACCCTTCTTGGGGATTTCAACCTACACCTGGAGTCCAAATCTGACTCTCAAACAAACAACTTTCTTCAAACCCTCGAAATATTTAACCTCCAGCAAAATGTCCTACAGCCTACTCATTCACTAGGACATACCCTTGACGGTATCTGCACTAACTTCCCACCCCTTACCACCCTACCTCCTGTTCCCCAAATATGGACTGATCACAGCTTGATCCTGTTCCATATTAAAAACGCACGCCCACTCACCTTCAGTAAAACGAACCCTCACTGTGACAATCTTGTTAACTGGAAAAAGGTTCAAGATAATCTCATCTTCAACCCTATCCTCCAAACACAGGCCCCCACTCTATCTGGTGACGTCGAACTTGACGCTAACCTCTTTCAAAACTGGATTTCACAAGAAATTAAAACTCGGAACCCCTCCAAACGTCTCTGCACAACCCATAAAAAAGCTAAAACTAACTCCCCTTGGTTCACCCAGGATTTAGCTACTTCTCATCTACTGTGTAGAAAAGCAGAGCGAAAATGGCGCAGAACATATGACAAAAACGACCGTCTCTCTTACATACAACTAAGGAAAACTTACCTCACCAAAATCAAATCTGCCAAAAAAAATTACTATGTCAACGCCATCAACGAGTCCGGTCAAAAACAAAAAACATTGTTCTTAATAGTAAAATCATTCACCCAGCCCAAAGCACTCCAATCCGAAATCCCACCATCCCAAGACCTGTGTGACAAAATATCAGACTACTTTGAGGACAAAATTGTCTCCATCCAAAGAAATTTTCCTCCTCCACAAATAACTCCTCGTTCTCTCACTCCCTCTCATCTGGAGTCACCAGCTTGTAGCCTTAAGATCTTCTCCCCTGTCACCCTGGCTCAAACCAAAGAAGTCATCTTAGCGTGCAAGTCTGGTTCCCAGTCTGACCCTTGTCCTCCTAAAATCCTCCACCAACTCATCGACGTGGTTACCCCAACCATTAACGATATAGTCAATTTGTCGCTCCGCACCGGATCTGTCCCCCGCCTGTGGAAAAGGGGTATAGTCACGCCTCTTATGAAGAAGGCCAACAATTCCCCGTCGGACCTGACCAATCTTCGTCCGATCTCACTCCTCCCGGCTCTGGGAAAAATAACCGAACAGCTTGTCTACAGAGAACTTAAATGTTACCTGGAAACTCATAATATACTCCATCCACAAAAATCTGGTTTCCGCCCCAAGCACTCGACTGAAACAGCCCTGATCGAACTGTCAGATACAATCAAGATGCTACAAGATCAGAGGAAGAATGCGATTCTCCTTCTTCTCGATCTCACTGCGGCATTCGACACCATCTCCCACTCCATTCTGATCAGCAGATTGATGGACATAGGGATTTCGGAAACCGCCCTATCCTGGATAATATCATTTCTTACCGACAGGTCCCAAACGGTCGCGCTTGGCCCTTTCCACTCCAAAGAAAAGAAGGTTTCCTCCGGGGTACCTCAGGGGTCCATCCTGAGTCCCCTTCTTTTGAATATCTACCTCATCCCCCTCTTATCCCTGATTGAATCATTCAGCATACCGGTAACATCGTATGCCGATGATACACAACTCATTGTGCCTTTAGAGGATAATTCAACCCAGGACGAGCTCAACCTCAAAAACTGTTTAACAGCGGTTTTCAAATGGATGGACACTAACCATCTTAAGTGTAACTCCAGCAAAACGGAGATCCTCCCTATCGGAAAGAACACCTCTTTCTGCCCATCCCTCTGGTGGCCGGATGACTCAGTAGCTCCTCCCCAAACTGTAATACCAGCTAGGAATCTCGGCGTCCTATTCGATTCTGACCTATCATTCAACCAGCATGCCAGGACCGTAGCCGGCCGATGCTTTGGAATAATAAAATCGCTAAAAAAGTTCTTCGATTTCCTTCCACTTGACGCCAGAAAAACAGTTACAGTAGCTCTCATAATTTCACGCTTGGATTACTGTAACGGTCTCCTTGCGGGGGCAAAAAAGGCTACTTTGAACAAGCTTCAAAGTGTTCTTCATACAGCCGCCCGACTGGTCCTAAAACTACCCCGAAAATCATCTATCTCTGCAGCCCTAAAATCCCTGCATTGGCTGCCCCTCCATAAAAGAATACTTTTTAAGATACTGATTGTTGCCTTTCGAGCTTTTAACAAATTAGGTCCAAAATACCTCACCAGACGCTTTCCCCACTATAACCCCAGTCGATCCCTCCGTTCTTCCCAGGACAACCTCATCTTCACTGCCAGGTACAACTTGAAGACCAAGGGTGGAAAAACCTTAAGCTGCCTTGCCACTAAAGCCTGGAACAACCTGCCCAAAAATCTGAGATAACAAACCCACGAAAAACCTTTCAGAAAACTCCTAAAGACCTGGATTTTTAACCTTTCCGACGACTACACTAAAGCAGCCATCTAATCTCATACCGTCACCATGACTGACCTACCAGGAATTTCAACGCCAAGATGCTCCCTCCGGAGCGAACGCCGCGCTTTAGAAATACCCCCACAAATATCACAAATATCACAAAGACCCAGAAAGATTTGTGGCACCCCAGCGTATGGCGAGCCAAGATGGCGGAATTCAGGGTCGATGAGACCATGGTAAACTGGGTCAGGGCCTTTTCTATTTTTACGGCAGTTATGGGTGAGCGTAAAACTCAAGTGTTGCCCGACTTATCATGTTATCAGAATAGGATCATGAATTTCTATGTAATGTACGGGGGAAATGAATGGAAGGGTTATGACATTACCTTTAGAAAAGCAAAAGAGTTTAACGAGGCTTTAACATGGGATTGTCTGGACACGGTGTCGTGGCATAACCAGCTTTTGCCGGGACCGGCGGGTACGTCGGTACCAAGCACGAGTGTTTCTGGGACATTCCAACAGAAGCCGGCACAGCCCTTTCGGGCGAACGCCGGAGGGGAGCCGCATCCCAGGTCTGGCAGGAATGGAGGCAAGCGGGGGGTTTGGTGGGGATTCACAAAGGAACCTGTAACAGGCCTCAAGGAACGTGTAGGTTCCGGCATGCTTCTTCAGGCTGTGGGAATTCCTCACACCCAGAAACTAGCTGTCGATCCAAGTCCAATGGTACTGGAGGAAAGGGGGGATACAAGCAGGATTGAGGTGGTGCCTTGGAAGCAAACACCTTCACCCATTGATATCTTGGCTTTGACCCCCTGGCTGAACCGATACCCAGATCATGTATCCGCAGGGATTTTGAGGAATGGCTTTCTGTATGGCTTCACAATCCCGGCGGGAAATTTTCGGGGGAGCCCCTTCTGTAAGAACCAACTGTCTATTCAGCACAACCCGGCGGTGGCCGCCAGAATAATAGCGAAAGAAGTCAGCTTGGGGCGGGTAGCGGGGCCATTTGCCTGCCCACCAGTTGCGGAATTTGTGTGTTCATCTTTAGGAGTGGTTCCAAAGAAAGGCCCGGGGGAGTATAGACTCATCCCCAATTTATCGGCCCCTAGGGGGGTCTCGGTAAATGAGGCTATTGACCCTGAGGTATGCTCAGTTAGATACGCATCGTTCGATGATGCAGTCGTTCTGTTGAATCGCCTGGGCCCCGGTGCACTTTTGGCAAAATCAGACATCGAATCGGCATTCAGGTTGCTCCCGGTACACCCTCGGGACCAGCGCTTGCTGGGATTCACGTTCCAAGGGAAATATTACATGGATAAATGCATGCCCATGGGTTGTTCAATTTCATGTGCTTATTTTGAAATGTTTGGCTCCTTTTTGGAATGGGCATTCACCGAGGCCACAGGGCATAGACAGGTGATGCACTATTTGGATGATTTCCTTTTTCTAGGTCCGGCGGGCACTCCAGAATGTGCGCAGACACTGCAGGATTTCTGCACACTCATGCGGGAGTTTGGGGTCCCATTGGCGCCAGGTAAGACGGTGGAGCCATCTACCTCACTGGAGTTTCTGGGGATTGAGTTGGACTCTGTGGAGGGGTGTTTCCGTCTGCCAATTGAGAAGGTGGCCAAGTTCAGGGCTTCCTTGATTCAATGTCTCCGTAAGGACAAGGTGACCCTGCATCAGTTACAACAGACAGTGGGTCAGCTTAATTTTGCGTTAAAAGTGATACCGATGGCTCGCCCCTTCTCACGTTCCATAGCACAAGCTACGGTGGGCCTTAAAGAAGGACACCACAGCACTAGACTGTCGGCAGAGGTTCACCAGGACATGCGCATTTGGTTAGCATTCCTGGCGGATTTCAACGGTCGAGTAGCGTGGAACAAACCCCCAGCATTGTCTGACGAACTGGGCCTATGGACTGACTTGGCTGGGAGTGTGGGATTTGGCGCGATCTTTGGTAACCGATGGTCGGCGCAAACTTGGCCGGCGTGGTGGCATTCAAGTGGCCTAACAGGTAACATTGGGTTCCTGGAGCTATTCCCCATTTGGGTGGCTCTGTTGCATTGGCCGGAAGACTTTAGGAACCGCTCAGTGGTGTTTTGGTCAGATAACATGACGGTGGTCGAGTGTATTAATCACCAGGCTGCACTCTGCAAGTGGATCTTGAGACTGTTGAAAGAAATTGTATGACGATGCATGAGATTGAATGTACAATTCAGGGCAAGGCATGTGCCGGGTGTACTGAATAATGCAGCTGATGCACTCTCTCGTTCACACATGCAGGCTTTCAGGGGTTATCTACCCACAGCGGAACTAGTGGGGGCACCGTTCCTCGAAGCACTATGGCAGATCGGTGCCCTGGATTACAAGACCTTGTGGCAGCCAGTTTAGCGCCCAGGACGAGAAAAGCTTATAAAGGAGCGTTTTGTTCATACTGCGCCTTTTTAGGGCCGGTAGGGGGACATAGCTGGGGGCAGGAGGAATCCTTCCTCGGGTTTTTGGTGGCACCTCATAAGGAAGGCCAATCGGCGGCAACTGCCAACAGATATAGGGCAGCCATATCATTCATGGCACAGCTCCATGGGATACGGGACCCGATGGGTTCCTTCTTAGTCAGGAAGGCGCTCCGCGGTTGGCAGCGCCTGGAAGGTCGCAGACACAATAAAAGGCACCCGATTGGGCTAGACAGATTGTCCTTACTACTAGCTAAACTGGATAAGACATGCTCATCGCCCAGCGAGGTAATTTTGTTCCGAGCAGCGTTCGTATTGGCATTCCATGGGGCCATGCGGGTAAGTGAACTCGTAGCAAGGAACAAGAAGGATGTGGAGGGAGGTCTATGCAGGGATCATGTTCAATTACGGGGTGATTCTCTGTTGATCTCGATAGCCAGGTCCAAAACAGACCAGGAAGCTTTGGGGAATAGTGTGGTTCTTCAGCGCGCCCGAGGGAGCCCCAGTTGTCCCATGAGGCATTTAGAGGACTACCTGGCACAGAGGTTGACAACATGGGGGGGGACACTGCTTAGACACAAGGACGGCACCCCGTTGACGAGATTTCAGTTTCGGAGGGTGCTGGCAATTACAATTGCTGCGGCGGGCTTAAACCTGTGCGATTTTGGGACCCACTCATTCAGAATAGGGGCCGCTACTGAGGCTACGGCTCGGGGTCTGGGTGCGGAGGAAGTGAAACAGTTAGGCCGTTGGTCCTCGAACTGTTTCAAGAGGTATGTGCGACTGCACATGTTGTGAAAGACTGATGAAATGCACTCACGCTTGTTGTCTTTTGTTTGGATTACAGTTTCGCAAGCCTGTAACGCGGGGCGAAAATTGGGATCGGCCCAACACCAAAGGACCAGCTGGAAAGAATCGCCGACTGGAGAGCAAGTGGTATGGGTCGTGGGCCACTCATACGTGAGGCGCGCCGGGGACATATTCAAGGCAGGTGACGCGATCCACGCATCTGATGAGTATGGGTTCAGAGTGTCCTTCCATGGGAAGGGAGGCCTCTGTTTTGACCAGTTTCAGAGCTATATGGAGGAGCTGTTAGGGCGGAAAAGGTCACCGCCATCTGTAATCATAGTGCATCTGGGGGCAATGACTTGGTAAGGCTGGGAAGACGGGTATTGCTGGAGCACATATTGTCAGCAGTTAGTTGGTTGTCCAAGAGGCTTCCGGGGTGTACGATTGCTTGGTCCCACATGATTCCCAGAAGAGTTTGGCAGGGGGGTCTGTCTGTGTCGGCGTTGAACTACTCGGTAAAGAGGGTCAACAAGATCGAGAAACTGTTTCGCTCTACTCACTTACAAAGCATTCCTCATGGGTGTATCCGGGGTGATCACTATTATTTGAATGATGGGGTGCACCTGTCCAGGGCTGGGAATGATTTACTCATAGGAGACTTCGTAGCGTGGCTGAGGGTGTTGAGGAGACGTGACCTTTAGGAGATGTGGGGGGGCCGGATAGTCGGTCAACTATCCGGCCTGTGGCGGTAAGGTCATGATCGGTGAGCAGTGATTTCAAGGTCCCTAGGGGGGACGCCACCCAGTATGGATGGGAGCGCCCGGGGGGAGGCGGCCATTGGCCCCTTCCACGGGAAGGCGGCACCCACTACGGATGGGTCGCCTAGGGGGAGACGGCCATAGGCCCCTCCCAGGGAGAGACGGCTATATGCCCCTCCTACGAATTTCCCGGGGGCCGGATATCCGCTCCGGCGGAAGAGAGTGTGGGGAAGGGGGGGAGTCCACACTGTCCTTCTTACGGATACCTCGCACGAGAACTCGGATGACCTTTAGGATGGCGTCGAGTGAAAGGGGGCCCCCACGACAAGGGAAGTTACAGTGGGCAGCGAGGGTAAAGTCCTCTGCGCATGCGCCACTCACACCGTGAGGGCGGGAATTTGGTAGTAGGGATCTGACACCGGTTAAGACCTTGCCGTTGGCCCTTAATGCTAGGATGTACAATTTTATTTTAGAATGTTATGCATTTTTCAGGATGCTAGACTCGGCTAGGAAACCTTTGTATTAGAGATTTGTTAAGGTTAGCCAAAGAACTTGTCTCCATCAAAATGTAATGGAAGATAAAATTGTACATGATTCATGAAACGTTTTAATTTAAAGTTTCAAATTTTGTTTCATATTTTAATAAATACGGCCGGGGGGGGTAACTCCCCCCCGCCTACCAAAAGTTCAAACCTGTGTCTGTCTCCTCCCATGGGGTATTGGTGTTGGGAGGGGGTGGCGGGCATCCCGGCCCATATGGAAAGGGAAGACCACTCGGTCCCCCGGAACGTATGGATGGGTGCCCCGATCCCCCCGGGAAACCGTTGTGGGTGGGGGCGTGTCCCAGCTGGTATGCCCAAAGCGGCGTAGCCGGAGCACGCCCTTCCCGCCCAGAAGGGGTTGTCCTAAACACCCGACCGGAAGTCCGCGCACGAATGGGTGTACCTGAGGTGGGCCCCCGCCCTCCCGCAGATGGATAAATAGAGAGGGAATCCAACGAAGCTTCCTCTTGTTCCAGTGCTCTGAAGGCTGCACCACTCGTCGCTCGTGAGCCCTCGAAGGAACAAGCGGCAATTTTGACCCACCCACCAGCCCCTTTTTTGCAATGTTTTTGAATAAAGTAATTGTTGGTGATATTCGAATGTATTAAAAAGATACAGTCATTTTGCATCATGGATGTATGCCTTTGATTGAATAGATGTTTGTAGGCCTTTTTTCCTTTGTAGAAACGTAGAGGAATGGATCGAATAATAAAAATTGTCTTGTGCTTTAGGACTTTTTTCCCTTTGTAGCAATGTCAAAGTTGGTGAATTGTCAAGCTGTTACAGATTAGGCGTATTTTCTTTCCTTAGTAGGTAAAACAACTGTCGTATTTATTTTGGTCGGGCGGTAAGGTCATGATCGGTGAGCAGTGATTTCAAGGTCCCTAGGGGGAGCGCCACCCAGTATGGATGGCAGCGCCCGGGGGGAGGCGGCCATTGGCCCCTCCCACGGGGAGGCGGCACCCACTACGGATGGGTCACCTAGGGGGAGACAGCCATAGGCCCCTCCCAGGGGGAGACGGCTATATGCCCCTCCTACGAATATCCCGGGGGCCGGATATCCGTTCCGGCGGAAGAGAGTGTGGGGAAGGGGGGGAGTCCACGCTGTCCATCTTACGGATACCTCGCACGAGAACTCGGACGACCTTTAAGATGGCGTCGAGTGAAAGGGGGCCCCACGACAAGGGAAGTTACAGTTGGCAGCGAGGGTAAAGTCCTCTGCGCATGCGCCACTCACACCGTGAGGGCGGGAATTTGGTAGTAGGGATCTGATACCGGTTAAGACCTTGCTGTTGGCCCTTAATGCTAGGATGTACAATTTTATTTTAGAATGTTATGCATTTTTTAGGATGCTAGACTCGGCTGGGAAACCTTTGTATTAGAGATTTGTTAAGGTTAGCCAAAGAACTTGTCTTCATCAAAATGTAATGGAAGATAAAATTATACATGATTCATGAAACGTTTTAATTTAAAGTTTTAAATTTTGTTTCATATTTTAATAAATACGGCCGGGGGGTAACTCCCCCCCGCCTTCCAAAAGTTCAAACCTGTGTCTGTCTCCTCCCATGGGGAATTGGTGTTGGGAGGGGGTGGCGGGCATCCCGGCCCATATGGGCAAAACACTTAATCATCCTTTGCCTAACAAAAATAAATGATGTGTGTCCTCATGTAAGGTAACCGGTGCTATGTAAAGCAGACTGATTCGATTCGAGTCAAGTTCGCGCTATATAAATATCTGCAAAAGAAAAAAATGTGTGTGTATTTAGTAAATGGAAATCATGGCCGATTGAAACTTTTAAATTGCACTATATTTCCGTAATTATTATTGACAATATTGCCCATTGAATGTTGATTCAAGAAAGTTATGCCAGCCAGGGGGAAGTAATTTTTCTGACTTTGTCAAGGAGATTATTGTCCTTTTATGTATTTTTATTGCCAGACAGCTTATGATGTCTTGTTGTTACCAAGGTTCAACTGCAGATTTCAAGCATTTAATTCAAAAATATATTCACGCTCAGAAGGTAATTAAAATCCACCCTGCCGCAAAACTCAGTTTGAATACCAAATGATATAATGTCTACTAAAAGTATCTAGGTTCATATTTTGTCACTTTCAGGGGGATTAGTTCCTGAAATAACAATGTTCTCCAAGTTATTTCTGCTAGCGATATGAACATGGAAGTCCATTTCGAATTGATATTTGACTACAATGATCATCCAGGGCTGGATCATAAAGAAGGCATACTCCCCTGGTCTGCACCATGGCGCACATTGCTGATCAGGGCGGTGGGCCCTATTACAATCAATGTATTGCCCAGAGCTGCTGTAAACTCGCTGCTGTCCTGGGGCAGTGCATTAATGAAAAGCGGAGCAACTGAAGCAGTGGCTTCATCTTTCACAGTGCAGGCGGCACCCCCTTTGTACTCCAAAGAGCAGCTATAACCCCCCTCTCCACCTTAGTAAGTGGTGCGCACTGAATGTACATGTTAGAAATGGGGGTCTCTAGTTGGCAGTAGATTGCACCTGTTCAAGTAGGAACACTTCGTTCTAGTCAGAGTAAGGGAATTATACACCCATGATAACCCCTTCTCACGCCTCTGAAAGTTTGCCTCGAGCAGCCAGGCTTATCTCAGAGGCACTGTATAAAAAGTAGTCTTTGTAGTGCACATATCCGGCCTTGCCCTGACCTGGCTCCAGATACACTACGCAGGGGTTGAGACAGCAATGTGAGAGGTCAGACGCAGCCCAATTCAGGTGTCAGTGACAACTTCACCCATTACTCTAGCTCAGGAAGGTCCATCAGCCTTGTGATGGGCAATCAGGATATGCAGACACCTTAGCGTCTTTTGTGTGACTATCTATAGTGAATGCACAAACAGTCCCACTGTCAGTCTAAACAAGATGTGGATTCCACAGGCAGGCGAAGGCACAGGATGGTAAAGAAAGAGAATGCCAACTTTCTAAATTGCTCATTTGGTTCCTTAAATTTGGAAGGGAATCACAATACTTTTTTGAAGAAAAGAACACATTATGTGGGTGGAACCATCAATACCAGAAGGATGAGCAACAGTCACTCCAACGGGACAAACTCCAGATGAGATTGTGAACCAATCCGCGGTTCCAATGTTTGAATAGAGATACACCATACGTTCTGGAGCAGACCGGGTAGTTTTAAACATCCGGCAGCAAGGCAGGTGTCCAGCCGCGCTCGTGAGATTGCCATCGTACGAGGTGAAAAAAACAAGGAAATAGTGAGTATCCTGAGACTATTTTGAAATTCAAAATGATGCAGCAGCCCCTTTCCACGTGCACATTTTCCATATAGAGAAAAATCATAGTGTGCAGTTTCTCCTTTTCCAGAAAAAACAATGCAGCCCTAACCTGCAGGTTGAGTCCTCAATATGGACAGTATTATATTGCTGTATTGCAAATCATATTTTAGCATATCATTTTCACATATTAATTGCCGTAATGCAAATCAAAATGCTTTAAGTCCTGCACACAGGCTGATTTGCACATCATAATGCTGCAGCAGCTCCTTGGGGTTTGTTTTTCCATACCAAGGAAAGTGAATTGGTGTGGGTTCCCCATTTTCAGTCATAATAATGTGACCACTGGTCCATGAGCCCTTTTGCAGGTTGAAAACCACACATGGTCATTATTTGCGAGTACAATTTCACATGCATGCCATGAAACCGGTTAAGCTTCATTAACCGCTGTTAGTGTACCATGCTTACGTGATACCGGAGTGTGGACATTCCTGCGTATTGCAGATAATTGTGAGTTTCATTAGTGCTCTCTGTGAATAGTTTTTTAGATTGCTGCAATTGAACAGAGGATGTAAAATGTTACCACCAGTGATGCAAGGTTCAGTGTGGTTATGGGTGTTAAAGGTGGATGATAGTGTGCATAGTTTTGGAATGATTTATGGTCGCTCAAGTCTGCTTAAGTCTTAGTGCTTGACTCAGTCAGGGTAATAACTAAGCCGGTGTTTGGTTATTTCAAGCGGAAGTGGTCAAATCAACATGGAATACATACAGTAATACAGTGAAAACACTTCAAATGGACACCACACTAGTTCAGAACAATAGGAAATATCTATCTAAACAAAACAATTCCGAAACAACAAAAATCCACCATTCATATATCCCGATATCATCAAAAATTAGTTATTCACAAAAATAAAGCTTGTAGCAACACATAGCTCCAACTGGGGCTATTACAATGTTGTGACAGCTGAAAATTCCAAAGTATGGCGCCGACCTTAAAGTGTGCAGCAGTGGACTCAGAGGTACACGGACCACAAAGAACATTACCTTGGTAAACGATGAAAACAAAGACTGTGCACAGCATCGGGCGGTGATGCTTCATGGGGGCCAGACGGCGTTGATTCCTTATGACCACAGGGGAGGTGAGGCGTTGGTTCCTTACTGCGATGCAGGGAAGGTGAGGCATCTGTTCCTCACTGTTGCCGGGGAGATGAAGTCACAGTGGCATTGAGGCGCTGGTTCCTTATCACGATGTGGGGACGATGGATTCGGGAGGTCACCCACATCAGGTATCAGCTCTGCGATAATGAAGCACCGGCGTTGGTGAGGCAATGGCTGCGGTGCGAGTAGGAGCAGTGCATCGTGAGTGTCACGAGCAGGGCCTCAGCTCTGGTTCAGGCAGCAGCCTCGGTCAGAGTCGGTACGGTGCGGCGGCTGCAAGCATTTGGGCTGCGGTGTGAGTCCTGCACTTCAGGAGCGGTGCCCACAGCTTCGTTGCAGGTTGAGGCATCGCTCGCCGGTGTTGGTGTTGCTATTTCCCTCTGTGGCAGCTGAAACAGAAGTTGCAGGTGCAGGAGGGCCGAGGAAATCAAGTTTTTGTGACCCTGAGACTTCAGAACAGGAGGCAAGCTCTACACCAATCCCTTGGAGATCTTCTTCAAGCAGGATACACAGAACACAAAAAAGTCCTGGTCCTCTCCTTGGCAGAACCAGCTCTACACCAAGCCCTTGGAGATCTTCTTCAAGCTGGATACACCCGAATATTACATCTTCGTTGATTGTTTTCTAGTGATTCTATCTTTCTTTCAATTGCTGTTCATTGCCCCTAAGATCACTGATCTCCATTGTGTTAACCCCCAACTGAGATTCCAGCTCTTTTATTCCGATCTCCAATTTTTATGTTATGTTATGTTATGTTATGTTATGTTATGTTATGTTATGTCAATGCGTCTTATATAGTGCACAGATGCCCCAGGGGCGTCCCGGCACTTCCAGCTACGAAGTGTAACACGCACAACAACCTAAAACCGTTTCAACTGCCATAATACCGTAAACTAGACTAAAGGAAAGAGGAAGGTTTTAACAGCTTTCCTAAAGGCGAGTAGACAGTCTGTACCGCGGATCTGTTCCGGCAAAGAATTCCACAACCTAGCTGCCAGGTAGCTGAAGGACCGGCCTACGGCACTGCTGCGCTTAACCCGTGGGACAACAACTAGCTGCTGCCCGGCAGAACGCAGCCTGTGGGAGGGAACATATGGAGCAAGCAAGTTACTCAACAAGTTGGGGCTGGCAAGTTTCACTATCTTAAAAAATAGGCACAGTGCCTTAAATTGAATACATGTCTCCATAGGAAGCCAATGCAGCTTCCGGATGGTGTCAGCAGCAGAACAGGATCGCGGGAGACCTACCAGGTCTCTGGCAGTGGCGTTTTGGACATGTTGCATCCAAAGTATTTCAGCTTTATTGCACCAAGTAAAAGAGAGCTGGCATAGTCCAGGCGTGATAGAAGGGTCACCTGTACAACTAGCTGACTTGTAGTGGGGTCGAAAAACTTCAATAGGGGCTTAAGACCCCGCAAAAGGCCGAAACATGTGCCAGCCACTTTCCTGGTGTGGTCCTGAAAGCTAAGAGATGAGTCCATCCACACCCCAAGATTTTTGTTCAAAGTCTTTGGTGTGGTAACATCGCCCAAAACAGATGGCCACCACTGCTCACTCCACAGGCTAGCGTTCTTCCCGACCAACAAAACCTCAGTTTTGATGGCATTAAGTTGCAGACTATTGGTAGCCATCCATCCGGCTACAGCTGCCATACCATCTCTAAACCTAGAGGCATTCGGGGAAGACCCTTCAGCCAAGGTGACATCCAGCTGCGTATCGTCGGCATATGAGACCATAACAAGGTCCCATTGCCTGGCGACAGCTGCCAGAGGCTGGACGTAAAGATTGAACAATGACGGGCTCAAGCCTGAGCCCTGGGGTACCTCCTGGTCAATGGAATGGACCTGAGAGAGAAACGGAGGAGCGGACACTCTGAATGATCTTTCGGTCAGAAAGGATCTGAACTTTTCCAGAGCCAACCTGATCACTCCAGCTTCCTCTAGCCGCTGTAGCAGGATGTCATGCGAGACCACGTCAAAGGCGGTACTGAGGTCTAGCAAGATCAGTGCCCCACTTTGACTGCCATCAAGAATGGACTGCAGGTGCTCAGTAGTGGCCAGGAGACCGGTCTCCGTACTATGGCCCGGTCAAAACCCATTCTGAGATGTATCCAAGATGTTATTGCATTTCAGGAACTGAGTAAGCACATTGTAGACATGTGCCTCTGCAACCTTAGCCACCCAAGGATGAAGAGAAATGGGTCTAAAGTTTTCCGGTTTGGAAGAATCCAATGTAGGTTTTTTAAGAATAGGGGACACCCAAGCCTGTTTCCACAGTGCAGGAACAATAGCAGTGGAAAAGGAGGAATTAACTATGTGGCAGAGTGGAGCCCGAAAAATAGAGAATGACTCTCTAAACTGCGTAGGCCTCAAAGGGTCAGCAGGATAGCCAGTTTTGATTTTACCACTCAGCCGAGTGAGCTCCTCCTGAGACATACACGGGATGGCTGCCAAAGTCGGCCGAGACCCAGTGTCCGGGGGCAAAGGGATAGAATGAGAAGAGACTAAAGGAAAAGATTGATAAATGGCACAAACCTTTTCTACAAAAAAGGTAGCTAAATCATCACACTGCTGTGCTGACGATGTAGTAGACACCGTGGATTGCCTAGACCTAAGGTCTTTAAGAATCTTAAAAATACATTTTCCTGGATTAGGACTCAGCTTGATTTTGCTAGCATAGTATGCAGCACAAGCTTTACAGATGGGTTTATGGTACTGCTTGATATTAGCAAGGTAGCATAGCTTGTTCTCTGAGTCATAATCCCTTCTCCACTCCTGTTCGGCTTTTTTACATGCTTTCCTTAACATAGTCAAGGAATCATTGTACCAAGGGCTAGTAGTGGAAGATCGCCCCTTAAACCATTTAGCAGGGATCAAGGAGTCAAGACCATGTTTTATCCAGTCAAAGAACGAGCCATAATCGGACTCCGAATCATATAACGGTCCCAAAGGGTTGAATGTGAGGAAATCATGAAATTCCTCTAGCCTCAACATACGCCAAGGGCGTTTAAAGACCGGCTTTACGATGTCTGAATTGCAAGGCTCAGTGAGTGGGACAAACATTACAACCAAAAAATGGTCAGTCCAGCCCATAGGTATAGGCGTATCCACCTTAGAAAGCTGAATATTAGAAAATATAGGATCTAGTAAATGCCCAGCTGTATGCGTAGAACCAGATACTAATTGGTCCAGCTGAAAAGCAGCCAAGTCTGCAAGTAAACTGCAGATTGCACTGTCATGAATTAAATCAAAATGCAAGTTAAAATCCCCCCAAATACTAAAATTAGCCGGACCTACAGCAAGCGAGCTGACAATTTCCAGGAGGGTGTTTTTAAACTTGCCAACAGCCCCGGAGGCTATATACCAGGAGTCCTGAAAGTGTTAAGTGAGGACTCACAGAGATTCTAAAACTGGCACATTCGCAGCCTTCGATACGTTCCTTAGTGAACAGACAGTAATAACAGGATTTTATGATAACTGCAATGCCTCCTACTCTGGATTCCCTATTAATCTTGCATATGGAATATCCAGAGGGTAATGCTAAATTAGACTCTGCTACCATGTCCTCGCTTAGCCACGTTTCACACAGAAAGAACAGATCCAGAACTTCCTCTGTAACACGATTGCAAATTTCCAAATAGTGCTTAGCCAGCGACCTCACGTTAAGCAGCATTATTTTCAGCCAAGCGTGGGGCTGGCCACCCACTATGCACGGTAGGGGTGGAGGGGGGATTTAATATAGCTGCAGGCCAGGCAGCCGGTAGATTCTACCCGTAAGTTAAACGGAGCTGCCTTACAGAGAGTAGACCCTGAGTTAATAGCCAAAAGCTCTTCCCTGCCATATGAGTACATTCTGCGCTGCTTCCAACCAAGGGTCCTGGTAAGAGGAGACGTTCAGGCACGGACTGGCACAGACGGGCTTGCCTTTGGTGCTGCGCCAGCGTGCCCGCTTGTGCAATTCTTTTAGCTACATCATCCAATTTTTGTTCTAGACTCTTGTAAACGGCCTGGATTTCTCTCTGATTTAGCTTGGATGTTTCAAAGCGATTTCTGACCTCAACTGTCAGTAAGTGTATCAACTCTGCTACCGATTGTGCCTGGACTTGAGGTTGAGGCTGCATTGGTGTCAGAGATTGCACCTGAACTTGAGGTTGGGACTGTATTTGTGTCAGAGATTTCACCTGCACTTGAGCTTGGCCAGCACCCTCCCAACTTCACCCTGTACTTTGTCACACTTGCCAGCACTAACCTGCTTCAGGCAATCACCTTCCACCTTCTTGCTCGACTTTGTGCCTGCCCTGCTCGACCTTAGTTTGTGTGTGCCTCCATTTCCTGTCCACTGCATCAATGCCTTTTGGCCCCTGCCGAGCTCCCGAGCAGCTTGCACCCAGCAGGGGTCCAGAATCCGAGAAGCTCGCAGATTGACTGGGCTTGAACGACCCGGAACTCCAGCCCTTCCTCTAAGCACATCCACTTCCTCCCTACTAGGCATCTCGCCGCACCATCATCCCAGCTCCAGTTTCCCCTCCGAATCAGCAGCACAAGTAAGGGAGTAACAAAACCGCCAAACTGCTGCAAATGGGGAGACAAGAACACGCGCTCAGCCCAAACACAAGTACGGCACTCCAATGCACCTTCGTCGCAACGCAGCACAGATCAGGCTCAGAGCGAGCTCAGAAAATGAACCGATAGGAATACCTCCTTAGCTTTCACGTTCTTTTTGCGCTTTCACGCTAAATTTTTTTTGGCGGACCTCTATATTCCGCATTTTATCCTTAGTGGTCCGCTTGCAAAAAAGTGCGTTAATTCTCCGTTAAACCTGCCTACTCTTCTCCATGAATCAAGAGCCTCCACACCCGCGAGCTAAGCAGCCGCCATGTTTCCTTGTCCTGTTCTAAGATAGAATCACTAGAAAATAATCAACGAAGATGTAATATTCTGGTGCTTAATGTCCCGGAAGGTGCAGAAGGAGAAGACATAAAAAATGTGTGATACGTCTGTTCAAGGAAGGGTTACAACTAAAATGGACAGAAGAAGAACTTAGTTTGGATATACAAAGGGTCCATAGAGACCCATATAGAAGGAACGTCAACAAATTTAAACCAAGGAAAATTTTGATAAACTTTCATACTTACAGGTTTAAAGAAGAACTACTTCTAAAGGCATTAAAGCTAAGATCTCTGATTGTAGATGGCATTAATTTCGAGATCAGGTCAGATATCTCACAACTGACAGCAAATAAGCAATGGGAACTGGGAAACCTGATTGAGTCTTTTAAGAGTCTGGGTTCCACAGCACAGTTAAAATTTCCGGCCAGTTTAGGGTAATGCATAATAATAAGATGCAGACCTTCCGTAGGGTTGAGGAGGCGGAGTTTCTGAGATCCATATCAGGAGCTGGAGTTGAATAGGCACAACTTTCTTTAAATTGGTTGGGCACTTAGGGCCCGATGTAGGAGCCCTAATACCGGTCGGAAACGGCCGATTTTGGCCGTTTCTGACCGGTATTAGGGTTTTCTAATGTAGGAGCATGCTTTACAGAATCGGTATTTTACCGAATCTGTATGTACAGATTCGGTAAAATTACCGAATCGGTAAATACAGACTCGGTAAAAATACCGATTCTGTAAAAGCACATGTAGGTTGCACATCTTTGAGTGCCGCAGGCCTTTCAGATTCGGTATTTTACCACCCAATCCAATTGGGTGGTAAAATACCGAATCCAGGTGTGCATGCACATCTGTGCATGCACACCCGTGCAATGTGACACACAGACATGCCCTTAGGGCATGTCTGTGTGCCACATGGCACACCAGTCCGGAATTGGGGTGCCAGAGGGTGTCAAAGTGACACCCCTTGCACCCTTGCAAAAATCGGAATTTACCGAATCGGTGAATACCGATTCGGTATTCACCATTGATTCCTATGGGCTTCAAGGCCCATAGGAATCAATGGGGGATACCGATTCTGTATTTACCGATTCTGAAATACCTACATGTGCCCCCTTCTATTTTACCACTTCTTAAATACCGAATCGGTAAAATTCGGTATTTTAGAAGTGGTAAAATAGAATAACCTACATCTAGCCCATAGTGCTGTTAGTGTCGAGTAAAGGGTCCTCAGCTGCATATTATCATTTTTTTTATCAGGTGGGTTATGTGGATTATTGATTTCTCCAAATCAGGGCCTCCCCAGGTCTAGGTCATTAGGAAGAAAGAGGAGGGTTTCCCAAGGGGTGGGAATGGGAGGGGATCACGGGTAGTTTTTTGTGCACGGGTGTGGGAGCATGGGGATTAAAAACAATAAAATGAAGTCCTCTTTATACATCGAAACTCCGGTAGCAGTATAGCCACTAAAAACAAAAGAATAAAGGAATGACAGCAAATCAGAAACTATTGATAACATTTCTATCATGGAATGTTAATGGATGAAGGGGATGCCATAGGCGCGAGAGCATTCTACAATATCTTAAAGATTCTTCAGCCCAAGTTATCTTACTTCAGGAGACACATCTAACCGGTGATGAGATGTGAGAGTTGTTTAAAAGCAGGAGATGGGTACA
Organism: Lissotriton vulgaris; assembly: GCF_964263255.1. Classification (NCBI taxonomy): domain Eukaryota; kingdom Metazoa; phylum Chordata; class Amphibia; order Caudata; family Salamandridae; genus Lissotriton; species Lissotriton vulgaris. The sequence goes on from NC_141694.1 coordinate 1,208,610,114, forward strand.
GAATATTGTTTGTACAGAGCAGAAGCTCTCTATAAGGGCTTGGCAATTTTGATAATAGTTAATCATCAGTTGGTTGTAATAGATAGTAGGGTGGATAAGACTGGAAGATGGGCAATTGCAAAAGTCAAATACTACGATCAATTATACACAGTAGTGGGCTACTCTGGGCCTAATAATGATGACCCCACGCCATTTAGCACTTAGCTTCCAGAATTGCTAATGGTAATGGTAACCTCGACTTTACTACCAAAAGCTGAAGTATAATACATAAAAAGTCAAGAGCACTGATAAAAAACAGAATAAAGAACCTTGGATGACCGATACATGGAGGGAAAAGAAGGGAGCCCTAAAAGGTTTTACTTTTAATAATAAAAGATATGGGCACCAATCCAGAATAGATTTGTTTTTAGTGGATCAAAATATAAAAGACCAGGTTTGTGATGCAAATCACGTAGGAGCACACTTATCTGACCACTCGGCGATAACGTTGACGCTGGCTCCCTTGACTGCAGCCATACAATGGAGATGGACTATGGATCACTCAATATTGTCCGACGATGAGGTGATAAATACACTTGGTTTAAATCTCAGGAATTCTTTTGTAATAATCGGGGAAGTGCCTCGATACGAATTGTCCGGGATACGTACAAGGACTTTCTGAGGGGAACGATTACATTGATTCAGTTGTACAAAAATAAAACACTCAGGGTAGAAATCCTAAGTATAGAAAATAAAATTCAAAGTTTGGAATATAAAATACAGTGCAATGAAGTGGAGGATGAGGTGGGACAAGTATTGATTCAGATTTTTAAGACGGATCTGCTGGCGGTAGTAGAGAGGCGGCTGCAAGAAAGATGGCAAGCCAGCAATCTGGCCCATTTTAATTATGGGGAAGGGTGTGGCAAGCTACTTGAATGGAAGGTAAAGAGTGACCAGGTCAGGAGTTTCATAAAAGAGCTCAATTTTGGTAATGCTGGATGTCCAGTTACAGTGGGGGCTAGCATAGAGGATACTATGTTAAAATATTATGAGGATGTATACAAAGAAGACCTATGCACGACAAGGAGGGGAGTTCTAGACAGGCTAGAACAAGAATTACCTCATAAAGCATCCACAACCCAAAAGGCTGCTATGAACAACACAATAAATGACCAAGAAATAGAAAAGGCCATAAAATCTGGGAAATCCAGGAAGGCAGCAGGTCCTGATGGTCTGCCGATGGACGTTTTTAGGAAGATAAGCAATTATTTGATGCCAGTAATTAGTGAGCTATATACAGCTATTTTTGACTCTCCTGAAACTCCAGGATGGTCGAAGGACTGTTTGGCGCGTCCATTAAAAGATGCAGGAATCACAATCTGGAGGCAACTGATAATGAATGGTGCCTTAATACCTTGGTAAGAGACCCAGATGTTGTTCAATGGCCAACTTTCGAGATTTAAGTATTTGCAAAAGCTAAGTTGGAGTGTTACTGATGGCCTAGGAGTAGGATTGTCCAATAAGCTGAAGAAAATTTGGTAGCTGGAACATTTCATAAAAAAGAGGTGGTGAATTGCTATTGGCTGTTAATGCAGATGGCGGATGGGGATTTCAATCTGCTGATGGAGATGTGGGAGAAGAGCTTGCCAGGAGAGCAGATACAAGATTTATGGCAAGTATCTTGTGACATACTATATTCCACAGTCCGACCCGCAAAGTTAAGGCGGAACCACCTCTTTTGTCTTCATAGGGTTTATTGGACTGCTTACAAATTATCTAAACTGGGGAGTGGAGCAGCACCTAAATGCCCTAAATGCAACAAGGAGAGAGGTGATTACACTCACATGTTTATGTCTTGTCCGGCGATCCAATGCTTCTGGCTGGATGTGAGTAGCACAATTTTCTCTATTCTTGGTAAAGCACTCCAGGTAAGTGAACTGCTGGTCTTTTTTTTGGGATTACAAATAATAATGAATTCCTGTCAAAAAATATGAAAAAAATAGAGTTTCTATTTAATACTACTTGCTCGTAGGGAAATTTGCAAAAAATGGGTTAAGGCCACTCCCCCTAGCAAAATAGAATGGTTGGCTTCAATTAAATAAACTAATATGCTGGACAGAGCACATAAATGCAAGCTGAATGTTTTCTGGCTTCCTTATGAGGAATGGGTACAGTTTTCAATGAATGAGTCCAATGATTATGAGGTAATATGAATTTTTATGGTCAAATTGTGTCCCCTATCGTAGACCCCAACGGCTCCATGTACATGCTTCTAGTACATGTAAGTTCCCTCCACAACCAGCTATGAAGACGCAAATACATTTGCGTCCAACGTTAACATGTCCTCTTTCAGATCCACCATGAATGGGTCAGATATTCCGTTCCTAAGTGTGCCTTGCCAACGTCTTTATGTGGTGCACTTTCATGATTCCTAGGCCCTGATTCCTGCCATCGAGTCTCTTTCTGCCTTCTGCCTCTGAAAGCAGCAGCCTGCTGCTTCCTGACCCTTGACTTACTCCCTGGGCGGCGAGCTGTGCCAGGCTCGGCCAGCCTTGCTTGCCAAGACCGTATTCAGCCTTCAAGTTATCTGCTCCGCTCCTCGAAAAATACATTCCTGTCTAGCAGTTTAGGTAAACATCCTTCCCAGCTGCAGAGCAAAGGGCCCGGCCTTTCTGTCTCCATGCAAGTAATTCATAGCCTCCGTTACCATGATAGGCCCATGGCCCCTGCTTTACACGTAGACACGCAGTTGCATATACACGCATTAACAGTCAGTATAGAATAGCCTCTGCCCAAGAGACCTTTCCTTCTAGATAATACCGTTCCTCAAACACAAGATATTAGATATGATTTGGGATTAGGTTGTTCTGACACTCCAGACTTCTGTCTCCACATGTAGGGCTAAATGTCAAGTCCCCTTCACCCTCCAGTTGCACGTCAATCATACGTCATGCTGCTGCGCGCGCATCTCTGCCACCTGTTTTTGCTGACTCTGCAGGATCCTTCCAGGGATCCACCCACTTATGACACCTTTATGTGACGTTTCTAGCACACACCTCCGTGTACGCCCTAGTGCACGCCTCCTGTTACGTATTTCTGCTCTTATCTCGTTTCTCTCAGCTGTTACGCCTTCTGCATTCAATGTACTGTATGTAATGACTATATATACGATTTCTTGTTAATAAATAATTGTACATGTCCATTGCAATTCCTACCCATAACCCTTGTGGCGATGGGTCATGCTACCATTGGTTCGAACCAATTCCTTTTTAAGGAATAAACCCCACTTTAAATCTCAGATACCACGGACTCTGCCTTCTTATTTTGACTGAGTTATTCTTATTGAACTTTACCGCATAAATTAAGTATAGGTAATTAAAATTTACCACATAATTGGCGCCCGAATAGGGACCCCTCCCCCACCCCACGCGCCGGCGGTGCGTTGCAGGCCCGGTCCCCTGCCACAGTGCTGACGGACAACTACGCGTACCCGCAGGATTTCCTGTATCTCCCTCAGGCCAACGGAGGTGACTGAGGCTGCGATCGACACCCAGACGAGGCGGTGAGGAGTGCGGAGGATCCCGACCAGAGCCTAGCTGAGAGAGCAAAGTCCGAGGTATCCGGAGGCCCACTTGTTCCGAAGTTCCGAAGTACTTACGTCCCGAGTCGAGTCCAGTCGAGTCCAGTCCAGTGTCGAGTTTCCGAGGCCTTCTATTCCGTGCTTCCCGGTGAGTACCGTTGCTGGGGACGCATCTAGACGAGCGCATTAATTTTTGCCGGTCAAGACGGGTTTGGGTACGCAGACCTGGTCTGCACTGTTTTAGCGGTGTATCTGTACTGTTTAGCAGTATATCCAGTATGGAATTAGTTAGTTTTATTCTAATCATTATTGTTCGCTCTGAAATGTTTTAGTATGTTTTAATGTCGTGGTATGAGTGATTGTTCGATCTGCATTATTGTGTTTTCTGTATTAGTTGGGTTCAAGTTCGAGTAAGTATCAAGTCTAGAGTAGCAGGACTGAAACATGCCTCTGTTTTCCAAACTAAGACAGATAGGAACTAGAAAAGGGATTCTAGAAGAAGCAGTGCCTGTTCCACCTAGGGACACTCCAGGGCACTTTATGTACCACAAGCACGGCCTAGACGCTGTATTATATCTCGATTTGTGGGTAGACTATACTAAAGATTTAGCCGAGAATCAAAGATGGCCCGCTGCAGGGACATGGGATGCCGAGTGCATCATGAGAGTAGAGGAAGCGTTATGGAAAAAGAAAGCCAGACAGTCACAGAAAGACGCCATTGAACTATGGCGTAAAGAATTGCATAGGCGCACAGAGAAAGCACTCAGAAAAGCAGAGAAACATGAAGAGGATTCAGACAAGGCCCAAGAAAACGCATTAGTTGAGGAGGGGATACGAGTAAAAACAGAACAAGTAGACCGACAACGAAACACTCTTATGAATGGTATGTACCCTTTGCTGGCCGAGGGTTTACCTAAGGCCACCCCGGAAATGCCGAAGGATCTGCCCCCTCCCTTGCTCCCGACTAAAGTACATCACAAGACCACAAAGGACATATTCCTTTCTTCCTATCTAGACGATGTAGCTCCCGCGTATACAAACGCACATGTTCAACCACTACCCGCTGATGGTACTCCACCCCGAAATCATCTACTCCCACCTCCGCAACGAACTCCTTCTCCCGTTCCACCCCCTGCACCTGTTCCCCCAACCCTTCCTGCACCTATTCTTCCGATCATACATCCATCAAATCCTTTTGGTCCTGGCACCTCGGGAGGTGCGACAGGTTTTCAAACACCGCCACCAGCACTCCGATTGACTTATAGGGATCTAGCGCAACAACGTACACCTAAATCGGCCGATTATGACATTCTTAATGAACGTCTCTCAGACTGTAGATATGATCCAGTACCCGGTAAAAATGACGACAGAATGATGTTGTCATCAGTACGACTAAGACGGGTTACAAACTTTTTACTGTTACTACCAGGAATGGTTGAACACCTAGACAGAATATATCATTTTGTTCAAACAGGGGAAGGCCCTGAAAGTATTGGCGAGGCCATGGCTTTCCAGAAAGTTGACACTCAAGCCAAGATATTACGGTTTTTCATAAACTGCCTAATAAGAGAACAAGATAGGCCTGGTGTAGACCAGGAAGAAATGAAAGCACTCAATAAATGGGGTCAGAATATAGCCGATGGGAAACATGATAAACAGAGTTGTATAAAGAACATGTACCAAAGAATCAGAAATGCAGTAATAAAAATACATGAAAGAAGATCGCAAGAACCAGAGATAGATTCAGACAAGGTTGAATCCTCAGGGGAGGAGGAGACCCCAGAAACGGCAACAGGACAATCACAATTACCAGTTAGAGAAATGATAGCATATGTAGGTAAGGGAAGGCCCTATAATAATTCAATGCGTCCGGTACGTCCGGAAAGTAAAAGAATCTTTCAAGCTGCCATGTCAAATCCAAAGACCCCTGAACATCTATTCCAGGCTACCGATAGAATACTTCAAGAACGCATGGGGTACCATGTACTCAATTCCATGGATGAACAAGAACTGGCCAGGTCAGCCGTACAATGGACTGACGATCCTGATAAATATAGTGATGATGGTTTAGTGCAGACCTTTTTAAACCTTTCCCCTGATGAACAGAAATTAGCTGGTATATACATGGTTCAGCATCTCATTACATTATTCAAAGGCCATCATTCTGATCCAGGTCCCTTACCTGATATTTTAATAGAGCTACTCTCGCCACAATGGAGAGGTCTAGGTACTGACTTGATTAAAGTAATTCTAGAACATCGACACAGGTATAATACTTTTCTGAATACACGGTTTGTTCCAGCTCCATCTGTAGAAAGAAAAATGTATTACATAGACAGACAGAACCCCTTGCGAGAAGTGCATCCAGTCCAGAATGCTGATAATTCCTTTAGACGCGTGTTTGTGTACACGCCCATAACGAAAATGGAACTGTTAGAAATGAAGAAATTAGTGCCCTGTCACGATAAAGATCCAGCAGGTTTCCACCGCGAAATCAAAGACATGTTACTCATGGGGGATTACACCTACCCCGACATTATGAAAATATTAAAAGTGTTAATGCCTTCCGGTATTTATGAGAAACTCAAAGAAAAAGATTGGGAGGTAGGAGACCAAAAGATTGATTGGGCTGCATTAGAAGACGAAGAAAAAACTCGTACCCCAGGAACAGGGCTTGGGGACGAATCTAAAGAATTACCAGGGTTGTTAGTGCAAGTATTGCCACGTTTATTAGCAACTAAAAAGGAGGACTGGGATGCTATCTCAGCCTGTAAACAGAAACCCGATGAAGACACTAGCGACTTTTACTCCCGATTTGAGAAATGTTTTGGTATTAATAGTGGCCTGAAAGCAAGTAGCGAGTCATATCCACATCTTTTCGTAACAAAGTTAGTCGAAAATTCCCTGCCCCAAGTTAAGAATCGGGTACAGAAAGTCGAGAGCACATGGCAAGCAAATACGCCTTCACAAATGTTACAAATGTTACTGTACCACCAGAATAGAATTAGAGAGGAACACGAACACGAACAGAGACGCATGAAAGACACGAAAATGAAAATGTTAGTTGCTCAGTCAGTTCCAGCTGACGGTCAGAAAAAGGGCACGACACAGTCTAATAATACAACAGCTCCTGTTAAGGGGACATGCAACTATTGCAAACAGCCAGGTCACTATATAAACGATTGTGCAGTTTTGAAACATAATATACTTACTGGAAAAACTAAAGAGAGACAGCGTCCTCCAAGACAGGACCAGGTCCAACAACAAGTACAAAAAGTCAAAGAGGGATCCCTGGGATGTATATGTTAGATTATAGTATCTATACCCATACAGTTATACTGTGGTACCCAAGTTACAGGTTACCCTAGAAAACTGTTTAACAGGACGCAATATATATAATGATTCCCACAAAGAAAGAAAATTTGTTAACAGTCTAAATTTTTATTAAAATGAAAAGATCATACACATTAAAAAATTCACAAGTTTAAAATTTCAAAGGAGCTTTCCCTGAAAAGTAAAAGTTAATCTTTGCAAAAACAATAGACAATATGAAATCATAACATATATAGGTACATTATATATCACAGACTGCAAGATTATATTTCCAAAATACAGTACATAGCATAAAATAAAATAAGAAAAAAGGACCCCTATTAAAACGGTGGCACTCAGATATTATTACCACTGTAGATTACTTGATCCACTGGCTATAGATGGCATATATACAAATACACATATGTGGCAAAAATACATGTACATCCAGTGTATTTGAGCTTAAGGTGGATTCTCATATGGGAATGCGTCGACGCGTTTCGGTGCGATACACTCGATAATGTGGCACCTTCTTCAGGACCTCTTAGCAGGGGTTTTCCGAGCTACAGGGGGCTTCACTCTCCCTGTGTGAGGGGTGAAATAACATCATGTCAGAATTTATTCACCCTGGCATTCTGACATGATGTTATTTCACCCCTCACACAGGGAGAGTGAAGCCCCCTGTAGCTCGGAAAACCCCTGCTAAGAGGTCCTGAAGAAGGTGCCACATTATCGAGTGTATCGCACCGAAACGCGTCGACGCATTCCCATATGAGAATCCACCTTAAGCTCAAATACACTGGATGTACATGTATTTTTGCCACATATGTGTATTTGTATATATGCCATCTATAGCCAGTGGATCAAGTAATCTACAGTGGTAATAATATCTGAGTGCCACCGTTTTAATAGGGGTCCTTTTTTCTTATTTTATTTTATGCTATGTACTGTATTTTGGAAATATAATCTTGCAGTCTGTGATATATAATGTACCTATATATGTTATGATTTCATATTGTCTATTGTTTTTGCAAAGATTAACTTTTACTTTTCAGGGAAAGTTCCTTTGAAATTTTAAACTTGTGAATTTTTTAATGTGTATGATCTTTTCATTTTAATAAAAATTTAGACTGTTAACAAATTTTCTTTCTTTGTGGGAATCATTATATATATTGCGTCCTGTTAAACAGTTTTCTAGGGTAACCTGTAACTTGGGTACCACAGTATAACTGTATGGGTATAGATACTATAATCTAACATATACATCCCAGGGATCCCTCTTTGACTTTTTGTACTTTGTGCCCTGTTCCCTGGTGAAAGTGGGTAACCTCTCTTTTGAAACCAACAACAAGTACCACAGAATATCCAGCCTATGCAAGCCTCACAACAGACAGTACAGACAGTAGCGGTACCACAACCTCAACCGATTGCTGCTACTCAACATGCATCACAGCAGATGTACCAGTATGCCCAGACTGATTATCCCGATTATCAGCGATACACATGAAACAGCCTAGAGAGGGAAGTTGGCTTGCCTCTTATTGAGGTTCCTGTAGATCAAGAGGGTCCTTATGTACACGGTCAAGTATTAGGGAAAGACAGAAAGTTTTTAATTGACACAGGGGCAAGCCGTACCACGATAAGTCATGACGAAGTCCCAGGGGCACCCCTCTCAGGCTCACAGAATGTTTCCCTTGGTTTTTCAGGCAAGCCTATTATTAATGAAGTATCGCAACCACTTCCCCTTGCAGTTGGTCCCTTAACACGTACTACAGATTTACTGCTCACAAAGTCATGTCCAGAAAACTTGTTAGGTATCAAGACTCTGAAAGCTCTAGGAGCTGTTATTTGCTGTTCTCCGGAAGGAGTACGGTTGTTTCTACGTGACTTTAAAGGTCACTATGTACAGAGAGATATTGATCCCCGATTACAGAATGTACCTGCACATTTATGGGCACAAGGCCCCACTGATGTAGGTTGTATGCACATTACACCGTATCGAGTCACACTCAAGCCAGGTGTTGTTTTACCACGAATTCGACAATACAAGTTACCCCCCGATGCTGTAGTGGCTTTACTGAAAATCATTGAAGAGCTCATTGCACAAGGAGTGGTTGTAGAAACCAACTCGAATTTATGTAATTCACCTATCATTCCAATTCTTAAACGTACGGATCCCAATGCACCACCGGTTTACCGATTGGTTATTGATTTGCGCGAATTGAATAAATGCATTGTACCACAGTACCCTGTGGTCCCAGATATCTCATCTCTATTGACAGCCATTGATTCTGAAGCAACGTTCTTTACTGTTATTGATCTTAAGAACGCCTTCTTTAGTGTCCCTATTGATCCGAAAAGCCAATACCTTTTCGGATTCTGTTTAAATGGACGAAGCTTCAAATTTGCACGCGCACCTCAAGGATTCACAGAAAGCCCCAGCATCTATAGCCAAGCAGTGAAAAGACAACTCGACAGTATAGACATGCCTGAAAACACTGCCCTACTACAGTATGTCGATGATCTACTGATCACCGCCCGAAGTGAACCTGAATGTGAACTAGAGTCACTGACGGTTTTACATTTCCTGGCTGACAAGGGGCACAAGGTATCCCCTTCGAAGCTGCAATTCTGTGTTCAGCAAGTTGTTTACTTAGGTCACTTGCTGTCCAAATGGGGGAGACAGCTAACGCCCGATCGCATCCAGTTAATTGCCAGTATGTTACCACCCAGGACACAAAAGGAGGTGCGGGCTTTTATAGGCCTCACTTCTTACTGCAGACAATGGATCCCTCAGTATGCATTTCTAGCAAAGCCACTCATTCAGTTAACAACTCAGGAGGCAGCGTCTTCGACTGTCCTCCCTTGGACTCAGGAACATACACAAGCTTTTGACGACTTAAAGAAAGCCTTATGTCAAGCACCAGTTTTAGCGACACCATGTTACAGTAAGCCCTTTACACTTTTCGTCACAGAACGTGAAGGTACTGCATTATCGGTACTCACGCAGGATCAAGCAGGTTCACACAAACCGTGTGCTTACTTTTCTAGTACATTGGATCCAGTAGCACAGGCTCTGTCTGCGTGCTTAAAATCAGTTGCAGCAACAGCTCTAGCAATCAGACAAAGTGATTCAATAGTGTTAGGACATCCATTGACAGTACAAGTTCCACATTCCGTGGAAGTTCTTTTAAATCGAACACAGACTCAACACTTGACTATAGCAAGATTGACAGGTTATGAATTGACATTATTTCAGCCACACATAGAGATTAGACGCTGTAATACATTGAATCCTGCTACACTTTTGCCATTAACTGAAACAGACCCATTGGCACATGATTGCATTGAAGTCATTACTATTACGACGAAACCCGGACAAGACTTGACAGACAAACCAGATCCAGACCTGACACTTTACGTGGATGGTTCATGTATGAGAACAAGTACAGGAGAATTAGTGGCCGCCTACGCAGTCACAACAGAAACTGAAGTCATAGAAACAAATTGTATTGACATCCTGTCAGCACAAGCAGCAGAGCTCATCGCTCTGACCCAAGCCTGTATTCAAGCCAGGAACAAGAGAGTTAACATATACACAGATTCCCGTTATGCATTCGGAGTTGTCCACGACTTCGGTGTCCTCTGGCTAGAGAGAGGTTTTTTGACTTCTCACGGTGCCAAAATTCAACACGGCCCCCTCATTCAAACTCTATTAGATGCAATACATCTGCCTACAGCGATATCCATCATGAAGTGTAAGGCACATACAAAAGTTATAGATACTATTTCCCAGGGTAATGACCTGGCAGATCGAACCGCAAAACATACAGCGCAGAATCAGATTTACGCCACCGACCTGACAAAGACAATAGTCGCGACACCGACACATTGCATGACAGTTAAGGATCCCGCCCTAGATGTAATTGACATACAGACACATGCTACACCAGATGAAATCAAGAAATGGATTGAACTAGGAGGGACCCAGACAGATCAAGGATGGATGACGAAGGGAAAGTCCACATGGTTTCTCCCCGACTCTATGGTTCAAGTTATCATTAATACCGTACACAGTCCAGCACATTTATGAGAAAAAGCCATGTTAGACAGTATTCAACATCTCTGGTTCAATAAACACTTACGAGCAGCAGCCAAACAGAAAGTGCGTACTTGCATGATTTGTTGTCAGTTCAACCCAGGTAAAGGCGTTCCCGTAGAGCAAGGTGGTTTTCATCCTCCTGATCACCCTTTTGAAGTCCTCCAGATGGATTATATTCAGATGGAACGTTGTCGAGGTTTCAAATATGTCCTCGTAGTTGTTTGTGCACTTTCCCGTTGGACGGAAGCATATCCAGTCCCAGATTACACTGCTCCGACCACTGCCAAGCAGCTGGTTCGTGAATTCTTCCCCCGATATGGTTTGCCCCGTGTTGTATACTCAGACAACGGTCAGCCATTCTCGTCCGAGCTTATGAAGCAGGTATCACTCCTGCTCGGCTACCAATGGAAGTTCCACTGTGTCCGACATCCTGAAGCAGCAGGTCTCGTAGAGAGACACAATCAGACCCTGAAAACTCGTCTTGCAAAAATCTGTAAGGAGAAGGGTGTCGACTGGATCGTAGCTTTGCCGGTCGCCCTTTTTTACATGAGAATGGTCGCGCATTCCAGAACAGGGCTATCCCCGTATGAGGTGGTCTTTGGTAGACCACCGAATATGTGGGGGACGCCTTTGCCAAGAAAGATTACTGATGTCGATTGTAATATGTTGACAGATTACCTTGCCTCCTTGATGTCTGCACTACAATCATGTCGTTCACAGGTCGCTGCAGCCTTTCCCGACAACACCGAGGTGAAACCGCATGATGTTGTTCCAGGAGATATCGTCCTTGTAAGAAATTTCGACAGGAAAAGCCCGCTGGAGCCCAGGTGGCAGGCGCCGAAGTTGGTACTTCTCACCACGAGGAGTGCAATCAAGATCGAGGGCCGCAAAGGGTGGCTGCACTCGAGTCACGTGAAGACATTTCGTGCATTGCCAGAGACTGACTCACCCTCCCCCTCTAAGGACTGTCCAGATTCTAGTGACTCTAAACTTCCCCTGATAGAGAAAACTCCACAGCAGGAGTATAAAGAAAAATTGAGGTCTAGCAAGTCAGACAGTTTAATTGTTTAAGTCCTCCCCTAGGTGAATCGGTTAGACGTGTTTTCTGACATGTATCCCCTAGACCCCAACAGAGAGAGAGATAGACAGAAACAGCTCAGGAAACGTGAATATTGCAAATCTCTTCGCAGCCACTGTATTGTGACTTTATTGATTGTTTTTCCTGAGCCTTATGATTATTGCTGCAAGTGTGCTTCTACACATATACTATCCTATTTTCAAGCGTGAAAATTCTACCTTAAACGTCACTGCAGAGCATTCTTTTAGTGAACTACCCCCTCATGAACTCTCTTACAGACTTGCACTGCGCAACAATACATTCATCAGTATGTTACATCATTCCCATCAGACCAGCAATGCTACTAATTGTTGGATATGTGGCCGACTCCCTCCCTATCAGAAATACAAAGGAGTTCTGCCTCTTTTTCCGTACCCGTTCACACATAATGGGTCCTGTGGTGCATGGTTTAGTTTGATTAATTCCTTGGATTCAGACTCCGTAGTTTACCAGGGTAACTGGGTATGGGGAAACCTGAATATCGTTTTGCATAAGGTCTGTTTCCCTGACAAGGAGGGTCTCCCCAAAAGGACAGGAACTGATCTAGAAAATGAAGTATATGGATTAGGTAATTTTACACTTAACCTCATGATTCTCAGTGTTGAATCCGAAACAGAATCAGTCTTGCCCGCCATGTCCGTACTTCCAGTCAAGGGTGAATTATGTATCAGGAAGAATGGTTCAGTACACCTGGGTCATAGTAGATGTACTACTGTGATCGAATTCAGTGATAAGGGCAAGTCTACCTTTAAGGCTTCACGTCATTCCTACTTCATTTGTGGTCATACCGCCTATATACGCTTACCTCTAGATTGGGATGGCACCTGTTACATTGCATTTCTTCTACCACCTGTTTTCCTAGCCCCTCCTGTTTATCATAGAAACACCCATCTAGTACATAATAGACCCCAGAGAGACCTCCCGATTGTCGACTACACTGAAACGGCATGGGAACAGTATACAGATTTCAATAAAGGTTTCTTTCCCTATTTAGGTGCTGTCTTTAATAGTAAACTGATACGAAAATTAACTAGAACCCTTGAAGCTGTAGTGAATGAAACTACTTCCGCTCTAGGTAACTTAACAGAGGAGCAGTCTGCGATGCGGATTGTTGTTCTTCAAAATCGTCTCATCCTTGATGTCATCCTGGCCGATAGGGGCGGAGCCTGTAAGGTCATCGGGTCAAGCTGCTGTGTTTTCATTCCAGAAAACGTGCCAACAGTATATAGAGCCATAACAAGCCTTCATAAGATTGCAAGTCTGATACATCAGAATCCAGGCACCTGGACTTGGTCCGGGTGGTTCTGGACAACGTTGTCAGCCTGGGGATGGAAAGTCCTATCCTTCCTAGGTATTGGCCTTCTCATAGTATTCAGTTGTTGCCTATGTCTGCAATGTGGGCCAGCGATTTGCGGCTTGTGCGCCACATCATGTATTCCTCATTCAAGTCCTCATTCAAAACGCCATAAGAAGAAAGAAGAGCAAATGATGTTACATGAACAGATTGATAGATTAATGAGGATTGATATATCATGAAGGGTCCGTAGGGGACAAGGAGGGAATGAGGTAATATGAATTTTTATGGTCAAATTGTGTCCCCTATCGTAGACCCCAACGGCTCCATGTACATGCTTCTAGTACATGTAAGTTCCCTCCACAACCAGCTATGAAGACGCAAATACATTTGCGTCCAACGTTAACATGTCCTCTTTCAGATCCACCATGAATGGGTCAGATATTCCGTTCCTAAGTGTGCCTTGCCAACGTCTTTATGTGGTGCACTTTCATGATTCCTAGGCCCTGATTCCTGCCATCGAGTCTCTTTCTGCCTTCTGCCTCTGAAAGCAGCAGCCTGCTGCTTCCTGACCCTTGACTTACTCCCTGGGCGGCGAGCTGTGCCAGGCTCGGCCAGCCTTGCTTGCCAAGACCGTATTCAGCCTTCAAGTTATCTGCTCCGCTCCTCGAAAAATACATTCCTGTCTAGCAGTTTAGGTAAACATCCTTCCCAGCTGCAGAGCAAAGGGCCCGGCCTTTCTGTCTCCATGCAAGTAATTCATAGCCTCCGTTACCATGGTAGGCCCATGGCCCCTGCTTTACACGTAGACACGCAGTTGCATATACACGCATTAACAGTCAGTATAGAATAGCCTCTGCCCAAGAGACCTTTCCTTCTAGATAATACCGTTCCTCAAACACAAGATATTAGATATGATTTGGGATTAGGTTGTTCTGACACTCCAGACTTCTGTCTCCACATGTAGGGCTAAATGTCAAGTCCCCTTCACCCTCCAGTTGCACGTCAATCATACGTCATGCTGCTGCGCACGCATCTCTGCCACCTGTTTTTGCTGACTCTGCAGGATCCTTCCAGGGATCCACCCACTTATGACACCTTTATGTGACGTTTCTAGCACACACCTCCGTGTACGCCCTAGTGCACGCCTCCTGTTACGTATTTCTGCTCTTATCTCGTTTCTCTCAGCTGTTACGCCTTCTGCATTCAATGTACTGTATGTAATGACTATATATACGATTTCTTGTTAATAAATCATTGTACATGTCCATTGCAATTCCTACCCTGAACCCTCGTGGCGATGGGTCATGCTACTATTGGTTCGAACCAATTCCTTTTTAAGGAATAAACCCCACTTTAAACCTCAGATACCACGGACTCTGCCTTCTTATTTTGACTGAGTTATTCTTATTGAACTTTACCGCATAAATTAAGTATAGGTAATTAAAATTTACCACAATTAGGCCCCTATACCATATTGCAAATACTCTGGTGGTTGCCGACAGACGTCAGAGTGGAACAGGCACCAATTGTTGAGTAAGGATGCAAGGTATAGAGTGTACCATTCCAGGCCTCTATAAGATCACTAGAAGCGCCTACTGAGAAGTGATCTGGGGCAGACTTCTGCCTGGCTGGGCAATGAGGACACAAAAAAAAAAGCTGGATACACAGCACACAGCAACGTCTTGGTACTTGCCTTGGCAGAAACAGCCCCTGAAGGCCAACCACACACAGCACACAGCAAAGGGGCAGTATTTCTCCTTTAACTTTCCCAGCTCTTCTCCTTGGCAGAAGTTCCTCTTGAGTCCAGAAGTAATCGAAAGTTCTGGGGTCTGAGCCCCAATATTTATACTCAATTTCTCCTTGTTCTGTTGTGGCATGGAGGCTCTATGCTCAGTCATAGCCAGGTCTGTCCTCTCTTGTCCAGCTCCCTGGCAGGAGGTGGTGACAGCATTGTGTAAGGTAAGGTAGACCAGGCCCATTCAGGTGCAAAAACATCTCCTCCCCTATTCTGTATGCAACCCAGGACTATTCACCCCAGACTTGACTCATCCAGGAAAGGCAGGACACACCTCAACTCAACCTCAGAATCCAGTCCACTAGCCCCGTCACTTCTTAAACAGGGTCTCCAAAATATCTTCAGCTGGATGACCACCAACCAGCTGAAGCTGAACGGAGACAAAACTGAGGTCCTCCTGCTGGGTAAACAACGAGACCTATGGAACTCTGTCCATTGGCCTTCCCAGATGGGAAATCTCCATCACAAGCCACTCAGGTACGCAATCTAGGGGTTATCTTGGACAGCTCCCTTTCCATGAAACAACAGGCAAACAAAGTTGCTGGCCTCTGCTTTATAATCATAAAATGGCTTAAGAAAGTTCTGTGGATGCTGCCCACCTCCACCCAAAAAACAGTGGTCAATGCCTTTATTACATCTAGGCTTGATTACGGAAACATCTTGTACCTTGGCTCAAACAAAGCTGTAGTACGGCAGCTGCAACTTGTTCAGAACTCTGCTGCTAGGCTGCTTACAGAATTCCTAATACTAACAGTGTGTCAAAAGGCCTTCATGACTTGCACAGGCTCAGAGTAGAGAACCGGATTAGATTTAAGGCCCTCAATTACATGTTTAAAATAAAGGCAGGTACGGCACCTAAATACCTGCAAGCTTTAGCCCATTCCTACACTCCCAAACGCAGTTTACGGTCACAATCAGCAGCAAACTTCTGTGTGCCCAGGTACAAACTTGCAAGAATGGGAGGTAAATCCTTTGTCCGGCTAGGACCCAAGCTTTGGAATGATCTCCCACCATTCATTTGCAAAGAAGAAAACTGCCAGGTTCAGGAAAAACATCAAAACCTGGCCGTTCGATCAATAACGTGAACGATCCTGCGTACGTTTCCACCTTTTTCTTCTGTGCTGTGTCATGGCGCCGGGAAACCCTTTTTGGGTAGCTGTGTGACTTATAAGTGCAAAAAATGAATAATAATAAATAAACTCCCCCAGTGGCTGTGTGAGAGAATGAACATCCCCAGCACCTGTCACTCTAAAGCCAGACAGTTAATCTACAAACCAGCAGAGGTACCAAGGATGGCTGAATAAGAAAATACCCACTTTCTAAAAGTGGTATTTTCCAACACAATAAAAAAATCATCTTTACTAAAAGATGCATTTTTATTTTCTGCGGCGTACTAAACAACATCTTTTGACCGTGTCCCAATGGGAAGTTATACTTATAAGATGTTATAAATAAACTCCCATTCTATCCTCTTGGACAGATAGCCTTTCCATAGTGAAAAATGAAATAACCTGTATTTCACTATCAGGACATGTCACACACACAAAGACATGTCCTACCTTTTACATGCACTGCACCCTACTCACATGCATCCCCAGGGCCTACATGAGGGGTGCCTTATAAGTAAGCATGAGCGGGAAATCCGTTACGCTCGCGGATTTTGCGGATTTTTGGGAAATCCGCAATCCGCGAATTTTGCAGATTTCCCGCAAAATCCGCAAAAAAAATCCGCGAGCGTAACAGGTTCAAAAGTTGAACCCCCACTCATGCAACTATTTTACAATGGCGCCAGCAAGCTGCCAGCGCCGTTGTAAAATAGTTACAAAGTTAGCTTGCACAGGAACCACTAGATAAAACGAAGCAGGTGCTGCTTTATTTTATCTAAGTGCTTCCTGTGCAAGCTAACTTTGTAACTATTTTACAACGGCGCTGGCAGCTTGCTGGCGCCATTGTAAAATAGTTACAGGCACAGCCTTACACAGGTCACTCAAGGGACCCCAGCGCCCTTCAGGGCGATTGCATAGTAACACACACATGGTCACTCGAACTAGTTGCTCAAATTCAGTGACTCATTCATTAGCCCAAAAACAATCATGAGCGTCTTCGAGGCTGGACAGGTGTGCCTCTTCCCAAATCTACCGTGGAAAATCAGCTGTGATGCTGGGTAGAGGGCGGCCTTTGCATGGTCGCTCGAACTAGTTGATGCTCAAAATCAGTGACTCATTCATTAGCCCAAAAACAATCATGAGCGTCTTCGAGGCGGGACAGGTGTGCCTCTTCCCAAATCTACTGTGGAAAATCAGCTGTGATGCTGGGTAGAGGCCTTTGCATCCTTGACTTTCATGAGCGCAATCCCCGTGCTGTTCCTGTGGCCAGGAGCTTCTTTCTCTTCATATAATTGTGTTCGCACGGGTTGCTGCAAGTTCGCACGCGTTTTGTACAATTTCGCAATTTGCGAAATTGTACAAAACCCTTGCGAACTTGCAGAAACCCGTGCGAACATAAAAAAAAAATTCGCAAATTCGCGAGAATTCGCGGATTTTGTGGATTGCGAGTTCGCAAATCCGCAAAATTCGCGAACGCGAAATTCACAAAATTCGCCCATACTTACTTATAAGTAAGGAAAGGGAAGGTTAGGGCCTTGCAAGTGGGTGCACTTGCCAGGTCAACATGGCAGTAGAGACTGCTCGCAGACACTGCAGTGGCAGGTCTGAGAACCTTTTGCAAGACAGCTTGTGTGGGTGGCACAATCAGTGCTGCAGGCCCACTAGCAGCATTTGATTTACAGGCCCTCGCCACACACAGTGCACTGTACTAGGGACCTAGTAGTAAATCAACTAAGCCAAACATGGAAACACCAATCCATAGTAACAATTTACACAGAGAGCATATGCACTTTAGCACTGATCAGCAGTGGTAAAGTGCCTGCATCCTACAGCCAACAAAAACAGAGTCAAAAACAGAGGCCAAAAAGCAAAAAGTCTGGGGATAACCCCACTGAAAATGCCAGGTCTAACAGAATTGAATGACAAAACAGTCTCTCCTGTGGTCCCAATCAGCATGGCAACATTGTTTTGAAAGGTCCATTAATGAGGAATGCACATGTTATGCGACAGATGGCAAAGCGCATTTCCTCCTGGGCAGCCAAATTCAGAATTGTTACATTTGTTTGTTATAATGTATGTGATGTTTTGTAATGCTTGTGATTGTAATTAGATTTGTTTTATAGGGCGGGAGATGTGTTGTAATGCATATTTGTGATATGTTCATATTTTGTTTTCTGTGTGTTACAATGGTAAATATTGAAATCTTTTTGCCATGACTTATGTATTGAAAAATATAGGGTGATCACTGGTAATGAAAACAAAAGTGTGTAGTAGCAGAGTCAGTATTCGCAATTTGTGTGATGTTTGCATTTCTAGTGGCTTAGCCATACTGACTTTTAAGGGCCCATTCCCTATTGTGGGTCATTGACATTTTAAATGTTGCATTTTCAACCATCAATTTAAGAAACCACCTTCACAGAAATATGTGTTTTTAAATCCTGAGTTCAGGGAACACAAACTCCAAATCTCTATCCCTTCACAATTGAAAGTTGCACTTGTAAGGTGTTACAAGGCAGCTCCAATGATAACCTACGGGAGACATAGTCATTTCAATAGTGAAAAACGATATTAACAGTATTTCACTGTCAGGACATGTAAAACACACCAATACATGTCCTTCCTTTCACATACACTTCGCCCTACCCATGGAGTTACCTTGGGCCTACCTTAGGGGTGCGTTACATGTAATAAAAGGGAATGTTTGGGCCTGCCAATTGAGTGCACTTCCAGGTTGACATGTTAGTTAAAAACTGCACTGACAGACGCTACAGTGGCAAGCCTGAGACAGGTTTGCAGGGCTACCTGTGGGTGGCACATTCATTGTGGCAGTTCCACTAGTAGAATTTGATTTACAGTCCCTGGGCAGACACAGGGCACTTTACTAGGACTTACCAATAGAGCAAATATGCCAATCATGGATAACCGATTCCAAATACAATTTAGAAAGAGAGCTTATGCACTTTAGCTCTGATCAGCAGTGGTAAAGTGCCCAGAGCCCGAGAGCCAACAAATACAGGTCAGAAAAAATAGGAGGAAGAAGGCAAAACGTTTGGGGGTAACCCTGCAAAAAAGGGCCAGGTCCAACAGTGTGCCGCCTCTTTGTGGAACATAGTGTGCCTCCTGATGGTCTCTTTGCATCCGAGTCTGCGTATTTGCTTTTGCTCAGAGAGAAAGTGTTTCCTCTTTACCATGGAGTCACACCCCAATGTTAATAAAGGAATGGTCATTCAGAACTGCACCAGAGCTATATGTGTGTATATAGCGGAATCAGTAATAATGAGCTATATGTGTGTATATAGAGGAATCAGTAATAATGAGCTATATGTGTGTATATAGTAGAATCAGTAATATTGAGCTATATGTGTGTATATGGTGGAATCAGTAGTAATGAAGGAGGCTCTGCTGTCCCTTTAGTAATACGAGACTGCCCCAGAGGCGAAAAAAAAACAGCAGGCACACAGGTCTGTTGCACGCTCAGGGCACTTTTATGTTATACGACCCCAGCTGTTTTCTTTGAGGCCACAAATGGGAAGGAGTGCAGAGCCCCAAAACCTTTTCCCTCAAGGCGCCAATGCTCAGCTTGTTAGTGAAAGGTGACAACTAGTGGACGAAAGCTGATGTAACCTTAAAGCTATTTTAGACGGGATCCAATTTCACAAAGCCAAATTCTACTGCTAAATTTGAGTGTTCAAGATATGTGGTGTGTGGAGTTGTATGGTTAAACTATACACTCTATCAACGCATCCAGCTGGGAAAGTTTTAAAAAGATTGTAAAAAATAAGAATTGTTCCTAAGTCCTGGAAGAAGAGCAAGTGCACTACCGAGATCTGTTGACCTTCAGGCCCTGACGCACCAAGCGGTTGTTACCCTCTTCCAGGCAGAAATCCTCTTCTTCACTTCCAGCAGCGGGTAATACATTGTAAGCGTTTGCCAGTCTTGGCAGCCCCAAGCATCAGCTAAGAACATTCCTATTTAGACAGCCAATTGCCTACAGTCTGTAGCCTTGTGTGAAACGACGGCTGCAGCGAGCAGAACTGGGTAAAAAAGTGAAGTTTGGAACCACTGCCTGCGTTCAAGAAGGACGAAGGTTCTTGACGTCATCTTATTTTCAGTCAAGGTTTTGTTTTGACTGGCAAAATCTAATATCACCTCTCTCTAGTTCTCCCTCTCTCATGCTCGGTCTCACAAACACATACACGTTGTCTATCTCTCCTTCTCTCTCTCTCCTCTCTCTCTCTCCTTTTCTCACAGTCCTTCATTATCGCTCACTCTACCTCCCCCTCCCCCTTTCCTTCTACCTCTGTCTCTCTCGCTCATATTTTTGCTCTCTCTTTATGCCCTTCTCTTGTCTCCACACTCCCTACAGTTGTCGGAATACACTTTCTAAGATAAGTAAGAAATGTGTTTTTAGTTTCAGCCAACTTGATCCACAAACAGGATTGAAAATCATTTCCTTAATTGCAACTTTTAAGTCGATCTCTTCGTTTAAACAATTCTTCTACTCTATCAATGAAAATTTAGCTCTCTGCAAATCGATTCTGCTTTTACGTATTTGACATTATGTTGACATTGACTGATGGATTTGAAGCTTTTTATGCTCTGCAGCCTTTCCACCATTTTACTGTGACTTTTATGGAATCAATCACTAAATATTACACTTCAAAAATAATATAAAAAATAAAGGACAAGATGGAAAAAGTCGAAAAAATACCGTGAAAGGTAATATCTTCCATTTATGGCACATGTCATGAAACAAATTGACTGTACAGGAAGACATTTTTTCTATTTTTTTTCCTTTTAATTTCAAAGGATTTACAGGTAACTTTAGAAATAGTTTGTTGAATAGATTTTTTTTGCTAAAACTATAGATTTGAAAATAGTGTTTATTTTGAAATGTAGCGAAGCATTTCAAAAGTATATTTTGTGTTGTCCACCATTTTGTGATTAGCTGAGTTACTGTACGAGGATACCACACAAAAATAAAATCCCTCAGAGCATACCACCGTCTACCAGCAACAAGAACACCATTATATTCTACACAAAATATGTACTCATGTAAAAAAAAAAATGTTAAAGGCAAATAGGTTCATTTATAGACACATAACAGTTTCTTTAACAAATCCTCAGATTAAAAGGTAAAAACTCTTTCTGTGAAGAAATTACGAAGAAAAAAGTACTTCACCCAGAATACCATTGCCCCTATATTTAGGTGTGTAATAACATGTTTTTTGTTTGTTTTCATTTGTAATAAAATATAATTCCGATATACTCCTTTTCTTTCGTTCACCTCAATGGAACATCAATAGAGAATATCTTTGTGTAAGCACTCCGAGACACTTCAAATCACAATAACAACAGTACCCTTAAGTAAAAGGAAAATATTAAAATAGGTAAGCCAACACACACTAACTCAGTTTATTTTACTCCTAACAGCAATGTAATATTAAACAGAAACCATTCATAAATGATTTCTTCAAGACTAAAAAAATGGGTGCAATAATAAGAATATTCTTTTTCTAGAGAAATATCAGCAATTTATTTATTTATTTTGAAAGTTTTATAGAGCGCAAACAAGATCCTTACGGATATCAGAGCGCTTTACAAACAGAGTGTGAAAATGCATACAAATGAATAATAATTAAACAAAAGCATTTGAGAAAAGGTGTAGATGGTTACAAAATAAAGAAAAAACAATGTAAGGTGGCAAGGATGCAAGGCAGTAAATATACATACAAAAAACAACAATATAAATAGTGTCAGGAGGAAAACTATTGAGTTACCATTTTACAGTAGTCAAAGTTCAGGTAAATTTGGCTAAAAGGAGAGCTTTTACTTCTTTTTTGAAGGATGCCGTAGATGAGATAAGTCTGAGCTCTGGAGGGAGGGCATTCCATATCCTGGGCGCCATTCCTGAGAAGGAGCGTTTATACGTTTTTTTCTTGTGGAATCTCCTAGGTTTCAAGAGAAGATTGACTGCGCTTCTTGTCGCTCTTGATCCACCAGAGATTGTCAGTTTCTGCGCGAGATAACTGGGTGAATTGTGGTGTAAAGCTTTGTGGGTCATACAGGCGATTTTCAGATGTATTTTGGCTTTGTAGGGCAGCCATTTTAAAGCTTTTAGATCGGGAGTGATGTGTGACCTTTTTTTAGAGCCTGTGATAAGTCTGGCTGCAGCATTCATAGAGGCTTTTAATGGTGCGATTGTTGATAGAGGAAGACCACAGAGGGCAGCACTTCCATATTCCAGTCGTGGGATAACCAAGGCTTGGACTGCAGTTTTGAAGTCCTTGGGAGGGAGGAAAGGTTTCAATTTCCGCAATGTGTTGATGTGAAAATTAGCTCCCTTCGTTGCATTGCTGATGTGATGATGCATGTTGAGATTGCTGTCGAGGGTTATGCCTAAAGATTTCGCAGAGTCCACAATAGTAGGTTGAATGTTGAGAGCAGTGAGATGGTTAAGCCAGGCCTGAGTGATGGGGATTTTGGTGGGAGGAGCTATTAGGAGGAATTCTGTTTTTAACTTGTTAAGTTTGAGGTGATTCTCTGCTAGCCAGGTCTGTGTGTTTCTAAGCGTTGTGTTGAGTATTTTGATGTCATCGAGGGTGTGTATTTTGAGGTAGAGTTGGGTGTCATCAGCATACATGTGGAATTGAACATTAGATGCTTGGAGTAGTGCGGTAAGTGGTTCCATGACTAGATTGAACAGAGTAGGGGAGAGGGAGGATCCTTGGGGGACACCAAGTGTTACAGGGACTGGAGTGGAAAAAGTATTGTTGATCTTGAATTTTTGGGTCCTGTTGTGCAGAAAGGAGGTGAACCAATTGAGAACTGTCCCAGAAATACCCATTCTGAGATTCAACAGATCAAGTAAATTCTCATGTTTGACTGTATCGAAGGCTAAGGAGAGATCGAGTAGTATGAGGAGGCAGGAACCATTCTGATCAAGAATTTGAAGTGCATCATCAATAATGTGGGTCATGGCAGATTCAGTACTGTGGCCTGCTCGGAAACCTGATTGAAATGGGTTGAGGAGGTGAAAGTGGTCAATGTGAATAGTCAGTTGAAGGTGTACGTATTTTTCTAGAAGTTTGGCTAGAGTAGGGATATTGGTGATAGGGCGATAGTTGTTAAGTTCGGAGGGGTCAGCTGTGGGTTTCTTTAAAATGGGAGAAACCTGTCCCACTTTGAGGGAGTCCGGGATGCATCCTTGTCGGAGTGCGCTATTAATGATTTTGGTCCATAGGGGGAGAAGTAATGGGTTAAAGTCCTTTACGGCATTTGCGGGTAGAGGGTCAGTGAGGTGATTGGAAGGCTTCAGTGTGCTAAGAATCTTGGCAATTTTTTCTTCCGAGTACATTTCAAAGGATGACCACGAAGCATTGTTTTTTAATTCAGTGGGCGTTTTACTGTGAGGGTTAGAGTAGAGATTTAGATCAGTGAGGAGGTCATTCCTGATGTTTTCTGTCTTTAAGTTAAAGAAGGAAGAAAATTCTTCACAGGATGGCAGTGCATTAGAGGTGTTTGAGGGGGATTGAGGGACATCTCTGGATTGAGTTTTTATTAACTCGAACAGTTTTTTTGGTCGGTTTTTTGCTTGATCAAGCTGGAGGCTAAAGTAAGTAGTTTTCGAACGTTTGATTTTTCTGAAGTAAGCGTTTCTTTTTTTCTTAAGTATTTTGAGGTGCAAAGCTGACGGAACAGATCTCCAGTTACGTTCTGCCAGTCTCATCGCACGTCTATCAACATTAAGAGTCCCGTCAAACCATGGTTTAGAGATTTTTGAGGAGACATTCTTTAATTGAAGGGGGGCAGCTGCGTTGATAATTGAGGACATCGAGTTGAGGTAGTGGTCGGTAAGAGCCTGTACGTCAACAACGCCAATGGGGGTAAGAGAAGATTGTGGTTGAGAGAGGGTAGTGAGTTGGGGTTGAGTTTCTTCAGATCTCTCTTCCAGACCTTAGGTCTGGTGGCTTGAGCGGGAATGAGCTTCATTTTTTCGATAATGAAGAAAGTGATAATGAAGTGGTCAGACCAGTCACAGGGTAGGATTGACTAGAGTTGGATAGAGTCAGCTTTGGAGATGATAAGATCCAGGATAGAGCCTTTGTCGTGAGTGGGGCTGTTGCAAATTTGTGTGAGGTCCAGGTCGATGAGGAAGTTTTTGAGACAGTTGACCACAGAGTCGTTGTGGTCGTTCCAATGAAGGTTGAAATCCCCAAGGAAGATCTGTGTATGTTGACATCCATTGTTTGTTGTGATCAAATACATGAGGTGTTCAGTAAAGGTGAGGTTGTCTCCTGGAGGGTGGTAGATAATATGTAGGGAGCAAGCACGGTTAGCTTTGCTGAGGATATCAAGACAAAGGTGTTCACAGGAGGAGAATAAAGGTGAACTGGCTCTACTGATTGCGAGATTGCTGCGGTGAATACATGCAAGTCCACCCCCAGTTTTGCCACCCCTGTCTAGCCTAATGATGTGGTAATTAGGGGGAACAAGAATGTCAATGAGTGGTGACGAGGAGTCTTTAACCAGGTTTCGGTGAGTATGATCAAGTCTAAGTCATGTGCGATAATGAGGTCTGTAATGTCTGAGGCATGTCTGGGGGCCGATCTACAGTTCAGGAGAGAGCATTTAAGCCGAGGAGTGATGAGAGAGGAAGAGGGTTCGGTGTTGAGTGTGACTATTTTTAGATTATCGTCAACAATACCTCTATTGTTCAGTTTGGAGGACCTGCGGGGATTGAGAGGAATAGTAGGAATGGGAAGATATGTGGGGTCTGTGTGGGTCAAGGGTGAGAGGTCATATGAGCGTAGGAGAGAGCGAATGTCGTACGCTGAGAATGGGTCGACGCTGCGAAGAGGACGGGTGGTAGAATTACGTGAGGGGATGGATGTCCAATAAGGAGGATTCTGTTTGCAAGGAATTCGAGGTTGGGTGAAGTGCTTGTACGGTAAGGGGTTACTAGGGGGTAAAGGATGCGTGGTTTGTTTCGAGAATAAATCTTTGAGGGAATGGAGATCGTCTTTGATCTGGAGGAGAGTTGTCATAATCTTATCCAAGGTGAAGATTGGAACAGTAGAGGTGTTGGAGTTGGAGTGAGAAATGGGTTGGGGGGTAGGACTCGTTAGGATAGGGATCAGATGAAGGCAAAGGGGGGGAGGGGGGTGATGCATGGAATGTAGTGCATAGTGAAGGCAAAGGTGAAGGGGAGGTGGGAATGGTTAATGAAGAGAGGGGAGGTGTGATGGTAGGAAAATTGGGAAGAGAATGGTCACAACTTGGAGTAAGTGGTGGAACAGCTACTGAGACGGATGCGTGTGGGGATACAGAGGGAGGGGAGTGGTTTCTGTTTGGAGCTAGAGGGGGAACGACTACTGTGCAGGGTTCTTGGGGGGGGGTTCAATGGGTGAGGAATGGTTTCGGTTTTGAGCCAGAGGAGGGACGTCTATTGTACAGGGAGCGTGAGGGGATGCAGTATAGGGTAGAGGGAGGACTAAGGTGTTGTTATGGGATGGGGAGGCGGTAGGGGGAGGGATGATGGAGGGGGAAGAGGGACAGGGAGTGTAGGGGACTGTGGTCATAGTGGGAAGACTGAGAGATTGTGCTAGAGGTGAATTAGTAGATAAGGTAGAGCAGGTTGGAGGCGTGAGAGGGTTAGGGGGAAAGTATGGAGGGGTGCTGGAGGGTGAGAAAGAGAGGTTGAGGGAAGAGTGAGAACCGGCGCTCAAGGATGGCAGGGGGGTAGGGGATAGGAGGGGGGTAGGGGATGTGAGAGTGTCAAGGAGGGTAGGAGTAGTGGTGACCGGAGTGCTGGGCGTGAGGGGAAAATGAGTAAGTTGGGTAAATTGGGAGGGGGTGGGAGGGTTAGAAACATAATCTTTTATAGTGGAGAAGATGTTATCAAATAGATTTAGACTGCGTTCTGTGGATTGAATGAGAATAGTTCCGTTGTTGTAGATTGTGAAGGTGGCTGTGGCGTGGAAGAATTGTGATGGAGCAGTGTAGATCATAAGACCGTGTGCGGATTTCCTCATCGAGGAGATCGAGAATAAGGCTAGGAAAGCTTTCCTCCATTGGGCTCTACGTCTAGTGAAGAAAATTATGTCAGTGGTCGTGATTCCATTATGTGGTGTGAAGTAAGGGTAAGCAAAGCGCGTTTCTGGGTGAGAATTAAGAAAGTTGTGTTTAAAACGTTTGGCCGATTTTTTGTTGAGTTTGGAAGGGTAGATGATTTTGTAGGTGTGAGTGCCTGTAGGTTCCATAATGAGGGCAGAGATACCGGGAAAGCGGGGAAAAGACGTGAGTAATAGGGCTGAGTAGAGCAGAGAACGTGCTGAGAGAGAGGGGAGGCCTAAATCAGAATTTGAAGAGTAAGGGAGAGAGGTAAGAGATATAGTAAATAGGGGGGAAAGGGTACCTGGAGCAAGAATGGACAAATCCTAAGTAAGAAAACACAAAGGCCTATATGTAGTCTTAATAGAGTGTCAGCATAAAACAGGTGGGTCACAGAATAGTCCAAATTCTATGAGCAGGATCGAAGAGGGATTGAGGTCAGGATATATACAGTCCCTTAAGAAGACAATTACGATAACGCATATGAAAAACAGAAAAATCCTATCTCAGGATAAATGAGAGTGCAGTCCTTTTTCAGTGCCCATAGACCTAGAGAGCATGAGACCAAGTTAATGAGGTCCCTTTTCTGTGTTCATAGGTCATGAGAGCACCAGAATAGTCCTGTGTCTATGAGCATGTCCTAAAGAGGGATTTTGGGAGTGTGGTCCTACTTCAATTGCAACATATTGGTAGGAAGGTCCTCTTTCTATTATTATAGGGCAGTCCTGATTCTGTGGAGATGAGACAACAGAGGGAATTGTGGGAAAGAGGTCGTAATTCAGTAGGTTGTAAATTAATTATCTCTGAAAGAGAAGATCTGTTGCATGGGATGGCTTCCTTTGTTTAGATAAATACCAACAAGCGGCCATTTTGTAGAATAGGACGATGAAGAGAGAAGAGTAGCCCAAAAAAGAAAACAAAAACGTAATGAAGTGAGGCAGCAATGCAGAAAATAAAATAATAAATAAATGAGTTAAAAATGCCAGTAGACGTCACGACCAGCATATGAGTCACCGTGGATTTAGAGAGTAGACATCAGAGTGTAGACATCAAGAAGATAGACCCAGGGGCTGGCGCTCCAGCGTGAGATAGACCCCACAGCCCCCAAGAGCTACCTTCGCCACTCACCCGGGACTTGATCATGGAGGGAGAAGTTGTAATGATGAGATGCAGGAGCCTCCACGGTCTTAGGCGCAGCTCGCCATTTGGAAGAACAACACGTCTCCCCAGGAGCCTCCGATGCTTCATACGATGTGTTGCAGGAGCCAACGGGGACTTTAAACACTGCACGCCGCTAGGATGTAAGGCACGTTTCCCTAGCAACCCCCGGTGCCTCCCTCGTTGCAAAGCAGGAGTTTCCGAGGACTTTGACACTGTGCGTCGCCAGGACGTTTATTAAAACACATAAGGATGCTTATTAAAACACATTTTCTTTCTCACAGATTAACATTAACATTATTTTATTCCTTAGAAAAAAATCGGACAATTCTGACCAAATAACTATTTAAAAATAAACATTATCAATTGAAGATTGAATTAATGTGTTGGTATTTCCAATTTCCAAACAGGTTTACAATGGAGGAATGCATCTATCCAACCTTTTTGAATTTAAAAGGGGGAGTCAATTATCAAAACACCACAGTACTTTTCTTGTAAGGATAGGAAAACTGAGGGCCTTATTACGAGTATGGCGGTCTTAGGACCACCGTGCTCACAGTGGCGGTCCGACCAGAGCCACGACTGCGGGGTCCACCTGCCATATTTCTAGTGTGGCGGTCGAACCGCCACGTGTGCCCAGCCACGGCCCGTGGAGGGATTTGCAGTGGGGCGGAGCGGGAGAGGGGCAGGGTGGGGAGGTCTCAAAACTGGAATATGGATAATTGGAGGTAAGTAAACAATTTAATTAATACATACAACAAATTTCGTAGCACGCCCTGCATCGCAAAATGCGATGCAGCCCTCGCTACGAAATTCGTTTTATTAATTAAATTGTTTACTTACCTCCAATTACCCATATTCCGTTTTTTAGCACCCACCAACCTGCCCCTCCCCGCCCCACCTTTCCGCCCCACTGCAACTCCCTCCACGGGCCGCGGCTGCGTGTGCCGGGATGAAGGATCCCATGGCGGTGGCACAGCGTAAAGAGGCAGGAATATGCTGGTGGCGCCGCTGTGGCACTGCCAAGCATATTTCAAGTTGTATTTCCACCACCCAAGTCATTGCTGTGAGCTTGCCATGAAAAGGATGGAAGAAATGAAACTTAGTCTCTTCTGTTTCTGGACTTTGGGGTGCATGCCCCCCTGGAATTGCACCCCTGTTCCTACATGTTGTGGCAAGCACAACATGGTGCATTCCACAGCATGCAGGAATGTGCTGCAGGCGCTGTCACGGTGGGGAGTCTGCTGTTAAGGCTTTCCTATGAGCCTAACACAGCCGCTGCCTTGAGACCACGCAGTACAGTATACCCACCCTGGATTCAACTGAGAAGCCTGACGGCAGGCGCACCAGGAGTGCAAATCCTTCCTCCTGGAGGTCCACGACAGAGCAACAGGTTCACCGCAGGTCTCGAATAATAGTATCAGCGTTAGAACTGGGATTTCTGGTTGGCTAAGGCTTGCGCCAAAGTCAGCCAGAAACCACCACTCTAGTCAGGGCAAGGGAGTTACACGCCAAAGATAACCCCTGCTCACCCCCTGGTAGCTTGGCACGAGCAGACAGGCTTATCCTGGAGGCAATGTGTAAAGCATTTGCGCACGCACACACAGCAGCAACATCCCAATCACATTACAAAAGGAACTCCACACAAGGTTATATAAAAAGAACTTTTGTATTTAAAAAAAACACAGCAGATAGTAATCACACAATATACATTGTGCCAACTGGCACGGGCAATATTCACAAGGGACTATTTACATAGCGCAGGGCCACGTGGGCCACTGTCAGGTTCAACACTTAGCAGAAATAGCACTTCTAGAACATAGAATAAGTGTAGCACAAAATAACAATTGTAGAACACAACCAGTAACCACTGGTAAAAGGTAGGCGCACACTACGCAAAACTAATCACCATGGGCATAGATCACACAGGGACACATGAACTCACTAGTATAAACTATACTAGGCAAAACAACCTCCTAAGCATGTAAAACACATCTAGAGGTATCACAGGCATAACGGCATTGCACATTACGCCTAAATCACATTAGGCCTAACCAGTATAAATACAGTAGGCAATCTCCTCACTAGTCAAAACACATTAGACCCTACCCCCTAAGCATAACTCACATTTAGGGGCATAAATCACAGTGAAGCACAATCTCACTAACACAAACTTCCATAAGTTAAACCATCTCTAGAGGTATCAACACAGGATGCGTAAAACATACTAGATGCATTACATTTTCTAGCACTACATTTAAAGCACATACCAATCACATTAGGGCCTTGCGCCCTATGCCTTTACCAGTCCCGCTGGCCAACTGGCTATCTCAAGAAGGGGCTCAAATACCCTGTGTCCAGAATGTCAGGGCGCGCTGCTAATGCAGCGCCAGTCAGGGGTGCGCCATCTGCGCAAACCTAACCTTTGCAGCTGCCCGCTACTTGCTGGGCAGCTGAGAACAAGAACAGGGCCTAAACACTGCAGCTGGCACTAAGTGCTGAGCAGCTGTGGAAGGCCAAGGTAGGGCGAAGGAGTGCGACTCACTCCTGAGTCCAAAAGAACATGTGCCCTAGAAATAAAAGCCTAATCGGTGCAGCTGCCCACTACTTGCTGGGCAGTTGTGAATCAAAACTGAGACATGGGCCCTCACTGGCCCCTCAGGACAAGTTGCGCCAAACATTGGAGCCACACGGAGCTCTGAAAATACATATTGCGCAAACGGTGGAGCTATCTCTAGGCTCTGGAACAAATCATGCACAAAACGGTGGAGTCCTCTAGGCTCTGAAGTCAGCTATGCCCATTGGAGCACCCTGGCTCCTAAAACAATCATGCCCCCAAGAATCACGAAGGGGAATCTGGTCCCCAGAAGG
The DNA here is from genome assembly GCF_964263255.1 of Lissotriton vulgaris. Classification (NCBI taxonomy): domain Eukaryota; kingdom Metazoa; phylum Chordata; class Amphibia; order Caudata; family Salamandridae; genus Lissotriton; species Lissotriton vulgaris. Next base: position 1,208,640,544 of record NC_141694.1, read on the forward strand.
TGGAGTGCGCTGGGACCTTAGCTACGCAGGGCCAATGGTGGGAGAGGACTTGCCCTCAACGTCAGAGCCCCACGGGGCTCTAGAGATACTGTGGGTGACACCAGGCCCAGTATATCATGGATACAATGTGGGGGGGGCACTGCCATACAGGGCTGCCCTAGATGCCTTTCTTCGGCAGCAACATCAGCCACTCCGGAGCGCCCCAGCCCTTCTCACTTACCGGGCTGCTTGGCAGTGTGTGAAGGGCTCTCTCTCCGCATGAGAGCCCCGCCTTCCTCTTCACCCAGGCCCCCTTTTGGGACCCGGGACTCGGCGGCCATGCTGCGGGAGACGGGGTGGGCTCCCGTCCTCCCGCGTTGTAGATCTCGGGCCTCACTCCGGCGGCGGGCGGGACATCCTGTCTTCCAGCAGAAGTCCTGCCCCGCTCCAGGCATCGGCTGACTGGCTTCCGGTTTTACTGCGGCGGCGGCACTGGCATCTCTTTTTCGGGGGCAATAACGAGGGGTAGGCTCCCTCGGTGCAAAAAAAAAAAGTAGAAGTGGAGTGGGCACCCGCTAAGACTCTCAGAAATGGGCTGGCACCCGTAATATAAATTGGGCACAACAACGGGATGGGCACCCGTAAAAAACAATCCAATGCAGGCATAATACAGGGTAGGCTCCTGCCAATAAACACATCGCCATAAGCGGGGTGGGCACCTGCGCTGCACTGGTAAATGCAGCAATGAGGAGCTAGGTGCCCCCAATAAAAGGGCAATTTGAAATAAAGCGCGTCCAAGGCGCTAGGGGGGCATAGAAACCTCAGTTCAACACAGCAGCTGGAGCAAAGGGGCTTTCAAGAAGTCCTGGGCATAAAGACATGGAGCAACCAGCTCCTCCGCACAGGGAAGTCCTCCAGTCCCCTAGGCAAGGCAGAGTGGTCCCAGCAACAAGGTCCATCAGGCATCCAGGGGCTGGGCAGGGCCCAGGGAGGCAAGCCTTCCCTTGTGCCCCAGCAGCAGTGCGCCTCTGGAAGATTCAAGTAGGAGAACAAGAACATATTCCTGGGGTCACCGGCCCCTTTTTATACACCACAATCCTTTGTCTAGCAGGGTGCAGGCAATGGGAGAACCAGCTACAACTGGTTATGGGGAACTCCTGAGCACTTTGTTTTGCTCTGCCCCTCTCCCCCTTTCACTGGCCAGGCTAGGGACATCAGATGCACCTCAGGGGTTGGAGCCTGCAGTGTGGAGGGAAGGCCCAGCCCTATGCAGGTCCTAGGTGCACTCCTCCCTCCTATCAACATGCAGATCTCTCCATTCACCCCCGGGGCAGACCCATCCTGAGTCCTGGAACCAGGCACACCAGCCAGCTCAAACCAATCACAAGCCAGACAGCCAATTCACATTCACTGCACAGACATGCCAACTTCTAGAAGTGGCACTTCCACACTAGACACAATAAATCTGCACACATCATCGCAAAGCATTTACTCTCACGAGTTCGCACATACCAAACTCGACCCTGCACTCCCCACACATCAGGAACTACCATGGACACACATATTCCCCATGCCTTCCTATGGGAGGGCAGGCCACTCTCTTCACACATACACAGAGAGCACACGCACTTTACACCTGGACCACAGGGAAAAGTGCGCAGAGGCCTAAAATCACCAACACCAGGTTACAGAAACAGGCTAGGCAAATGCAAAAAGTTTCGGGGTGAACCTGCCAAAAGGGCCAAGTCCAACAATCGGTCAAAAACCTCTGCCGGACAACTCCATGGAGCATATGTGGCAAAAAGCCAACTAATACTTTAAGAGGGAATCCCCCTCGCACACATATAGCACCCTAGCGAGTGCTTCACAATTTCCAAATTACACACTCACTTAAATTAAGTTTGCACCATCACTTATTTATTTGTCCTGAGGAAAGCCAGTTTTAACAAGAAAGGCCTGGCTGAAACATGTAGACCACACCTGGATGCAGGAGATCCTAATTGATACTCCTACTACATCCAACAGCCTTTTTAATGCTAACAGAGGCCCAGTGATTAAAGTTTAATTTACCCTCGGGTACTGGGATCCCCTGTATAGCTTTTAATTCTCACTTTCACGTCACCACACTGCACACTCAGTAACATACCTGCTTTGCTGTATCCAGGCGTCAAAGCACACCGGGACACATTCGGTGTCACTGGGTGGGCCCGATGATAAAGCATGACACCGACCAGGGTGGTGGGTGAGGACTTCATGAACAAACAGAATGGTTTGTACGTTGTCATACAGGTTTTGAGTCAAACAAAATAATTCACATAGAGGCTAGTCCTCATTGATTAAACACAGTAAACAGTTTGCAATGACTGTGTATGTGTCTCATAAAGCTAGCCATTTGTACAACCTCATTCTTGTGGAGGATACTAGAGGTAACTCTTAGTCTGATGAATGTGAACTGAGGCACACAGTATTTGCATGGGAACGTTGCTTGTATGTTGCTCATGTATGAGTTTACCTTACATAAATGAAAAGACCAGAGGCATTTGGCAAAACAGGAACACATTTGTTTAATTAAACACTGCAACCAGGAGAGCCTTGACAGAGTCCACTTGCTCTTGGTGTACAAAGCTTTAGCTGCTGTTGTATACAGTTTTTGAGGTACAATAAAGCACCTGATAAGAACACAGATGGTTCTCAATATGGGGCAAGCTATTGTGTGCCAGTGTGTATGTGTGCAGATGTCCACCATGAGGAGCGTTTGATCACGACATGTGGTGTGCATGTGTTCTCTTGATTGGATGAGTGTTTATATCTATATGTGGTATCTAGCTTTGTCGTATTTTGGGGACTGCAAGGGCAAATGTGTTTTATTGGGGCTAATTTCCCCCGACCTGTTTGTGATGCAACTATCTATTTGTGGGATTGATCAGGCTTTTCCCTGGGTGTATGTTTGTTTTTAGGTTAGGAGAGACCCCACCTGTGATCTGGGTATTCAATAGGCATGGATGGGGGAGTCACCTTAGGTGAATCAGACACCAATGATATGAGCTCATTCGAACTCCTAAAAATAATATGGCAGTCACTTGTATAATTTTTATTGACATCCTTAACATTGTACATACAGTTGTCATAGCATACATTAACCTTGTTCATACTGGTATTCACACGGTTAAGTTTGCTTGTAAGTCATAATGTGCACTGTTGTTATGAGTAACAATATCGTCATTTGAGCATGGACTATTACATACATTTTTTTTTGCAGATGTATATCGCGCAAACTTGACTGGAAGTTATTGGAGCACTTTACATGAGCACCAGTTACGTTACACAAGGACACAATAATTTTTGTTAAGCACGGGGAGATTAAGTGATTTTCCCAGAATCATAGGATGTTGAGCCGATGCAAATGTCAAACCTGGTTCCCCAGTTCTAGCAGTAAGGCTACATCCTCTCCCCTACATTGATCTCATCATTTCCTGTGTCGGCACTACTGTTCAGGGACAGGTTATGACATACATTAACATTGCAGTGACGGGCACTGGCATGGTCTTGCTGGCACAGGTTATGGCATACGTTAATATTGCCTTTCTTGGTATTGTCGGTCAGACCTGCACACATCACTGTACTAGGACTAGGGGACACAATCTGGGGTCCATATGTGGAGCTCCCCTTGAGACAGGTGCCATCTGGATGCTCGCGGCGAACGCAGCCCCCTCGATGGTGGTCTTTTTCAACTTCTGTTGGACCAACTTGGTGGTGTCTCTCTGGGCCTGCTCCTGCTTCTCACTGTCCTTTTCCTGTCTCTTCCAGTAATAGTAAAGTATGTGGGACTTTATTTCCCGCCAGGTTTGGTGTCTAGCTCTACTAGGCTATTGAGTCTAGTCTGGATCTCTGTGGGTAATCCTCACTGGAGGGTGTTGCAGAAGAAAGCAACTTAAGGACGTGTGTCAGCCCAGGGCTGTTCTTTCCCCTGTCCCTACTGTTTTGTTCGTCTGTCTAGGAACTCAGTCATGGTTACCAAGGTTTCATTCTTTCTGCCATTAATCCTCCTGCATCTGGATGGTCGGGGAGTAACTCCCTTAGGGCCGTCCAGATCAGGTGAATTAAAAGCAGCCCAGTCATGCTTGATGTTGATGAGCATAACTGCAGGGATGTGGGCTCAGGAGAAAATAGTGTGAGTCTGCTCACCAACGCGGCTGCTGAGCAGGCTTATGATATCACCTATAGCATTCTACAGCATTCTAGACAAAGCCGAAGATCCATTTCCCTGCCTTGTCCATCAAGGGGGGCAGTTTATTCCTGAGCCCTTCTTTGTCCATCTTGCCCAAGGCAATGGTTCCTGCTGCGCCTTTCTGGAGTAGTGGAACAAAAGGGGGTGGTGATGGACTCACTTTGCCACTGGATTCAAGCAAGCCGGGCTGAAGATGGCTGGAATGCCAGAAACCGGTCCTCGGAAGCTTGTTTCCAGTCCAGGGAAGACATGGCGTGGCAGTTCGGGCTGGACTGTTCCCATGAGGCACAGGGTCAGACTGATTTGCATATAGCCATGTCTGAACTGGGGTGGCAGAGTGGGCTAAACAACGGTGATGGATTAAACCCAGATCTTTTGACTGGGTGTGAGTGTTTGATTGATTCAGATGCTCCGTCCATCACTACCCCCTTTTGTACCGTTTCTGGAGTAGTGGACACATCCTGGATTTGAGCAGCTCTGCTAGTTTCTCCATGACATAGCACTCCCATCATCTTAAACACTTTTGCATGTAGGGGTAGTTCCATTTCGGATCTCCTCCTCCATGCTGGATGCAGTCTTCTGCAATGGCCATATCCTCTAGTTCAAAGGATCCCTTCTCTGGCCAAGGACGGACATACTGGTGACCCTTACTTTTGGTCAAGCAGGCCATTAGATGACAAAAAGGCCATGCGAAGGCCTCGCCCTCTGGATATTATGTCTCTAGGGGTTGGTCTGTCTGACCAGCATGCCCAGAGGGAGCTGTGGACGTCCTCGTCAACACTCTCCTCGAGCATGTGTAAAGGTGCCATGCTGCTTCTTCTATGTCTCAATTGTATCTCTGTCAGGCTTTCCTGGCTACTTATTTAATGGTCAGACCCTCTCCTGCATCTATGACTTAATGATGTATTGTCCACCGTTAGGGGTCTTCCTCCTGACTCATCCCTGGGCTCATCCCTATATGGGGCCTGAGGCCAATCTCCTGTTACCTCTGGGGGACGGGGAGTTGTCCCCTCTCCTTGCTGGGTTTCCCAGGCGAGAGCTCCCTCTCATTCTCCATCCTTATTTCTCACCTTTCCTCTAACTTACACCTGAGTTGCCTTATTCTCTCAGTGCTTTGTGCTGTTCTTCTTGGCAAATGTTTTGGATGCAAATCCCACTCCCTGATGTTTCTTCCTTGCCATAGGCCTGCCTTGGTGGAGTGTAGACCAAGCTCCCCTTCAGAGTTGGGCCTTGCAGGTTAGTGATTCTTTCTTACCCTGCATTGATGGAATAACCTTGGAGGAGGACCACAAACCTCCCTCTGACCTTATAGCGCCTTCTGGGGCACTCAGGAGTATGTGCTCCTTTCTCGGTTCAGACTCGCTGAATTGCTGCTGATGGTGAAGTGTCACTGCGAGGGGGATTGGTACTGGTCTGAGCCAGGGACTATGGGGCCCAGGCTGGTGGAACCTGGGATCCTCTTCCCCGCCCGGCAGCTTGCTGCCTCAGGGGAGGGGTCCAGCAGCCTTCACGACTGGTTGATTGGTGTAACCCTGGTGTATGGTGGGGGAGGAGCAGATGCCTTACTTATGGTTTCAGGGATAGTCTTGTAGGCTGGGGCCACCACAAATGTGGCCCATAGTTCTAGTAAGGCCTCCTGCTTGGTCTCCCTATGTCCAGTATACCTGGTCTGTATGTGTGCCTTTGTTTGCTCTATGGTATTGGCATCGAATATGCCCCAATTAGGCCAAGGAAAAGCACGGATTTTGGTATGGGCATGTCACTTACAGCAATTTGTCTCTAGTTTCCTGGCCAGGGTGGAAACCTGGCCTGCATGGGGTTTAGGGGAGTCTCCATGATGGATTGGGAAGCTTACTTGCTTTAAGGTATTTGCAAAATATTGATTGTCGTGAGAGTTTTTTTTCAAAAATCCCAATTCTATAATTTTGTATATCTGTGCACACAGAAACCAATTTACTTGGTCATGAGCTTAAAAAATACTAATGCATCAAAGGTATTTATTCACATTAAATAGAGACTAATATGCAATGAAATAATAATAACCCATAACAAAAATTCAATTGTTAGTTCAGAGCAGTATGTGTTGTTTTGTAGCAGTAAACTAGCAATCATGGACCTTTGATTTGGATAAAAAGGGTTAACATTGCCTAAAGCATAGACTTACTAACATGACATAACATTTAAACATGCTGCATGATTTGCAAAATTTCAACAGCACCGGGAATTGGGTGAAATCTCCCACAACATAATTTATAAGAGTAAAGTTATTACTTGTAGCTTTTCACATGTTGGTACAACCCCTACCACCCAGTTGGAGATCTCCCTAGGGAATACTATAGTGAAATGTAATCAAGTGGATTATTTAAAAAAGTGTGTAAAATATGTTAATGCATAATATCAATGTAAAATATTAAAATGCTACAGCACATTAACTCCTCAAATTTAATGTGTATCTAATAATACAATAATTAAAATATATTGATTTAATTTCTTAATATTATTTTTTAGCAAAAATGTAAATAAACTCTCCCACCATCAACGTGACAAATTTACTTTCATTTGATTTGTAGTAAACTTATTTGAAAGTTATGTATTTCACAAATTGTAATAATTTTTATATTTTTAAAAATTAATTGCATTTTATTTTATTTATTTGTACCATCAAATTAAAAAAAACATTGAATGAAAACAGAATTGTATTCCAAAAAAAGATATACACATTTTAAATGTGGAACACATTTCATTAATTAACATTAACTGCTATGGGATGATATTTTAGTTTGCTGTCTTCATTTTCTTCTATGTGAGAGTCATACAGTAATAGTGTTTGGACATTTGTTGTACTTGACTCACTCCAAAGCTGAACTTCAGGACATTTAAGTCTCTTTTGTCACTTTTAGGGCTGTATTAAATTTAGATGTATATTTTGTCGAATGCATTGGTCTTGCTCTGTGTGGGTTTTGTATTGGCATTTTCTTCCCAAACCCCTCCTTAAATTTGAATAAGCCCCAACAATTTTTGAGTGAGTGTTCCCAATTTCCCCACCACTTCACTTGTCCCCTGCCACATTAACTACAAAATCGTATTCCCACATGTATGGAGATCACTGCCACTCTGGTGGAAATGTCCACACAGAACAGATAGGAGAGGCAGAGATATTCAGCTGTAGGTTTGTGAACTGCGTTTTGCAGTCTGTGAGTACTAATGCTGGAGCAATACTTTATTAACTACAAAATGGAGTTGTTAATATGGCATTGCATGTTTTAGTGATGTAGGAAAGAGCACTATCCTGAAATGCATAGTTTGTTTACAGTAGGAAGGACCTCATTATGAAAAGCCTAGTAAATGGGTGGGATTTTCCCCACCTCCATAGTTACCGATAACAAGGGTACCTACCAGTCAGAGAGTGGGGAAAATCTAGCACATTAGTGGTTAGAGCCTAAAGGTCCACTAAGAAATAAAGAATTACCAGGGGAATCTGTAATTTTGGGGGGATTCCAGTAGAAATTCCTCCTTGTCCGATGCATTTCCTCATGGGGTTTTGTCTGCTTTCTACAGCTAAAATGTATTGAGAGAAAGTAACTAGATCTGCAATGTTTGGCACGGATGTCATAATGTTGGTGGGGCTAGAAGCGGTAGTTGGTGCAGGTGCTGCAGATAACGTGTCCGCCTGCCCCTTTACTCTTTCTCTGGCCTTATTTAACAAATTAGTACTGATAAGGACCCTTCTATACTTTGGGTCAAAACAATGTCAAATTTGATCTCATGAAGCGAATCCTTCGTTCTGAACAGTTTCTCGATCACAGAATTATTGATACAAAACACATATGTTTTGTATAGGCATGTGGACTTTCTTGTTTTTGCTGCCATACTTGAAATTTTAACCGTATTTATGTACTACGTTTACAGAGCACCCAGCGTGTCTTTCTCATCCATTCACTTGGCACCATATATGTTTGTTGTGCATATATTACATTGTTTTTTTCTTTCTCATTACTAGGCAATATGTTTCCTAAGTATGTATTTCCTTTAAAGTATTGCTTTCATTATTCCCCTATAACAATGGTTGTATGCACAGGTAATAACCTTTAGCAATACTAGGAACCGTTTTTTTCCTTACAAACCAGAATGTCAACTACAAAACATATTGTGAAAGTAAGTATATACAGGTAAGTACAGATTTATTATACTTAGCTCGACATATAATTCCCTTGATTCAATTCATGTAGATGTGGAGTTAAGAATACTTAAGCCATACTTACCTACATACTTACCTTCATGATAATTTGATAGTTAATGTTCTAGCTATGATATTTTTTAAATATGATGCTTTGAGCTCGATATTCTGGCAGACTACTGTAGGGAGGTTGAAAAGGTGGATGACAAAGAATACCAGTAGGTTTTTTGTGGCCAATATACGACCTCAGACCGTTTTAACACAGACCCTGTCACAATTTGCATTTGAGACAATGTTCAATATCCATATTCTCTGCATCCAATTGCGTTTACTTGGTTTTTTTAACAACTCTAGGTTTCCACACTCTGCTCGATGTATCCTAGATATAAGACTATGGAAAGCAATATGGCAAACCCTATCTGCTCTTTTCATTACTTTCCATAGATAGGGTCTCACTGAATATAAATCAGTGAATCTGAGCAAAAATAAAGCACCTGTGCCCAAACCAAAATCTCCTCTAAAAATACAAAGTGTATACAGTACTGGAAGTGGGCACTACTGTTGGAACAGGCAACTTGACAAACATTATGGGTCATTGGGTGACATCTGCATATATGGTTTCTAGCTTCAGAGCCTCTGATGGACAATCCAGGTCATTGCAAGGGGCCAGTAAGTTCCCGTCTGATTTTCTTTTGGTATTCTTTCTGGTCGCCAGTTGTTTCGGGGACTGTTGCAATTTATTGGTGCAGGGGCACCCAGTGATTAGTGAATACTGACCTGGCAGAGCGGTGCCCTTAAAGAATGGGTAAAGGAACCCGAGTTAACGAATGGAATAACATCAACTTTTGTAGGGACCTTATCTAGTAACCTGTAAGTCATATAACTGTAATTCGACAGTCCAATAGTCCAGATGGGGGAGCCACACGGTAGCGTGCACCCTCGTGGAGTTTAGGGTGAGGGGGACTCACTTGCATTTCAATGAGAAATGATTCCGCTTGTTTTAATCCCTAAGCTTGCGATGCTGGTGTAAAGCAGCCCTGCAAGTTTAGGGAATAAAAAATAGAGCCTAAACATAGGAGGCACAGAAAGTTGCAGGTTGCATAGAGACAATACACACTAAGATTGTGCCTGTTCTTTCGTGATTAACACATTAAAGGCAGGCATACTAGATGTATCAATGTTTTGTTTGCTATAGTGTCCACTTTTTGACACCATTCAAAAGCAAATAAAGAATTATTGATATCCTTATGGCCTCTTTCTTCATGTGGGAAAAAACCTAATTCGACTCAGGAAACCTTTAAATAAAAAAGACCAGTACTTATTTGGATGTGAATATGTAATCAAATATGATAATAAGAGGTTAAGCAACGGGGAACACTATCACCCCAGCAGACAAGAGGTTAACTATATAACTTTAAGCAAAACAAAACAGTAGGACATCGTGTTGAATTTATTTTTAAAGGTGGAATATTCTTTGACTGGATAGTAAGTATATTAAAAGAAGAACTTCAAGAAACTGTCGCATCGCTGAGTTTTTCATATGATAAGCATAAATGAATCCGCCAATCAGCATTACAGTCGCATTACTTGTTCCTTTGTGTTTTCATGACATGTAAATGCCGCCCTGCCTGCTGCTTTGTTTCTATCCTGCCTGGTAGTGTACTGGATGCAAATACATTTTGCTCATAAAAGAAAAAGTAATTGTTCAGAAGGGGGAGAAAAATCACAACTGTGTTGACTTGAAATCTGTGTGGCTCACATTTACCACTAGATAATGATAGAAATTGGGTTAACGGTTGATTGGGGCATGAGTCCTGGTCTGGCAGCAACCACAATCCTAATCAGGGTGAGAGGAAAGTAAACCCAAAATTAACCTGGGCTCACCCTCTGGTAGCTTGGTACAGAGAAGTCAGGCTTAAGTTAGAGGCTTTTCAACATCAGGTTCGAAAAATAGCTCTGTTTTTAATAAATAAAACAAGACCAAAACGACAAAAATCCAATCAGCAGAACCGGAGAGATTGAATTAAACATTTATAGTGAGGAATAGTGCCAAAAAACACAATGCGCTCTTGAGGATAGCTGGTCGCACTGGACCTAGTCAAAGTCACAAGCTCAGGCCCACCATAAAGGAGCAAAGGCTGGCAAAAGGGACCCAGCTAGATCCACTGAATAGAGTATTTTAAACTCTGGCTGGAGCATTACCTGGATCTGCATCGAAGATGCATTGCGCAGCTGAGGTGATGTGTCAGTTCTGAGATGTGGCGAGGCAGCGGTGCGAGGTCCTGATGCTAGACTTCTAGGATCCTATTGAGGGGGCTTGTGATGCAAAGTTTAATGTTGGGAATGTGGGACGCAGACAAAGCTATACGTCGGTTCTGGTGAGAGATGAAGCTGCAACACGGAGTTTCAGCATTGTCGTCGAGGCTTCCGCTGTCAAGGGATAGCAGGAACCTGCACCAATTAAAGAGTCAAGCAGTGGTGGTTCCGAAGGCAGTGCATTGGTCCCAAGATGTGGGGGAAGGCATAAATGTAAGTCTTTTATCCAATCCACACAGCAGTGGTAATGCATCGGTTTGACTCAGGATGCACTGCTTGGTTGAGGAAATGCGTTGGTTCAGCTTGGGGATACATGACTCAGCAGAGAAGATGCATTGGCTCCACTCACAAGAACCTTAGGCCCACTTCCAAGGGTCCAGGACTGGGGTGGCACTGCTTGGCAGGGAAGACTCACAGCTGAAAGATCGGGGTGCAGGGGTTGGTAGCCAGTTATTTCTTTGATGCTTCAGATCAGAAGGCTAGCTAACTAGCCCTTGGAGTCACTGTGGGTTCCATGTTCAAGAAATGCAGGTCCATTCCTTCTCACCCAGGCAAGAGAGCAGCAGACAACAGGTCAGCACAAAAAAGCAGTAGACAGCAGAGTGCAGTCTAACAGAGTGGCAGCCTTACAGCAACACAGCATTCTTTCCTCTTGGCAGAGAATCCACAGAGCCAGACGTGTACTGGACTGGTGGTGTCTGAAGTCCAGTACTTGTACCCAATGGTGCCTCTGAAGTAGGGGAAACTTCAAAGATGAGCCTTTGAAATTCACAGATTTCCTTTCTTCCTTCCCTGGCAATGTACTTTCTATAAGGGAGTATGCAGCCCTTTGTGTGTTGACAGAAAACAGTCTTTTTAGGTCTAAGTGAGGCTGTCCACTGCTCGTCTCTCCCATCCTGCAAGAGAGTGCCCATTGAGACACACCTAAGCTCCCATTGTGTGCAGATGTCTAGGAGGAATGCACAGAGTCCAACTGGTAACAACATCTAGTCATGTGGTCAGAGACAGACTTCAGGCACCAATTGGTGAAAGCAAGAAAATTCCAACTTTCCAAAAGTGCCATTTTCAGAATTGGAATTTAAAGTTCGACTTCTCCATAACTTAGTATTTTAAATTACAATTCGAAATTCACCAAACTTGAATCAGTTATATTTTCCCAATTGTAAATTACACTTATAAAATGTAATAAGGTAATCCCAACGTTATCTTGTGGAAGATGTAGGCCTTGCTGTAGTGAAAAACAAATTTGTGTTTTTCTCCACCAGCACATGTAGACTTAAAAGTAAATGTCCTACTTTTGAATTACATTGCACCATGTCCTATGGGTTGTCCTGGGCCTAACATTGGGACGACTTATATGTATGCAAAGGGATGGTTTGGGCCTGGCAAAAGTTTTCTTTTGTGAAGTTGACAGAGCAGTGTTAACTGCACACACAGGCGCTGCAAAAAAGGTCAACAACATTGTTAGAGGGCAACTTAAGTGGATGGCACAAGCAGTGCTGCAGGCTAACTAGTCGCATTTAATTTACAGGCTCTGGGCACATGTGATGCATTTTACTAGAGACTTATAGGTAAATTAAATATGCCAATTGGGCATGTCCCAATATTACCATGTTTAGAGGAGAGAGAAAAGGCCCTTCATTACTGGTTAGCAGTGGTAAAGTGGTCAGAGTCCTAATAACAACAAAAATTAGGTCACAAAAGTGGAGGAAGAACGTAAAAGATTGGGGAAAGACCACCCTAAGGCTGTCAAATCTAACTTATGCCACCCCAGCTGAAAGTGGGGAGAGCTACAAAACCCCTTGGGAGATCTCTTCACTAAAGTGGAAGAACCTGGAGAGACAATCAGCATTAGTTTGGTCTATCCCCAGATGGTTCTCCACCGTAAAGACCATTCCTTGTAGGGAGATGGGCAACCTTAACAATTTGGGATTTTCATCCCTCATCTGCATGAGCCAAGGGCCTATGTTCTGTATGAACCAGGTATGGTCCACACTTCTCCAGAGTCCAGACTGCAGCAACAGATTCCCTTTACATCGCACACCACCTCTGTTCCAGTGGAAGTGACCTCTGCAAATGAAGGTTACCTGTTTGTCCTGGCCCTCTTCCTTCAATTATGCTAAGACTGCCCCTTTGCCATGCTCTGAGGCGTCCTTCTGTACTATGAATTTTTCGGAGAAGTCAAGAGTCTTGAGTGTAGGGGCTGTATACATGGCCTCCTGGAGGGTATTAAAGGCTTTATGATAGGCCTCTACCCATATCACCAGTCTGGGCTGCTTCTTTGAAGTCAGTTCTGTTAAGGGGGCGACAATGGTGCAATATCCCTTAAAAACCCTCCTGTAGTATCCTGTGAGGCCCAGGAAGGTTCTCACCTGAGTCTGAGTTTTAGGTGGTTTCCAGGCTGATAGTCTCAATCTCGGCCTGGAGAGGCTTCACCTTGTACCGACCACTTGGTAGCCCAAATACACCATGGAACCCTGCTCTATCTGGCACTTATTGGCATTGATAGTCAGGCCTGCCTGCTGCATTGCCTGAAGACCATCCTGAAGGTGGTATAGGTGTTTCTCACAACATGAGCTGTTGACAGTGATGCCATCCAAGTAGGAGGCACAAAAGGTCTCCTTTCCAGTGAGGACCATGTTAAGGAACCTCTAGAAGGTCACAGATGCATTCTTTAAGCCAAAGGGCATCACACGGAATTGGAAGTGGCCCTCTGGGGTTGAGAGTGATGCCCTCTTTTGCCTCTACAGTCAGATTGACCTTCCAGTACCCTGATATCAAATGAATAGTACTAAGGAACTTGGCAGCAACCAGCCTGTTGATGAGCTCATCAGCTTGGGGGGTTGGGTGAGCACTAGTTTTTGTGATGGAATTGAAACCTTGGTAGTCCATACAGGACCTAAGTTCCGGTGTAGCGACCCGTAGGGCAGCCTTTGGTACCAACATCACAGGTCTGGATCACAGACTGTTGGAGGGCTCAATAATCCCAAACACCAGCATCTTGGAGACCTCCTCCTTGATACTAGCCCTCGCCCTATCTGACAACCTGTAAATTGTGTTCTTCACAGCTGGGCTGTTTCCAGTGCCCACATCATGGGAGCACAGGTGTGTGAGTTCAGGGGTGAGAGAAAACAGTGAGGCAAGTTGCCTTAGTAATTGGGTAACACTCGCTTTGCTATTCTGGGGTCACGATAGGAAAGATGTTGACATCTTCCACTGAACCATCATGTGCCTGGAAAATAGGGACGTCAGAAAGAGGCTCACTTGTCATTTCCACTCCCTCATTTATCACCCGGAGCATGCTCACTTCGGACATCTCGAAGTGAAGGTTGAGGCGATGCACGAGGAGCATCCTTAAGGGGTGCCTAGGGGCCAGGAGATCCACCAGGTAGGTGCACTCCCTCTTTCACTCTTTCACCTTGTATGGGCCCATCCAGTGATCCTGGGGAGCTCTGGGCTCCACTGGCTCCATGACCCATACTTTCTGGCCAGTTTGAAACTCCACCAGAGTAGCTCTCTGGTTGTACCAGAGCTTCATAAACTTTTGGCTGGCCTCAAGGTTGTTTTTCCAGAAGCAGTACATCTGGTTCCGGAGAGACAGCATGTAACTGACCACATTCTGGGGAGGCTTCCTGAAAGCTTGCTTACAAGTCTCAGATGTTCTCTAACAGGGTGGCCATAGAGGAGTTTGAAGGGGCAAAAACGCTACTCCATTCTGTGGCACCTCCTTGTAGATAAAGAGAATGTATGGAAAGAAGTCTTTCCACCTCATGGATACAGGTAGGCTCCTTATCATGCCTTTCAAGGTATTGTTGAACCTTTCCACAAGACTATTGGTTTGGGGGGGTCATAGGATGAGGTGAACTTGTAGGTCAGCCAGCACCCATTCCACATGGACTTCATGTAAGATGATATGAAGTTTGTCACTATCTCCTTGGGGGACCCAATTAGGATAAACATTCCCATCAAAGCTCTGGGTACCACAGGTGCAGTCATTAACCTCAGAGCAATGGCCTCAGGTTAGCGGGTGGCATGGTACACCAAGATCTAGACAAATCAGTTGCTTAAGGCTGTCTTGCAGTCATAGGGCCCAATAATGTTGATGCTAACCCTATCAAATAGAGTGCTAACAACAGGTAATGGGTCTGGGGAGATTTGTGCTTTTTCCCTGACTTCCAACTGACCTGGAAGGTGGGACAGGACGTACAGAATTCATCTGAGGTTAATAAAAGAAATATAAGTGGGCAACAAGCGTGGCAAAGGTCTTGTCTTGTCCAAGATGTCCTGACAGGGGTCTATTATGAGTCAAACCCAGTAGGAAGGTCCTCTAACACTTGGAGACAACCAGTACACAGGATGCCCAGAACATGGAGCCTTAGGCTCATTATATAAAAGGTTGTTCTCCCAATAGATCGGGTGATCCCCAGAGGTGTCACCTGCCGCCTGGGATTTGGGTTGCCACCTCAAGCCCTCTAGAGTGGAGCATTCTTTCTGCATCTTGTAGAATTCCTCTTGGTGTGCCCACCTTCAACTTGCCAGCCTGCAAGCTCAAGTAGGTCACCCAAGGTGGCAATGTTCTCCCCAGGTAGCTTGGGGCCTTCTCCTCAGGTGCCATGCCAACCTCAACGGTGGGTACTTCAGGGGCTGATTTTCCATGCCCCTTGCCCCTCTCTTTCTTGGCAGCTGTCTGGGTCATTGTTCCAGGCTCCAGAAGCCCTTGACTCCCTTCTCGGGCAGCCATGAACCGTTTGGTCATACATACCCACTCAGGCCATCCCACCATCTCCACTTGTGACCTGTGCTCTACATCCCTCCAGGTAGTGTGCTCTAGGTCGTTGCCTAACAGACAATTTACAGGCAAGGCAGGGCTCATAGCTACTTTCAGAGATCCTGAGACCCCCCAACCAAAAGGAACTAGAGCCACTAGTAGATGGCTCTCATGATTCTCAGTGACTATGACTTGGTAAAATGTGTTCGGGAGATCATACTCTGAGGACACCAGCTGACTCTTCACATTAGTAATACTTGCTCCTGTACCTCTGCAAGCCTCCACCTGGTGCCCATCGATGGTGAACTACTGCCTGTACCTAAAAATATTAGCCGGCATATGGGCTCTTGGCACCATCACTTTATCCTCCAGGGATTCTAGAGTTATCCTTATCTGTTCCTCAAAGCACAACACTTGCCAGCCCAGGTGCCTGCCCACCGGTGGGGGGGAGGAGGGGCAGTACCCTCTTGGGACAATTGGAATCACCATCAGATGCCCCTACTTTTACCACTCAGTAAATTAGGGCACTGTTAGAAATGGGATTTCTGATTGGCAGGGTGTACATATAAGGTAGGCGGGGAACTGACTTTGCCTGGTGTGGAGCCCTGATATACGAGGACATTGTAGGAGGATATCTGGGATTGTGCCTGCATCTCGCCGCACCCGCTCCGCGGGTGCCGCTTCGTTCATTGGGACACTTAGAAGGTGCTGCCACAGGCGTGTTTGTAGTTGTGTTGCGGGCTGCTGAAGGGCACTGAGCGGGCTGCTTTGAACGCCGCAGGGACTCAATCATCCAGGAGTCCCTGCGTGACCTGCAACACCTGGTCCGCGTTCGCAGCTTCGCCCCGCCCACTGGTCATCGCGCGGTCTACATAATCGACCTAGGCCCCCGCTGTGCGGGAGCGCCGGGAGAAGCCTGGGACAAGGACGGGACCGTCCGAGGCCGTCACAGGCTGGAGCAGGCCGGGCTGGGCCACCCCCCTAACATTTTGACTATTTTGAATTCCCTCTTTGGCTTACTGTTTTGCTTTCCTTTAGCCCATTGTTATTGTTGGCGGACTGTTGTTTTACTCAGGCTGTCTCGCTGTTCATGCCCATAACAACCAGATCTGGAAAGGGTAGGAAGGTGGGGGGGTGGGAGTGTAAATGGGACCCTGGACAACTTTATAACTTGAGCCTTCTCTGTGTTAGAGAAGGAAATTGCCTCCACCGAGCGCAGATTGTCACTTGAACCTCTCTTTCACAAGCGTTCTTCCTTAGGGGCCCTAGCATTAGTAACATCTCCAGCAAACAACACTGTGTGTGGTGTAGGAGTGCCCCTGGCCCCTGATCGCTATAGCATCAGTGCCATCAGGGCTAGCTTGGATAGGCTGAATGGGGTAGTTGCCTCAAGGTTAGAGTCTCCTGTTCCCTTTGAGCCGCCAGAGCCTCTTCCCCCCTCTGTGCCCCTCGTGGTTCCCATGGCTGATAATATCCACCACCAAGACCCTAATGCCGTCAGCACCTCCCACTCGAAAGGGAAAGTAGTGGGTGGTGGGGGTCCTAGAAATCTTGACCTCAAAAGGAAAAGACTTACCAATAGGGCTAGGGGTGGGCCGGCCAAACGCTCTAAAAAGTTTAAAGCTAAATATACTAGTGGTGGTGAGGAACCTGCGGTGTTGGGGAGGGCATATCCTTTGATCCCATCTGCAGAAAACAGCATGACCCTTGCCCAGCCCAACCTAGCTTCACATCCGGAGGGTCTAGCAGTGAGCACTGCTGCCACTGGTCTTCCCTCGCCCTCTCCCCCCATAGAGCAGATCAAGAAGTTGGTAAGGTCTGTGATCCTCCCTGTACTACAAAGGGTTAAGGATATTGCAGATTGACTAGATAGATTTGAGCAGTCAACTTTGGACAATTTTTTCTCCCTCACATCTCTGTTGAAACTACAGGCTAAGAACACCCTGAGAGAGAGCGAGCAGGTTAGAACTCATGAAGATGCTCTAGCCCCTGAGGTTGTACTGCCTCAGCCTACCCCTACAACGGCTTGCCCTTCTGGGTCTGTGCAGCAGGCTGCAGCACTGGTTGGCCCTTCTTCTTCTTCTTCAGGTATGCTGTTACCCAGCATCAGAGTCCCGAAGGTTACGGGGCAACAGCCAGCCAGTTCGGCTCCCCTAGCTACAAACCTAAAGGGGCCCAATAACACACGGGCGAAAGCACCGCGTTTTAGGAAAGACCCTAAAGGCTTCTTAGAGCAACCTAGTAGAAACAGCCTTAAACCTGTATCTACCACCCAGCAGCCCTCTCAGCCTCCCTTTGAGGCTGCTAGACTCCCCCCGTAAACCTTCCACCAGATTGTCAGCCCTATGTTGCTGTCCCCACCAATGTTCCGCCACTGAAGGCTGACCAGCATGAATCTTACCAGGTGCTTAAAAATAAATCCATGCACTGGTTAAGAGCGAATAGATCTCTCCCAAGCAAGCTGGATGGCCAGATACTCAATGTTAGGAGGGTAGGTTGGGTAGGAAATGGACACAAGCAATTCCAGGGGGACTATGTAGAGGTGAATTTTAAGGATGCCAGGGTTGCTCCATTTATCTGTAACCAGCAGCTAGGCTACGGAGGGGAGGGTATTGGAGTAGTAGACCTGAGCTACTTTTATGCTAGACCGCTAGGTACATCAAATGTCAGCCATCAAGGGTGGGGAGGGAGGCTAGACTCCTTTTTCCCGGAGAACCACCACTGCTCTCTCTCCTATCCACCAATTGTATGGTTAGGGAACCACAGGAGGGCGTTTGGTTACTGAATTGATACTTGCTCCCGGGACACACTCTTCTGTTTGAGCCCAGTAGTTTCTCCCATGACCTGTGTCCCGGGTACATTTAGTGCCAATCTTTCATCGCAGCCTGACTCAGGTAGTCTCTCTAATCCCACTCCCTTATGCACTAGGTTGCCACCAGACTTGGCATCTAGTTTTGCCGTTACCAACATTGGGAGGTCCGTGAGGGAGGGTCCACCACTAACTACCTCTGGGCAGGTGGGTATAGCAGGTCTGAGCCGCACATGGTGCCGGCTGTGGCGGATCCAGTTTTTAGGATTCTCAGCTGGAATGTTGCGGGTATCTCTAGGAAGCTGGACCTACCTGATTGGCATACCCTTGTGGAGGCTTACTCAATCTGCATTTTTCAAGAAACGTGGAGCAGGGAACCCTGTCACAAGGCGAGTACTCATCGTTTTTCATACCTGCAGTTCCCTCCTCCTCAGGGAAGGGTCGCCCCTCAGCGTCTCGCTCGAGTGCCAAGTCGTGCAGCATGCGACCAATTCCCCTGACCTACTCAGAATTTCTCTCAAGGGGCCTAAGAGAGAGCTTACCCTGGACATTATTAACATCTATGCCAGGGGGTTGAAAGGAGGTTTGCAGTCACCCACTTTCTCAGGCTTGGAGCATCTTCTTAGTTAGTGCCCGGTTAGATCACATGTCCTGGTCGCAGGGGACTTTAACTGTACATTTGAGCCCCTTGCGACGGAGGACATCCTGGGCTTTGCAGATGAAGATGCCAGGAGTGGAATACCCACATTAACCATCCCACCCATTAGGAGGTGGTCTCAACGGGCTGTACAACTCAAATACCTGACCCTGGAATTTGGTCTGAGGGCAGTGAACTGGAGGACGCCCTCGGATCCCTTGGGAGCCCACACCTACAACAGGGCGAACCACACGTCGAGGATAGATTACATTCTCCTCGACGTTAAGCTATGGAGCTTTGTGCGGGATATTGAGGTTTTACCCACAGTCGATAGCGACCACAATCCCCTCTCTCTGACCTTGCTCACCTTGTGGTTCGGGGAACTGGGTGCGCACATGCCCCCAAATCCAGTTTCTACTTCAGTAGTATGACTCTCCAATTGCGGATGGTGCCTGAAGTGGTGCAGGGTCGCCATGGACGAGGGAAAAATGCTAGCTATAGGGGCCCTCTTAGCAACAGCTCAGTCTAAATTTGACTCATCCATCCAGACATCTAGGGAAGTGACAGCCCTTTTCTGCAATATAACCAATGTCCTGGGTAATTGCTTCCTACTCCCTAGTAGAGATCCTCCAGTGGGGAAAGATAAGAGACTTAAGAATCAACCAGGCAGGTTTACTAAAAAATGCATGGGGAAAAAATCTGCCTTGATTACTACCGTTAAAAGCAAGTACTCTCAGACCATTAATGGAGCCAAGAAAGAGTGGGAGGACAGGTATTGGTCTGATCTTAAGGAAGCAAGTGCGGGTAGAGATTCTAGAGGGTTTTGGAATCTAATTAGAACTAGGAACAGACCAGATAGCACTTTAATTACATGCAACATCTCAACCCAAAATTGGTATAACCACTTTCTCTCCCTTTACACCTCCAATGAGATGAATACCCAGACTATCCCAAATAGTACTAGTAGCTCTTACCCAGTCGAATCCCCGGGGGACACATTGGGTGACCCCTTCACCCCAAGAGAAGTCGAGAGCGTAATAAAATCCTTGGTGCCCCTCAAAGCTGCTGGGCCTGACAGGTTACCGGGTGATCTGTTGCGCGCTAACCACAAAGAGTGGGGGAAGTTGGTCTCATCTCTGCTAAATGCTATTAATAACGGGGCACCTGTTTCTGAATCTTGGAAAGGGGCGGAGGTTGTCCCAATATTTAAAAAGGGGTGTCGGTATGACCCCGCATACTATAGGCCTATAAGCCTTATTGACTCAACACAAAAGGTGGTAGGGAAAGTGATCCTGGGGAGGGTGCTCCAGTGGGTAGACGATAATAACATTCTATCGGACTACCAAGCCGGCTTTCGCTCCGGAACAGGGACTATAGAACAGGCCTTCAGACGGGTCCTTCTCTACTGGAAGGTGTTGGTGCTGGGCAAAGGCAGTCTTTATCTGGCCTTTATAGACCTGAAGACTGCCTTTGACCTAGTACCGAGGGAGGGGCTGTGAAGGGTTCTGTCCGAGATGGGGTTGCCCCCGTACATCTTGTCCCTACTGGTAAGGCTCCACGCAGATAACTTTGTGCAGGTGCGATGGGGCATGCACGGCGAGAAAACTGACAGGATCCCAGTGGAAAGGGGTGTCCGCCAGGGATGTGTGCTTGGTCCCACTCTGTTCTCTCTTTATTTGAATGGAGTGGTTGAGCACCTGCTTAGAAACCCTGCAGATGCACCGTCCCTGGCGGGCAAGCGGATCCCCACATTACACTTTGCTGATGACACCCTCCTTATTTCAAAGATCCCCATGGGCTTGCAGAGCCTCTTAAATAGCCTTCAGGAGTTTTGCTCACATAGGGGCTTGATTATTAATACCATCAAAACCAAATATTTGGTTCTAAACCCGCCCAAAAAACTGGGCCGTCCCCGGTGCTGAATTCGGTGCCCCTGGAGAGGATGGCCGAATTTGATTACTTAGGCATCTGCCTTATGGACTCAATGCATTGGAATTCACACATCCAAAAGATGTTACTTGGTCATAAAAGGGTGGGTGGTGCCCTCCTTAAGTAGCAACGCTCCTCTACAACGAAGCCTATTGCCCCAGTCATGGAGATTTATAAAGCAAGAGGGGTTAGTGCTGCTTTGTATAGGGCGGAGCTGTGGGGCACGTGTAACCTTGAAGTATTAGCCAGATCAGAGAGTAAATTTCTGAAGGACCTGATGGCCCTTCCGCAGAGCACCCCAACAGTACCCTTATTAATGGATCTGGGATGTAGATCGATTAAGGACCAAGCCCAAATACGCCCCTTGCTACTTTGGACGCGCCAGTGGCGTGTGCCCGAACTGGCCTCATATGCAGAGGCTTTATTGGAAGTTATGCTAATGGAGGGTTGGTCTAAGATCAAGTGGTTGAGGGATGTGAAACGGTTGTTAGGGGATCTAGGCCTTGGTGATGCATGGGAATCCAGGACCGCCCCCCCCTAAAGCTGTTTTAAAGAAGCTGTACTGGAACTGGATCTCCTGTAAAATCTCCACTGAGTCAAAACATTGTAAATCCACTACTGACTTTATGAAGATCAAGGATGTGGTGGCTTATGAACTGTACCTCGACATTATATCCAACCCCACAGACCGCACTATGTATTTTAAATTTAGAATAGGGACGTTACCTGTAAGTGAACTGACTGCCCGCTGGAAAACTTCCCATCAGCGATCTCCTTTCTTTTCGACATGCCTAACACGAGTTGAGCAGGTTGCCCACATTCTTTTCGAATGTCCGGCTTATCTAGCGCCGAGGCGGTGCTGGCTCAAACCATTATGCAGACAATTAGGCACTCGGCAGCATAAAGTGGCATTACGTATTTTAATGTCTGACACATGCTCTTTGTTTGTCTGCGGTGTGTCCAAGTTCCTAAAATGGTCTTGGGTAATTCGTTCAAAAAGGCTTTCCTTGTCAATTTAATGCTTGTCTTAACTGCTCATATAATGTTTTATTTGTGTAAATAGTAGGCACTTGTTCAAATATTGCTTTTTAAATTCATTGTATTATGCTTTTATGATATTTTTATATCGAAATAAAGCCTTCAATCAATCACATAAGCTAGGCTGAACCCACCACTCTAGTCTACGTAAGGGAGTTACACACCCAAGATAACCCCTGCTTACTGCCTTGATTTCTTGGCAGAGCCAGCAGGCTTATCCCAGAGGCAATGTGTATAGCATTTGTGCAAAACAAACACACATCTGTGACCCACTATGCACACCACATAAAGAGACTCCACACAAGGTTATATAAAAATATTCTTTGTATTCCATACATAAAACACTTTAGACCACAATCGCATAAATCACTGCGCAATTAGGCGCTTGTCATGACGTCACATAGATCATAAATCACTTTGCCATAAGGCGAAGGTCATAATACCGTAGATAGTTTACTACAGTAAACTACTAGTAAGGTGCACCATTTACAAATCACTTTATAGTATTGCAAAACACATTAGGACCCCCTCATTTTGTTCAAGAAGTCACAGTCAACTAAGCAAACCTAACACCACTTTCAGTGCACTGTTTATAGCATGAATCACAATGGTCACCGTACTACTGGCAGTGGAGGAAAATTTATTTAGCACCTTGGTGCTAATAACCTCAAGCACGCTGTCCTGGTGCGCAGGTATTGTGAGGGGGGAATAATTGGGCCTGTGGCCTGCATTTTGCATCCCAGGTTGCTAAGGCTTCTGCCTATATAGTTAATTGTTATTGTTTGGTTTTGTGAGTATGATAGATGTATGGCTGTGAGTATGGTATGACTGACTTTTTGAAAGAATGTTGTTTGCATTTTAATAGGATTACTTTTTAGATGTTTCCTTGCCACGACTCATCTAGACTGGGGGACATACTATGAATCTCATTACTGTATTGGAAGGAAGTACTACTTGGGGGTGGCTTGCTCTTTGCAGCCTTTGTGGATCTTAGATCCACGTTCGATCTTGTGCCTAGGGCCAAATTGTGGGCTGTTCTCCTGGATATGGATATGCCTAAGGAGTTGGTGGCGGTTCTGGTCAACCTCGATGCAAACACCTTTGCACAAGTTCGCCGGGGCAAACCTGGAGAGGTAACTGAAAGATTTGATGTGTCAAAAGGTGTTAGACAAGGGTGTGTGTTAGCCCCTACCCTGTTTTCCTTGTTTATTAACGAGGTGGTTAAGTATTTTTCTAGCCACCCGACAGATGCACCTACTCTAGCTGGATTGAAAGTCCCCCTGCTCATATTCGCGGATGACACTCTTTTAACTTTTTAAGACGAGACAGGAATTACAACTGGCACTGTCTCGCTTTGAGTTGTTTTGCCGCGAACACGAGCTGGAAATAAATTTAGGAAAGACCAAGTTTATGGTTCTCCATGGGTCAAGACCAGTTAATGCAAGGGTTCATATGGGAGGTGCCACCCTAGAGCAGACATCTGTGTTTACATATTTGGGGGTCACCTTCAGTGAAAAACTGATTTGGAAACCCCAGATAAATTTGCTCGCCTTGAAACACAATCAACTAGGTGGAGCCTTGATCAAATAACATAGGCATTCCCTAACCAAACCAATGGCACCCCTAGTCAAAATGTATGGTTCTAAGATTTTACCAGCTGTCCTGTATGGTGCAGAAATGTGGGGCTTTGGCAATCTGTCCCCTTTAAGGGTTGCACAGAACAAATTCCTTAGGTCTGCTGTAGGGCTTCCCCAATCCACCCCTCATATACCTTTATTGTATGATCTAGGCTGCCAGCCCGTTGAGGATGTAGCACGGTATAGGCCACTGGCGTTTTGGCGACATTTGCGGACTACACCGGAGCTCTCCCTGTACGCTAAGGGCCTACTGGAAGTTAAAGGGAAAGGTGGTTCCCACAGGATCCCTTGGTTGGTGGAAATTAAATCATTACTGACCGATATGGGGATGGGGGAATTATGGGAAAACCCTGATACACCTCTTTTTCCATCAAAAAAACTTCGTAGGGATGTGTATTGGGACAGGATCAAAGTTAAGAGATACGCATCCACGATATGCAGCCCCTTGACTGCAACATTTCTTGTTATCAAGGATGACCCACGCTTGGAAGAATACCGGGACATTATAACGAAGCAGCAAGACCGTAAATTGTACCACCAGCTCAGAGTAGGTACTTTACCACTACGCTGGCTAACGAGCAGATGGATGAACTCAGGAAGTGATAAATGCCCATTTTGTTTGGATCAGGTTGAAACGGTTGATCACTTCCTTTTTGTCTGCCTCGAGTATCAACAACCAAGACGCTTGTGGTTAACACCTGTCTGTCGGTTACTGGGAACCAGATCGGCGCAGGTTGTAAGCAGAATCTTGAAATCCGACACCTCTACTCCAGTGGTTATAGGTGTAGCGAAATTTGTAAGTTGGGCCTGGGTACTCCGGATCCGTAAGATCAGTCCTTAATTTGTGGTGCACATGACATCATCGGTCAACCCAGCGGAAGTAGGCATCCCACAGGGGTTAGGGTTTTTTGACTGATTGGGATTTTATTGTTATTCATTTAGCTGTCAAAGTCTTTTGCTACTTGTATATTTAATTCGCTTTTAACAACCTTTTTACTATTTTATATCTATTTATATTTTATGTATCAACTTACTTGGAACTATCAACTTAACTGTGTATAATAAGGATGATTTGTATAGTCTCTTGTATTGTATAGTATGCCTTTTATGATGCAAATTCGAAATAAAGACTTTTTGATTTGAATCTCATTACTGTTCTTGTGGGTGCAAGTTTAAAAAGAAAATGTTTATGTTCATGCCATCTGATGTGTTCTATCATTTAGTTAAAATATTATGAAAATTCTCTAAAATATTTAATTACTACTTAAACTTGAATAAAATATATTTTTGTATTGGCTATATTCATTTTTGCTATAATTTGTAAATTTCAGGTGTTTGTTCCAACTCTGGTTCCAATTCCCACTTGAGACATTTGTGTAGTTATCCAGGGACAGTTTACACTCTACTTATTTTGTTAGGCAGGTGACACTCATTCTCTCCTTCTGTGGGGTGTCTTTTCTAGTTTAAGAAAGAAAAACACCATGCCCCCGACAATACATACCACATAGCAGCTGCCCGTTGTCATGCAGCACAGCTGTGAACACTTGCAGGGGCTTTATCCCCCTTAAGGTCTGTTTTCTAAAGTGAGTCCCCAGAGAGGACCTCACCCTCCCCCCTTACGTGAAAGGTGGCTGGAGCACAGAACTCCTCCTATCCGACTGCCTACCCATGTGTCGCGGTGAGGGCGGATGCCTAAAGGAAGGATGAGGCTGGGTTGGACTCCAACGAGGATCCTTCCATTTCGGCGGCAGTAACAGCAGAAAATGCAACACTCTCCCAAACGGAGCTCAAAGCAGGGAAAAGACTCACACGGGTCCCTTCAAGTGCTGTGGGCCCAGCACGGCTCACAAGACTCCTCTCCTTCACTTGAGGCACATCCGTCCAGTGTGGCTGAGGCTGCGAGACCAAGGTTGCTTCCTGGGGCATGGCGGGGTAGTGCTAGGGATTCCAAGCTGCAGTGCTGGTAGCTTAGCAACTCCTGGGTATCTCCTTCATGCTGGCTCCCATTATGAGCTGCCGCGTTTCTGACTGGAGATCTCTCCTGTCCTCAGCTCATTACACAGCGGGTGGGGGCTCAGCTCTGGGTTAGAGACAGTGCACTAAGCGCCCACAGAAGCCAACTAGCAAGGAATGCACCATGGGACTTCCCCTCAGTAAAGCGCACTGGAGCGTTTTCAGCAATAAAGCCCCCAGGTAATTCTTGGCAAAGTAAAAGCACAATGGAACTTCCAGTAAGTACAGAGAGCTCCAGTAAAGTAAAAGCACAAGTAAGACTTAGAAATCCCTTAGCCTTCCAAAGCAGGAGGCCTAACAGGTACAAACCTCCCTGTCTGTTTAACAAAGAACTCCTTCTTCGTAAGGTCAGACTGGGCCTAGTTACCACTACTCCCTCGAGAAGTATTTTGGGTGCCTTTAGAGAACTCCTTATTTTTAAGTTTTTCTTCCCCCTTCTTCTGGTTGGAACACGGATCACCTTCGTGGGAGTCCCCCCAAAATACCTTCTAGGACAATCTGATGCTAGTCCAGAGGTCAGCCTTCTCAACATGCTTCCTGGGGTCAGTCAGCTTACTGTCAACTAGGTGCTGGCGCACCTTAGCAAAACAAATACTGAGCATGTGCTCTGTCATAATCAGATTGTACAACCCATTGTAATAATTTGCTTTGCTGCCCGCACCCAAAAACTCGGTGCCTTGCTGGAGTATTCCACAAAATCTGCCCAGGACTTGTTAAGGAGCTTCTGGCTGTCCCTGAACCTCTGGCTGTACTTTCAAGGATCAGCACAAACTTTGCAAACAAAATGATTTTCATTGGAATGTATCTAGTTTGGCCCCTAACCTCCCTAGTGGTAAAAGTGTGCCCCAACCCAGAGGAGGCATGTGTTTGCACAGACCACCTCCCACCCCAATCCTCTTCTGGGACCTTGTTAACCCTCAGGGCTATTTTGTAAGCAAAGAAATATTTATCCAAGTCATCTCCCACCACATAACTGAGCCCCAGATCCTTAGGTATGCAAACTCTTTTTGTCTCCTTCAGGCACTACGGGTATGCTGCCACCATCAATGCTGGGATCTGTCTGTCTAGCTTTGATGTCCAGCTCTTTTAGACTCAGTTCATGACCCATCAAGATTTTCTTTTCATCTAGGGCTCTTTCTGCCTTTTTCTCCTCTATCTTCTTCTTTAATTTGGCCATCTGCAGTTTGAATTCCCTCCCGTCCCTCCTCTCTTCCAGTTCCTCTGGGGATAGGCAATGGAAAGAGAAACTGCTCCCTGCCCTGGGAGGGAGTTCCATTCTAGGGGTTAAATCCTTCACTTCTGTTGCACGTGGCTCCTCCACCTCCTCATCCTCTGCTGGGGTCTCACTTCGTATGGTGTGAGCTTCTGCTCAGGCCCTCCGCACCATTTGCAACTCCACCTTTGTGGTGGTGTCCTTGGCAGGAAATCCAAAATTAGTGCAGGAGTGCTTGTGCTAGGCTGCAGTATAGAGCTCCATGTTAACCAGATCAAATCTTATGCTTACAGGTGAGGTTTCAAATCCAACAGAGAAAGACAGATTTTGAAAAGTCAAAAATGTAAATCAGGGAGAATTTAAATTGAAAACTGGTATTAGGTATGGATAGGTAGTTTTAGACCTGGCACCATTGGTGTGGGTCTCCCTTCCATTTTTGCTGTGCCTCATGTATTTTTGCTGGTTTTAGGTGCTTTGGGCACTGTGCCACTGATATCCAGTGCAAGTGCTCCCTATTGTAAATTGATATACTAATCAGTGGTTCCAAGTTTGGCTATTTGGTTTACTTGTCAGACCCTAGTCCAGTGCACTGAGTTTGCCCAGGACGTGTAAATCCAACTGCTGCTGGTTGGCTTGCAGCACTGGTTGTGCCACCCACAGAAGCAGCCTTTAAAATGTGTCTAAGGTCTGCCATTGTAGAGCCTGCATGCAGTCTGGTACTGTCATGCTCACTGGGCAAGGGCACCCACTTCCCAGTCCCTAAACCTTCCCTTTACTTCATATCAGTCACCCCAAGGGTAGGGTGTGTTGTAAGTATAAGGTAGGACAAGCCCTGATGTGTGCGGCATGTTTTAATAGTGAATTACAGCCGTTTTTGTTTTTCACTATTGCAAGGATACCTGTTCTCCATAGGCTAGACTGGGCTTTTAGAGTTATTAGAGTTGTTACATTTTATAATCCTAACTGTCTTAGTGAACATGGAGAAATTCGAGTTTTGTATACCTAAACTCAGAATAATAACACACATCTTTTAGTGAAGTTGGTTTTAATATTCTGTGTTTGCAAATACCACTTTTAGAAAGTAGGTATTTGCTTGTCTAACCCTTCAAACCGGCCTCTGCTAGGTTTTGGAGAAGTGTGGCTCAGGGGTTAGAGGCGGCAGACCTGGAAGCTGAGATCGGTCCTGGACCAGGGTTCAATTCCCCACCTCGGCGGGTCTTGGGCTCAAAAATTCCACGGACTTGATAATTCTCGTTCCGGTGCCTACTCGACTCATGGGTTCACACTCTGCGACTCTGGGCAATAGCTTGCTTAATCTCCACTACGGCCCCTCGCGGCGGGATGCCTGGCTTTCACCTTGTGGATACCCTACTGGGGTTATCTCACAGGGGAATACCAGGACGGGTTCCCAAGGCAAGCGCCTTGATACCTTCGGGTGATACGTGCGCTATATAAATCGCAATACATTTACATTTACATTTTGTGTATTCCTATGTCTGGTTTTGTGAGTGACAGGGCTGGGGAATTCCAGGAGTCACCCTGTGGCGAACAGAGAGATCTGCATCTAGATGGGAGGGAGGAGTTGCACCTGAACCTTGAATAGGGCTGCACCTGCCTTCCAGAATGCTGGCTCCACCCCCTGGGGAGCAGCTGATGTCTCTGCCCTGCACACTGATAGAAGAGAAGGAGTCCTGTAAACAAAGTGCTCCAGGACTGTACTTGCCTTCCATAATGCTGGCTCCACGTCCTATGGGGTGTCTGATGTGCATGCCCTGCACTGTGAAAGGAAAGGAGAAGTCTGACAGAGTGCTTCAGAACTGGTTTGGACTGGGCAAAGGCCCCTCTCCCCTCAGAGAACAAAGGATTTATGGTATAAATATTAGGACCCTGATCCCATGGAATTAGATCACTTTGGAATACAAGAAGAAACCTTTAGTGAGGAGAGGAACCTGAAGAAACTGAGGAGAGACTATCCCCAAGCTGAAGTGCTGCTTGGGGGATTGGCCTGCAGTGGTTGCCTTACTGCCAAAGGAAGGAGAAAGGAACTTTGTGTACTTTGCTTTCAATTTGTGAAGGATCTCCAAGGGCTTGGGAAAGAGCTTGCCTCCTGCTGAAGTCTCAGGAACAGCAGACTTCACCCCCAGCTCCCCAGAGTTCTTTGGAAGTGCCTGCTGCTGTTTTGGGCCTTCTGAGGGACTGCGTGTCGCAAGGAGCTGGAAGCGCGACTCAACAAGAAAAAGCGTGTTGCTGTACCTGCCGTCGCAACTCCGAAGGAGGGTTTCGCAGCTGGAACTGTTGCCCTGCAACGCATCGGAGAGAAGAGTGCCGCAATGAAGAGGAAGCGTGTCTCTGCCGCTGCTGCTGCCGTTGCAACTCCTAAGGAGGGTGTCGCTGCTGTAGTTGTTGCACTGCACCGCATCAGGAGAAGAATCTCACAACAAGGTCGGAGCGTGTCGCCATTGCTGTACCTGCCGTCGCAACTCCGAAGGAGGGTGTCGCCGCTGGAACTGTTGCATTGCACCGTATTGACCAAGAGCACCTCACATCCCCAAGAAGTGCGCCGCCGTTGGAGCTGCTGCCGTCGCATCTTGGATGTCGCTGCTGTAGTTGTCGCATCGAGCAGAAGCTTCACGCTTCGTGGGAGAAGAGCGTCGCCGCTGAAGCTGTTGTCGTCCATCAGGAGAGTGTCGCCGCTGCAGTCCACGCATCGAACTGAGAACTTCTCGCATCCCCGAGAAGCGTGCCGCATCTGTAAGATCTTCACGTCTTTATTTCTTTGTATCTGAACTTGCCGCATTTCCCATCGCTGCGACATTGCTTGTCGTGGAAGCGCAACGCAACCAAAGGTACATTGACGCCGAGTGTTACATCTAAGAACTGAACTGAACTAAGCTTAAATCTACCATCTTAAAGTAATCCTAGTGTGTATTTGTGTCATTTATGGGCTTGTGGTAACTCTATATAATGTCTATTTATTTTTCATATAAAACCTGTGTGGTGTCTATTTGTAGTGTTGTCACTGGGTTAGTGTATGTGGTCATAACTTACAAAGCCTCTGAAGTAAAGCCCTTCTGCTCGTGCCAAGCTACAAAGGGAGTGAGCAGGGGTTATTTTAGGAGTGTAATCCCCTTATCCTGACTAGATGAGAGGGTCATTATTTGTCCTACAACCTACCTGTGCCAACTAGAGACCCCCAAATCTAACAGATAGTATACACCAAATCACTGTTTGGCACTGCACAAACACAAGTCCTTAATTCACCACTGGTCACCAACTTTAGAAATTGGGTTACTTATTGACTGGGGCATAAGCCCTGTTCAAGCAGCAACCACAGTCCTAGTCAGTGCTAGAGGCAGGCAAACCCTAAATTTACCTGTACTCATCCTCCGGTAGTTTGGCAGAGAGAAATCACGCTTAACTTAGAGGTTGTGTGTAACGTATGTGTGCAACAATTCAAACAGTAAAACTGTGAAAACACCACACAAAATGATTCCAGATTAGAAAACTAGCTCTGAGTTTTATTAATAAAACAAGACCAAAAGTACGAATATCTAATTAGTAGAACCAGAGATATTGAATTTTAATTTTCATAGTGAGAATTAGGACCAAAAAGCACAAAGCGCCATTGGGGATTTCTGGTCGCACCAGGCTGGGACAAAATCACTAGTTCAAGCTAACCGCGATGAAATCGAGACGGGTACAGGGACCCACTTAGGCCTGCTGAACAGAGTACCTCAAATCCTGGTCGAAGAGCGTTGCGTGGATCCACGTCAAGATGCGTCACTCAACCAAGCTGATACGATACTTTTGAGATGCAGCAATGCTGCTGGGCAAGGTCCTAATGCATCGAAGTCAAGGATACTGCCAATGAGGCTTGCGATGCAAAGTCCAGTGTCAAGGATGTTGGGCGCAGCTGAGGAGATTCATTTGTTCTAATACCGGTGTATCTGCGATGTGGAGTTTTGTCATTGTCATCAAGGCTTCCTTCGACGAGGGATGTGAGGAGCTTGTGCCGGGAACAGCTTCATGCAGCGCCTGATCTGAAGGAAGTGCGCCGGTCCCAAGATGTGGGAAGCAGCAGCAGTGCATGTCTTTTGTGATAGGTCCAATCCATGCAGCAGCGGCGCTGCACCAGTTCTGCTCAGGGATGCACTGATCGGCAGCAGAAATGCATTGTTTCTGCTCAGAATGCATTGCTCCGCAGAGAAGATTAATTGGATCCACTCACAAGGACCTTTGGACCACTTCCAAGTGCTCAGGCCTGGGGTGGCACCACTTGGAATGGAAGACTCACAGCTGGCAGAGACCAGGTGTAGGGGTTGGAAGCCTGTTATGTCAGGAGTCACTCTTGATTCTGGGATCAAGCGATGCAGGTCCAGTCCTCACTCAAGCAAGAGGACAGAAGGTCAGCACAACAAAGCAGATGTCCAGCAGAGTGCAGTCCAGCAGAGTGGCAGTCCTTCAGCAGCCCAGCAGTCCTTCTTTTTGGCAGAACAGTCACAGGTACTGAAGTGTACCAAAGTGGTGGTGTATGAGGTCCAGTACTTATACCCAGTGCTGCCTTTAAAATGGGGGAGACTTCAAAGACATGTCTTTGAAGTGCACAGAGGTCCTCCCTTCCTGCTCTGGCTCCAAACTTACTACAGGGGTTTATACAGCTCTCTAAAAATGTTATATTTTGTGAATGAGATTTGATTCATTCTTATAGATCTTTCATTTTGGTTAGATGTAATACATACAGTCTTTGGTTACACATAATCATGTGATTAGCTCGATATGACCGCCTTTCTCGGATAAGTTCCTTGGCAAGAAATGATGGGCCTGATTCACAGAACTAACTTAAGGCAAAATCCTAAACTTACTACCATTTTGGTATTCACAGAAGGCGCTTACTCATTTTGGTATTCACAGAAGGCACTTACTCATTTCGGTATTCACAGAAGTTAGGAGTCCTAACTTTAGGACTCCTAAATACCTTCTGTGAATACCGAAAGTCTTAAAATTAGGATTTTTCTCAGTTTAGTAGTAGTAAAGTTATGACTCCTAACTTTAGGACTCCTAAATGCCTTCTGTGAATACCAAAAGTCTTAAAATTAGGATTTTTCTCGGTTTAGTAGTAGTAAAAGTAGGACTCCTAACTTTACTTCTCTTAAACTGAGAAAAATCCTAACAAGAAAAGGTCAACTTTCTAAAAGTGGCATTTTGAGAAATGTGATTTAAAATCCTACTTCACCATAAGTTAGGTTTTTGCATTAGGATTCTAGTGACACCAAACTTGAATCTTTAATATCTTCCCATCTGGAAAGTACACTTATAAAATGTCATCAGGTAATCCCAATCTTTTCCTGTGAGAAATATAATCCTTGATGTAGTGAAACATGAATTTAAGAATGTTTTCACAACCAGGACACGCAAATTTAAAAGAACATGTCCTGCCTTTTAAATGCATTGCACCCTACCATCTGGGTTGTCAAGGGCATATCTTAGGGGCAACCTACATGTAGAAAAAGGGAATGTTTTGGCCTGACAAAAGGTTTATTTTTACAGGTCGACAGGGCAGTGTTAACTGCACACACAGGCTCTGCAATGGGAGGACTGAAACATAACTTATCATTTTGAGTAATTTACACTTTCGAGTAAGTTTACGACATTGAGCTAGTCATAAAATCCCAGTGTAAGTTATTGCTAAAAATGTTTTTTATTAAATCCAGCACCATACATGGCCTACCATTAGTAGTGCAGCACCCTTCCATAAAGGAGGAAGGGAATTTAAAAAAAATCCCATAGGAAATAACATTAAATTAAATGTAATTATTTGAAATAGATAAAAATACAAATTATTAAATATATACTCCTTTTTAATAGTTATATCATATTGAAAAAAAATATTTATTAGAAATGTATTATGTAATTTAACCTTCAGAAAAATATTTGCGAATTAATTAAATTAAATTATGAATTACAAGTAAAAAATAATAGTTTTTTTCTTTTGTTCTATGTTTAAAATAAACATCTACATTATTTTACATTAATATTTAACACAAATTTATTTGTAATTTTTATTTATATAAAAGAAACCATTTTTGCTTTTCCTTATACTTTACCTTTGTGAGACTCTGCAATTATGAACTCAGAATCATGTTGTTGTGTTACGTTGTGTTGTTTTATGTTACATCTTGCTCACACCAAGGTTAATGTTATAATTGACTTGTGCTATTCCTTTCTCTAGCTGTGTCTTCCCAGCTGCACAGTCAGGATGAGTGTTAGAATGCTTGAGTGCTGGCTTGTGGGTGGAGTGTCAGTTTGTGGATGCAGGCAAAGCGGCAGGGAGGCTGCTAAGTTACATTTCCATCTACCTATCTTCTTCTAATGATCTTACCTTGTAACTAAGCTTCAATAAATCCAGCCTGCTTCATATACCTGACTCCTGGACTTTCAATTTACCACAGTTAAGCACTGCAAACAAAGTAAGAGAACATGCTAACCCGTTAGGTAAGGCAGCAAGGCACATGTATCAGATCCATTGCTTCATGGATATAGAAACAGATACTACTATATACTGTAATGCCGCAACAGACAAACGTGTTTGCAGTGAAATTAGCATACACAATCAATGAAATAATTTATGTTCATCCATTCGATGGAAAATACGTCTGGGTGGTGCTCAGCAGTAGTAAGCAACTTCAGTGATTTGAAGCACCCAAAGTATACACTCAAATTTCAAGATTATAGGGTCCCAGAGTAGAAGGTTCATAATGGCTCAAGAATAAGACCTGGAAATACACTACTTTAATTAATGTACATCACTAACCCCTCACAACACTATTAGGAAGCACAATTTTGTTGGGTTTAATTTGTACCTACTTGAGGGTCTCTTTGTTTCCTTTCTTGTCTTGTTGACAGGTTTCCCGAACTAGAGGGCTCATTACGATGGGGGACAGACTCCACTCCGTCCGCTATCATCTCAGAAAGTGGGACAACATTCCTATAAGGCGGCGGTCCCACTGGGGGTATTAGGATGGGACCGCCAACATGGCGGCCGCACTTACCATTCTTTGGTGCAGGTTCTACTGGATGCAGCAACCGCCCCAAAGTAAAAACTTCACTGTTTACATGTCCCTGCACTAGGTGGCAGGCACCATGTGGTGCCTGCCACATGGTGCAGGGAAATGTTGTGTTGCCCCCCACCCCCAAAAGAAAGGGCCCATGGTGAAGGGAGGCATGCTACAGCCCCCGATGTCCAACCCACCAGCCTTTTCATGGCGGGTGAACTGCCATGGAAAATCTTGCAGGGATTGACATCATATTCTGACCGAGGGTGCCTAACTGGCACCGCTGCCATTCTGGGCTACGCGAGCAGTCCGACAGGCAGTCGGAAAATGACCGCCAGTCAGAACCGTGGCAGTTGGTCTTTGAGACTGCCACATTTCTGCCCGCCTTAGTAATCTGATGGGCAGAAAATGGCAGTATGATGTTGGTGAACCCGCCACCGGCAGCCTGCCGGTGGCGGGTTCACCACCATTGTAAGCAGCCCCTAGAACGTTTGGCTCTATTGATAGCTTGGCAATACCACTTCCTGTTTACCTTCCCTCGTGCATAATGACTTGTCCACCTCGAATTGTGACTTGTGTAAGCTGCATTCCAGTTTGCAGAATGCCTCTGTTATCTGTCACAGCGGTCACTTGGACATCTTTTTTAAAGCTTTGATTCACTTTCTAGACTTTGCACACTCTGTATGGCAATGCAAAACCCATTATTTGGCCAACAACATCCTTTAATAGAAGCTCAGGGTTCTCAGATTTTCAATTAGGTCAACCACAGGTTAACATCTCCAAAGAATAGGACTTTTTGGACCACAGTTTTCAAGTGTGGGTCCGACCAAAGATTTCTTCCAACAGTGTAGCATCTTAGACTATGAAAACAATATATTATTGCTGTGGCACAGGAGATATTTGGATAAATGATGCAGCACAACACTACATACTCACAGAAGGAGCATGCTGTGTGTTCTCTCTTTATATTCAGGCGAGCTCAGTGGAGCATACCCCAACTATTTGTTACTGAGGGTTCTTTTAAAACCTGTTTGAATTGAGATATTAGAAACAGTGGTTGCAATGGTTCTTAATCATGTCTTAACTCAATTACAGGGCTTTTATTTGGTTATTCCCCGTTGTAAAATATTAGCTTTCTGTACAAGTGTGTTCGTGGGGTGGTTTCTATTGGGTCTGTCTTGCCTTGAAGGCTAAGGTCGAGTCAGACATTAAGGTTGGGCTGGGGTGTTTCCATTGCATCTGCAGTTGTGGTGAAAAAATTAGGTCTGGTGCAACAGTGCACTCGAGGGTCTCTTGTAGATTGCTCAATAACAGGGAGCCACCTATTTCTGTGGACACCGTTGTTGTGTTTACGTCATCTAAAGTTCTGCTGTGCAACTGTGTTTTATCCACTCTGCAGACATCCTCGGGGTTAGGGAGGGATTCCGGCAGGCTCTTTGTTACTGATTTGCAGTGACACTCTGTTGGCCTCGGTGTTGATTTGAGTCTGTCTCTATTTCCTTTGCAGTTGTTAGCAGATTTCTTTTAGTGCCCTACATAATCACAGTTAAATTGCTTCATTTGTTTATTGCATGATTTCTTCGTGCATTGGAAGTGCTTGCTTGCCTGTGAAGTGGACTCTTCGAACTTTTAGTAATGGTGAGGATTGCCATGGATGTATCCACTCTCTTTGAGTACGTTCATGGAGAGCAAAATATCAGTCTTGGCTATTTCCTTGTACATTACTAGTGCACTACCATGGTGTAAATATTGTCAATGAGGCTCTTGTGAATCTTTTTTTGCTTCTTTTGACATGGTGGTGGTTAGTTAGGTAACAGAGAGGTCCCCAGAAATGCTAAAGACTATGAACGAGATTTATCAAGGTTTTCTGCCAGAGCATTGCCGCAAAAAGTGATGCAAACTGGCACAAAGTCTTGAATGGGGATATATTTTCAAGGCCAAATCTTGATTTGCTAGGGAAAGAAGCACAAACGTGACACAAAGCAGCACTTTGCACTGTTTTGTGCTACTTTGTCTAAAGGGGGAATCCCATGAGTGGAACTTGGACGATCCCATGCAACCACCCATGGACTTTGATGTAGAGCCCAATTTACTAAGAAAGGTAATCATGACTTTGATCCAAAACCATATGCCTCCTTGCAGCATGCAAGTACAGCACACATACAAAATTAGAAAAGTTTCAAATGGTACCCTTTCACTACAAAACCTGTGCTAGACATCAGACATACACCCTTGAACTATTGTGCAAGGGTGTGTAATTGGCACAAAGCAGCCTAAAGTTCACTTGTGCTGGGGGAGAGAGTGACAGCGCCATATTGTTGTACATTTGGCACTGGCTTGCTCTCTCTCTTTCATGCAACTTTGGTTGCTGCCATGAATTGCATGCCTTTCTAGGAAATGTTATCCTGTGTGGGCTTGCATGGATGTGATGGAGCATCCTCACTGTAGGCAGTCCACAATATACGGGAGCTGGGTATGAAATGTGCATTTGACATGTTCCATGAATGAGCTTCTCAGCTGTTTAGCCAATATGTGATGGGTGGTTTGTTGGATTGGTGCAGGCAGGAAGTGTCTGGTGTTCTGTGATTAGTAGGATTCATGGGGATGTGATTGGCTGTCGATGGGCTTAGTCTGTCTAATTTTGTGTTCTGTTACAGAGTCCCTGCTGTTGTGGGCCTAATTACTATTAGAGCTGTACCAATCAGCAGTCGAACTCATAAACATCAGAAGTGAATCTAAAAGGATGTATTATTCAGAGAGAAAGACGTCTCAGTCTTCCAACAAAAATTATAACTACTGTAGATATTTAATGGCTCCACCACTTGCTTAAGAATAAAACAATTTTCCTAGATCGACGGCTTTCCTTCTATTGTACTAATAACCGAAGGTTTGTCTACTGTAGATGGCTTTTCAAATTCTCTCGATGGTACTAAATGAGTTCTCACCTTGCTAAATTGAATCTGCCTGCTCCACAGCATGGCAGATAGAGAAACCTCTCAATAATGGAGACTTTTGGTAACATATTATGTGCTGTTGAGATGTTAGAGACTACGGGGCATATTATCAAGGGGGGCGATAGTCAATTATCGCCGTTTTCGGCCGCTAAGCTGCGATAATTCTATCGCTCCATTAGCAAGCTGTGGCTAACTGATGTTAGCGTCAGCTTTTAGGCGATAGCGAGCTGTTTGGGGCACGCTTTGCCTGTCAGCGATGTTTATCGCTAATGACATGCAAAGTGGGCGTACCCAACCAGTTAGCGACTGAAAGCAGTCGCTAACGTCGCTATCGCCTATTAGCAAGGCAGGCGTAGCGTTGGAAATATTTGCGCTAAGCGCGAATATCTCCAAGTACTAACACATGCCCAGACCAGTTCCTAGCAATGTTATCCAATGGGAGGTGGATAACATGGCTATGAGCATTTTGTCGCTAATGCGTGAATATCGCTGTATTCTCAGCGATATTCACGCATTTCCCCGCTATCGCTGGATATTTTAGCACAATGGAGAAAAACGTTGCTAATAGCATGTTTTCTCCCATAAAATATCCAGCGATAGGCAGCGATAAAAAAATTGTCACTAAGCCTATTTAGCGATAAATATCGCTACTTGTTGGTAATATGCCCCTATATTTGGCGAAAGGATGGAAACATTGTGGAGATATCCCATTGGTAATGAGGAAATTCTCGAGTCAAGAATTATTTCACACTCTGGAGGGTGGCTGAACCCCATGGAGCAGCTGACTGAGCTGTATTGGCTGTTCAAACCGAGGGAAGCTGGATGAATAAACAGTAGAGAGCTCCAGGACATTCAGTGGATGCTGTTTTCTTAGTCTGAGGCTGCATGAACTCTGTAAACTCACTGGGCTTAAATGGGGAGGCTGAACTGCATTATGGTGACTCAGTAGATGTACTGTGGAGGATGCATGAACTGCGAAGAGAACAGAAAATGAAGTATTTGTAACACAATGATGGCATATTTGCAAAAATGAATTTTATAGCATAAAAATATGTGCAACGAGCGTTATAAAGACGTGGAAAACTCCGATTTAAGACCAGCAATCATAAGAAATCATTTTCATATCATATTGTAAGAGGCATGATGGGTAAATGTCCCGGCACCTGGCAAGCATCAGAGATAATATTGACCACTGCGTTTCTCATACCTTCTCCACTTGGGTAAAACAGCATGGTCGTCCCATTGCAGGATGCATAATAACATTATTGAAAAGTAAAACTAGAACTGCAAAAAATACATAAGCCTTCTGCTGCACCAGCTAACACGGCGTGGCGCCTCCAAATGCTGGTGTGCATCTGTACAGGTGGCTTTCTCACTTTAATTCCCTTTTCGATTTGACAACCAGCTAGATTGCTGCCGAAGAGCTGCCGAGGTCACAGAGGCTTTGCCTTATCTGGTATTCTGCACCCGTCACGGGCTCGCCGCGGTTCCTTCTACCTGTGAAGCAATGGCTGTGCGGGGTTGTCAGACCTGTGGCAGTAACAGGCAGCAGGCCCAAATTAATGCAAACACTTGTCAGGGCTGCAGACGTGTGTAAGTGGTTGTCAGAACAAAGCCACCGTGTCCCTCGAAAGTTAAACAAAGTGTGGCAGTCCTGAGCCATGCTGCTGCATCACATTTAAAAGCTGGTCGGAGGGATGAAGATAAATGCCAGGGTAGCTCAGGAAGCTCTATGTTGACACATAAAATGTTTTAGTAAATAACATTAGTGCAGAGCTGCATTTAATTAGGCCCGACGCTGACCTCAAAGAATGTCAGCACCTTTTCGAGATTAGATTCGTCAGTTCTACTAATTTGCTTTTTCACAGCATCAGCTATGAAGCTTCTGTCTGTTTTAGGTTTTTCACACTTTTTTGAGATTTTATTTAAACTACTTAATTAAGAGGTGTTTCAGTAAACTGGGTTATAAATGTTTATAACGCTTATTGCAAAGGAAATTAGTCATTACTTCCACACCCCATCTCTTCGTCTCCTTCATTAATAATGTTTCACACCAAAGCTATTGAAGGCCTTCATTTTCCACAGGTATTCCTCACTGCAAAACCACCTTTATGGTTGATTTATTTCAAGAATACCTGTGTTATTTAGGGCCCAATTCCGATCTTGCTTAGAAATCCCTCCTTGCGAATCGGACCCAGAGGGCTTTCTAGCGAGACGCGCTGTGCGAGTCCTTCTGAGCGAGTACGATGCAACCACATGGTTACGGACTCTATATGGCCAGACTCCCATAGCACTCTATGAGAGCTTGTTTACGGACGTGTACACAGGCTCCCAAAGCTAAAAAGGGGTGGGTGTGGAAAAGGGTATACACCGTGGCAGGCACCTCATTTTTCCCGCTACAATGGTCATGCTTGGATCAGGGGACCCATGCGCACATCCCTGTGACCGAGTCTGAGGACAAAGGATGAAGGGGCACCTGCTCTGGCCCCCCGAAGTCCGATTCTGACAGCTGCATAGTCTCACTGAGACTGAGTCGATGCCGCTGTCCGAATCGTGCATCATACTCATTCGTTCGGAATCCGGATCCATTGCGCGGCACGGTTCGGCTCCGTACAAGTTGTATGGGTAGCCTTGCATTCGGAAACGAGTCGGTCAGCGATGCAGTGATCTTCGCATCGTACTTGCTTGTTTGTAATGGGAGACAATTCAGTCGGAAACATGGGCTCCGAATCGGACTTGCACGCTGCGGATCCCATCCGAAGCCCTTTCTTACGAGATCGGAATCAGGCCCCTAGTGTTATGCAGAATGTAAAACCCCTGCACTGAAATTATTTCCTTTATTCAAAACATCGTCTGTATTGACTGACAAGGTATTCCGAACTGCCCAGGTCACAACTCTGCAAATCTCAGAGAAAGGAACTACTTTGACCTCTGCCCAAGAGGTCGAGATAGCTATATATCAATTTTCTTGAATTCAGTCAGGCATGATTAATTCTTCTAGAGAATAAGGTAATGGTTTTGTAGGTTTCATTCATGGACTTGTAGACACTGTAGAGTCTTTCATGTCTTGCTAAAGACCTTAATGGGGCGACAAGACTCTCTGACCTCCTGAAACATGAAGATCTTTCTAGGTAGATTAACAAAGCCCTCTTAACATCCAATAAATGCTGTCCAGCCTCTAAAAATAAATAGGAAACTGGATAAAACTAGAAGAATAACTTCTTGCTCTCTGTGAACTACCTTAAGGATTTTCCTAAATCTTTTTTAATACCCACTAAGGGTTAGCTTGCAAACAGAACCCCGATGTCCCCAATCCTCCTGGTTGAGATATTCACCTCCAAAAAAACTTCCTTCATGGTGAAAAAAAAGTGAGTTCTGCTCATTTAAGTGACTCACACGAGTGACCGGCTAAGGCTCTCAACACGAAGAATAGATCGCACAAAGTAAACAATGATTACAAAATCTTCTGCATCCTTCAATGTATCCTAACGGCTTCTAATTACTCTGATATCCACCCACTGATCTTTCAAAGTCGATACTGATAGCTTGTCAAAAACAAAACCATCCACATGAAGTGAAGAACTGCTAGACTCTTACATTGCAACAGCTAAACGCCTCAGGATTCCTTTATTGTACAACCCCTTCTTATCAACTTCCACCCTCAAAAGGTGGAACCTCTGTGGTAGAGGAGTTGAAGACAGGGGAAGAATCAAACAGGGTTGGATTGACAATCAATTTTGAATGGATAACAATAACTTCCTTGGCTATATTGGAACCACTATATTTACTGTCTTGTGGTCCTTCTGCAACTTATCAACATCTTTGGGTTGAATGAGAAAGGAGAGAAAACATAAAGACACTTGTAAGGCCATGTTGGTGAAACAGCATCCACTGACCAAACCCTTTTCTCCACATTTCTAGAGCAGAAACTGGGAACTTTAGCACTGATAGGGGAAGGAAAAGAGATCCAGAAACAGTGTCCCAAACTGTTTGCATATCATTTGAAATACTCTCTTGGATAGAGACAATTCTTGAGACAACACGAATATATGATTTAGATTATCCGCCTCAATGTTGCCCCTTTCTTACATGAATCAAAGCTATGAAGAGATACTTCACCCCAGCTTATTAGTTCGCATGCTACTGAGTTTAAGGACTTCATCCTGCCCCCCCCCCCATGTTTGTTCACGTCTGCCACTAACATCAAATGTTCTGCTCTATGAGTTTTTTGTTGAATTACCCGTCAAACCCCAGTCATTAACTATCACTGATTGCTTGTGAATCATACTCAATAACACCTTGTTCAAAGACCCGGCTTTTGATGGAGGGAGAAACACTCTGCTCATATTCATCCATAATCCTGTAATGATGAAAGTTAGAACCTGAGAGGGTTTTAACTGGTGTTTCGCGCTATTCAAAAATAAACTGTGCTACCTCAGACAGTTGCACACCACATTAATTTCCTTCAATGCCTGTTCTTTCAAAGGTGCATGATTCTGCCAACCGTTGAGATAGAGGTATATCTTTCACAGCCTGCAGATGCCAAGACACCACAGGTTCTGTGACCTTTGTATGTACCAAGAGGTACTTTGGGACAAAATGGCAGGACTTTAAATTGAAAATGTTCCTTCTGGATGCAGAGCCTGAGAAATCTCTCATATTAATAGCTATTGGTAGATGATGGAAATATGCATCCTGTGAATCCACAGTTATCATATAATTGCCCTCTGAAATTGGGGGAATAATCTTCTACAATGACTCTATTTTGAAGAGGATTGATTTCACCTCTTGATTTGATTTTCACTGTTCGAGCACCATCCTGAATCCTTCTGACATTTTTGGGAACAGGAATATAATTTAGTAAAAACCTTTCTGTCTCTTTTGCTTGGTTGGTATTGCAATTTCTTCCTTGAGAATCAGAGAGCATACGTTTTCAACCAGTGTTTTTTTCTTTTCCTTGCTGTGATGCCACTGTGTTGGTCCAGGGATAGATTTACACACTTGATCCTGTACCCTGGTTTGCTTATCCGAGGTATACATACATCTGAAGTAGGCTCCAGCTATGCTTGGTGAAAATTCTGAATTGTTCTAAGAACAGGAAATAGCAGGCCAGATTCGGCATAGTCAGGACCTATGATGTTTGTAAGGGGAGCCCTATTTTTGCTTTTGCGGCTTTTCACTATGGCATTTGGCTTCAAGAATTTATTACTCTGATTTTAAAGCTACTTCTTGAATGGTTGATGAAAGTAAAGCCTCTAAAATGACTAATAGTCTTTAAATTGTTTTTTCTTAATTGAAGACAAATGTTGTTTTTTTTTTTTAAATAACTTGTGTACCTTGTTCTCTAGCCCTGGCCCTAAGAAATATGTTCCCTCAAAGGACATCCTCAAGACCACTGCTCTTTGAGCCAAATCTGCCCGTCAATCTCTCAAAACTAGATTGAATCTTACTGCTAATAATGCTCCTCTTGGGAGAGCAGCAGCTGCGATGATGTCAAAGGAAATATTCAACATACTCAATTAGCCTTTCCATTGCTTCAAAGAGCCGTATGGAGTATGAAATAAGAGTTTGTGCCACATCAACTCCATAGTGCCCAGCTCTCTGGGTGCTCCTGAATATGCATTTTTCAAGGGATTGTTTATCATTTTAGTGACTTCATCCTTGATGAGCTTCCTTTGCCAAATAAGTTCTGCCCACAAGGCAAGAGTGCCCATAGAGATTGAGTCAGGCAAGATTTACTTTGTGTCAGCCAAGGAATAAAATTAGGTTAATGTTATCGTCAGAAGAACAAACCTATCTGGGGCCTGCCTTTACACCAGTTCCATATAGCATGAACCATACTGTCTTGACATGAGTGCTCACTAATATTATAAGGCCTCCTATCCCAGGTCACCACTGAACGTTGCAGAGTACCCTCTGCACCAGGCTATCTGTGTGCACTTACAGGGCTGTGCACAACGGTAGTCTCATATGCGCAGCCCTCACATGTGTGCACTTATATTCACATGAAACCAGCTGCCAACGCAGATGCCTTTTCTAAAAAAGCAGACACTGGCGGTAAACACGCACAGTCCATTTACAATGTGATTACCGTGGATGAGACACAAGTAGTGAGACTC
This sequence comes from Lissotriton vulgaris, assembly GCF_964263255.1. Lineage (NCBI taxonomy): Eukaryota > Metazoa > Chordata > Amphibia > Caudata > Salamandridae > Lissotriton > Lissotriton vulgaris. The sequence goes on from NC_141694.1 coordinate 1,208,683,413, forward strand.
CCTGACAGTAAAAAAATCAAAACTGAGTGATCAAAAAGCAAAATAGTTGGGCATACTAAATAGGTGGAGCTAATTTTGCAACAGTTACATTTGACTTGCTAATAGGTTCAGCGAATTGCTACTTTGCTACTCACAACTATTTGATATCTTACCAATTTGGCAATACTTTCTTTCTTTTCTTTCTTCTGCCCTTTCATTTCATTTATGTTCCTTCTCCTTGCTTCTACACTAGTCTTGTCTCTTTAAAGTCCATTTTCTTCCTTTCAATTCTTCCATTTCTCTATCCCATTTTTCAATTGATACTTCTCAACCCTTCTCTCTCTCTCTCTTCTCTGAGCACCTCACCAGTATACCCACTACTTCCCCATCTTATCCTCGGCAGATCCTATCATTCTTCTTTGTATCCATACAATACTTAATAATCCCCTCTAACCTTATCTGTGGTTTCTACTTACCTCAACAGTGCTGCCCTCTTATTCCCCAAGCGCTCCACTTTTCTGTAGTCTTTCTGTCTCATCTCTCTTCTTTGTTTTTTCCCTCTCTTCTCACCTGTCACTCAATAGTTATCAGACTCTGATACATCTCTGCTCCCTGCTTAAAAGGAGCATTCTTTGCATTTCTACTTAAAGTTTGGACTATAGAGTTAGACCTAGTATCTGTTCTGGAATGTATTTTAAGAACAGCAGATATTCAATATGGAATACCCCAAACACTATTTATGTCATGTAAGGAAATGCAAAGAAGAAAGCAGTGTGGAAATGAAAAAGAACACATTATTTATTCAAAGAATGAGCATTTCCAGGCTATACAATATCAGACAGGATCATGCCTGAAACATATGACCCTGTTACCATCAATGTAGTTCCTGCTTCAATTTCTTCTTTGTAGTTGGGGCTGGGCTACCTCTTTTTGGGGCAGGACTTGATTTGCAAAAGGTTAGTTTATACTCACACAGACAAGTAAGAGTGATGCGACTGAAATGTATCCAGGCCAATGACCTATTGTTCATATTGACTTAAGTTTATCCATCCATCACAGTTGTGATACCTTCACCTCTTGACACATAATTTCTAGGTATGCTGATGGTTGGTTTCAAGGGTGGTGACCTAAGCTGCAATTCACTGATGAAGGACAAAATAGCTGAAACACATATGGGGTCTCCCTTTTTCCCCTTCAAATGGGTATGGTATGACAGTATGGGATTGGCAGTATTTTTTGTATCCCCCTGTTTTTTACATTTCAGTGTTAGCTATTCATATTCACTCATGTGGATCTAATTCAGTGCTCAAACTCCTCTGGCGATTGGCCGTTGAGGGGCCAGAAATGGTGAAGGATTCCATCCGTATAAGAACAAACATCTTTGAAGAATGCTTGGCCAGGAGGCAAAGCAAATATTTATGACCCAACTCTCCTTCATTCCTGAATATTTCAAGGAAGATGGAAAATAAATCACCTTTCAATCCAGAAGTAGCCCCACTGATGCATATTTCTTTGTTCTTTGTAGCAGCTCCAACATGCAGTATATTACCCATAATCCTTATTATGATTTTATATACTGCTAAATGAAAATAGATTGTAGGAAAGTGCCCCTTTTTGCATGGTTGCCCCCTAACCGTTTGCCAGATACCTGATGCCAACTTTACTGAGTGTGAGCAGGGACCCTGATAACCAGGCCCCAGCACAGTGTTCTTTTCTAAAACGTACCCTTGTTACCACAATTGACAAACCACTGCACCGGGTGTAAATCCCTTATAAAATGTACCTCTGGTACCAAGGGCCTTGTGACCAGAGAGGGCCTCTGAGGCTGCAACAGATATTGTGCCACCCGCAGAGACCCCTTGCCTTAACACCCCCACACTGCCATTGAAGGCTTAGTCATTTGACACAGACCAAAATGAAGAGTTGACATGGCACACATCCCTGTGTGCCATGCCCACCATCACTGCCTGTGGCATGGATAGGTCACCCTCTAGAAGGTCTCACAGTCCTAAGGCAGGGTGCACCATACCCCAGATGAAGGCATAGCTGCATGAGCAATATGCCCCTATAGTGTCTGTGTCATTCACAGGCATTTTAAGTGCAGTGAGTCCATTTTGAGTACATGGGCTGGGAGTTTGTCAACATGAACTCCACAACTCCATGATGGCTTTACTGAAGACTGAGAAGTTTGGTATAAAGCTTCTCAGCATAATAAACTCACACTGATGCCAGTGATAGATGTATTAAAAAATGCACTCAGAGGGCATCGTAGAGATGTTCGCTGAAAAAAACCCAACCTCTAGTGTATTGGCTGAATGATCCCCACCAGTCCGCCACCACCACATAGATTTCTGATCTCATGGGGTGAGAGCCTTTGGGCTTTCAGAGGTCAGAAACAAAGCCTGCTTTGGGTGGAGGTGCTTCACACTTCCCCAAGGCAGGAACAGCAACACTTGGCGGTGAGCCTCAAAGACTCTCACCTTGTGAGGTGCTGATTTGGGCAGCTTCAACTAGGGAAGGTGCCCACCCCCCTGTCCAAACCCCACTTCTGGCAGCAGGACAAGTGGAAAAATTAGTACGCAGAGTAGGAGTGTTCACCTTAGCCTGGCAAACCTCTAGGGTAGCCAGGAGCTGAGGTGTAGCCCTCTCTTAGAAATTCTCCATCTTGATTTGGAGAATTAGGTCCAATATGAACAAGGATGTGTGTCTCTCTCTCCAAAGGGAGTGGGCACCCAAAGGGTGTAATCACCCAAGGGGACAGTAGCCATTGGCTACTGCCCCCCAACCTTAGTAACACCCTTATATTCAGAATTTAAGGGCTCACTCGAACAATGTTTCTCAGATTCGATAAACTACAAAGAAGAAGGGGCGAAGGGCCGAAGAGCCGTGTAGCAGTGGAGAAGAAGACAACAACTGACTTGGATCCAGCCCTACAGACCTGTCTCTTCCCCCAGCGACCCTGCTCCAAGAAACCAGTGTGGCCCACAGCCAGCAACCTCCAAGAACCCTGGGGACCTGTGTTGTCTTCAACAAAGAAAATATATATATTCAAAAGAAAGAAATATGAATATGAGTCACAATTGTTATATAAAGTTGAGCCAGGAGCACCTTCACTTTGTAAAAACTGCCCTCACCCACAACAAATTGTGTCATGCTTCATCATAGGGCTGGTGCAAAACACCTCAGCGCAGACCAATGCTAAAGGCGGAGAAATAGGGAGGGGTAGACAATACACACAAATAAGGAAGGAAAAGAAAAGGATCCTAAATAGGTGCAGACGATGAGTGTTAAAACTGACTAAGGGATAGCGTCATAACAAATGTATTCCTGGATTCCCTTGTCAGGATTAACAAAGGGTGAGAAATATCACCTCTCATTATTTGTCGTTGTTCTTGATGTGGAAGCCTTGTAGTGTAGTTCCTATATTCCCAATAGGCTCTGCGCATTGGAATAATATATCCTATAGATGTGACGTAGGACTTATGTCTACTAGGTCGCTATCAAATATATTAGACTTAATTGTGAGTGCCAGCTAGCTCAGAGATCCCTTGAAACATTCTCGAATTAACAAGAAGGAATTTAGTTTCTGACAACCGCATAAACATGACAACTTTGTTTCCTCAAGATAAAATCTTCAGAGTCGTGGAAACAATAGATAGATATTTTACTCAGTCAATCGTGCATGCTTCGTTTCATCAGAGGTGCAGAGAAATAGAGAGACGGGCGTTTTCAATAAAAGTATTTATTGAACAGTCTTCTTTCTCATGCAGGAGAAATGAACTGCTCCAATCGTAAGACTTGTTGTAAAGTATAAGGCGTACAGTAAGAAGAGTAGGATAAAATAATACTGTAAGTCAAGTCAAGTCAAAGAATTTATATAGCGCGCTACATACCCGGAGGGTCTCAAGGCGCTTGAAGAAGGGTGGGGAGTTACTTGTCGAATATCCAAGTTTTAAGTTGCTTTCTGAATGCTAGGTGGTTCTTAGTGAGACGAAGGTGAGTGGGGAGTGAGTTCCAGGTTTTAGCTGCGAGGTAGGAGAAGGATCTACCTCCCATGGTGGATTTATTGATGCGAGGTACGGTGGCAAAGGCTTGGTTGGAGGATCGTAGCTGGCGGGAGGGGGTGTAGAAGGACAGTCGTGTGTTGAGGCATTCGGGTCCAAGTTCGTAGAGTGCTTTGTGTGCGTGGGTTAGGAGGCGGAAAGTAATCCTCTTATTGACGGGGAGCCAGTAGAGGTTTTTCAGGTGGTTAGAGATGTGGTCTTTACGCGGGATGTCTAGTATGATTCTAGCTGATGCGTTCTGGATGCGTTGGAGTTTTTTCTGGAGTTTTGCGGTGATACCGGCGTATAGGGTGTTTCCGTAGTCCAGGCGGCTGGTAACCAGAGCATGGGTGATCGTTTTTCTGGTGTCGGTGGGGATCCAGCGAAATGTTTTTTTGAGCATGCGAAGAATGTTGAAGCAAGATGATGAAACGGCGTTGACTTGTCTGTTCATAGAGAGTGAGGAGTCCAGGATGACGCCCAGGTTCCGTGCGTGGTCCGTCGGGATGGGTGCTTTTCCAAGGGCCTCTGGCCACCAAGAGTCGTCCCATGCGGAGGGGGAGGTACCTAAGATAAGGACTTCTGTTTTGTCTGAGTTCAGTTTCAGACGGCTGTGCTTCATCCACTCGGCTACTTCTTTCATTCCTTCATGTAGGTTGGTTTTGGCGGTGTTAGGGTCTTTGGTGAGTGATAGGATCAGTTGAGTGCCATCCGCGTAGGAGATGATGTTGAGGTTGTGTTGGCGAGCGATGGCTGCGAGGGGGCTCATGTATACGTTGAAGAGGGTGGGACTGAGTGAGGACCCTTGGGGTACGCCGCAGATGACTTCAGTGGCCTCTGACTTGAATGGTGGGAGGCGGACTCTCTGGGTTCTTCCGGTGAGGAACGAGGTGATCCATTCCAGTGCTTTTCCTTGGATTCCGATGTTACTGAGGCGCTGTAGAAGGGTGCTATGGCAGACTGTGTCGAAGGCCGCGGAGAGGTCGAGGAGGATGAGGGCGACTGTGTCTCCATTGTCCAGTAGAGTTCGAATGTCGTCTGTTGCAGCGATTAGGGCGGTTTCGGTGCTGTGTTTGGCTCGGAAGCCGGACTGTGAGGAGTCGAGGGATTTGTTGGTTTCGAGGAAGACGGCGAGCTGGTTGTTGACGGCTTTCTCGATGACTTTGGCCGGGAATGGAAGGAGTGAGATGGGGCGGTAGTTTTTGAGTTCGGTGGGGTCAGCTGTGGGTTTTTTCAGAAGGGCGCTGAGTTCGGCGTGTTCATTGTATGGTTCCTAGACTATAGATAAATACATACATAAATAACAAAGGCTAAAAATTACTCAACTGATGCTTCTAAAATACGCCTACCCTGATGTACCTAACTTGAGTCTAGTACGAGGGAAGAAGTAAGTGAGGTGTAGCATAAATTTAGTATTCCTTTGCCAAGAATCTATCCAAGATTTCTCTTAGGGTCTAATCAGCTCCGTACCTTGGTTTTAGAATGAAGGAGGTCAGTCTCAGGACTCGCTTTCCCAAGAAACCGCAAGGAAAGCTTGGAAACACTGGAGCGTGATTTCTCGGCCAGAGAAAAGACAGTGTCTCTCTCAGTCCGTCTGCTGGAGGGTTGGCTTCCTTCGGCACTTGCTGTAGCGAGATGCGTTGGGCAAGTAGATAGTTGAACTGCTCCAAACCACTGTGTGTTTGCTTGGGCAAGTGTGGGCATATTTATACCTTGAAGGTGCCCAGATCAACGTAAAGGTGGACATAATAAAGTCATCAAAGAGTCTCAGATCTTTGAAAACTCCATGAGTTCTTGGATAAATCAATATTCAAGCAAGGGGAAGTCCATAACTGCTTAAGCCGAGTTTTCCAAGAAATCGTTGTGGATTTTCGGAACTAGTGGAAGTAGCCATGCTGTATTTGGACTGCATGAACCATGTCTAAATATGGTTATGATTTTTATGCCTTTATATGGACATGGTGATTTATACCTATGTAAGGGCATGAATCAGGAAAATTGCACTAGGGTCCTTAAATGTTCTACAGCACCCGCTCCAATTTATTATGTTCTACATTACTAAATCTAAGTATTAAAACATATCTAAAGCATGTGTTTTACAATACCACCCAAAAATACATACAAATGCATTTTGAATGGCTGTACACGAAAATGAGCATTAATACTGAATGCATTTGAAAAGCAATGATTTCATTTCAATCCTGTAGCATCTTGTTAGTTTTGCTAACTGAATGAATCATAAAAATTACATATATGAAATGGCTCTAAATACAGAAAAAAGGTCGAGACCATCCCATAGCAGAATATATAAACTGGTTTGGTTTCTTGATAAGGTCAATATTGTTTCTAGGAAGTGTTCAAAGAATTCTTGTTCTCTAAGAATAGTTCTACTTTAAGAAGATTGGTTTGTGCCAAAGTTCATTTTTGGAAAAAAGTCTAATCAAATCGTAGAAAAATAGAGTTCCGAAGTTAGATTTTTTTTTTGAAAAAGCGAAGGTCGATTTTCAGATTTGAAAGAACGCTGTGTGCTAACTTTAAAAGTTATTCTCGGTGTCAGGAGAAAACATTAAATCGTCAAGGCTGGCAAAGAAATCATCTACCACAGTAGATGAAAGTTGAACCACTTCATTAAGTAGATCGATCGTACACAAATGTGAAACATCACGTCAGCCTCAGTCGCTTTAGCAATGTTCGCAGTTGATGGTACCTGTTTGCCTGTTGGTCCACGTATCTCACCCTCAGCTGGGATTGCCGGTGAGATCTCAACAAATGCTTTCATCAGGATTGGTAGCCCTTGGGGGCAACACAATGCATGAGCTGTTACTAAACCAATCAAAGTGTCAACATCTGTTGGCAGTGCTGATGGAAGTGTTAGACAGATATCAAACACGCATTCTTTTCCACAAAGCAGGCATCATAGAACAGGTAAGATGCAATCTTGCCAGATTGGTCTGAATGACAGGAACAACGTGGTATTCAGATCTCTCAAACGAGCCAAGCCAAGAATCTGTGTTATGCGTTCACAATACTGCATTGCCAGAAGAGCGTTCTCCGTAATCTGAGTATCGCTGGTGACTGGACTTGCCATAACGGAGCAGGAGGAATAAAAATATTATCCCTGCTACGAGTCCCAAGACGAGAAGCAGGCTGCAAAACACAGAGTGCACGAAGTTAGAAAAAATGCCTAGGACTGCTTCAAAGGGTGCTAACAGTCCCGAAAAAATCATCTTAAATACATGTTCAATACCACTGGTATCAGACATGTTTAGGATACGACCCAACACTTCAGCAAAATGTATGGGGCAGTTTGTTGATAATAAGGTATGTATCTCTGCAGAGGACCTTGCAATTTGCAGATCATACGTTTCTCCGGACGAGGTCAGTGGCACCGTTTTTTGTAAAAGAATGGCTTTTATTCTGCTTAAAGTATTAATTCGTATAGAAGAGATGTTCAGTGAAGGCCACAGTGGCGACTCCCCGACTGTCTTAGTTTTAGGAAACAATACTTGCATACAGCAAGTGACCCTGGCTGACATACTAACGAGATAGGCTATCCCTGGCATCATTCCATAACAGATGTGATCATTCAGCATTATGTAGCTTCCATTGGCCTAAAAATTGGATCTATCAGTGCTGCCGGGGAACCCTGCAGGTGGCATGATAAGTTGTTTGAAGAACCAGCACAGGCTCCATGCAAATTAATGCCATGACAAAGAAGTGTACCGCTCACTATTGTTTTACAGTTTTTACCACAAAGAAATACCTCCTTTTCCCCACTCCAACATTTGTGTGTGTGTGGTAAATCCCAGGTCGACTTTATGTACTCTTTACCCAACCTTTCATACAGGCCTGCTGGTTTGTGTTTTAAGCAGTACTGAAACTGGAACATCGTCACTGGTATCGTGATGGTGCCTTGTATTATCCATTCAACGGCTGGTTTCTCAGAAACGGTTAATGGTAATCTTTCCAGTTTTTGTATTCTCAGCACCGTATAGTCTGCTGCCCTCTGTGCCAAAGAGATTTGTTTATCTGTAAGGTTAAATACAGTAAACAATGACGTGGTGTTGATTAGACGCCAAGGCACATAGCCTGAGCAAAGGTTTTGTAATGTCCAGCCTAGCAGCATTATAGAACGCAATTGAGACTGGCCATGTTGCAACATTAGCAGGTCATGTTCCATTACGTCTATGGCAGAGGATACAATGCTGTCCAAAGAATAAATTCTGGACGACAGAGTTGTTAATCCATTGTCTACTACTGAGAGAGATTTCTCTAAATTAATATGATCCATTTCTCGTATTTGTTCTGCAGTTTCCATTTGTGTGACTTTCCATGCTTCATTATAAGCAGCGTATATACTGGCGTATATGAAACATTTATAACGTTGTTTGCGAGGTCCAAGTAAGAATTCTCTCAAATCAATGCCATCTTTAAGTAAAGTTAAGTGTTGTTTTATATCTGAGAGTTCAGATTTTTGTAGCCACTCAAGGCACAGTTTTCCTACACTGTAAGTTGTTATTATCCCTGGATGTTGTCTCTGGACATATCTTGGATCAGGCCTAGTTACTTTAAATTCTTGAGTCTTGTTCAGGAATCTATCTTGACAGTTATTCGTGTCTGTGGGCCAGATTAACCATTTTTTCCAATCAGGATTAGTTCTGTTGTGTTGTAAAATATAATTTACGTCTACCTCCTCATCTGTAGTTCTATTACTATCAGGTGTGGGCTTAGGTATGGGCGGTTTGTTTAAATCTTTTATCTTAGCCAGGCCAAGACAAGATGTCTGTTGAACAGTTTCATTTAAGAAAATTATTTGTTCTGGGATGATGCAGGCTCTGAATAATGCTTCTAAACCTTGTACCTGCCAGTCTTGTGTGCCCCAGACAGTCTTTGTCTCAATGTTGTCTTTCCAAAAGTTAAAGCCTAATGTGGACAATTGAGCATAAAAGGCTGCAGAATAAATTTGCTTCGTATTAGTAAACATACCTTTCAATTTCTGAAAGAGGCAAGATGGCGTTGGTGTGAGAGGTCGCTGCAGTGCTTGCTCGTGGGCCTGAGAAGTCTCTTGGAGTATCGCCGTCGATCTGCATTTCATCATCAACATGTCAGCAAACATAGAATCCAGTGCTTAGTTCAGACTGATGCAGACTAAGCCTGGATAGTTCGGACCAGCTTTTGCCAGCCTTCGCCAACTTCTGCCACACTCTACCCCCCTTTTTGGTGAGGGGGAGCTTTGAGAGCCATGAGAGCGATGAGAGCCGGGCGAGGGTTACTGGACGAATAGCCGAATAGCCGAACAGCAGTCGCTCAGCGGCACAGCCAGCACAATATTGGTATGGTCAGCGGCAAGGATCTAAGAGCTCCTTAACTACCACTGCGGGGGGAAAAAAGCTAAAAAAGTCGCGTGGTGCAGCATCGGGGTATGACCTGGGGTATGACCTGGTATCCCTGGAGGAGATGATCTAACTGGCACTCCCGTTAAATAGCCTACGAGTACAAATGAGTACAAACTTGGCAACACGGAGATTAACGGAGCAAGGAGCAAGGAGCAAAAGGAGTAAAAGAGCAAAAAAGCAAAGGAGCGAAAGGAATAATCAGATTGATTCAAGACTCTGGAGTGTGTGCTACCTGTATTTCCAGGCTCTGACTTTTGGCCTTTTTTTCGTTGTCACCGCTGTGGCGTGGTGTGGTGGCGTGGCGTGGTGTGGTCGCAGAGGATACAGTGGGTACATTGGATGGCCGAGTTTTCGATTCTGTGTCCGATTAACCGTGGCACATTGGGCCCACCAGGCTATGTATACAACATGTGATTTTTACTATAATTCTAGCCACACTACACTACTCTACACAACTGTGAGTAACCTAAGACTCTCTAAGACTCTCTAAGATAACTGCAACCTTGCATAGTGCACTTTGCTCTGTACAAAGTATTTTTGATTCACAGGATTCTGATTACGAGCAGTTCTGGCTCAGCTCAGGTCGGTTGTTTCAGTCGGGAGATCTAACCATGTACAACGCGAGAGCGCTGACAGATGAAGAGCGCTAGAGAAGCTGCAATAATATGTCCCAGTTCCATTAAAGGGAAGAAGGCGGGTGGTAAAACAAGCGGTTAGCAAGGAAGACCAAGACTGCTTACCTGCCTCCTTGTTCTCGGTCTCGCCATCTGCGAACACTGCGGACGTGCATAAGAAGGAGACAGAGCACGCGTCGTCAAGGGAACGGCTCTGACTGCTCTGACGCGGTGCCGACGGAACCAACTGAGCCTACGGAACTAACGCAGCTGTCGAAAAACTGAACGTGCTGACTTGCTGTGAAAGCCAATACCAACTGCCGCTTCAAAAGCTGTAAAGGGAGAAATACTGAGAGAAATACTGAGAGATTGAGTTTGAGAAAACCGGCAAAGATACTGCAACACCTGAGCTGAGCTGAGCTGAAAGCCTGAAGGAATCGGGGATTACAGATCATCGATCCTTAAATTCAATTAAATCCTAAAATCTAATCTAATGGGAATTAAAAAAGGGCTAGGAGTGTCTAGGTGTGAGTAGGAGACTTGACTGTGGTATTCACGGGGGAAAAAATAAATAATAATAAAAAAAGGATAAAAAAAGGATAAAAAGAACATACGTGGGCTATTTGACCACAGTCCATACAGTCTATCTAGACTATCTAGACTTACACCCTAAAAATACAAATACAAGCACTACGTTTTTTGCGAAAAAAAGAGCTGACACTAGGGCCTTAAGACCATCGAGACCATCCAGAGCAGCTGGTGGAGCTGGAGCGGGAGCTGGAGCTGGCACGGTCAGAGCAGTATGGGCAGCTATAAACACAGCTATAAACACAGCTACTAAAATCAAAATAGAGATCAGGACCTCACAAGAAACATTATCTGCAGCTATTTCATCTATTCCACCATCTGCTTGGGCAACAGCTAGAGTAAGAGCAAGAGCTAAAGGCCGTAAGGTACAAACTCGACAAACACTATCATCAACACTATCATCGACAAAACCAAAGCAACTAAATCAATCCCCAAAACTACTGTTGTCACAGACACTTGGCTCTGTACAGGCATTGACTATGGCTGGAAATAAAGCAAAGACAGGGTCCACTAGTCGCAATGGTCTAACGGGTGTTGGAAATGAAGTTGCTGGGGGTTCCGATGGGCCAGTCTAATTGAATACCGTCATGGAGAAAGACACTTTAGATGCATCGGACTCATCAGGCCTACAATATGTAACACACCCAACCCAAACTCAAACACAGACCCAGATAAAGACCCAGACCCAGACCCAGGCCCAGGGAGCTCAAGAGAAACAAGAGAAACAAGAAACCCAAGAGAGGCCGGAGAGCTCAGATGGCAGGGGAAATATCAAAGAGACTCAAACTATACAAGGACTTCAGAAAACAAAAGAAACACAGAGACGACCCGAAACCAGGGGGTACAAGGCAATGGAAAACAACGAGGAAAATCATGATGGCAACATAAGAGCTAATAAACCAGATGGGAGAGGTAGAGACACTGAGACTGAACAGAAACTCCATAAAGAAACCGAAAAGATGAAAAGGAAAGGAAAGGAGAAAGAGAAAGCGAGAGAGGTGGAAAAGGAATCTGAAAGTACAGAAAACCTTGAACTCTTGGTAAAAAAGGCAAAAAGATTACAAACAATTAAAAACTTAAAAGCTGCGGCCAAAACATCCGGTTACTCGATAGATTCCCAACCAAGAATCTCAAACATGCCATGCCGAGACGCTGAAACCGAACGACTGTCATTACAGCACTGTACCCACCTCGAACAAATACAGCCAGGGACGGGTATTTATTGGAGTACCAGAACTGCTTTTTGGACAAGATATATAAAGTCCGTGATAACGTGAGAAGATAAGGGAAGAGAGGTACTTCAAAGAATTTTAAGAATCATGTCGGAATGAAGAAATGACTGGAGAAATACTAGTGTGATTACAGAGGGAACTCGCAAACACAACACACCGAAAAGATCTGCAGCGCCCTGAAGAAACTCCTTGGTAGGGAGTGAAACGCGTTGGCTGAACTCGCTACATATTTTATTGATGTGCGTTTTAGCTGGACAAAGATAAATAAAGAACATTTTTCTACTTATTTCTTTTTGGACTTTCATTTTGGTGCGCCCCCATGAGCTTTTAAAAAAACTGTTCAACTGATCTGGATAGCACAGCGACGCCAAACAGCAGCTGGTGTCGGGGTTGGCAGCACAATACCAAACCTACTTGAACATTGATTCATTGGCACTGGAGTTTAGGTGCGGCACTCTAAGGTCCGCTGCTGCTTTTTCGTATAAATACTTAAGAATCTCAAACATATTTAGCCCAGCAATTAAAGACAGATCACGCATTTGCTCTACCAACGATATAGCACCAAACACAATGGATCAACAAGGCGAGCAAAATGGGGCCACCGCCGTTGCAAACCAGGCAGCGCACCTAGAGCGGGCCGATGTGAGGGAAGAGAGGAGGTCGGGCCCCAACCTGGATTCAGTCTTGAACACAAGCCCAGGTATAGAAGGGCCTGCAGCAGCTGTAGTCTCTGATGGATCCGAGTCTGAGATCTATGAGACTGGGGTCTCTATCTCCAGCGAATTCAGCAAAGAGAGTGAACTGAGCGAGGATCCCAAACTGGAGGAACATATTTTGAAGGTATCTTCTTCAACGAATATTAGAATCAAAAATGACTCCATACATGACAGCACACCCAGAAAAAAACTTGAAAAAAAAAGAAGTAGACATAAGAGACATTCAAAAATAATCCACGATGAAACTACAGACCCTGGGAGCAACCCAGAGCAAATCGTAGGGAGAACCAAACGGCAACGCAAAAGCCCCCATCGAAAATCAAATGTGGAACCTGAAAGGAATAAGAACACTCTTGACACCCCGGAAGAAGACGAGAGGATGAGGCATAGAGAGCCCTCACTGAGTGAAGTTCTTAACTCAATAAAAACTTTCCACCAAGATGTAAAAAAAGATAGTCAAAGGAATCATGTTGCTATCCAAAAGCTGGAAGGTGCTATTAACAAAGTGGGCAACACCTGTTTGGAGATCTCCGACAGAATGTGTTCTGTAGATGTGCGGGCGGAAAACCTGGAGTTGGACGTTGGTAAGCTTCAAACACAGGCAAATGAGCATTGCGGAATAATTAAGGACTTAATGGCAAAGGTTGAAGACCAAGAAAACCGTGCAAGAAGAAATAATCTTCGATTTCTTTGGATTCCTGAGGGCGCAGAAGGAAGCGACCCAGGAGGCTTCATGTCCAACCTTTTAAAATCATCCTTCTCGGAACTCAACTCTTGGGATATGGACAGAGAAGTCTGTCGAGCACATCGTTTCCCTCTGACATTACCGAAACGCTCAGATAAACCACCTCAATATCCCAGAGCGTTATTAGTCCATTTTGGAAACTTTCTAGTACGTGATACTATATACGACTTGGCTAGACCTACGGCTAAAAGAGAATACAAGGGTTTTAAGTTCTTCGCGAGACCGGATTTTGCACACGCAACTGTTGAACGCCGATGGCGAATGCAACAACTTTTCGCCCCCTTTGAAAAACTGGGAGCGACAGTTTTTCTGCAAAATCCGGCTCGTCTAAAGATAATCTAAAAAGGATCAACGAGAAGCTTCATAAGCGAAATCCAGGCTGAGGCCTACCTTAAGGAGGTGACAGAGAGAGCAAAACCAAGTAATGGCAAATAAATGGAACTGGAAGGGGGCCAAGGATGGGAACCAAAAAAAAAAAATTATTATAGATCAAATATGATATGAATATCTGGTGATGTTTGTAAACTGACTAACAAAATGAAATGAACATTATCAAGAGCTTTTGCCATGACATGGTGACGGGGTCAAGGGTGGCAACCGGATAATAGACCAATATTGATTGAATATGACTTGAATATTTGGCAATGGTTATTAATAACATTAACAAAACGAAAGAGCTGACAAGTGATTACTAATTGTTATGTAGATGACACATCTAGGATGTAAAATACCAGGCCAGGGGCAAGCATAGGCACACGGACCACACAGTTGTCCACTCCTGGGTGACTCAGAACCCAGGATGCCTCATAGGGCGGTAAGGGGGGGGGCAAGTGGGTGGGGAAGAGGGAAGGGAGGGGGGGCGGAAGACCAAGGGAAGATAGCTACCAGAGAATCTAATTGGAAGGTTTTAAAAAGAGGAAAGCGGCAAAAAAAATGTAATGAGGTGATTACCATGCCTTTAAAGAAAAGCACAGACTCGAAAATAGCCACTGCACTATTGCAGAAAAGTCAAATGAGACAGAAGGGAAAACAAGTAACAAGTCCTGCAGGAACCAAAAGAAAAAAAAGACCTTTTAAAAAAGAATGGCTAGATTAAGAATATTATCTATAAATATTTGTGGTCTTAGTGACCTCAAAAAAAGACAAAGGGTGGCAGAAGACCTGCACGCGATGGAGGCCAATATAGTCTGTTTACAAGAGACACATATAGAGAGAAGTCAAGAACATCTATTAAAATCCCTAGGGTTCCAACTAATTATCGCCTCTACTCAGGGAACACGTACCAAGGGTGTAGCCATTTTAGCTAAAGGAGGGGGCCTGCAATTTAATCGCTCACGCTCAGATAATCTTGGGAGATGGGCCATTACGGAGTGTAACTACAATAACGGACTTAATATAGCAACATTATGCACAGTCTATGGGAATTTGGGTGACGACCCCGATACAGTAATAAGTATCTCTAATGAACTGGTACATTGGCCTTTGCCTCTTATTTTATGTGGAGACTTCAACCTTGACTTACCAGGAGATTGGACATTTGGCTCGGAATTTAAATATCAAGGGAGAAAACCCAAAGTTTTTAGAGCTTTCAAAGATCTGTACTGGATGGATGGCAACTGGGACATCAGGGGGATCATGGATTTACTTTCTTCTCCCATCCCCATGCCCGCCATGCCAGGCTAGATTATATACTCCTATCTAACTCAATTAAGAACAGCTGAACCATAAGGAAGCTCCCTAGGGTACTCTCTGATCATAACCTGCTCGAACTTAATATATCATGCAGTAGTCCTTCTCGCACTAGAAGCTCATGGACTTTCGAAAGAGAGCTCTCAAGAAATGAGCAATACTGCAATCACATGAGAGAGTGGCTCCCATCCTTCTTGGAAACAAATATGGGCAGCGCTCCTATTGAGATAGTATGGGACACAAAGAAAGCTAGCGTCAGAGGGGAGACATTACAATTCTCAGTTAGGAATAACCGAATAGGCAAACAACAACTTGCTTCTTTATATCAGAACTTGAGTAAAGCAGAGACGGAGCTGATCACAGCTGTACAAGCAGGTCATGGTACGGAGGGATTAGCGCAAATCGCAAGAAATAAGATAATAGAGATATTTACAGAAAAAGCCATACCAAAGCAATGGTATCTAAAGAAAAAGCTTAAGAACTTAGCGAACAAGTGGGACACCAGCTCGCAGTACGTACCAGAGAGGAAACAACCGCCAATACGATCAAAGCTATTAAAGATAGTAATGGCACGCTGAGAGTAGAGGAACACGATATCATAGAAGCCTTCCATAGATTCTATCTAGAACTATATAATGAACTACAAAGTGAGCAAGATGTCCCTGTCGATTATCTGGGGGTTGATTTGGGAGAATGTTCGGAACTAGAGGATAAAGAAGGATTAGATTCACCTATCAGCTGGGACGAAATAATGCTATCCATGAAGTCTCTTAATATGGGCAAGGCGGCAGGCGTAGATGGGATTCCCATGGAGTTTTTTTTTTAATTCGCCAAGCAACTAAAATCTATCATATCACTGCTCTTTAAGTCAATATTCCAAGGAGGAAATCCACCTCCCTCCTGGTCTTTGGCAAAGATTATGATCTTCCTCAAGAAGATGAAAAATCCACTAGAGATGGGGTCGTACCGCCCCATAACGCTGATTAATGGAGATTCAAAGATCTATTCTAAACTTTTGGCTGGGCGATTGGCCCCTATAATCCACAAGATGGTATCAACTCGACAACATGGTTTTATTCCTGGCAGATCGACAACCAACCACATACAGAGAGTGATCTCTCTGTTTGATTATGCTGAAAGTACAGGAGACCCTATGGCCCTCATTCTGCTGGATGCGGAAAAGGCTTTTGATAGGGTCTCCTGGAAATTTTTGTGGGCAGCAATGAGAAACTGTGGAATAACGAAGGGTTTTACTAGGGCCATCCAAGGACTGTATGTCAACCCAAGCGCGAGTGTTGTGATAAATGGAAAGATGTCCGAGAACTTCAAGATATCGAGGGGAACAAGACAGGGTTGCCCATGCTCCCCTCTCTTGTTCACAATATACATTGACCTATTTATTCGCAAACTCGAAAGTCACCCTGCTGTACCTTCAATCAGGATTAATAATTTTGAGACAAAAGTCCTTGCTTATGCAGACGACATAGCCCTAGTAACCACTAACCCCAAGGAGGCGATAAAGATTGTGGAAGAAGAAGCTGCACGTTTTGGGAAAACATCAGGATATAAACTGAACACAGAAAAAACCCAAGTTGTTATTAATGATAAAGTAGAGATGCATGATGCTAGAGTAGTTGAGCAGGCTGTATACCTGTGTGTCAGCATATGCGCCAAGGTGGTCAAAATTGTAGAGATAAATCTTGATCCCTTAATAGCAACTACTAGAAAAAATCTGGTCAGGTTAGACAATTTACATTTGACGATAGGTGGCAGATGTAATATCATTAAAATGCTGATTCTACCCAAATTCTTATATTTTTTTAGAACAATTTGCCTTGAATTTTCCCCGGGTTATTTTAAAATCATCAAATCTATGTTTTCTAGATTTATTTGGGGATTCAAGAAACCTCGAAGGGCAGTAAAATGGATTATGTTACCGAAAGAAAGAGGAGGGTTAGCTATGCCAAATCTCAGGATGTATTACTGGGCCACGGTTGCAAAGTATTGTGGGAATCTTATAGCCAGTGACTCCTGCGTTGCAGTAATCCCAAGTCCACAGTAGATGATTCTAGGGGATAGAAGTAAAGGGTGTCTATGGCGGCATAGCAATGATAATTTCTTTAAGAAAACTAAACTCAAGACAATATCGAGCATTTGGAAAGTCTGGATTAATATCCGCAAATTGCTAGGGCTGGGGCGCTTTTCCTACTATCCCCTATTAAAGGTAACACCGATCTTCCAGAGATTTTTCTAGATGGCTGCATGGCTAGGTGGGTCGGAGCGGGGATTACCAAACTAGGCTGTTTTTTTACTCCGGATCAGATAAAAAGTTTCCAAGAACTTCATGACGACTATAACATCAGTAATAGGGACTTCTTCAAATTCCTTTAGGTCAGGGATTTCCTATCAGGGAAAACGGGGGGAAGAGGCAAATTTCAAAACATTGCAGTAATAGACAATTTAAGAAGGGAAATTACCCCAAAAATTGGGGAAATCTATAAGGAATTCTATAAATCTATTCCTGATGATTTAGATAACTATTTGGATAGGTGGCATTCTGATCTTGCGGTGCATCATGGAACGCCTGCTCGTGCATTGGAGCTATCGCAAACTTGGCTTATTTCAATAAAATTGCAGGCACAATTCTTTAAAACATTCTTTGCCCTATATTACACCCCGTTTAAATTGTCCAAGTGGGCTAGCGGCACGGGGACTGCTTGTCCCCGTTGCTCGCTAGCGGCAGCTGATGATATTCATATGTTTGCCTCGTGTCCAGAACTCACCACTATTAGGACTGAGATCTCTAAATTAATTTCTGAAATATTTAATGTAGAATTGACCATATCAACTGAAGAGATTATGCTTGGTTTGGCTGGTTTTGAGCGCCCTTTAAACCAGCAGGGGCTGATCTTTGTATGCTTGGCAGTCCTAAGGCTCTGTATTGCCTCCGCTTGGCTTGACCACCAGCCACCATCCATAACACATTGGAGGGCAATACTATTGGCAATATGCAGCATCGAGATAGCCATGTATAAAAACAAAGGGATCAGGAAAAAACAAAGAGGTATGTTGATATGGGAACCTCTATTACAGTGGATACAATCTCAGGATCCAGGGTAATTTGTTTTCCTTTTCCATCTAGCTGTTACTGGCTTTATGCTATGCCTGCTATAATATTCTTTGTATAGTTGCTTTCATCTATATAGATGTTTTTGTTTGGTGATTTAACATATTTTCTGTTTTTGGACCTTGGTCTTCAAAGGGGGCGGAGGGGGGGGGGGAATGTAATGTAATAATTGTGAAAACTTGAATAAAAACTTTTAAACAAAAAAATAGTATTAGTAAACATACTTTTCATGCCTGTCTTAACATTTGTAAAATAAAAGGTTTCTGGATTTGTGACATTAAAACCTCTAAAGTATGGACATTTTTCATATAATGTTTTTGAGCTACCTTTTGGTGGCGTTGGACAATGTTCCCATTGATTATAAGTTAAAACATTTCCGGGGTTGCAGATTAGTACAAATAAAGATGACCAAAATGATTAAAACAATACATTTCTTCATAATATGATGAACCATCTAAGTATTCATGTTTTTCAAATTTTGCTGACATTTCTAAGTCTGCCATCATGTTATTAACAGTTTCAAAGTCCCAATCATCAGAAAATGTACTCGGTGAAACTAAATCACTCAAGGAAACCTTAAATTGGTATGGAATCTTCAGCAGCTCAACAAGGCCATAAATGTCATAATCAGTTCTATCCCAAGCTATACCACCAGGTAGAGGAACGGCTGTGATGTTTACTGATGACAGGTCTCTTTGCTCATGATGAGATGATTTGTGTGGCTTCAGGAGCAAGTTGATGTTCTTACTTGCTGTGTCCATTTTACTATATTTTCCATCTATTAGCTGTCCCAAACTTAAAACCAGAATGAGCCATAGTAGGAGAAAAAGTATACCCAACACAATCCAAAGTTCAACCCATGGTGAAACCAGATATGTATTTGCAAGCTGGTGAAAAAGTTTTTTTACTTGTTCCTTGAAAGTTTTCTTTGTTGGCGTTGTTTCAGGCTCACTGGGATCCTCAGAAAAGGTATTGAAGTTGATGAAATAGCCAGAAGCAGTTCTGTCAATGGTTGGTATTTCATCCGGATTATTTGAAATCGCTGGAGCTGCTTGTTCCCTTGACATGTTAGTATAGTCAGATGCTACCTCATGGTAGACGGGAGTTTCTTGAAAAACTGTTATTTGGGTTTCAAGAGGCACAAGTTCCATGGCTTTGTTGCATGGTCCTTCTTTTCTCACTGCAGATTCTTCAAAGGTGATGAGTCAATTTGAACCTCTTGGATGGTAGCAAGATTTGGTCGTCTGCTACAACTTTGAAGTACACTGAGCCTGCTACTTATTATCGGCCACATGGTGTGGTTTTACCAGGTCAATTGATACGGACTGGTTCTCCTTTTTCCAGCAAGGGGCGGCAGTAACACTGTTCTTGATCCGTGGATTGCTAGTACAGGTACTGGTTTTCTGTAAGAAGGCCCAAATTCCTTCTTATCCGCTATTTTCTCTCTGACCAGATCCCCAATCTTTTGGAATCCAGACAGGTCTTGCTGGGACAGGTGGTTTTTCTTCAGTGGCTATTGGCTTTTGTATTGTGTTGCTTGTTTCATTTAAGTCCTGTAAAACAGCCAAACTGTCTTTGATATCAAAGGGTTTTTGTTCTACCACTGAAGTATGATGATCGGGGTCTTCGACCATCATTCTAGTATCAAAAAGGATTGCATATGGAGTGATTCCACCCAGAGAATTTCTTGGCAGGTTATTAAGAATACTTTGGACACTTATTAGATGTTTGACCCACCCATCACCCGAACCTCATACCCTGGTTGTTATAGATTGCTTTATGTCACGTTTTTTTTCTTTCCAGAACTGAATTTCCCTCAGGATGGAATGGACTTGAGTACCGCAATGCAACACCCATGCTGGCCATGGCCTCCTTGTAAGTCCGAGAGCTAAAAGTAGGACCCTGGTCAGAATGTAGCGTGCCGATTGTGAATGTGCCGATAAAGACTTGCAAATCTTTTATATCAGTTTGGGGGTCAGCGGAGCACTGAGGCCACATTCAAATGAATCTTGAGCATGAATCCACTGCGACCATGACATATTTATAGTTACCATCCCTCTGCAAGGGACCGCAGTGGTCCAGATAAACACATGCTAATGGTTTATCTAAAATTAGAAGGGGCGTCTGCGCCGGGTGTTTCACTGTTGAAACTTTCATTTTCTGGCAGATTTCATATTCCAAAACATAGTTTCTAGTTTGTTTCCTCATACGTGGCCACCAGTATCTCTGTTTCAATAAAGAAACTGTGGCGGAAACACCTGCTTGTGCAGAGGCAAGCCCTTCATGTGCTGCTAAAATGAGTCCTAACCTGTGTTCCATGTTTGGGATTACTCTATCCCCCATCCAGGGATTCGAGCAAACTGAACATTATTTGCATCAGTTATGTATGAGTACTTGTGTGGAAAGCCTTTTGGTAGTGTTTTACCACTGTCTTTTATTGAGGCAGTGACAGCTTGCATTATTTCGCTGTCTATTTTCGTTTTTGAATGATTGATTGCAGCTACGGAAGCCGTTTGCACAGCTGCCTTTGCGGCTTCATCAGCCAATTCTACGTGAATGCAGTCGCGCTGATGACTCAGTGTACGGATCACGTGAGTCTTTTGTAGTTCTTTCTGTAAAAGAACTACTTGTTCCCAAAGCATTTTATGCTGGTTTGTGCCACCTTTAACGTCTTTGAAACCGTTTTGAACCCAGTTCTGCAAATATTCATTGTACGACTGGACGCAGTAAAACGAATCGCACACTATGAGTGTGGAGAATTCATGATCGGTATTTTCAAGCGCCATCTTGAAAGCTTGGAGTTCAGCTCGCTGAGCTGTACAGTCTCAGAGAGATTGAGTTTTTGTGACCATAGGTCTGAATTTACCATCGCTCCAGCGACCTTTAACAATCACGCACGCAGCACTATAAGCTTGTTTTCCCCAAATTGCGGGTTGTGCTGATCCGTCTGTATAAATCATACATCCGTTATGTTCTAGAGGCAGAATTTCAGTTGGCAGAGGACATTCTTGCTCATATTGGAGAAATTCTTATGTCTTCAAGTAGAGGTCAAAAATATATTCAACGTCTGTCGCAGTAAGAGAGTTAACCCATTGTATCCATCTCGGATGTAGAGCTTTCGCATTCGGAATGCTTGCCTTTGTCACTGCCTCTAAGGCAGGTACAGGAGTAACAACTTTTATGCGTTTACCCTGTGCAAGGGCTCTCTCTCTTGCTACTGCAGTTTGAACCGCTGTCAGAATTATTTCTGTTGAAGCAAATTTCATTTCAGCTTGTGTGTATAAGTGTGATTTGTAAGCTATTGGTACCTTTTCACCTTCATTAAAGGTTAGGTATGTGAATCCGCATCTCCCTGGGATGATTCAGATTACAAGGGTGCGTTCATTTACACGTGTCTGTAAATGGGTTGTTGCTAACATGTCTGTTTGCACTGAACGCAAAATGTCTTTGTGTTTTTGAGTCCAATTAGTAGGTTTGAAATCAGGTTTGATTAATTCGTAGAGAGGTTTAACCCTTTCTGCGTAATTTAGAATGTAAGTTCTTCTGAAATTCAGGAATCCTAGAACGGACTAAAACATTTTCAGCACTTTTTGGAGGTTGGAGCAGCGTACATTTCTCCAAAAAGTTTGCTGCTATGCTTTTGCCGTCACTTGAAAGTTCGTATCCCAAGAATAGGACGTTAAGGTGGGCAATTCTTGATTTTTTAAAGTTGAATTTATACCCTTCAGAGGCAAATCCAAGTTTTATGGCGTTCACCCTGGTCATGTGCCTGTCCAAGTCATCATCTGTAAGATAGATGTCACCGACATAAGATAATGCTTCATCATCATACGTTTGTAGTAAATCTGTTACTCTGGCTGAACATAACCCAGGACTGTTCTTGAATCCCTGTGTTAGACAACAGAAGTGATGCAGTGTCCCCATAATTGAGAAAGCGGTTAAGTACATGCTTTCAGGTGCGATATTTTGGCAGAAGAAACCGTTTGAAATATCTAATGTGGTTTTATATTTTTTGCGCACAATGTTATTCATCAGTGCTGCACTGTGTGCATTTTGTACTGCACAGGGTTTGCAACAAGAATTTAAATGTCTGTAGTTCAAAACTTAAAGATATGTATTGTCTGGTTTGGAGACAGGAAACAAAGGATTGTTCATGGACGAGGTGCATGCTTCAATCACCCCCTGGTATTCAAGTTGATCTAGGATCTCCCTGACCTGTTTTTTAGATTCTTGTTTATCCGGATACTGCTTTTGAAGAGTTGGTTGATTTTTAAGTGGATCTTATGGTGAGGAGAATCCTCATCCCATTCCGCATGAATTTTGTATAATGCTGGTGCCTGGGCCACAGTCCATTTTCTGGCATAGGTGTATTTTTTATGAATCGCAATATGATTTGAGACGTGTGGCATAATGATCTCTTTGCCATGTGGGCACTCCCTGACAAATTCAGGTGGCCAGTCTTTTTCAGCCAGAAAGATGTCATAACCCTTAGATAGTTTTTTCTAAAACAGTGCTTTTATTGTCCAAGTTATGTCCCTTCTATTCGGAGTGTTACTTCATATAACTTCTGTGGTACACTAACCCTGGTATCTGCAGTTTCAATCTGAATGCATTCATTCAGGTCCACTGTCTCCAGATGATCCTTCAGGATCTTGCGAACTATGGTAACCTCTGCTGCGCTGTCCAGCATTGTCTGGGCCCACTCCCCGTTCTTGAGTTGTGTCCTCAAGATCCTCAGCATGTCTGATTTTAAGACTTGCTACCTTCTTTTTGGTAAATAGAGTTTTCTTTTTTTTCGGAATGTGTTGATCATCTTTGGACTTCACACGTTCTTCCTTGTGTTCTGATCGTCCTCTTCTTTTGGATTTCTGTGAGGAAGTCTGAAAGGTACGAGAGGAACGCGTATCAGTATCTTGATATCTATCAGGTTTTCTCAAATGTTCCCTGTTTCTGAGGTTATACCTCTTTTCAGAGGGCTCCATTGGAGGAGACCTTCCTCTTGATTGAGAACGCTTCTCTTTAGCAAGTGTCTGTCTAGAATTTTCCCACTTCTTTTTAGGAGTAGTGAGTGTGTTTTTGATAAAAACTTGTTCAGGATTTTCTGTTAGTTCGGACTTTACTGGTTTCCCTCCCAAACTATCTCTTCCCAGTTCTTCATACGATTTTTCTTTTATTCCTGCCAGTTCATATGGTTGCTCAGTTACATCAAGTTCTTTTAGTTTTTGGCAGATTGCCACGGATGCTGCTTCACCTTTAACCCCTTCGTTGCGGGGGTAAATCCCCCGCTGTGCTGGGGGGAGGGGGGCGTGCACAGCGCCCGCATGCTCATGACGAGCTGATCTCGTCATGAGCTACGGCGCTCCTGTGCTCATCACAGGTGCATTGGCTCCGTGGAACATTCAGCACAGCTGGGGACTTATCCCTGCGTGTGAGCGTTCCATGGGCCATGACGAGCTGAGCTCGTCATGAGCACTGGAGCATTCAAGAGGTTAATATTTGCTAATATTATAGCTGAGACCTGTTTGAAATGTTTCAGTAACTTCATACCGATATTTAAAGCAGGCTCTGCCCGGTATTCATTTTGAATCTGTTTCAGGACGTCTGGTATTACCACCATAGACGGTACACCATGAGTTTTTGTGTAGATTGCAGCAAAGACTGTACACAAGTGTCACAGTCCTCCAGCTGTGGTGCGATCCCAATGGTAAACAGATTGTAAGAATCCTGTGTTTCTCATGAGGTGTCCGATCGGGAAATACTGCCTTGATCGGAGTAATTTTTTGAGCTTACCAGAATGGAATTTGTTTCCTGTTTGTGGGTAATTTACCAATGACTGATTGTATAGTCTGTGGTGTAATTTTGTTTGTGTTCCCCTGATGAGGGGTGTGCTGTGGAATTCTTAAAGCAGGTTGGACTGTTAGAGTCCGCATGACATATTGTACCAATTGTCTATGTATTTTAATTAATTGTTTTAGCTGAGCTAACAGTTCTGGACCTGTCATTTGTTCTATGGCAGGATGTGGTGTTTAGCTAGCTAGTACCGGCCATGTTGTTACTGGTCTACCTAGTGGACCGAGCCTGGTAATGTGATTTTGATGTTGTAGGGCGCTCTTAAACCAGAGCTGATGCTCTTGGTAAGTTAGTGGAATTTCAATGCCCTCGAAAGGAACGTATTCCGCTGGATGTTCCTCTATCTTATAGAAGTGGAACACATGTGTTCTTGGATTTGCTTGTGGAAAGATACTCCATGAATAGAATACCTCTGTCTGCCGATATTCATGTGCCTCTATGACAAATATAAACCAACACCTCTTGGTGATAGGCCATTTTCTATGAGCTTTATAGCTATTGTTTTCCTTACATATTCCGGGATGATTATAGCATCCGCGTTGTCTTGTCGGAAACCTGTAACGTCTAAACCCGGTTGGTCTGCAGCTGCAGCTCCACTGGTTCTTGTAGGTCTACCGGTCTCAGAGTCGCTATCCAACATTTTATTGAAAGTCTTGCAGAGCAAGTTTCAAGGAAACAAAGATAAGGTGCACAATATTTTGGAACACTGTATCCTTCAACGTTGAACAAAACCAAAGCTAATACATAGGATTTTCGTCCTACTTAGTTATGGCGGATATTTTATCCTTTAACCCACTCCAGACGTCTATTCGAGTCTTTTACAGGAAAAAGGGGACCCTGTGAAAAGCACGACTGAGTTACTCTAGTATCGAGCGTTAAATTAGTGCCTTACCAAACGTTGGGCGCCATGTAGTGTACTTCCTATATTCCCAATAGGCTCTGCGCATTGGAATAATATATCCTATAGATGTAACGTAGGACTTATGTCTACTAGGTCGCTATTGAATATATTAGACTTAATTGTGAGTGTCAGCTAGCTCAGAGGTTACTAGAAACTTTCTCGAATTCACAAGAAGGGATTTAGTTTCTGACAACCGCATAAACATGACAACTTGGTTTCCCCAAGATAAAACTGATCTTCAGAGTCGTGCAAATAATAGATAGATATTTTACTCAGTCAATCGTGCATGCTTCTTTTCATCAGAGGTGCAGAGAAATAGAGAGACGGGTGTTTTCAATAAAAGTATTTATTGAACAGTCTTCTTTCTCATGCAGGAGAAATGAACTGCTACAATCGTAAGACTTGTTGTAAAGTATAATGCGTACAGTAAGAAGAGTAGGATAAAATAATACTGTAAAAGCATTGTATGGTTCCTAGACCATAGATAAATACATACAAAAATAACAAAGGCTAAAAAGTACTCAACTGGTGCTTCTAAAATACGCCTACCCCGATATACCTAACCTGAGTCTAGTATGAGGGAAGAAGTAAGTGAGGTGTAGCATAAATGTAGTATTCCTTTGCCAAGAATCTATCCAAGATTTCTCTTAGGGGCTAATCAGCTCCGTACCTTGGTTTTAGAATGAAGGAGGTCAGTCTCAGGACTCGATTTCCCAACAACCCGCAAGGGTAGCTTGGACAACTGGAACTGGATTTCTCGGTCAGAGAAAAGACAGCGTCTCTCTCAGGTCCTCTACTGGAGGGTCGGCTTCCTTCGACACTTGCTGTAGCGAGATGCGTCGGGCAAGTAGATAGTAAATCTGCTCCAAACCACCGTGTGTTTGCTTGGGCAAGTGTGGGCATATTTATACCTTAAAGGTGCCAAGATTGACTTAAAGTTGAACATAATAACGTCATCAAAGTGTCTCAGTACTTTGAAAACTCCATGAGTTCTAGTATAAATTAATATTCAAGTATGGGGAAGTCCCTAACTGCTGAAGCTGAGTTTTCCAAGAAATCGTTGTGGATTTTCAGAACTAGTGGAAGTAGCCATGCCGTATTTGGACTGCTTGAGCTATGTCTAAATATGGGTATGATTTCTATGCCTATATATGGACATGGTGATTTATACCTGTATAAGGGCATGAATCAGGAAAATTACACTAGGGTCGTAAAATGTTCTACAACAGCTTGAGCTGGTTGCTCTGTCCACTGTGATCAATAACGTTTTTTACATATAATCCAGCAATAGGTAATCACCTCTACAGCAAAGCAGACCCAATGAGTGGGGCATATTCCACCTTTCATTGATGTGACTGATCTTGAAGTGGAAGCCTGAGCTGGCTGCTCTGTCCACTGGGATCAATAATGTTTTGACATACAACCCTGAAAAGAGTAATCCCCTCTACCTCAATTCTACAGGTAGAATGAAGGTCCCTCGTCCGGTTTAAAATATTTAAAATATTTTTTTGTCTGGAGTTTAGGACCTTTTTAATTTCCTATTTCTCTTTATTCTGCCCCCTGTTGTCCATTTCCAAATTTTTAGCAGCCATCGCGCTCTGGAATGTATTGCATACTGATAGACTAGAGCGTTAGTTACTGCTCCAGCTTCAGGCCACCACTAGAGCACCTCCAGTGCGTGTGATGTGTTACCTGAGTCCTGCGTCACATGCGACCCATGTGAAGCGAAGCTGCTCTGTATATTGAAACCGGTCTCCCGCTTGGCTGTTTACCTACACAGCACTAGGAGAGACCGATTTGGGTGCGGCTGATCACCCTTGAAGAAGTTAGGGGAGGGAGGGCGGGTAATTACCTGATACGGCGTGCGAATGCGTAGACCAAAACTGGTGGAATGGCCAGTATGTTCTGGTGCCAAGTGTGTTTGCTGCAGGGGTTCGTGGCTTTTTCCTGAGACCATTTCGTACCTGTATCACCACATATCAGCACTATAAACGAGGCTGGCTTGAACTCAAGCATGCACCTTGTGCTTTTACCATTATATACCTTACAACTTACTCAATTCAATTCAATGCAATAAAACTTTATTCGGTTACATATAAATAACCAGAAAAGCACACAATAAAAACATTGTTAAAAAATACAGGGCAGATATCACTATTTACACCAATTAGCACCATTCTTCATACACAGCATAGATTTCATTGTCGTAATTTTAACATAACAATCGTTTTCCTGCAACTAAAAACTTTTTTTTTAAAGCGGAAACAGAAGCTACAATAAATACTGTATCTATTTGTTGGAGAGCCACAAAAGCTGGCCGACACAACCTCATACCAAGTGTTTTTAAGACTGGGACAACCCACCTTTTTCTCTGTACAGAGTAAGATTTACAGAAAAATAGGACATGTGTGGTGGACTGATCAGAAATGTCGCCACATGGGCATTTACATAGCTGTTTTGACCAGTCATTAATAGTTGGAAAACTTAAAGATCTATACAGAGTCCCGATGCCAAAACGCATCAGTAAAAATGTATCATAATCATTGTTTATAAGGCATAGATATGGCTGGATTTTAAAAGTTATTAATGTAAAGTTATGTGCTTGTACTGTGACCACTTACTCTCCTCACAGTGTGTGACTCCAGGGGGTCGCCCTCTACTCCTGTGCCATTTCTAGCACTCCTCTCAGTAAACTTGGTAAGGTGTGCCAAGTGGTGGAAGATGTATGATCCTAAGCACTTTTAAGGATACGCCTAAGTTTATTTGTACGGCTTGGGGCATGTTTTGCCACCACAACCATTTCTATACAGATGTGTTCACTACAGCATTTGACATAGGCACAGAATGTTTGTTAATTTTAACATTCGCACTGAGTGTTCAGAATTAATGGAACAGGGCCATTGTCTGCCCAAGTAAGAGGGTGTATAATTTATATTTTACAGAACGCTCGTGTCGCACCAAATTAGTTGTTTTTATAAGGTTATCACTGAGAGCACAATTTCTTCACTTGTATTAACTATGTTGTTTGTCTGCTTATTACTGTTCAGACTGGTTTCACAGTTTTTATTCTCTCCACTTCCAGATTCCATAGATGACCAAGTGTACTGGACTGCACCATGCTAACAGGTCGAGTAACACTTATTACAGTGGTAACACTAGGGGTATATGTGACAACAAGGAAATTAGGTAGAGGGATCCCTCTTGTCCTGATGAATGCCGGTAGAGAGACGGAATCCCTCAGAAACATGTTGCAGTTTTTACAAAGTGAAGGTGCTCCTGGCTCATCTTTATATAACAATTGTGACTTGTATTCACGTTACTTTCTTTTGTGTATTTATATTGTCTTGGAGGAGGGCAAAGTAAGGTGTTTTTTTTCTTACCCTTCTTACCCTTATCGCGTGTGCAGAGTATTCTTCAACAAAGACCCTGTTTCCCATGGATCCAGGCAGATCCTCAACACGTGAGCCGCTCTGCTCAGATGCACACAGCCCAAGTCTAGGTGGTCCATCGACCCAGTGAAGTCTCACTGGCGATCCTGACCTGGAATCCAGCATTGGACAACCTCTCCTGTCCTGACCTCCCACTCAACACCTGCAGCCTCAACCTGAAGGGTCTCCCCGACCACGACAGTAGCTGGCGAGTGAAACCCGACGCCTAAACACTCCACTGCACCGCAGTCCTCAGGCCAAGGAGTGCCCAGCTGAAGGTATCTTGGCATCCCCCACTATTCAACATACCTCTCAAGTCCACTCAACTGTCTTTTTCCCATAGGATTGTATTGGTCTCTCACTGTACTGTACTAATTTCAGTGAACTTCTAAGGTTTTTTTAAATGCTAATTTCTAACTATAACATGCCTCAAACCTATGTTTTTTTCTGTGAATTTCTAAGGTTTTTGAAATGCTAATTTCTAACTATAACGTGCCTGAAACCTATGGTTTTTTTCAGTGAACTTTAAAGTTTTTTAAATGCTCATTTCTATCTATAACGTGCCTGAAACTAATGTTTTTTCATTAAATGTCAATGTTTTTTTAATGCTGACTTCTAATTATATTGTTTATTTAACCTATACTTTTTTCCGACACCCAAGAAGGACACAACACCCACTGCCACAAACCTCAGGACCTCCCCCGTACCACCCCTCTCCCTTCTACCACCAAGGCAGAACAGAACAGGACAGTGATCCCTCAAAAAACGGCATGGTCCCTCACCCATACAATAGCTCAATTTTGAAACTAATTACTAACTTTAATGTTCCTGAGACCTTTTTTTGTGAATTTCAAAGGTTATTTAAATACTAATTTCTAATTATAAAGTTCAAAAAACCTATCTTTTTCTCAGTAATTTTAATATCCTAAAAATAATTTTAGTAACTTTTTGTTATTATTTAAACTATATAATGTCTTCTTGTTTTTAAAATATTAAACTACATATAGTATGAAAGGAAGCACAGCCCAGAGCCACATCTGAAGAACAACACATTTCATAGACCTACTGATCAAGCAGCTCCAACACCGTAGAACGCCACAAAACCCACCACCACCCCAGGACCCCCCTCCCTCTACCACTGAGGCAGCGCAGAACAAGACAGAGAACTTCCGAAAACAACATGGCCCCTCAGCCACACAATAGCTGAATATTGAGACAGGTGTGAACAAACTATATGTGAAGGAAGCAATTCACCCATGAATAACATTGCACACAATGCAAAGTGTAGCGGTGATGTGCTGGACACATCTC
Source organism: Lissotriton vulgaris (assembly GCF_964263255.1). Lineage (NCBI taxonomy): Eukaryota > Metazoa > Chordata > Amphibia > Caudata > Salamandridae > Lissotriton > Lissotriton vulgaris. Next base: position 1,208,713,032 of record NC_141694.1, read on the forward strand.
AGTATGCACAACACACACCTCTCCATGTGCACAAATAGTACTGGCGCTATTAGTGTTGTGGACAGTGGACCCAACCATGTTACGTCAAACACTAGGGAAGATCTCAGTCATGTAGCTGTGTCGTCCCCCCTGTAAGCATAAGCGTAACCGGAGTAGGCTGGTCCGACGTACGCCACTTCAGCGTAGGAGTGTGATAAATAGGCCGGAGTTCAGGGCGTGGTTCACTTGTGGGAAGGCCAATGCGTCTGCCAGGGCGGCACCCCTCACCCTGCCATGAGGCCGCTGTCGTGACCGCCAGCCTCCTCAGCTGATTACTGGCCTCCACCACACAGGCCCTCAGCGGCACAGCACCGCTGACTTATGTTTGAACAAACTACTGCCTTTGATATACACTGCGGACAGCAAGGCTCACAATTCACATCGAGTCGGATTAAAGATGACGCAGTCCAGTAGGCAACAGACATTCCTCAAGTCAACAATACGTGGCTGTGGGCCCTTCCTCACCGCTGCCTCCGGCCTACACTGCGGTGAGTAGGGCTCACAATTGACATTGAGTCGCGATTGCTAATGACGCAGTCCAGTAAGCAACAGACATTGCTCAAGTCAATGCCACATGCCTGTGGGCCCTTCCTCACCGCTGCCTCCTGCCTCTACTGGGGTGAGTAGGACTCACAATTCAGATCGAGTCAAATGTCGCAGTCCAGTAGGCAACAGACATTGTTACCGGTGCGGCCGGACCAGACAACGCATCATCGGCACAGAAGATCCCACATGTGCAACTGTGTCCTGAGTCCTGAATGGCAGTGACCCCAAGTCTGTGGCAGCATCCACAGCACCAGACTCCCTTCAATCACTGAGGCATATTTCCATATGCTAGGCCGGCGACACCTGGTGCCACTAACCCTGTACAACACAAGCCGATCCCACATGTGGAACTGTGTCCTGAGTCCTGAATGGCAGTGACCCCAAGTCCGTGGCAGCTACCACAGCACCAGACTCCCTTCAATTAGTGAGGCATATTTCCATATGCAAGGCCGGCGACACGTGATGCCACTAACCCTGTACAACACAATCTGATCCCTTATGTGGAACTGTGTCCTGAGTCCTGAATGGCAGTGACCTGAAGTCTGTGGCAGTGACCACAGCACCGGACTCCCTTCGATCAGTGAGGCATATTTCCATATGCAAGTCCGGCGACACGTGGTGCCACTAACCCTGTATAGCACAAGCCGATCCCACATGCAGAACTGTGTCCTGAATCCTGATTGGCAGTGACCCCAAGTCCGTGGCATCGACCACATTACCTGACTCACTACATTCAGTGAGCCATATTTCCATATGCAAGGTCGGCTACACATGGCGCCACTAACCCTGTACAATACAAGGCGTGACACGTGGTGCCACTAACTCTGTTCAACTCAAGCCGCAACACGTCCTACCACTAATCCTGTTCAACAGGAGCCAGGCACAATTCAATAGACAAAAGATATTGGTCCGAGTGCGGCCCCCCTGAACCACGCATCATCGCAGGGTACGTACACACTGAGCGCCAAAGGTGCACCATAAGTCATCTCAAGGAAGACTGAACAGTTTTATGTCAGCAATGAGGCATACTATCACTCAAAAATCACCCAAAAATACTTATAATATAAAAAGAACAGAACAATCAAAGTACATTAATGATTACAATGCAGTGAATTAGAAGATGTGGAATGCAAAGGCAAATATGGACATACAATATGTTGCAGATAACTGAATTGCTGTTTCTCGCTATGTCACGTCATATATACCAAGTCTGAGAAGACAGAATTGAAAGAAATGTGGGAAATAATTTCACAGAAGAAGACACTTAGCAAAAAAATGGTACAACTTCAGCTTAAAGATGCTTCCACATCGAGAAATTAGATCCTACGAATGTTCACGTCGATAGACATCTACAAGTTTAATTTCAAAGTCAAAAAGAATCATCTAGATAAGTCTAGGTCTTGCTGCGGCACGAAATGGAGTTTTAATATAAATGATATAAAACAACTTTGTAATGATATACAGTTACGTTTCTTTGTTAGTCAAGAGAAGTGTACAGAAAATAACAGTTTGATAAGTGTACGTGTTGAAGAAGAGATAGAAGATAATAGTGATATAAAGTTTCAAAAAGAAATAACAACATTTAAAGTAGTTTCTGGTGAAAATCCAAACTAAGTATACCGTCCCTCAAATCTACACAATATCCTTTTAATATGATGGCTTCAAGAACTTGTTTTATATCACATGGTGCCACTGAACCTGAACTACGCAAGCCGGTGGGGCCACCAACCTATGCACGTGGCTTTGGACCCTTGCTCGCCGCTACCGCTGGCCTACACTGCGGTCAGCAGGTCTCACAATTCAGACAGAGTCCCGATTGCAGATGACGCAGTCCAGTAGGCAAGAGACATTGCTCCTAGTGTGGCCCGTCCACACCAAGCACCATCACAGGCTCATACAGTCTCAATGCTTCCGGTGCCACTAACTGTGCACCTCAACTCAACGCCATGTGGCTATGGGCCCTTGCTGACCGCTACCTCTAGCCTACACTGTGGTCATCAGGGCTCACAATTAAAATTAAGTCTTGATTTTTTAATTTCAGAGTCCATTAGGCAAGTACTTATCACAGGCCTAAAACCTATATAATATCCTTTTAGTATCCTTGATTCAAGAACTTTTTTTATATCAGTTATAGTAGCTTTAGTATAATCAAAAATTCATCTTCAAGTGCAAGCAAACACTCAATACAAGTCTACACTGCGGGCAATTTTGGACACGCGATGCCACTAAACCCATTCAACACAAGCCGGTGACACGTAGTGCCCCTAACCCTGAACTAAACACAATCCGATCCCACATATGGAACTATGTCCTGAGTCCTGAATGACAGTGACCCCACTTCGTGGCAGCGATCACAACACCAGACTCCCTTCAGTTTTATTTGTGTTGTTTTCTTTAAATAAAATGTTTTATATGTAAATCTATCTATGACTAAGATACTTGTTTGTCCCAACCGCGCAGGGACACTTCCGGGTCCAAAAAGGTTGTTGGGGGTATGTTGGCAATGTGGGAAGAGGGTACGTTACCTGCTGATGTGCAGCGTGAAAGGGGTATCTGTCACAGAAAGAACTCTAGTATGTTTTCAGAAATGCCTCAGACAGATGTCAGCTCATGCACTGAATCATAAAATGGCTTTTCAATCATATTGGTTCACCGCAGACTGGCCTACGTCCACTCGACACAGTGGGTGGAACCGCAGGGATGCTATGTTTTTATCAAAGGAATGATTGGTACGGGCGCCCTGGTGATTGGAAGTGTGTATGCCCCACCCCCGCTGCAGTGGTCACTAGTGGAGAAGCTGTTTACGGTGTGGACAGAGATTCCGGAGGGACTGGCTGTGATTGGGGCAATTGGAATGATGTTATGCACAGCCGCATGGATAGATGTAGACCTGGAGATAACCAACCGGTGGACACACCTACTAAACTAAGCAATATGGTGCAGGGGATGGGTTGGATAGACACGTGGCGGTATCTGCACGCCCAGAAGCGGGAATACACCTATGTCTCAGCGGTCTACAAATCATTTTCTAGACTCGACTACATATTTGTCCCTACAACAGCAGTTGAGAGGATCGACTCCGCGGCTATCCTGCCGCGGGGGCTATCTGATCACTCCCCAGTCACAGTAAACATTACTCTAGACAGGGCAAGACAGCCGTTTAGATGGGGCCTCTCAGTGTGGAGCTTACAGCAGGAGGACTACCAAACACACATGGGGAAGGCTATAGCCAACTATTGGGAAGACAACTTAGGCTCAGTGAAGAATGTCACAACGCTCTGGGAGGCTCTAAAGCCAACACTCCGTGGAGTGGACATTGCTTGGTGTGCGGCGGCTCATAGGAGGCGCAGAGAGGAGCTAGTGAAAGCAGCTGCTGAACTACTTGAAACACGCTGCAGAGCGACCGGAGATGGTGGGGCAACTACTCTTGGCTCAGCAGTCTTATGCATCCCTACTGCTAGATGAGGCCCGACAGCTGTGGCTGGCGACACGGAGTAGGATCTACCAGTGGGGTGATAAGTCGTGCACAATGCTGCATAGACTCTGCCAAGCCTCGGCACAAACGCCGGTGTTACCGGCTCTTAGGGATGATACTGGGCCCCCGATTTCGTCGCCAGGGGAGCTGGCGAACAGCTTTGCTCAATACTATGCAGCCCAATACGCCCCAAGGGAATGCCTATCGGCGCCGGACATTGATACATTTATTGCAGACCTCCCGCCACGTGCCCTACCCGAAGAGGCGCGAGAGCGGTTGGAGCTCCCATTGTCCACGGAAGAGCTGGGTATGGCCCTGGGGGAACTTAACACCGGTAAGGCTCCTGGACCTAACGGGTTCCCGAACAAGTTCTTCAAGAAGTACCATCTCCAGCTAGGACTCCACTATCAGAGGGCCCTGGAGGCGGCGAGGGAACGAGGACTCCTACCGCCCGATTGGAGACATGCTGAGATTGTAGTGTTTTGCAAACCCGGAAGACCCCCAGACCGACATGAGTCGTATCACCCGATCTCGCTTCTAAATATTGAGGCCAAGATCTTGGCCAAGGCGCTTGCAAACCGGCTACTTCCCCTAATAACGGACTTGATCCATCCGGACCAGACCTGGTTTATGCCCCACAGGGCGACACGACATAACATCACGCGCGCATGTGGCAGTCGAGGCCTTTGGGGGCCTCCGGGCCCAGGCGGCACTATTCCTAGCTGATATAGACAGGGCCTTTGATTCCTTGAGCTGGGTCTACCTCTTTGCTTTCCTCTCTCACCTCAACCTGGGGCCAAGGTTCATGTCCTACTTGAAGCTACTATATACAGATCTTACGTCCTCAGTGAGTGGCTGGAGCTACGTCAGCGGTCTTCTCCATACAACGGGGCACTCGACAGGGATGCCCCCTCTCGCCATACCTCTTCGCCCTAGCCATGGAGCCGCTGGCCGCTTGGGTCTGGATGGACACACAAATACGGGGCCTCGAGTGGGAGACGGGTCCGTCGGACCGGATTGCGCTCTATGCGGACAACGTCCTGTTTTTCCTTACAGACCTGAACAGGTCGGGACCGCGAGTATTGGAAATTATGAAAGTATTTGGCGAAGTATCGGGAGTATACCTAAACCCGCGCAAATCTACCTTGTGGGTGCTGGGCGACCCTGGGGGACTCGGCTCATGGACATCGCCACTACAAATGGCTACCGGGGGTCTCATGTACCTAGGAGTCTTTCTGACGACGTCCCCAGTTATTGCTTGGGAGCGTAACATGGTTCCGGTTTGGGACCGAATTCGGATGGACATGAAGTCTTGGTCTCGTATGCCCCTCAATATCTATGGCAGGTCGGCCATCTTTAAAATGGCTGCTCTTCCACGCTTGCTATACCAGCTTCAGAACCATCCATATTTGATCCCGCCACAATGGTTCCGTCAAGTAAATTCAGCGCTAAACCAGTTCTTGTGGGGGGGGGGAGCCGTGAGAGTGGCCCTACGTACGTGTTTTCTGTCTACGTACTGCGGAGGGCTTGTGACGTCCGATATTCTGTCCTACTACCAAGCGTCCCACCTCCTTATCCTAAATGAATGGTGGTATGGGGATAGAGGAGGCCCGGCATACGCCCTCGAGAGATACCTCATGGAACCGAACACGTTGCATACCATTCTTTACTCCGCACGGCTGAGAAAGGGATTACCCAGGGCCACCCAGGTGGTATTCCAAATTTGGAGGCAGACACTGTGCTGGATGGGTTGGTGGGGTAGACTGACGGAGGAGACCCCGCTCTGGCACAACGGTTGTTTGCCGGCGCTAATGGCGCTGGAGGGCTTCCGAGGCTGGGACTCCATAGGGATCTCCACTCTAGGCCACGTCCTAAAAGGCACAACACTCAAATCCTTTCAGGAACTCAGTGAGGAGTTCCATATGCCCCGAACGCAGTTTTTCAAGTATTTGCAGTTCCGCCATGCCATTACACCTGTTCTGGAGGGCTTGGACTCTTTGCCGGAGTTTAGCCCAATAGAGGCCAAACTGTTCATGGGAGACCTAGAAGACAAGAAAATATCCCGCATCTATCAAACCTTAGTCACGCACTGCTCCTCTTCACTACAGAAACTGAGGGAGGCTTGGGAAAGAGATGTGGGGGAACTGGAGGAGGATTGGCAGGAGGCCCTTGAGGCCCCAAGAGGGGCGGCCATTGCTGTCCGCCTGCGCTTTATCCAATTTAAATACCTACACAGGGCTTACTACACCAGGGAAAGACATTGGCGTGCTGGGTTGATTAAGTCCCCTGAATGCTTGCGCTGTGGACATGCGTTGGGCACTTCCATACATACAGTGTTGAGCTGTGGCGGTTTGACTAGGTTCTGGACAGGAGTGTGGGACTGTTTGGCTGAGGTGTTGGGTTGGGACCTCCCACGCACCCCCAAACTGGAGCTTCTCCACATCTTTGATGGAGTGGGAGGCAACATCTACAAGAGACATCTGCTCAAACTGGGTCTAGTGGTTGCGAAACGGGATGTGGCTCAGGCCTGGAAGGACCCCCAGGCTACTAAGATCGGGGTGTGGAAAAAGGGCCTAGATTTTTGCATGGGGCTAGAGAGGCCAATTTTCGAAGTCAGAGGCTGCCCTAGGAAGCATTACAGAATATGGAAGAGGTGGGAAGACTACAGGGCCATATGGCTGGAACCACTAGCACTGCCAAGAGACACTAACAGACTGTTGTAGAAAGGTTCTAAGGGCGTCATGCCATGTACAGCACTATATATGTAACTTGTTATTTATTTGCAGGATGTAGATGACACTGTGCCGGGGGGGGAAGCGGGGATCCGGGTTGGAGGGAAGGGTAGTGATGGGAGGAGGGTTTAGATGGGTCGGGAGTTAAAGGTTTTGTTATATGATAAAATATGGATTGCTGTATTTGATGACAATTGCTTGCTTGCAGCCCCTCCGGGGTACGGAGTGCTGCTAACTACTGATTATGTGTGATCTATCAATAAAAAGAGTTTAAAAAAAATTGGCTTTTCAATGCTTATGTAGTGTCATTTATGAACAGTTCGCACCCTGGCTCGCAGAGGGACAGCTGCTGCCCATCCACTCGACTCACAGATGCAGTACTACGAGCTGTCTGCGTAATTGTGGCTATCCCTGCCCTGATCCATCGTATGCCACGCCACACCGATTACGTTCCGACATTGACCCACATAGCTACCTGTAGCAGGTGTACATGCTGCTGGTGTGCAGGTCAGTGGTCTAGTTGTCAACATGTCACGGCCACTCCCTGAGGGCAGGTTTGCACACACACCACACCCATCTGGCACATATGTCACAGGCCATGTGACCACGCAAATATAATGGATCGCCAACGTCACATCCTTTATTGCCGGTGGTGACTGGATGGCAGACGCTTCATTGGTATGAATCATGAAGAGTCCATGAAAAGTTGCACAGATGGGTTAGTCGCACCCTGAGCGTTATGGCCGTCATGGGCCTACTACCACGTGGCGCAGACTTGAATTGCACAGGGTTAGTGCCACCCGAAGCTTAGGTGGCCGTCTGGGGCCTACCAGCACATGGTACGGACTTGAGTTGCACAGGGTTAGTGCCACCTGAAGCTGATGTGGCCGTCAGGGGCCAACCACCATGTGCCGTGGACTCGAGTTGCACAGGGTTAGTGCCACTTGAAGATGATGTGGCCCTCAGGGGCCTACTAGCACGTTGCGCAGAGTTGAGTTGCACAGGTTAGTGCCACCTGAAGCTGATGTGGCCGTCAGGGACCTACCAACATGTGGTATGGACTTGAGTTGCACAGAGTTAGCGGCAACAAAAGTTCATGTGGTCTCTGCTATTGATGACTCAGCAACATGTGTGGGATCTGCTAGACTGCGGAGCGGGTCCACATAATGTGCACCAAGCCATAGTGGTGGGATCAGGCCCTGTAGGTTTCATGGGCCCATGGAGTGCCCACTAATGGACACTCCTGTGGCAGCAGGTAAATATTTGGTCATGGATGCAGAGGGGCGGCAGTGTCTCTCTCTCTCTCTCTCTCTCTCTCTCTCTCTCTCTCTCTCTCTCTCTCTCTCTCTCTCTCTCTCTCTCTCTCTCTCTCTCTCTCTCTCTCTCTCTCTCACGTCCCTCTCTTCACTCTCTTTCTCACTCTCTTCCTTTCTTTCCTTCTTTCTCTCTCACTATCTCTACCTTCTCCCTTTCTCACTCCTTTCCTTTCCTGCCCTCTCTTATTCTCTCTGGCTTTTTTTCCCTTCTTTCTCTGTGTCTCACTCCTTTGATATACGCATTACACACATCCTTATTTTGTGCTTTATTTTCCAAGCTGTGTCGTCGACATTCATGGTCCTGACAGGAGTTTTCCACCTTGTTGTTTTGTGTTAAGTTTGTCAAATGTAGTTTATCCTCCATATGTACGGTATTTTTTTTTTAACAAAAAACAGTAGTTAAAGTTTTTTGTTGTTAGTTACTTAAATGCTGTGTGACTCTTTCTCGTTCTTATTACTGGTATTTCGTGGTGTCCACCATGGTGATAAATTTTGGGGCAGTTATTGCGGGAATACTGGTGATGTCTGCAGTTTGCACCAGCTTCTAAATAGTGTGTTAGATTTGTCTTAATTTTAGTTGCATTAAAGTGCTGATAATGAGATGCAAAGTAGGCGTTCCCGTGCAAAAAGACACAAGGTGCACTGTTACGATTTATTCTAAATACTAAAACCCTGTAATGAATTGCACTGTGGCTGCATTTACAGTGTACCCAAAAAATCAATGAAGAAATCTCATTGTATTTATATTGATTGGAATAGTGAGTCAGGTGCTGAATCTTGATGGGATACACTGCCCAGTTTGTGTATTTTTCTGTAAAAGAAAAAACCACATCACAACTTTCACAAAAAAAGCCAAAAACTGTGATGCAAAATAAATTCTGGTGATAAGCCGTGTTAGCACAAGGGATTTTACACCTACTCTCTTCTGGTGTTAAGCAAGAGGACTACCTCCAACATGAAAGGGAACACAGTCAAGAGCCACACCGGAACACCCACAGGTGCCATAGAGTCAATGAGCATGCCACAACACTCATTGCAACAACCCCAGGACTGTCAATGCCCCCAAACCCGCATCTGAGCAAATGTGTCCATGTGGTCATTGTATTACCACAATGGGCAGGGGCCCTGCAGCATCACAGTGTGCTGTCTTCAGCAAACATTACCATGTCACCTCAGCGTTGGCAGTGAGCCTGGACATGAAGCTACGCACTCATCTTCCTGCATGTGCAAGCAGCGTGTGATGGTCCGGCGTACACAAGACAACGCAGGGGTGTGCCTATCCAGCAAGGGGAAAGGGTTTCTTGGACATGCCTGTGTGCAAGAAGTGCGGTAAGTGTGTCTCTGTGTTCTGGTGTGGCCATCGATGTTGTAAAGTGGCATGCACCACCTCCAAACGGCAGTGTTACGGTGAGGTTGGAATGGCGCAGGACATGCTTGAATAAATAGGCATTACAATGGTATGCCGTAGGAGTGCATGGGATACACCAGCGCACTGCACAAAAGTGTGGTGGCTCGTGGGAGGGAGAAGCAGCTGTTTGGCAATGTAATACACAGTGAACCCGCCCATGTGCCACATGTTGGGCATCTCATGCATGATGATCAGGGTCGCAGACATCCCACAACACCCAAAAGAGGCCTTTCTGCACATTCTCTATGAATGCAGCTACAGAAGTTACTGTAGGGATGAAAGGTTCTTCGTCCGTGCTATCTTGCGAGCATTTGTGTCCTGTGTTCGATTGTGCGAATGTTTGTGTTTGGACAACATTGTGTTGGATGTTGGTTTACTCTGCTTTCTATGTGTGTGTGCTGCATTGTGTATGAGATGTCCCTTCATGTGAGGTTTTGTTCACCCTTTTCCCTTTCAGGCAGTATAGTTTACACTTCTATGCTTGTTCAGTGTTGTGATGTTGGCGGGCTGTGTGACTTGTGCTCCTTGTTCGTGTGTTTCATTTTGGCCGTGGTTTGTCTGTAGTTGTGCTGTACTTAATTGTGCATGTGTGCCACTGTGGCCATCTCCTGCCGTCCCCTCACTCCCTGCTTGTTCCTCTTCCTGGTGCTGTTGTGTCTGCAATTTTCTTTCTCCACACATAAATACATGTAAAGAACACATTAGAAAAGTTACTTGATTCTTTTAGATTGCAAGACTTCTCTCTATTGTATTTGTTTTTAATTTTTCATATAAACAGTTTTTTTAATATTCAAGGACACATAGAAGTCAGAAGTGCAACATATTCTATCAACATACTTTCTAGAATATTCTACAACACGTGCAGGTTAAAAGTTCACCAATTTTTTTAAACCTAACAATATGTTTTTCGACATTTTCTCGAACATTTAACGGCACGTGCAGGTTAAAAGTTCACAATTATTTTAAGTTGGAACAGTGCCTTCCAAATACAAGTAGCAATATGGTTGAATTGAGCAAATTTTATCTAAGTATGGGCGAATTTTGCGAATTTGCGGTTCGCGAATTCAAGCGAATTTGCAAAAAAATCTGCCAATTCGCGGATTTCCCTGCGAAATCGCAGATTTTTTGGCAATTGCACTATACTCAACTGAAGTACTTTCTACTGGCTAATCAGTAAGTGCTACCTCGTTGGGTAAATGTATTGTGCTTTTCCTACACTACAGCTGTGTAAAGGCCCAGTAGAGTTGTCTCCAGTGACCCCGTGTGTCTGTAACTTTGCCACTGCGCCCATAGGCGCAGAGGTCCCTCGAGTGAGCTGTCCATCACAGTGGGGTAAAGGGCGGGAAGAGATTGCATAGCCTAGTGTGTGTGGGGCCAGGCTTCTGTGCGAGTTCACATGCCTCTTGTTTATAAAGGTCAGAGACCGATCAGAGCAGCAGATGAGGAGAAAGCAGCCTCCTGTTCACTGGAAGTACAGGGGGATTGCGCTCGCGAAACTCGTGGATGCCTAGACCTCCATCACGGATTACAGCTATTTGTAGACGATAGAGTTGGGGAGAAAGCACACCTGCCTAGCATCAACCGTGCTCACTAGATTCTTGGGCTGATTAATAATGCATTACTGAATTTGAGCTTCAACTCGGGCACCTGCTTTATTTATATCTGTAAGTGCTTTCTGCTGAGGTTTAATTTTTGTGACAGGAGCCTCGTTGCCTAATTGTAACTATTCTCTGACCCTACTTCTAGGGTCAGAGCAGGGTCAGAGAACAGTTGCAAGTAGGCAATGAGGCGCCGCTCAGGAAGCACTTACAGGGTTACATCAGGTGCCCAAGTTGAAGTTAATTTCTTTGTAACCCTTTTGTAAATGGTTACAAAGAAATTAGCTTCAACTTGGGCACCTGCTGTAACCCTGTAAGTGCTTCCTGAACAAAATTCGCCCCGCTCACGGATTCGCGGATTGCGAAATTGCAGAAAATCCGCAAATTCCGTGAGCGGAACGTATTTTCGTCCCATACTTAATTTTATCCTATAATATGCACTCCACGTTTAAACTACTTTTTCTTAACCAATCACAAAGATGCTTTTCCACACAATGAATGTGCACCCTACTTTTGAAAAACAATGCTTTTCATCTCCCAATTAGTCATCGTTTTGTATGGGGAAAAAAAGAAGTTCCCCATCTTTAAACATATTTCTTATTCCACAAATGGACTGCATGAGCTACAGACATCTATCCATACCTCCCAGCCATACCTTCAAAATGCTAGTGTGGATTGTAGGACATAGATATGTATTCTGGTGCAAAAGGTCTGCAGAACAGAGACTTATTGACTTAGACCTAGGTTTAAAAAATGTGGACATTAAATGGTTTGGACAGAGAGGATTGAAGTGGCACCAATTGTTGCCTTTGGTTAAAACCTGTTTGCATCTCCAACACCCTGACCTCATGATTGTGCACTGTGGTGGAACCGACCTAGGCACATTGACTGGGGTAGGTTTGGAAATGCTAATGAAGGACACCTTTAAACAATTGATGTTGCTTTTGCCTCAAACTGTCTTTGTATATTCCAATGTATGCCAAAGACAGAAGTGGAAATGGTCAAATCAAATTTGTCCTCAGATAAAAAAAATCGAGGAAGAATGTCAACAATGCTGTGTCTGCATAGCTCAGAGACCATAGAATGGGGTCGATCTACAACAACAACATACGTTTTGATATGGCTAATATCTACAGAAGTGATGGAGTATACTTCACAGATCTGGGAAATCAAGTTTTTTGGAATAACCTGAAGCAGTGCATCCGCACTTATATGTAGCTCCAACTAATAAGCACAAGGGCTCCTTTTAGAGCCGCCTTATATTCCCAATATTGGTTCGCAGAGTGACAGCTGCGATACGGCTAGCATAGGGAGACCAAAAGGCCGTCGAGCAGGCTCACAGAGGGAGAGCTGCGGCCCGTCGTCTCAGCTAGCACAGCGTGAGCTAAGGGCCATCAGCTCGCAAAAGCACAGCAGTGTGCTGGCTCGCAGAGGGAGAACTCGGGTCTAACTCGCAAAGGGACTAAAACGGGCCAACGGCCTTGCTAGCAGTGACACACCTATCGCCTAATAGACTGACTCGCACGTGAACAGCTAGGGACACCTCAGCTCGCAGACACACAGCTGCAAGCTGACAGACTGGTACTGTTTTATGCTTTAGGGTAGTACAGTAGTGTTTGTGTACTGTAGGAGATTTGTGCTCGACGTTGCGTTTTAGGGTTTAAGGAAGTGCAGTGGTGTTTGAGTAGTGTAAGAATCATGCTGCAGGTAGTGTTTTAGAGTTTACAACAATGCACTAATGTTTGGGTAGTGTAAGGGGTCATACTGGGAGTACTGTTTTGGGTTGTAGGGTAGTGCAGTAGTGTTTGTGTAGTGTAGGGGGTCATGCTGAGAGCAGTGTTTAAGGGTTTACGGCAGTACAGTGTTATTTGGGTAGTGTAGGGGGTCATGCTAGGAGTAGTGCTTTAGGATTTACTGCAGTGCAGTGGTGTTTGTGTAGTGTAGGGGTCGTGCTGAGAGTAGTGTTTTAGGATTTAGGTTCCTGCATTGGTGTTTGGGTAGTGTAGGGGTCCTGCTAGGGGTAGTGTTTTATTGTTTATGACAATACAGTGGTGTTTGGGTAGTGTAGGAGGTTGTGCTGGCTGTAGTATTTTACGGTTTAGGGTAGTACAGTATTGTTTGTGTAGTGTAGGGGGTACTGCTGAGAGTAGTGTTTTAGAGTTAACGACAATGCAGTGGTGTTTCAGTAGTCTTTGGGTAGTGTAGGTGATCATACCGACAGACTGACTCACAGAGGTCCGAGCCTATAGACGGGCTTCTAAAGGCATACCCGCGTCCTGCTGATATGAGGAGAGGCAGCGTGAAAGGCATATCTCACACACACAGAGATGCCAGTGATGCCTCACACAGGTAAAACTGCGGACCCAATGGCTTTTACACCGAGACATGCGAGCTGACGGAGTAAATCACAAAATGGCTGTCAACACTTCCTGGTTTCAACCGCTCACAGCCAATGAGCCGCACGCACGTGCTTGTAACCCCTCACCCAATAACATGTAAGAATTTTCAAATATCGATATCTGCAAAATGTAAAATTTCTCAGAAACTACTGAACGGATTTATAACATTTAAACATAAGTGTGCTTTCTGGCCCATCACCTTTCTCCCTGCCAAATTTGGCGTAATTCTGATCAGCAGTTTCACCTTTAGTCTTCCGTATGGAAATTGCATGGAGAAAACACGTTTTATGACCCTTTTTTCTCAGCCCCTTCTACACCATTTACCCCCAAATTTTCAATATAGGAGGTAATCGAAAAAAGAGAAACTTTTCAGATAATTTCATAAAGATTTGTCAAACGACGCCAAAGTTACAAGCACATAAAAGACTCCCGGAGGGGGGCCGCACAACCCCCCTCCCAACATGAGTGAAGCCCCGGGGCTGCGCGGACTCCAGCGGACCCATGCAACCCATGCAAGCCCCTGCTATTATTTTTTAAGAAATACCCCAGAACCTAGCCCACCCAAGGGCCTCATTAAAATGAAACGGGAAAACCCACAACCCTAGCCTGAGTTTCTGCCAATTTTCTTTTTTTTAAATGAATTTTGGACCCTGGGGGTCCTTCTGGGACCCCCTCAGCAGGCCTAGGGGTTCAGGGTGTTTCTATCCTACCCCCTTCACTTGTTTTCTACCTTTGTTTTTCTGTTTTCGGGTGACTCGCTTCTACCGAGCCACAAGATGGCTGCCAACACTTCCTGGTTTGGAGTCCTAGCAGCCAGTCAAAGTGAAGCTCGCACACGTGACCTAGGCTCCGCCCAGATATCAAAACTATTTTTCTAATTTCTCAGTAACTACAGAACCAATTTACACCATTTTTAAAAAGGCCTCTTTCTGACCCAAGCACTACTTTTCTGCCAAATTTGGAGTTGTTCTATTCAGTAGTTTCGGCTGTAGCCTTGCACAAAGTTTCCAATGGGAAAATGATTCTTTCACTCTTATTTTTTGAATTTCTCAAAAACTACTGAACGGATTTATACCCTTTAAGAAAGTTTGCTTTCTGAACCAAGCTCTACCTTTCTGCAAAATTTGGGGTAATTCCATTAAGTAGTTCGGGCTGCAGCTCGTCGCAAAATTTCCTATAGAAATTAACATGGAGAAAACAAGTTTTGGGACCCCCTTTTTTCTCAGCCCCGCTTGAAAAATCACTCCTGAACTTTCAGGATAGGAGCTGACCTGGATAGAATTTCTTTTGGGAACATTTCAGAAATATTTGTCAAACAACGCCAACGTTATTAGCAAATCAAAAAATGTTTTTCCTATTGAAACTAGGTTCTAACTATAACTGCTTACTGGCGACCGCCAGTAGGTAGTATATATACATATGTATATCACTGAAAAAAACATAGGTTTCAGGGGCGTTATAGTTAGTAGGACATTTTACTCATACAAAACCATGGAAATTCCCCTGTTATAGTTAGTTCAGCTAACTATAACTCGATCGCCCGCAGTGCACTGCTGATGACGTCACATATTACATCACTCATGACATGGTCAGTGACATCACTGATGACAACACTGATGACATCTCAAATGACATCACTGATGACATCATCCAGTGAATGTGTGTTTTTCTGAACACCAAATATGTTTTATATATGTATATCTCAAGGTTGATGGAAACATAAATGGGAATGTAAGTTTCTAAATGGATGATTTGTTTTGTAAAATTGATTGTATAACTGACTGATTAAGTGTTTCTTAGGGAATACATGAGTTAGCAAGTAATGTTCAAATATGTACATATCTGTATCAGTCTCTCACCTTGTGTATAAGTGGCTGCATGGGTTGGTCAGTAGCTACATTAGGGTCTACATGGGTTATTAGTTGTTTATTTGAGTGACAGTATGAGTGTCTGAGTGTGTTTATAGTTCAGTGGGGGGTATTACTTAGCGCATAGATGCATGAATGAGTCACTCACTGTTTGCATTTGTTGAAGACAGCATGTGTGCAGGACAGTATGGCTGGATGAGTGCGTGTATGGGTGTGTTAGTGAGTGAATGACTGTCTCAATAGTGTCTTTAGGAGTAACTACATATGTTTTAACTAGTAGATTTGAGTTTTGGTGTATATAAGTGTGTATATGTGAGAGTGAGAGATTGGAAGAGTTTCTGTATAAATAAATATGTGTTTCTATAGGTGATTGTTCAAGAGAGTATGTATGTGTACGTTTCTGTAGAAGTAAGTGTGGTGGTGTGTGTATAACTGTATATGCAAGTAAATTGATGTTTGATACTTTATTTGCATGTGTGACTATGTATGTGAGTAACTCTATGGATGAGTGACGGTGTGTAACAGGATGTATAGGTTTTTGAGTACATATGATGTGTGCGTACATGTGTGAGTGACTGTATAGGACTGTTGCTGAATGAGTGGATGTGTGTGTGTAGAACTTGGAATTACTGAATAGGCATGTTGGAATTGGTATTGGTGTGTCCATTGTTTTAAACATGTAAGTTTCTATTTTTGAGTGTGTGTATCAAAGGTTATATTAGGGTGAGAGGAGGTCTGCTATTCTATCACAAGGATGATGTCATCAGTGATGTCATTTGAAATGTCAGCAGTGATATCATGAGTGATGTCACTGACCATGTCATGAGTGATGTAATATGTGACGTCATCAGCAGTGCTTTCCGGGCGCACAAGTTATAGTTAGCTGAACTAACTATAACAGGGGAATTTCTATGGTTTTGTACGAGAAATGTCCAACTAACTTTAACGTCCCTGAAACCTATGGTTTTTTCAGTGAATTTTTAAGGTTTTTTAAATACTATTTTCTAACTTTAACATGCCTGGAACCCATGTTTTTTTCTGTAAATTTCAAAGGTTTTTTAAATGCTAATTCCAAACTATAACTTGCCTGAAACCTATGGTTTTTTAAAATGAATTTCTAAGGTTTTTTAAATGCTAGTTTCTAACTATGCCTACAGTGGTAGGACATGTGAAGAAAGGCGAAAAAATGCACAGAAAGAAGCAAAAGAAATGCAGAAAGAAGCAACAGAAGTCGTCAAAGATGAAGAAAAGAGCAGGAAGAAGCAAGACATGTGCAGAAAGAACAAAGGAGCAGAAAGAGGCCTTGTTACAAAATCATCCTGTGCCCACAACTTTTTCAGATGGGTACTGGTGTTAACTGACTCTGACTAAGTATGGGTGAAATTTGCGAATTTGCGGTTCGCAAATTCGTGCAAAAGCGAATTTGCGATCCGCAAAATTCGCGAATTCGTGCGAATTTGCGGATTTTTTTTTTGCATGTTCGTGGGGTTTTTTGCATATTTGCGGGCCGCTTCCAGCACACCGACCGCTAAGTTACCCATGCGGTCGTACATGGGCACGGTCATCTTGTGCGCGTTGCGTATTTACGTTTCCGGGCACTATTGGCAAGCTTGCGTTGTGTGAGGCACGCTATTACGAGTTTGCCTGTGTTTTTGCGTGCTCGCAGGGGAAATATCGCGCAAACTTACCCACGTGGTCCTCAATTGGTGCGGCCATCTTGTTTTTCATTCATTGCTATGGTTCTGGGCATGGCTTTTCTATCTTATTTTAATCTTTGCAATCCTTTGTTTCTTTGAACTTTTTGCTGCTCTTTTTGGCTCATTATCTATCTCTATAATTTGTCTAGATCTATATTTTGTGTTTTTTTCAACTTTTTGTTACTTTAATAACTACTTTTTTTGTTTAGCTCTCTCTTTCATATTTTTCCCCCTATTCTTTCCGTCTTTCGCCCAGGACCATGGCAAAGGGAGCCGGGAAGAGTATGGGAAGGGTCCCGCACCCCGCACCCGGCTCCCATGCGGACGTTTGAGGGGGGTGCAAGTGGTGGCCAGGGAGATTTTCAACGTGGTGGAGGTGGCCGCCCTTATATTTTTGGTTCTGCGCCACCTCCCTAAGACTGTGGCACCAGGGTGCAGGCCCGGTCAAGGGTATGGCCTCCGGGAGCATCGCCAACAGTGGCATAAAGTGTGCAGGGCCATGCGGAGGGAGTCGGGGGTCCGGCGCACCTACGACCAACCGACGCACCGGTGGGCTAACATCCTCGACTGGGAACAGGACCTGCTCGACCTGGTAGGTGTGGAGATCCCTGGCCTTGGTGAGTAGCTATTTAATAACTACTTTGTTTTCTTCTGCTCTGTGTTATATTGCTAATCTATTTTTTTCCGGAAGAGTACGAATGCTGCTTTGATTACATTGCAGGTAAATTAATGTTTAAATAGCTTCTGTCATTGCAGTTGCTCGCCTGGTAATTTGCGTTGCTACTATGCTTACTTGTTTGAAATGTTTTGCTCATTTGAGGGCATAACTGCGTAATGCTAGAGATAATAGAGACTCAAGTCTTGTCCTTCTTTGTACTCCTGCTGCCACTAAGAAGAGATAGTGGTGGATTGATACGTTGAGTATATTATTTATTTGTTAGTTGTCTGCAATCATGATGACGGACTGTGTCTTTCACGTGACTTCTCGTGCTGCTGAGTGATGGCAGTCGTAGTAGAACCTTTTTTGTTGTTGGTGTAGTTAGTGAATTACAGAACTTTCCTATTAGACGGTCTGCGAATCCTGCAATACTGTACTATCCTCCTAGTTTACCAGATCAGATAGGTCAATACATGTAGTGCAATTGTTGTTAATTTGTTTTCCCGAGTTAATTTTAGATTGTGTTCAAACAAATCAAATATTTCAAAAAAACAATCATCCATGTTGTGTTTCTTTATTTCATGATCATCAGCACCTCCCAGGGGCAAGGCGACAAGCACCATTGAGACTCCGGTGGAAGAAGGTGGACAGTCACACGATCAGTCCCTTGCAGGCTCTTCTGCTGGCCCCAGTAAGTTGTTCTATTGTTATATTAATGCTTATACTTCCCTAACTTTTACAGCTCCTATTCATTACAAACTGTTTCCTAATTCTATATTTTACAAAATAGTCTTTGATCTCCTTTTATTATAGACTACTTTCTACATTCTTATTCTGCCTCTACCATCACTCTCTGTGCTACTACTATTTACAATTATGAGTCGGTCTGTGTAGGTAGCTAAGCTTGCCCAGTCGGCAAACAGTGTTAAACAAAACTCTGAGCCAGCAATAGCTCTAGGCACTGAGTGCAGTCATCTGGGTTGCCCTTGCTGTCTATACCAGTCTTCTTAATGTAAGTGCTTTGACAATTTCCAACAACAAAATGTCAATGTTTACACCAAGAACAAGGTAGCAGTTGCCTTTTTGCTAGGAGCTCATACCATACCGCTAGTGTTTCAGGGACTATTCTGCACATAAAGAAGTATGGGTAATAGAAATAGGACATTATTGATGATAGGTGCAGTTTGGTTTCCACATACCTCAGTCCGAACAGAAGTTGAACCCCCAATCCCCTGACCGACTATCTAGTGTGTCTGACCAATGATTTTACGTTCCAGAAGAACAGAAGAAGACTACCGCTGAGTCCCAGCCTATCTGAGTCACTGCAGTAGTTCAAACCCTTCCGCTCACTCACTCGTGAACAAAAACCGCACAGTTTGTTAGTTTTAAAGTTTTATTTTGAATTAAGAAATGAAAAAATGATTTCTTTATTTTTAATAGCGTAGTATTCAGAGTGAGCACTGCTGATAGATGACGTTAAAGTTTAAACAAAATTCCCATGAATCAAATTACTTTAACGTAATAGTTAACAGACACATGGAGAAGTGTGGCTCAGTGGTTAGAGGCGGCAGACCCGGAGGCTGAGAGCGGCCGTGGACCAGGGTTCGATTCCCGACGCGGCAGGGTCTCGGGCTCAAAATTCCACGGACTCGTTAATTCTCGCGCCGGTGCCTACTCAACTCACGGGGTCACACTCTGCGACTCTGGGCAATAGCTTGCTTAATCTCCACTACGGCCCCTCGCGGCGGGATGCCTGGCTTTCACCTTGTGGATACCCTGCCGGGGGTATCTCACAGGGGAATACCAGGACGGGTTCCCTAAGCAAGCGCCCTGAGACCTTCGGGTGATTTGTGCGCTATATAAGTCAAATTACATTACATTTTTTACATTACATTACACATGAAATTATTAGAATAACTGTGCGGGAGCCCCCACCTTCTTTAAAGTACTTAAAGTACTGCTAGTGATGACTTACTAGTAGTTGGTGAATCGTCCTGTTGGCAGAAGGGCAATGTAATCTTTCTGGAATTAGAAAAATGGTGCACGTTAAGCAAGCATTCATCAGTTGTTCTAAGAAGTGTAGCATTTAATTGAATAAGCATATAAAATGTAAACACCCTCCCCAAAACCGTTACTTTTTCTCAATCCCAGTAATAAAAAAATGTGTTATGTAAAATTTTCTTCCATTACGAGACGAAATAGGGGGTTGTGTATGGCATCTGAAAATATGACATGTTTTTTCTAGCCGTCACAACATCTGATGCGGCACAGATGACCATCAGTGCAGGGGCCAGCAGTGTGGAGGGGTCCACTCTAGGGGCGGATGTGGCGGCACCACCAGGAGGAGCTGGGGGGAAAGGCTCAGCGGCGGCGGACGGTGGTAAGTTATTATATTCCTTACTTATTGAATTTTTGAGTAGGCTCGCAAAGGAGTGTATAATAACTGTACAGTACACAGTACACTAGTACAAGTACACTGTACTATTAAGAACAGTTACTAATTTAGAACTACTTATTTGGCTATCACGGAGAAGACAGTCAACCTTGACTTGTAATAGCATTATCGGCGGTACTTCTCGGGTAAGCAATTGCCCCCTCTGTTTGACTTCAACTCAGCTGGCAAACATTTATTGTGAAGCCAAGTCATATCAGATGTACTTTAGGGATGTGAAGAATGAAAAGTGAAAGAAGGGTGAAACGAAAGAACTAGCGAGTCTTAACATTTATGACTGTAAAGAATGGTGTTTTTGAATGCAAGTCAAGAGAAGAAGACAGTGGTTTCCAAAATATTATGAAAAGGGTGTTAGTTGGTTGTTGAGAAAAAGAAAACTTGGTACATTTGAGACATTAAGAAGAATGATAGACGCCCATTGGAAGCCGGGATGTTATCTTCTTTTTCCTCATTGATAGCAGAGGTGTATGATGTAGTAGAGCAGAAGCTGAGTGGAAGAAGATTGTTACTTTGAACAGCATGTCTGTGCCAGAGTAGCAAAGCTGAGGAAATCTAAATACTATAACTTGTGATTGTTCACAAATACTCCCTGCCTTGACTAACAGTACAGTGCTTTACTTTGCAAGCACAGCATCTATTGTGTATGTATTGTATAGTTGACAACATTGGTAAACAACCTTTACAACAAAACATTTACAACGCACTACCATTACGACTCAACTTTTACAACGCAAACCATTACAACGCATTGCGCTGGGGGGCGCTCTAGGATGGGGAATAAGTTTAATGTACTATCCAAAACCTTCCCTACTATCCACGGGGACTGGAGTTGGAATAGTAAATTAAACTATTCACTATCCAGCGCCCGAAGCACTATGCGTTGTAAAATACATGCGTTGTAAAAACTGCGTTGTAAAGACATGCGTGGTAAAAGCATGCGTTGTAATGTCATACATCCGACAACATTATATCAAGTCAAGTCCCTTCCTCCGGCAATTATGGGTACCACACTCACTCCCTATGTTAATAATTTTATTTCAGCTGTGTCATGGGTGGACTATCACTGTAGTTCACTCAATCTATCAAAACAAAGCACCTAAAGTCATCCATCATATAACCAAAGATCATGTGATCGGCAGGATAATGATATATGATCAGAATTGAATAATCTTCATTCTTCTTTTGTAGTAGTCAAGGCCCGGGGGGCAGTGCGAAAGATATCATTGCAGTGTGCAGTAGCCCTTGATGTAACCGAGTATGGCCAGCGGCAGTGCCACCCCTATAGAAAAGTAAGAGCTTTCTATCCCCACCTGCATGTACTGCTTAAAGTACTGTGAGTCTGCGTCATCATGGCTTGTGTCTGTTGTTCTTCGGTGCAAGCTGAGTGAGCTGCCATGCCGGCAACCACAAGTTCACGTGCCAGTAATTTCTTTAGCAAAACAAGAGAAAAAAACAGAAGACTTTTTTAGTACTCTCTGACTATGTATGTAGTAGTGAGTCCATCCATAGTCCTGCTAGTGGAATTCCTGAAACTCCCAGTAATGTCACAGGCCTACAAAGACGGCGGAAAGATACATGCCAAAATGTTACACTGTGTTTGCTACTTGCTGGTGTTACTGAGAGTCAGCATTCCATTGAATTATTTTGACTTTATGTTAAAGACTATTGGCTACAGTATTTTTCTTTCTTTCTACATATAGATGCGTCTCCGAAAAAGCTCACCAGAAAGGAGATGGCTGTTCGGGCCAGGGCCCATAAGCTGGAGGCTATTTGTGCCGAGTATCAGTGGCTGTGGGCTCAGGAGCAGGAGGAGGAGACAGCAACCACTGCATCCTCCTCCAGTATCCCCGGGTCCACCAGCCAGAAGCCTCCAGCCAAACCGAGCTGTGGCCCGACAGCCTCCCGCTGCCGCCGCACAGCAGCAACACAATCAGCTGCCCCCTGAGAGCCTGGATGGTACGTCAGCGCTGCCTCCGTAAAAGAGTGGACTACCTGGAGCGGTTGGTCGAAAAACATCAGCACCAGCTCCGGGATCTCCGCAAAGAGCTACGGGACGTGCAGGATCAGCTGCCCACACTACACCACCGGAGGAAGTGACTGTCCCTTGCCCCTTTTTTAAAGACTGTTGGGGGGTGGTAATTGGGTGTTTGGGAAAGGGGACTTTTGGACTTTTGGACATTGGTTGGGGTTAGGCAGGGGAGTGAGTTGAGTTAATTTATTTTATTTTGTGACTACCTCCATATATTTCTTAATAATTATTTTTCATACCAAAACATAGTATACACGTTCATATTATTTTGTGTGGGGGTTGGCGGTGGTTACTGGACGTTTGGTTTCTTCCAACTTACCAGCATGAATGAAACATCTAGTCCTGAAATGTACCAAAGTACCAGTAACCGAGTTAGTGAATTTAGTAGCCCTACTAGTACTTTACTAGTAGTACTGGAAGTCTCTGCTCTCCTCCCAGCCCTAGCCCATTATTCTACCTCTACAAAATGCTTATCTTACCTGTGATTCGTGTTTGAGAATACGGGTAGCCACAGGGCTGCCTGCATGGCAAATGGTGATTAAGGTTGGTTGTTGACTTGAATCCTCGACGGGTGAAATATAATTGTTGTGCTGGTAGTAATAGTGGTACACACTGGCAGTAGCAGCATATGAAAAAAAGGAAATGAAACATTGAGTGGCCTGAGCGTAGCATTAGAAACAGTACGATAGATAGTACGCTACAGAACAGTGCCATAAATTGTAGCCTAAGCAGTGCTAAAGAATTCTAAATCTAAGTTCTAGTTTCGTGGACTATGGCTACTATAAGAAATATTATGAGGGCAAAGGATACTTGAACATAAGAATTAACCATTTGATTCGTCATGTGTACGAGCATGACGTTTGATGCTCAATCCACGATGTCGCACATGAAATTCCATTTTCCAACATTTTACTGTTGCTTAGACCTTATCTCCCCCTGCAAGTGTGTGGAATTTCTCGTTGTCATTTAGTCATGAAAAACAACACAGCCCGGGGGAAGGGGGTTAGGGTTTTTGAAGATTGGATGGGAATGGTTTTTTTGGGGAAAAGTTTTGTGGAGAGAAGAAAAAAAAACACTGCATGGACAAACAACAAATGAAGAGAAACAATTGTTTGGATTCAAAGATATCCATAAATCTTTTAAGGGACATAAAGGTAGTGGACTACTGCATGCATGAAGTTGTTTGCTAAACGGATGGTTACTGAAAAGTTGTACTTACTACATCTTATTGGTAAGCATGAGGAAACAATTTGACATTGACACTAGTACAGGGCTGCATTAATTACGCAATTTCACTTGCCTTTCTGTCCTCATAGAGAATAAACACTTATTATTAGTACATTAAGTTAGTTATAAAAATAGCAAAGAAACATGTGAAATAGCTGGAGAGATGACTTTGAAGCGGAAAACAAAGATACGCACCTAGTCACATTCGTAGAAGTTCAAGTTTACAACAATTACATTTAAAAGATAAGGAGAAGTTAAGAGAGAATACTGTAATTTTATGCTGTAGTTGTCCTGTTGAATTGGTGAAGTTGCATGCATCCAGCCATTCCTCTTATTCGTGATATACTCCTCCATTCCATCTTACGCTCCGTCGATCAATATTGGTCACCAGACACACTGTCCACTGGCTGCCAGATGAGTAATTGTGGATTGCGTCTGAGTTCATTGTATGTTCCATGGCACATGTTAAAAGCCGTCCTGTAATTTTTGATGGAAAAAAAACAGGAAGTGAACCAGTTAAAAAAATCTAAGGTGCACTGTGTAGTGCAAAAATAACACTTTCAGTTTTCAGAGCTGACATTATTATTACATACAATCATCACTTCAAAAGTGTGTAACCTGGTTCTCCTTTACAAGGATAGTAATAGTAACTATGCTTGAATTCTGCAGATCCACCATGGATTTTCTAAAAAAAATTGCAAATAAAATTAGACATTCCCAGGAGTGCTCCCAGACCCCTGAACCTAGTCGGCAAAATGTAGAACACCCCCCAAGTAGCCCCCTAAAAACATGCAATACTGCTACCAGGTTGAACCCTAACTTCAAATCGTGCCAAAAAGCACTCTGCAACTAGGCCCAAACCCCCCTTTTCCACCATGGATTTTCTTCAAACCAGACCCCTGAACCGAGTTTCAAACATGTAGAACCCCCCCAATTAGCCCCCTAAAATCATGCGATAGTGCTACAGGCCTAAGTTCAAAACGTGCCAAAATGCACTCTGCAAGTAGGCCCAAAACCCCTTTTCTACCGTGGATTTTCTTCAAAGCACTTGCAATCAAAATTAGACATTCCCAGGAGTGCCCCTAAACTCCGTAACTGAGGCGCAAAACTATAGAACCCCCCAACTAGCCCCCCAAAAACATGCAATACTGCGACGGGGATGAGGCCTAGTTGAAAATCAAGCAGAAAGCGGACTTTGAAATTAGGCACACAAGAACCCTTCTCCACCATGGATTTTCTTCAAAACACTTGCAATGATAATTAGACATTCCCAGGAGTGCTCCCAGACCCCTAAACCCAGTCGCAAAATTCTAGAACTCCCCAAGTAGCCCTCCTCAGAAATGCAATTTTGGGAAAAATAATAATAATTCACCTCAGATTTTCTTCAAACCACTTGCAATCACAATTACACATTCCCAGGAGTGCTCCCAGACCACTGAACCCAGTCGCAAAAATGTAGAACACCCCAAGTAGCCCCCAGAAAAAATGCGAAAGTGCTAACCCTAACTCCAAATCGTGCAAAAACGCACTCTGCAACAAGGCCCAAACCACCCTTTTCCACCATGGATTTTCTTCAAAACACTTGCATTCAAAATTAGATATTACCTGTAGTGCTCCCAGACCCCTGAACCCATTCGCAGAAATCTAGAACACCCCCAAGTAGCCCCCTAAAAACATGCGATACTGCTACCAGGTTGAACCCTAACTCCAAATTGTGCCATAACCTACCATTCAACTATGCCCAAACCCCCCTTTTCCACCATGGACTATCCCAGCAGTGCTCCCAGACCCCCAAACCCACCTTTTAAAACCTGGAACCCCCTCCAAACGCCCCCCAAAAACAAGAAAGTGAGCAAAAACTGAAAAACCTTTTCACCATGGATTCCATTCAAAACACTTGCATCCGATATTAGACCTTCCCAGAAATGCCCCCGGGCCCCTCAACCCACCCGCAAAAAGGTAGAACACCCCCAAACAGGCCAAAAGCAAAAATGGAAAATGTGGCAGAACCTTTTTGGCCTACCAGTCAAAATCACTCCAAACGCACTCTGCAGCTAGGCCCTAACTCCCCTTTCCCACCATGGATTTCCTTCAAACCACTTGCAAAAAACATTAGACTATCCCAGCAGTGCTCCCAGACCCCCAGACCCCTCCCCAAAAACCTAGAACTCCCCCAAATAGCACCCCAAAACAAGCAAGTGAGCAAAAACTGTAAAACTTTTCCACCATGGATTTTATCCAAAACACTTGCATCCGATATTAGACCTTTCCAGCAATGCCCCCAGACCCCTCAACCCACCCGCAAAAAGGTAGAAAACCCCCAAACAGGCCAAAAGCAAAAATGGAAAATGTGACAGAAAATTTTCGGCCTAATAGTCAAAATCACTCCAAACGCATTCTGCAGCTAGGCCCTAACTCCCCCTTCCCACCATGGATTTCCTTCAAACCACTTGCAATCAAAATTAGACTATCCCAGCAGTGCTCCCAGACCCCCTGACCCCCCCATACCCCTAGAACCCCCAAACAGCCTCCCAAAAACAAGCAAGTGAGCAAAAACGAAAAACTTTTTCACCATAGATTTTATCCAAAATACTTGCATCCGATATTAGACCTTTCCAGCAATGCCCCCAGACCCCTCAACCCACCCACAAAAAGGTAGAACACCTCCAAACAGGCCAAAAGCAAAAATAGAAAATGTGATACTTAGAACATTTTTGGCCTACTAGTCAAAATCACTCCAAACGCACTCTGCAGCTAGGCCCTAATTCCCCTTTCCCACCATGGATTGCCTCCAAACCACTTGCATTCAAAATTAGACTATCACGGCAGTGCTCCAAGACCCCCAGACCCCCCCAAAAACCTAGAACCTCCCCCAAACAGCCCAACAAAAACAAGCAAGTGAGCAAAAATGGAAAAACATTTTCACCATGGATTTTATCCAAAACACTTGCATCCGATATTAGACCTTCCCAGCAATGCCCCCAGACCCCTCAACCCACCCGCACAAAGGTATAACACCCCCAAACAGGCCAAAAGCAAAAATAGAAAATGTGACACAGAAAAGTGTGGAGAAGTGTGGCTCACTGGTTAGAGCAGGCAGACCCTGAAGCAGAGGTCAGACCCGGGACCAGGGTTCAATTCCCAACGCGGCAGGGTCTTGAGCTCAAAATGTCCACAGACTCGATAATTATCGCTTCGGTGCCTGACCTAATCATGGGTTCACACTCTGCAACTCTGGGCATTAAGCTTGCTTAATCTCCACAACGGCCCCCCGCGGCGGGATGCCTGGCTTTCACCTTGGGGATGCCCTGTAGGGGCTATCTCACAGGGAAAAGCCAGGACGGGTTCCCAAGGCAAGCGCTTAGAGACCCCTGGGTGATAAGCGCTATATAAATCCAATATACAATACAATACAATACAATACAAAATATTCGGCCTACTAGTCAATATCACTCCAAACGCACTCTGCAGCTAGGCCCTAACTCACCTTTCCCACCATGGATTTCCTTCAAACCACTTGCAAACAAAATTAGACTATCCCAGCAGTGCTCCCAGACCCCCAGACCCCCCCAAACCTAGAACCCCCCCAAACAGCCCCCAAAAAACACGCAATACTGCTGGGCCTCGGTTTAAATTGTGCCAAAACGCTGTTTGCAACTAGGCCCAAACCCCCCTTTTCCACCATGGATTTTCTTCAAACCACTTGCAGTCAAATTTAGACCTTCCCAGCAGTGCTCCAAGACCCCCCAACCCACCCCACATATCTAGAACACCCCCAAAGAGCCCCCCAAAAACATGCAATACTGGTATATTCAAAACATGGCAAATTGCGCTGTTCAATAAAAAATTGCTTTTTTCAGCACTTTCACTACTTCGATCCTCTTGAAACTTAACGGGGCACTTGTTCCAGCGATTCCCAAGAATCTCAGGCAGGCAGAACAAAATCGACCACTGTGCTCTTTGAAGAAGAAGAAGAAGAAGGTCTATGACTAGCTTTCACTTAGTTTTCACCCAAACACACACGCCCACAAAACACCAGAAAAGGCCAAAATTCTGCCAATTCTGGACCAAAGAATGCCAAACCCCCCTAAAACCTTGTCAACATCATTATGAATGAGCCTGCATTGGGCCCTGAGCCCTAGACTCAGCAGCAAACCTACCAACTTAAACCCAAAAACTCTAGTAAATCGCACTGAACCCTAAACCCTAGATATGCTTTGTCTGTCTGTGTCAAAGAGCCTAGGTATGCTACATCAAGATGCTTCACTCAGTGGTGCCTACCTTGACCGTCTGTATGGCCCTGCCATAAGCATGGGCCAAAAATCCGTTCCACTCAAGAATTTGCGATTTTTAGGTAATTTCGCGAGATTCGTGAAAAACCAAAAAACAGCAAATTTCGCACACATAACAGATGTTTGGCCCAAGCTTGAGGCAGTGCCATGCAGACAGTCAAGGCAGGCACCACTGAGTGAAGCAACCTGATGTAGCATACCTAAGCTCTTTGTCAGACAGACAAAGCATATCTAATTGTTTGCAGCAAGCCACATAGCCCCAATTTTACATGAACTGCTGTCTGGAGTGGACTCTGCCTGGCATAACAACAACAGTACAATGCCTCGCCCTCGACCACGACATAACACAAATATACAGACATGTAGTTCTACTGTAGTAGTTGTTGTAGACTGGTTTACCTTTTTGCCACTCACAAATTGGCCATAGTACTTCCGTAAACCGATGCTGATGATCCATCCATCCCAGTGATTGACTGTAAAGATAAAAGATATATTATTTAATCAATCATCATGGTATATTAGCAAATGAGTCCACTCCAAAGACATTTAGCATATTGTAAAATGCAACAAAGTGGCCCCTGAATTTGAAGTACAATTTGAAGTAAACAAGGTAAAAAAAAAGAGTAGTAGACATGGTACTGTGTAAAAGATTAAATAATAACTAAGACAAGACATATGATTAATTTCATGCACAAAAACAAACAAACAGCAATTGGTTTCATCAGAGCCAGACAGCCTTTGTTGTCCACTGCATGCCATCTTCTCAATTATTCATTACCTGTTCTACTTTTTGTCCGTATCTTCTTCGGAAAGTGAGGGCCCACAGGGCAGCCTCTCCTGTCAATTTCAGGAGTAACTCTGTCAGCAATCAGCAAGCATGTACTCAGTCAGTAATTTCAGTCCCACTTAAGGGGACTCGTCTATGAAAACAAAGTTTCTTTATTGTTTGTAATCCATCCATCTGCCTTGAGGGAAATGGATAGGTGGAGTCTGGAGGAGGAGGATAGAGGAGCATGATTGAGTTGTGAACTTGTGAACCTCAGGAATGCAGACTGCGGCACCTTCAAATCAATAAGGAAAATAAGATGGAGACAGTGCCGCTGATGGACTTGTTGTGAGAG
Source organism: Lissotriton vulgaris (assembly GCF_964263255.1). Lineage (NCBI taxonomy): Eukaryota > Metazoa > Chordata > Amphibia > Caudata > Salamandridae > Lissotriton > Lissotriton vulgaris. The sequence goes on from NC_141694.1 coordinate 1,208,741,889, forward strand.
TTTTGTTGTGGTAAAAGTTGCAAAACAAAGAAAGACACACAGGAATAAAAGTGAATAAGAACGAAAAAGAAGGAAGTTATTTTCAGGCCTCGGTGTCAGGGAAATAGAGCTCGTCCTCAAACTCTATGAATTGAGACGGGAGTAGGTCAGCTAACAGAGAAGAACCTTCCGTCACCTAAGTCGGTGTCCTCTTCTTCCTGCGTGCATTCACGTATTTTGTAATCTGGTGGTATGAAGTGCTGATTCATCTTGATCAGTGTTAACCTCTCCACATTTTTGGGTGAGAGGCAGGTCCTTTTTGAAGTTACAATGGCACCAGCAGCACTGAAAACATGTTCAGAAGACACGCTTGCGAGTGGTCAAGACAAATAAATTAGAGCCAGGTTGGTGATCAGTGGCCATAGAGTCCTTTTCCCATACCAATACAGCACTGGGTTCTGATTAACAAAGACCTCTGTTGGGTCATTCAGATAGGCCTGCACCATCGACTCAAGGTTTTCCACGGTTGCTCCACTTTGCGTACCATCTGTGGCCTTTGCAGCACTGGAACGAGCAAACCCTTTTTGAGTTAGCCAATCCGCTTCCGACAATATTATGGCTGGGCCTGGTGCAGGTGAGGATGAGGCGGTTGCTGCTGGTGTCGTTAACAGCTGTGAGGGAAAGTGACTCCCTTCGGCCACAGATTCAGAAGTGGAACTTGACGCCGGATGGCCTGCTGATTCAGTTGGACTTCTGCCGGCTCCATGAATTTTCTGCTGATCTTTTTCGAACCGAGTGGCTGACACAGCTAGCCAATGTTTGTACTTTGAAACATCTGCTTCATCAAAAGGAATGAGTGCTTTGCTGGCCACTGCCTTTTTGTGCCGTGGATCCAGAATAGTGGCAAAAATGTAATGTTGTTGTGTATGTATGTTTTTAAGCCTTTCATTGTCAACTAGGCGGCTTAATACTTCTCTGCCAACTAATATGCATCTTGCTTTTCAGCATCATTTCTGAACGTTGAAGACACCGCCTTCAGTTGGTGCTCTAGCATGACCAACAATGGGATAGCTTTGCCCAAAGAACAGTCCTCTCTGCTGACTTCACGTGTGAAGATCTCAAAAGGACGAAGCATGTCTGTCAGGCTTGCAACTAGCTTCCATTCCTCCAACTCTAGCCTCATGTCTTTTATAGTAGAAACCCGTTGAAAGACATACTCATTGATTACGATGCATTGCTCAGACAGACGCTCAAGCATGTAAAAGGTTGAGTTTCAACATGTTGTCACCTCCTGAATGAGACCTTTGACTGGTAGTCTACGTTCATTTTGAATGCTCCTCAGCTGCTTCCGGGCCTTAAAAGAATGGCTAAAATGTGTGCAGATTCTTCGGCAGGTGGTTAGTAACTTGCTGACTGTGTTTTCATTTTTCAAGAAATCTTACACCACGATGTTAATACTGTGCGCCAAACCCGGCACTCTGAAATAGCCACCTTGCTGCATGGCCTTAACTATATTACTGCCATTATCTGTGGGAACATAACCAACTATGCGATTTCTTGGATGCAGCCATTCAGAGACCTTCCTATGAAACTCCTCCAAAAGGTTAGGTGCAGTATGAGTTTTCTCCATGGCATACATGGCTAATGTTGCATGTTTCTGAGAAGCTTGAAAAAGTGTGTCTGTGTCAACACCTGCATTTGTTTTGTCTCTAACCCCTGCAAAAGAGACCCAGTGTGCCGTGATGCACATGTAATCAAGGGCTTGGCAACTGGTCCACATGTCTGTTGTCAAGTGGATAGTGTGAACAGCACTCTTCTGCAAAGCTACCCCAATCACCTCCAGCACACCTTGATTTAGTGCTGGAAACGCAACTCTGGCAAAATAGGACAGGCTAGGAACCTTCCATTTAGGGCAGACTGTTGCCACAAATTCTAGAAAACCACCGCTTACACGAAAGAAAAACGGAAAAGGTTCAGCGCTAGCCTTTTAGCCAGCTTTGCGTTATACAGACGTACCGTTGGGTGGTTGCATTCAAATGGCACCTCCGACCAAAACATTCTGCTAATGGTGGGCTGGGCCATTTTACGTGATGATGAGGACTAATTCAAACCAGTTAGGCCCAGTGATGTACTTTTTCACATTGGTGTCTCTCCCAGACTCTTAGTGTGCCTCATACATGTTGCAGGGGTAGAGGGTGTGGGCGATACCACTGCAGTGCTGCTGCCAGGGGTACTAGGTGTACAAGAAAAAATATCTGTCGCTTCTTCACTTCCCCGCTGCGCAATCAACCCCTCGTCATCATCAGATGCAATATCATTGTATACATTTGGATTTGTTTTTCTTTTGGCTTCCTGGATCTTACTTAGGTGCACCTCCCACTTGATAGTGTAGTGTTTTTTGAGATGACCTCTCTGGCCACCGGTACCATAGTTAGTACCAAGCTTACCCCGACTAACTAATGTTTTACAAATCAAACAAAGGACCGGTTAGGGTGAAAATGTCTGTCTGCTGCGTGACGACTGTGATGAATGGGTCATCGTCAGACTGTTCATCAGCAGCAGAAGACACAATTTCTTGTTCGTCGTCATCACCCATAAGTCGAAGCCTTGCGGGAGCCTTCCTTTTAGGCCTAGCTACCTTTGTCGGCTCATGGCGTGCCTCTCTCTCAGACTGCATTTGTGGGTTCCAATCAAGATCAAGGTCATCAGAATGAAGGGGGCTCGAAGAAGAACTTGTAGTAGTAGTAGTAGCCCTCCTTGACCTTTTTCTTGCTCGGGATCTGGAAGACAATGGATCATCATCAGGAGGAGTGGCTTCCTCTGACGATACCTCCGCTTGAATATCAATTTCCTGATGTGCCCCTACTTCTGGAGGAACAAGCGTTGTAGGCAGTTGTGCCGCTCCATAAACCTCCAGTTGCACCTCTCCATGGACCTGTCCATGCGCCTCTCCTTGCGCATCTACTTGCGCCTCTCCTTGCGGCTCTACTTGCGCCTCTCCTTGCGAATCTACTTGCGCCTCTCCTTGCCCATGTACTTGCGCTTGTACTTGTTGCACCTGTGGCTGTCGTTCCGGCAATCGTTGTTGAACACTCGTCAACTGAGTTACACCGGGCATGGATTTGATAGTACTTTCTTGTGATGAGCCAACATCACTGTTCAATGGTGATTGAGAAAGTAAAATGGCTGCCTCAGCAGCACTCAAGGTCTTGGACCTAACTTGGCGTGGTGGCACTAAGCCCAATATAGCGGAGGTGTTGCTTCCAGCTTGGTCCCCGGCAGACACAGCTGCTGCTGCAGGCGTAGTTTGTTTTCCCCAAAAAATTTGTGTCGGTGGGCACACCAGTCTCCTTGGTAGGTGGTGCCACTTGCTTCTTCTGCTGCTTCTTACTGGCAGCGGCACTGGCAACTTCTTTCACTGAGGCGCTACGGCCACCTTTCTTTGGGCCCATCTTCTTCAGATGTCAGAACAGCAGGCCGCAGTTGCACGAGTTGCAGAGTTGTCTTGTCTGTGGCCACACGTGATGTCATGTGATGTTGTGCTGCACACACCACTGCAGGACTTCTTCCTGGCACTGGTGGTTCTCTTGTGCACCTAAAAGCAATGGAAGCCAGAGGAACATCACTTAAACACCCCAAAAAGCCGAAAAAAACACAAAAATGACCACAATCCAATGCCATCCATGCCCTCAATGATTTTTAAATTCAAGACACCCCACAGAAAGACTTGGTCCATGCACCACTGAGTACCCCTGGGCATAATGGATGAAAGCAAGGCAAACTGGGTGCAGGCCTGAGCACACTTCCTGGCTCCATAATGGCCCCTTGAGCCTTGACCCCCACCACATGGCCAGGCCCTGCCTGGACCAGCCCTCAAAGTGTCCCCCACCCACATGGCCAAGCCTCAACAGCACACAAAAAGTCAAAAAACACACAAAAATCACCACAATCCAATGCCATCCATGCCCTCAATGATGTTTAAATTCAAGACACCCCACAGAAAGACTAGGTCCATGCACCACTGAGTACCCCTGGGCATAATGGTTGAAAGCAAGGCAAACTGGGTGCAGGCCTGAGCACAATGCCTGGCTTCAAAATGGCCCCTTGACCCCCACCACATGAACAGGCCCTGCCTGTACCAGGCCTCAAAATGGCCCCCAGCCACATGGCCAGGCCCCAACAGCACTCCAAAAAGTCAAAAAACACACAAAAATCACCGCAATCCAGTGCCATCCATGCCCTCAATGATGTTTACATTCAAGACACCCCACAGAAAGACTTGGTCCATGCACCACTGAGTATCCCTGCGCATAATGGTTTAAAGCAAGGCAAACTGGGTGCAGGCCTGAGCACACTGCCTGCCTTCGAAATAGCCCCTTGACCCCCACCACATGGCCAGGCCCTGCCTGTACCAGGCCTCAAAATGGCCCCCATCCACATGGCCAGGCCCCAACAACACCACAAAAAGTCAAAAAACACATAGAAATCACCACAATCCAATGCCATCCATGCCCTCAATGATGTTTAAATTCAAGACACCCCACAGAAAGACTTGGTCCATGCACCACTCACTACCCCTGAGCCTACTGGCTAGTGAGGCTTTACAGGCACCCCAAAATAAAAAGAAAAATCAACATATAACGGTGAAATAAAATTCCATGACATAAATGAGAATTAAGTAAAAAGAAATCACAGAAACAGTTGTATCATGCACCCATGACTAACCCTGGGCCTACTGGATACTGTGTCTACCCACAGTATATATTTTTTTTAAGTTGTGAAAAAAGTTTTAAAACTGTAGTTGCAGCAACTGCAATGCCCCAAACAAACAACACCAACTTACTTGTAAAATCCCAAGTCCAAAAGTGATCCAAAGTCCAAAAAGTCCTCAAATACAAATATCCAGCAGCAGCCACAAAAAGTAATCCTTCCAGCTCCAGATCCAAATCAAAAGTGACCAGGACATGGACAAAGTACTGGGAGGAGCCTGCTGGACAGGAACAGGAAGTTGGAGACTCTGGGGCACTTCCTTCCCCCCCCCCAAAAAATGGACTCCTTGCACCAAAAAGTGCAGCCAAATGTCAATCTGAGGAGTTTTTCTGATCAAAATCATCATTTTCAGAAGGTTTATGCTTCCTGCGGTGCATTTCTTGTGCAGAATTGCAATTTTTGCAATTTCGGGAAAGCGAGCTGTTCAAATCTCCCGCCGGATGTCACCTGCGCGCCACATTTACGTGTTCGCCATTGTTTACTCCCGCAATGCGTAATCACGGGCCCTTATGACGTACTCGCGTTGTCAAACTCTCGCTGTGCAAGATGGCGAGCCGCGATGACGAGCCGCGATGACGTAATTGCGTTCGAAAAATTCTCGCGCGATCACGCAGCAAGATCGAAAATGGCGCAGCACACGCAAAACGGGAGAAAAACAACTCAGCGGACTCAGAATCACGGTAAGTCAACGCCGCGCACGCAATATTGTATTTTTCAAGCGCGACCAAGCAAAATAATTCGCAGTTTGCGAATTTGCGGATTTTTGGGCAAATTTGCGCGATTCGAAGACCGTGACTTTGCCAAAAATCTGCACATTCATCGAATGAAACAGATTTTATGCCCACCCTTAACTCTGACTAACCAGGCCCAGAGCCAGTGGTAGATAAAATACACTTAGAATACAGTGAAAACGCCTACATACACTAGGGAACACTATGGGTTTGGGATACCCCTGTGATTAGCATGACCTCCTCTGTAAGCCCCTAGTACATAATAGGGCAGAGGGATTAAAACTACCTTTTAAAACGGGCCACGGGGTCCGTTTGCACACTGGTGAAGGGAGGGGGGTAGCCTGAGGTGACATGTGTGCAAACATGCCCTGTGGACGTTTAAAGTTGGGGGATAAAGTCTCCTTGAATCCTGAGGGTCCCTGATGGCCAACTAACCCACCAGGTATGTCCAGTAGGTGCCGCAGAGTTGCATGGCAGAGAGGTGTAAAATGGGGCATGGCCTCAGACCACCTTTCTGCAATGCGGCTCTGTGGTGCTTACTGGAGGTACATGATGGGCTAGTTGGACCCAGTGACTCTCAGGATTAAAGGGGACTTAATTCCCTAACTAAAATGCGCCACAGGGCGAGTTTACACACCTCACCTCAGGCCCCGTCCCCTCCCTTCACCACTGTGTAAACGCACTCTGTGGCCGTTTTAAATTGGGAGATTAAGTCCCCTTGAATCCTGAGGGTCCCTTGGTCCCAACTAGCCCACTAGGTACCTCCAGTATGCGCCACAGAGTTGCATTGCAAAGAGGTATAAAAAGGGGCGCTGCCTCTGAACACCTCTTTGCAACGCAGCTCCCTGGTGCATACTGTAGGTACCTGGTGGGCTAGGTGGCCCCCAGGGACCCTCAGTATTGAAGGGGAATTAATTCCTCAACTAACAACTCGCCAGGGGGCACGTTTGCACAGTGGTGTGGGAAGGGGGCTGGGCCTGAGGTGAAATGTGTGCAAACACGCCCTGTGGCGCTTTTTAAGTTGGGGAATTAATTCTTCACCAATCCAGAGGGTCCCTGGGGGCCAACTAGCCCCCCAGGTACCTCCAGTATGCGCCAGGGAGCTGCGTTGCAGAGAGGTGTTCATAAAGCCACGCCCCTTTTTACAACACTCTGCAAAGCAGCTCTGTGGCATTTATTGGAGGTACCTGGTGGGCAAGTTGGCCCCCACGGAACCTCAGGATTGAAGAGGAATTAATTCCCCTACTTAAACCGCGCCACAGGGCGTGTTTGCACACATGTCACCTCAGTCCCGCCCCCTCCCTTCACCACCGTGCAAATACACCCTGTGGCGAGTTTGTAGGTGGGGGATTAAGTCCCCTTGAATCCTGATGGTCCCTGGGGTGCAACTAGCCCACCAGGTATCTCCGTTAAGCCCCACAGAGCGGCGTTGCAGAGAGGTGTAAAAAGGTGCGTGCCTCTGAACACCTCTCTGCAACGCAGCTCCAAGGTGCATACTGGAGGTTCCTGGTGGGCTTGTTGGCCCCAAGGGACCGCCAGTATTCAAGGGGAATTATTTCCCCATCTGCAAACGAGCAAGGTGGGCGCGTTTGCACAGTGCTGCAGGGGCGGGGTCTCCGGAGCGATGCCTGTCTTTTTATTTTTAGGATGGGGCTGTGTGGCCCCCCATCTTTTCCTATTGTATTGGCCCTAGGGACCCCATCCCCCAGGGCCTGACCCCTATTTTATTTTATTTATTTTTTAAATTAGAAGGGGGCGTGGCCCCCTCACAAAGCCATATTCAGCAGGGGACCCCATCCCTCGGGGCATGGCCAGTTTTTATTTTTATATTTTATTTGGAGGGGGACTGTGTTGCCCCCTCCTCAGACCATTTATGGACCGGGGACCCCATCCCCCAGGGCCGGCTTTGTTTTTTTTTATTAACAGCAGCTGGGCGGTCTGACTTGTAGGTAGATTTTTACACGGGATGAAATGACCCATCTTTGCCAGGCTATCGACAACCACTAAGATGCAATTGTATACCTGGTCTAAGGGTAGCCCCACTATGAAATCCAAACTGATTGTCTACCATGGTTGAGATGATGTGGGTAATGGCATGAGCTTCCCTTTGCTCTTGTTCTGTTCCCCTTAGCTCGGGCACATGTCTTGCATTGTCCCACCCAAAGTTCCACATCTTTTGCCATCCCTTCCCACCAGAACTGTTGGTTTACCAAGTTCAATGTTTTCATGTTTCCAGGATGACCTTCTAGTACCGCAGCATGGCACCAGTTGAACGCTTTCAACCGAAGAGTCTGGGTAGGCCAATATAGTTTGTTATCATACATTGGGACACCATGTTTAAGGATTCAATTAGCATTTTGCTCCGCCCATATCTGCCACTGAGCTGGAGACCGATTGTTCGTGACTTGTTCAAGAAACTGTCACACTGTGACTGCACATAAGACGATTTCTGGATTTATGATTGCGTTTGGTGCTTCCTGCTTAGGGAATGCATTGTCGTCTTGTCTGGACAATGAATCTGCCTTTTTATTGTCTGATCCTGGGCTAAAAGTAATCAAAAAGTTAAACTCCGCAAAAAACTGCATCTGCCGTTGTGACAGATGCCGGGCGGTCCTCATGAACCGGAGGTTTCTGTGGTCAGAGTAGACAGTTATGGGATGTTGAGCCCCCCACAGGTAGTGTCTCCATTCCTGGAATGCTCTTTTGATTGCCAAGAGTTCCTTCTCTGCCACGGTGTAGTTTAGCTTGTCCTGTGTACTTGTCTCTCTGGGACAACACCGCACCAATAGCTACATCCGAAGCATCTGCTTCTACCACAAATGGAATGACTGTTTGAGGATGATTTCCCAAAATGGAAGCAGTACAAAATGCCTTTTTTAGTTGGATGAAGGCATTCATGGCTTCGGCTGTCCAAAGAAAAGGCGTTCTCATCCTCAACAACCTGGTTACTGGAGAGGCCAACTGTGAGAATTGTGAGATGAATCTCCTATAGTATTCGTAGAAACCCAAAAAACATTGTAGATCTCTCACATTCCTAGGAACAGGCCAATCCTGAACTGTCTCCACTTTTCTCTCTGACACCCTGAACCCTTGTGGACTTAAAATGACCCCCAAGAATTCCACCTCAGTAACACTGAACTCGCACTTACTTAATTTATAATACAAGCTATTGTCTAGTAGTCTTTTGAGTAGGCGTCTCCAAACCAGTCCTGGAGGGCCGGATCCATGCCAGATTTTAAAAATACCTACATGTATCTCAATGGGGATATCGAAAAAATCTGGCATGGATTCGGCCCTCCAGGCCCAGTTTGGAGACCCCTGCTTTTGAGAATCAAGATGACATGGCTCACATGTTAAGCATGAGAGACGGAATGGACCAGGATGTCATCAATATACACGATTACGAACTGGTCAATATAGTCTCCCAGCACATCATTGAGAAAATACTGGAAAGCCGCCGGGGCAGTACACAACCCGAACAGTATAACCAAGTATTTAAATAACCCATACTGGGTTTTGAAAGCTGTCTTTCACTCATCCCCCTCGCGGATTCTTAACAGGTGATAGGCCACCCTCAGATCCAACCAAGTGTAGATGGTGGCCCCCTCACTTGATTAAGCAAGACAGGAATGAGCGGAAGAGGGTATTGATTCCTCAAAGTGTTTTTATTCAAGAGGCGGTAATCGATACATGTCCTCAACTCACCGTTGGATTTTGCCATGAAGAAAAGGGGAGAAGCTGTTGGGGAACGAGAAGGACGAATGAAGCCAATGGATCTGAAATGTTCCATATAATCTCGTAGATGTCTTGTTTCTGGTTCAGATAGTGCGTATACTCTACATGGTGGAAAAACGGCTCCATCCACCAGATCAATGTGACAATCATAGTCTCCGTGCGGAGGTAATCTTTCTGCCTTCACTTCGCATAATACCTCTTTATACAATCTGTATTCAGATGGCAGTTCAACATCCTTCTCGGCTGCGGTAGCAACCTGGTATATCTGTGCTAGGGCCAACGTGTGTGATCCGTTGTTTTTCATGCAGTTAGCAAGGCATTCAGTGTAGTGAAAGCTAATAGTCTTAAGTCTTCTTTCCACAGTAGAGTTATGTTGCCACAATGCCCAAGATTACATCATATTCAGGTGCCTCGATAATGTTCAGGGTGATATCTTCCACATGATCTTGAGGATGTTTCTTGAGGACCAACTCCACCATCTCGGTGTGTTCTGTAATAGGGCCTGATTTCAGAGGGGTACCATCTACCACTAATACTTTCTCAGGCTTGATGCTAGACACTCTCCCTAACCCCAGACATATTATTAAACCACAATCGATAAAGTTGCCGATGGTGCCTGAATCGATCATAATCCATACCTGATGTTGTTGTTGCCCTGTTCTAATCATCATGGCCAGTACTATGTGGGACTCAGTGGTTTTTATCTCGGTGACCGCCAGAGATGGTAATCTCCACTCCTTCTCTTCCAAATCCTCCTTTTTCAGTGCTGCGGTCTCGGCACGGGAAGTAGCTAGTTCCTGCTGGATTAGAACCAAGGCCTGTAACACATCATCTAGTGTTGCCGTCTTTGAGAATATCCCTGACCGGGAGGAAAAGAGTTTGTGGGTACGTGATTCTGTCACGAGTTCCCAGCTCCTCAGGATCAGGGCGATGCTCAAAGGGGTCCACCTCCTGACTTCCCCACACTCTGACTTATGTGTATACAGAGTATAAAGGCAATCAAGCGAGGGATAGGGTTAGGGTAGTAACTGCAGTGGAAAGGGAGACCTGCAACAAAAAAATTCAATTAATATGGTACAAATAACAAACTACTCTTATATATTTCTCACTAAAGTCCAAACCCTACCTATGGATAGGATATTTCCTGAGGTGAACCCTTTTTCTTCCTTTCTCTGACAAGATACTTCTCTCACCATAGGAAGTTGTTACACCTGAAAAGCAGACACACTTTGTTAGCCTCAAACCACTGTACCAGGTATAATGCATCCATTCTCTTCCCTAATGGTAAATACCTACCCTCTGTTCATCACCCTTTAATCCGACAGAAAATAAGGCAACTCCAGACCAGCTAATTGTTTCTTATTACCAGGAAAGCACTATTAGGACATTCATAAACATAGTTCTGTGAAATGTTAAGAGCAAACACTGTTACTGAGAGTACAGCTGAAAACAGAGAGTATCACCATCAAGCACCTCCAAGAAAGATCAGATGATCAAATAGATTAAGAAGGCAATTCAGAGTGCTCTTGCAACAAATATGAACAGAAAAAGCCAAGTCTTTTTTTCTCCAGATATTCACAAATGACGCTCAGAGAGCTTACCGGACCTCCGATGGCAATCCCTGCTGAAAACTGAGTACGGGAAAAAAGAGCCCAGCAGGAACCCTTCCTAAGATTTGTAGCCATGATCAAAAGGAATGCAGACCGGAGGGAACAACCAGCATTCAACAGAGCCTCCAAAGAAACTGACCTCTGCCACAGCCGCAAGCAAAGGAATCCCGGGAAGTATGCGTCCACGCACAGCTGAGCGAAATGCTTCAAAAGGGGCTAAAGGCAGAGCCAGGAAAAGCAGCAGTCAATTCCCCTTCGCGTCTCGGCCGAGAATGCGAAGAAACCCAGCACCAAGTGAAGTAGTGTGGCTCACTGGTTAGAGGCGGCAGACCCGAGAGCAGAGGACGGCCCGGGACCAGGGTTCGATTCCCGGCGCGGCAGGTTTCTGGACCAGGGTCAGCGGACTCGATAATTCTCTCGCCTCGGTGCCCACTCTGATCAGCGATCACACTCGGCAACTCTGGGCATTAGCTTGCCTCATCTTCACTAACGGCCCCACCAGACCGCCGGGGATGCCTGGTCTCACCCTGGAGATACCCATTAAGGGACCATCTCTCAGGGAAGCCAGGAAGGGTTTTGCAGCGGTCGAAGCGCCTTGGGACCCTACGGGTAAGTAGTGCGCTATATAAATGCCAATACATTTACATTTACATTTACATTTACATTTACATTTACACCAAGACGAGCAGCGTGTTTCAGAGCAGCTACTCTGAAACGGAACAAAACTCCTTTAATAGAATCACGTACAACGCCCCCATGCGTTGTACGAGATTATAATGGCAAGGTCCCTCTCAGCAGAATGGCATCCTGGGATATGTAGTTTTGGCACAAGGCGTATGCTAATAAGCAATAGAAGGGGGCTCCCCGGGGGTAACTAACTGATATAGGCAGGTCAAAAAGGGGGAAAGCAACTGTCAATAGAACAAGAGAATGTACCCTGCCTTTTGGTATATGGGCCCTAACCAGAGGGTCCCACACTGATCAAAGAAGGGGTGATTAACCTGGGAGTTGGAACTGCGCACTACACACACAGGGTCAAACCAGAAAGACTCAACAGAGCATATTCAGGATATATTATTTTATTTTCTTTAAATATGTTTTTTTCATTTTTTAGAATAAAGATATCAAAAGACATATAAAAATGGAGCAGTGCTTACAAGCTACATAATGCATAAGAAACATAACAAAAACATATAGACTAATGAAGGACAATAAGAAAAAACAAGGGGTTAATCACATTCAAACCTGCCCAGTAACAACCATACTTCAGACACATTATCTTCTGTACATTCTCTCAAGCAAGCCTTCCAGGAATACGGTCTTTTGTCCTAATTACATCAGGACCCGTATTAAAAGTCATCTACCTGGAGGAACATCCCGATCTTTACAACATTTTGGTCATCTATGTGTTTCTTACGCCAGGAATTAAGAATGAATGGAAGAATGAAAGCTGTATGACTGAACATAGGGTAGAGTGAGAGAATGTACAGAAGATAATGGCACTTTAGTCTTCTCTTGATGTTGATAGAGGGGTGGAGATAAAATGGCGTTCTTTGTTATGCACTTTTGACACTGAGGAAGCTTTTAAGGCAAAACGCGTTTGTCATCTTGGGGGCAGGGGGGTCTGCCAATAAATCGTTTCCAGTATCTTAAAGCTTGGAGTGCTGTCTACTTTCTTTTATTAAAGCAAGTGTTTGTCGAAGTAAATGCGGCTCACCACTGCAAGATGTCAGCACCCGGGACGGGGCGGAGTGACGGCGGTGACCGTTCTGTGAAGCAAGTTAATGTGGCCGGTTGCCCCGAGGTTGAAGAAATCCATTAAGGTGCTCTTATCGTGGAACCGGGATTGTTAATCGTACGGAGGAACCCTGCTTGCAGCCTGCCCGACCTGTGAGACCGCGGCACGCTGGTCGGCTACTGCGGACATCCGGAGGGGGTAAGTGCTGCTCGCACAAGCACTCCTTGATACGTACTGCATTATCCATGCCTCTGTCCCGTTTGGAGCTACTGAGGCAGACCCCCGAGAACTGCACATCACCCCATGTAAAACTGTTGATCAACACGCAGCGCGTAGTGAAAGTTCTTTTGATTCTCCCATTACTATGTCCCTAATTGCGGAGAGGGAGAGAGAAGCGGATGATGTTTTCAAAAGCCTCAATACAGTAACGAAAAAAACGGAAGGCTTGGTAACCCAGAAAACACCTATGAGCAATTTACAGACATTATTTCAACAATTAGAAAAAATCCAAGAACGATAAATAAGGAAGTGGTGGGAGGCCTCGTCACTCCAAAGATACGTAGATTGCAACAGAGTACCCAGGGGTCTACGGATTTTCACTATTCCATCTTATGAAACCCGGACCACCAATTATTGAAAGATTGGGAAGCCTATACTGCGGACTCCAGCAAAGGCATGCTGTTAATGTTGATAAAATACGCATGGAGTGATAGGGATAAAGCCCTCGCCGAGATCCAGAAACTTGAGGAAGCAATTGCAAAGGACAAGGATATCAAAACCACGGATGACTTGCGTGTGAACATGCAAAAAAGACTGAAAGAATATGAAAATGGGATAAAGAAAAGGAAGCAAACGAAGTTTCAAAGGGACGAGCAAGATTATCTGACTGGACGGATACTCACCTTTGCGAAAAAATTCGATGCCACCAGAAAAAGACTTGCAGAGGGGGTCCAACCGGCAACAGCCACTGTCACTTCTGAGTCTGAAGTATCGACATCGGAAGATGAATCTACAAGGACTAGTGGAAGGAAAGATACGGGACCTACCGCCGCAGTGCCTTTTTTAGACGAATTTCAGGTCATAAAAGAAACGCGACAACGGCCACAGCCCCAGATGACGAAAAAATCAGCCGCAAAAAGAGGAGGAAAACCAGGCACGGCAGAAGGGGCCGCACAAGGTGCAAAGCCTATGGTAAATCGCAGCAGGGGCAGGAGGGGGAGATGGTAACACAGGAAAATACCATCATAAACCTCTCACAAAGAAAACTTACAGAGCATGAAGAGAAGGTGCTGAAGAAAGGAATGACCTTCTGCCCAACTGCTAAATTTGACCCAGTCCAAACCAGAATCGATATCTTTAAGTTTGTACGCAAACTGAAACTGGACAAAATATTTGCTTCCCGCCCACAATCAGGATTGACGACAAATATGCAAACAACGATGGAATCTGGCAACGATCTCACTGACAACGACATACCTCTCCTTCAAGTAACAAACTCCTTTGCAGGAATGTAGGAAGTGCCAAGCTCAAATGAAATATTTAGGAGGGAAGAAATTGTCCAAAAGAGAGATCCTAGCAATTTGAAAAGGAAATCAAGATTCCTACCACATGTCACACATGATGCCATCGATGTCTTTAACGATGCGATCCTACAAGATCTGGATAAAATGACTACCAAGAAAACTGAAATAACAAGATACAACTCAAACATCTCGAGAATCACTTAAGGAGGACAACACAATCGAAATCAAACCCTCTGACAAAGGGGGGAACATTGTGATTTTCAATAAAGAGCAATACAAACTAGAAGCTTTGAAACAACTACAAGACAAAGACTGCTATGAGATAATTAATAAAAAGGATTTTGAGAAATGCACCTCGGACTACCATGTATTGTTGAATGGGTGGTTGGGTGAAGGAATGCTCAGCAAAAGCGAATTTGAGTACCTATATTGCGAACATCCAATTATCCCCACCTTTTACCATCTGCCGAAGGTGCATAAGGACATCAAGAGTCCACCGTCAATAGGCAGTCTTATGGAAGCTACTTCTAGATTTATTGACAATTACTTATCCCCCTTTGTTAAAGACTTACCTTCTTTTGTGAGGAATACCCAAGACTTTCTGAGGCTTATTATCGGCATCAAATGGGAAACGGATATGCTCCTTATTACCTTAGATGTCGCCAACCTGTATACTTGTATCGGACACCAAGAGGGACTCTCAGCGATTGATTGGTTTCTTGGGAAGAAAAACATACAATACCACCAACATAATCGTATGCTTCTCAAAATGACTGAGTTTTGTCTCTATCACAATATCTTTCTGTTCGCAGGGGTGTTGTATCGCCAAATCAGGGGGACCGCCATGGGCACGTGCTTCGCCCCCAGCTACGCAAATCTTTTCGTGGGCTGGTGGGAGAAGCACGTGGCCTGGGGGGGGGACCAACGAAAAATGGTTGGATCACATAATGATCTGGACAAGATATATTGATGACTTGTTTGTGGTTTGGCGGGGCGACAGATCCTCGGCTGAGGAGTATGTGGCAACGCTAAACGACAACAGTCTCAATTTAAGATTTACCAACATAATCAGCGACAGATCAGTCCACTATCTTGATTTGGAGGTCTTTGCAGCAGGGGGCTCTATACAAACAAAACTCTACCGCAAGCCAACGGCAGGAAATGCCGTGCTTCATGCTGTAAGTCATCACCCTAGAAACATGATAAGAAACATTCCGTTCGAGGAATTGCTTCGCCTGAAAAGGAATTGTTCAGAGCACAATGACTTTTTACAGGCTCAGAGTGCAGCGGTTTCCAGATTTCTGGAGAGAAGCTACTCCAAGACATCATTAGTTGAGGCCTCTAAGAGAGTGGAGCTCACAAATAGACAGGACCTCCTACAGAATAAAAACACAAAGAAGATAACGGAGTCCAAGACAGTGACAAGAATGATCCCAACCTATAATATGAGATCGAATGAACTGGTCCAAATTTTCAATAACAACTGGCATATCCTTAAAACAGATATTGTCTTGAAAAATATAATACCCCCAAAACTTGCAATAACTTACAGACGCTGCCAGTCCCTTGGTGACCATTTGACGAGGAGTCACTACAAGGATCCCCCAAAGTCATCTATATCCAAATCTGTTCAGGGTTTCTACCCTTGCATGCAATGTAAAGTGTGCAAGTATAGTCATAAGAAAATCAGATATGACGGTAGACCCAATGACCCACGGCCTATTAGAACCATCAACAAATTTCTGAACTGCAATTCAGAATTTGTAATATACTGTCTGGTTTGCCCATGCTCAAAAAGAAACATCGGGAGCACCATCGACCCGGCTAAAAAGCATATCTTAGAGCATATGCGTGCCATCACTAATAAAGATAAGAATTATCTGGTGGCACGCCACTTCGAAACCCACCATAACAGCAACAGGGACTTACTATCCTTCTTTCTCATTGACCAACTTGAGAGACAAGAAAGGGGTGGCGACAAGATAAGAGCACTAAGGGCCATGGAATCAAAATACATCATTGACCTCCAGACAATGAAACCCGTTGGGTTGAACAACGATGAAGAACTTTGGGTACACCTAGAATAGTCAATCAGAAAGGGACAGTATATAACAGAATAGCGGACAGCGAAATATAAGAGCTACAGGAATAAGAATCTGAAGAGAACTAAAATACAGATCAAGTAACATAATCTACATATCTCCCCTCTCCCCTCTCCCCCAAATACATCAGGTTTTATAATATGTTATCTTGGGCAATAGGGAGATTCTGGCCCATCCAGGGCAAGATAGAAAAACATAGAACACTTGCCCATACAGGGCGGTATAGCATATGCTTATTTACACATTGCATAATAACAAAAGCTAAGGGCTATAGATACAAACGGTGTGATACAATGTTGTTCATATATAACAACAAAAGTAGCACTCAGTTAGATTCTCTAACATCTAGTTGAGAGATAAAATGTATATAAAGATGTAACTTTTATACAAAACTAACTTTGTGGTATATCCAAATTTGCACTTTCTTACCAATTACCGTGATGTCGAATTTTTGTTTAAATTGTCCTTGTGAATTAACATGTGTTTTAATAAGCAATGTAATATATAATGAATTCTATGGGGAGCATCCCAATTGTTTTTAACTGCACAAGCACTTTTATGAATGCCATACTCCTAGATAAGTTTGTAAAGAACTTGAGAATGCATATGTAAACGAATGTACATTGCAAGATGTCTGCCAAAAAACTAACATGGCACTTTAGTCCTCTCTTGATGTTGATAGAGGGGTGGAGATAAAATGGCGTTCTTTGTTATGCACTTTTGACACTGAGGAAGCCTTTACGGCGAAACGCGTTTGTCATCTTGGGGGCAGGGGGGGTCTGCCAATAAATCGATTCCAGTATCTTAAAGCTTGGAGTGCCGTCTACTTTCTTTAATTAAAGCAAGTGTTTGTCGATATATATATATATATATATATATATATATATATATATATATATATATATATATATATATATATATATATATATAGTCCGTAACTGACTGTATAAGTGAATGATTGGGTGGCTGAGTTAATGTTTGATTGAATGACTAGGTTGTGTGAATGTTTGTACCAGTTTTTCAGTTGGTGCTTAAGTGGCTTTAAGGGTGTATGAGTGGGTACATGAGTGGCTGTTTGGGTGATGGATTGGCTGTCAGAGTACCTGTATGGGTGTCTGTGTCAGTGGGAGAGGGTGTGTGTGACGGCCTGTATGGATAAGTTAGTGGGTGTTTCAGTGACTACATGGTTTAGTGAGTGTGTGTGTGTGAGGGGTTGTATGTGTGAGTGAGTGTATGCATCGTTGCTTGAGTGAGTGATGGTATGTGTCAATAGTATATGGGTGAGTAACTGGGTATGTTACCACCAGTAAGTCCCACACAGCTGGATTGCTAAGAGGTTGTTTGAGGCCACACCCCTTTCTCCACCACTCTGCAAACACACCTCCTGGTGCACTACTGGTTATGCGAAAAAGTCCACTTTAGTTCTCAGTCCCCCAACCAGCAGTGTATCAGGAGGCACGTTTGCAGATTGGTGGTGATGGGCCGTGGCCTCCGGTGACCTGCCAAGGTTCTTTTCTTATTTTTCTCTTTTTTTAAGGGAGGGCCCCCTGCCTATGGCCATTTTCTACCATGGGAACATCATCCCCTGGGGCCCGGCGTTTCATTTTTTTCAAATTGAAGGGCCTGATAGTTTTTTATGTCTCGCATGGCATTGCAGTGCGCATGTGCTGCACGCTTTGCGATGGCTTCTGAAATCAATCCGGTTTGAGAAGTTTGCTTTCACCTCCGCACATCATTTCCATTGGTGTGCGTCATTTGGTGTCACCAATTATGCTAAATGGGGTGTAATGATTGACCAGGAGGCTTTTTAGTCCCTCCTGATTACCACGCTGTCCACTTTTGGGTCCGTCCACGTGGACTGGATCTTTTACTGGTGGCAGACTGTCGGCACATTTTTCTTATCATTCTTTTGTGTGGGCTGTGCATTAGGTGCTATTGAAATGCTCCCTCTCTCTTTTTTGTTTAATATTACTGGCATGTGGGTTGTGTGATGCTGCATATGCAGATGAGTTTGGAGGTTATTTACCGATCCGCTACGGAGGAGCTTTTCTTTAATATGTTAGTGGCTGTTGTTTTATTTATATTGCGTCTCTCTGTTCTGTGTTTGCCTGCCCCACCAGCTCTCCGAGGTTGCTGTTTGTAAAACGTGTGTGTATTTTGTGCTATTACTGGTGAGGAGTGAACTGAAGGTGGCTTAACAGGTCAGGTCCGTGTTTTCAGCTGTGCCAGCCTTTCATATGGGCAGTGTGTGTCCTCATACAGCCAAAAACAAGAAATTCCCTTGATTTGAGATATGTAAGATACATTTGTATAGACAATAACACACCTGAGATCCACTCCTCATGTAAGGTGGGCATAATACATACTAGAAAGATACAATAAATGAAAATCTACCTTAAAAACACAACTGACTTTTATTGAGTCGCCAACTTGGCAAGTTACTTTAAAAAAGATTAAGGTTTTATCTACTTCAATCTTGTACATATATAAAAGTTTATACTTTGTGATTTGGTTAAAACATATCAATACACATGATTATACATTGAATAAAAAAACCATAACATTTACATATATTCAAAAAATACTTACCATCAATTTATACCCCGATTATGACCTGCATAATCACAGACAAAAAGACAACATGTAAAAAAAGACCTCAACTTTGTCTATTGTATTAGCACATTGATATTGGAAGCCGGTGGTCAATACATAAACTTGATATTTATACCCTCCTTTTGGCTATAAATTCAATTGTGCCTCTTCTGCGTCAACGCATTTCGGCGGGTTGTCTAAAATTAATACCGCCTTTTTCAAGACCAACAGTGGTACATGGTTGTCTCTCAAGTTTTCAGCATGTATTCCTGCAATATAAATGCATGCATTAGTCCCTATTCTATTGCACATAACACTTATTTACATAGTGCTACCCTGTCTTTTAATCACAAAGACTGACATTTTTCTAATATTTATACAGCCTTATGCATATAGGAACAGTCTCCTTTACCCCTGATGATGTTAGGTAAACCAACATCTTGAAACATTTCTTTTTCTCCCCCAATACTATCTCTTTAAGAAATGTCTATTAATGTCTATTTGCTCACCTTTTCTATTTGATTTAATAGCTCCCTGTGGATGCCGTTCTCGCTATCTCCCAAGCAATTGGGCTGTTGGCTCCTGATTCTCCTGGGGATATCACGGGGTGTTTATGTTTATAAACAGTCTCCCTGCATGGTGCAAATACAAGAACCCTCCTATAAATATGATCAAGCCTATTACAAGATTGCTCTATATCCCTAAAACCATCCATTATATTACCTTCTGTCCTGAAATAGTTTGCAGGTTAATCATTTTTTTTCTTCTTTTTTCTGTATTGAGTTGGTTGTAACCCGTTCGTGCTGTATTCAGGAAATGGCCGTGCATGTACACCTGCATTTTCATAATAAGAACATTGACCTCACGTTATGGATGCTTTAAGATTTCTCTAGCTACCTTTGCATTCTGAACTTCCTCATGTTAAAATCACATGTTTACCTTAAAATTGCCAGTGATTTCTGAAAGAGTGGATTCTTCTATTAATATCTTAAAATCTTTTGCTGTGCGCGGCTAGGGCATACGGGTAATTCTAATAAAGAAACAAACCGCAGAGTGTTACTACCAGATCACCCCCCCCCGAGCAGCAGTCTTGTTCTATTTGGAAGTCCCTAACTGGGCATCACCCGCTTACCATGAATATAATCTCCTGAGCTTCCTGCCTAGCAGATTCTCTTCAAAATGGGGTGTGATGTTGGTATCTTCTTATAACTTGTTAAAGTCCTTCGCTCTGCACGGCTAGGGCATACGGGTAACTCTAATGTGGGAACAAACCGCAGAGTGTTTATGATGGTTCTATCTCCACAAGCTGCCATCTCGTGTAGTTTAACAACCCCTCCCTGTGTGTCCCGCGCTTAGCATGGATGCGAGTTCCCTAGCTTCCTGCCGGCCGGACTTTCCTCAATGCGGAATGTGATGCTGGTTTGCAGCTGAAAATTCAAAGTTTTTATCTTAAGCGATTTCATTACCTCGCCTGGTCACCTGGTGCGCATCTCAAGCCACACCCTCCCTGGCCATAATGAACTAAGCTCTCCGATTTGCTAAAACGTATCATGTGAGGCCGGATACACACTCACCTACAGACACCCATTCTAATTGGGTCCGACCGTACGCTTGCTAACGCGTAACTATTCACGGAACCTACAACTTTATTAATCTTGTTGCCAATGGTTACAGACAACAAAGTCACAATGCCTCCCATCTTAATTTCGATCGCACGTGTGCTCACACATAGCTTGCACATAGTTTGCCAGCATGCCGTCAACTCAATAAATCTTGTTGCCCTTAGTTACAGACGATAAGTTCACGGTGTCCCCCGTTTAAATTTCGGCGGCTCTCCTTCATAGTTTTATAGTATGTTCATGTACGCTCTTACTGATTAAGACGGGTTGCCTGTCAGGATATTATGGAGCGGTAACTAACGTCTATACCTATAGGCTGTAGTCAATGTCATTATTCTCATTTGTTACCACCTCGATGCTGGCAATAACGCGCAATACCCGCAGACAAACCTATTGGTCCTGTCAGAGATGGGCATGCTTTTATTTTAAAAGTAACTTTATAGATCCAATTGTGATAGATCACCAACATGAGGATACCCGTGTTCCTCCATGTGCTATAATATTGAGTTTGAATTGCAAATATTAGTTACTATTCTAGCGTCACTCTATTTATTACTTAGGTAATATCACACATTTTAACGATAAATCTGGTCCTCTATACAGTATCTAATTTTTTATATAAATCTAGTAATAGATCAGACGGCTGTATACACATATACATCTACCCAATTAGTATTCTAGTCTATTCATACCTCACATTTGCATAATTTTGGCCCAATCCTCTCTGGAGTTGAGGCCCCTTTCTACTGTATTAAGGAAACAAATGAACCATTGTTCTCTTCTTTTTCGTTTGTGGTCATTGTCACCTCCTCTTCTATTCTTAGTTATTTTTTATAGGATGTACCAACTAAGTTCCTCACAGTTATGTTTCTCCTTGTTATAATGCTCAGTGAGTGGAGCGTTCGGCTTGTTTGTTCTAATGTAAGACTTATGCTCGAGAATACGTGTGTGTAGTTCTCGGCCAGTTTCACCCACGTACCCCAATCCGTAGGGACAGATAATGAGATACACTAGATTTATGCTTCAACAGTTGTTGAATTATTATTATTATTATTATTAGTGAATTTTATATAGCGCCTGGTTACCCTAGGGCATCCCCGCGCTCATCCAGAGAAAAAAACGCCACAACACTAGGCACAGGAATTAGGCAGGAAACAGATGAGTTTTTAAAAGTTTGCGGAACCGTAAGAAGCTCGGTTCCGAGCGCAAGTACAGAGGGAGAGAGTTCCACAGGGTGGCCACGTTTATGGAAAATCTTCTGCCACCGGTTCTTGCCTTCCTTACCCTCATAACCTGCAACAGGTGTTGATGGTCAGAACGGAGAGAGCGGGAGGCCTTATAAGATTGAACCATATCCCGTAGGATAGGTGGGCCTTTCCCCTGCAGAATTTTGTGGGCCATACAGAGTGCCTTGAATTTCACCCTCTCTCTGACAGGAAGCCAGTGCAGCGCCTTCAGCGCAGGGCGAGCTGACTGACGCCTAGGAAGGTCCGTCAGGAGCCTGGCGGCCGCATTCTACACTTGCTGCAGTTTGTTTAGGGTGGATTCTGGGGCACCCAGAAACAACGCGTTACTGAAGTCCAGCCGTGAGATGATAAGCCCCTTAATAAGTAACCTCCTAGAGGCCACTGGGAGGAGAGGTAAAATCTTTCGGGCTGATCGGAGCAGACCGAAACACACGCCTGCGGTCTTTTTAGCGTGTGTCTTGAAGGAAAGGTCCTGCTCCAACCACACCACCAAGCTCTTGATCTCCTGCTTGGGGGTGGGTACGGCTCCCAGGCAGCTAGGCCAACTGCTAGGTGATAAGGAGGGAGGGGAATTCCCCAGCAGCATCAGTTCCGCTTTGGAGCCGTTAAGCTTGAGTGCTGAGCTACACATCCACGTGAAGATCTTATCCAAACACGTGTGCAGCCGGTCGGGATGGTGAGCCGACTGGGAAAGCCCTACCACCAACTGAGTATCATCAGCGTAGCTGATGATCTTGATACCCAGAGGCAGTACCACACTCTCCAGAGGGGCCATGTAAATGTTAAATAAGGTAGGGCTCAACGATGAGCCCTGTGGCACACCACACTGGAGAGGTACCGAAGATGATTTCTCGTGGCCTTCCCACACCTCAAATGTCCGGCCTTCCAAAAACGAAGCAAACCACTTGAGGGCCATCCCGGAGACCCCCACCCCCGACAGCCGTTGGAGAAGCACCTGATGGTCTACGGTGTCAAATGCCGCACTGAGGTCCAGGAGGATCACAGCCACCGATCCCCCTGAATCCAAAATGCTCCTGGCATTCTCCACGACTGCCAGCAGGGCAGTATCGGTCCCCTGACCGGGGCGAAAGCCCATTTGGGAGTCGCCCAGAAGGGAATTGGACTCCAGGAAGCCCGATAGGCAACTATTCACCAGCTTCTCCGCCACCTTGCTGAGGCCGGGGAGCAGGGAAATAGGCCTAAAGTTGGCAAGGTCGGCTGGGTCCAGGTTAGGCTTCTTCAAGAGAGCCTTAACAACCGCTCCTTTCCAACTAGGGGGCACCACTCCTTGGGTGAGAGACAGGTTTATAAGGTCCGTCACAGGCCGCCGATGGTGGGGGCTACCTGCTTCAGATACTTCATAGGTGCAGGATCTTTCGGAGAACCACTTTTCATGGCCGTCAGGACTGTGAGAACTTCTTTCACAGAGACAGGACCGAGAGAAACCAACTCCGCTAATCGCACCCTGGGCTGAGACCCTGAGTTACCACCCGAGGGGATCTCCTCGGCTAGCCGGGGAAGAGATGCCAAGATGTTATCTATTTTGGTTTTAAAGAAGGAGGCGAGTTCTGAACATTTCTCCCGTGGGTCCTCGTGAACGACCTGAGGTTCGGGGGTTTTCAGAAGTTCTTTAATGACCCTAAACGATTCTTTCGAGGAGTTGGCCGCAGAGCCTATTCTCTCCTCAAAGAACCCTGATTTAGCTACCCGAATAGCGGATTTGTAGGTACTAAGAGCCGCCCGATATTCTCTCCGGCTCATTTCGCTCCAATCTTTCCTCCAGGTCCGCTCCAGCCTCTTGGAGCCCTTCCTCAGTGTCCTCAGCTCAGATGTGTACCAAGGCGCAGATCCCACTCTCTTACCCCTGGTGAGTTGTTTCTTTTTGGGGAGGAGGGCATCCAGCGAGTTGGTGAGCCAGATGTTTAAATTCTCATCCGCAACTAGCGGGTTAGACCCAGGGGAAGGCCGGGACGCCTCCAGATGTACCGCCCAGGTGTCCACTGGGAGCCTAGACCAGGCTCTTTCCATGGTATATACCCTGGGGGCCGGTGGGACTGGGACATCAAACTGCCACTGGGCAGGCACCATAAAGTGGTCTGTCCAAGGCAGAGCCAGCGCTGGTAGTGCTTTAAGGCAATCCGAATGAGAGAATATGGGGTCCAACAGATGGCCCTTCCCATGTGTGGCGCCCAAATTAGCCAAGTTGATCCCAAAAGCTTTGAGATCGCCTTGCAAATCTACTCCCAGAAAGTTGGAGGGGTCGTCAAGGTGGATGTTGAGATCACCTAAAGCTACAAAGTTACCAGTAGAGGAGGCAAGGAGTGCGGCAGTTTCTAGGAAGGAGTTGAGAAAATTCCCCAAGGTTCCGGGTGGACGATAGATCAGAAGTCCCGCCATGGACGCAGTAGGAGACAAGCGAAGAGAGAACTGACAACTCTCACAATCGCTCATCCCTCCATCCTGAACTTTACAGACTAGCGAGTCCCTGTAAAGGATGGCAATTCCTCCACCCCGCCCCACAGGCCTGTCCAGATGAGATATAAGAAAACCTGGAGGAAGTGCTCTAACCATGTCGGGCCCGAGCAGGAGGAAATCCAGGTCTCAGTTAAAAATAACACATCCAGCTCGTGGTCCAGAATGAGGGAGTTAATTTCCGTGGCGTGACTTGGTAGGGACCGGCAGTTCAACAAAGCTATGGAGAGCACCGATTTAACCGGGACCGTTTCCTGACCCACAGTGCATGTCCTGCAGGGCAGGAACGGTAGTCCTCCCTCATGGGCGAATTTGCATGTGGTGAATTGCAAAGACCGCCAGGACATGAGTTCCTCCCTCCTATACCTGATATGAGTATGCGGTGGCTCCAATGGATCGGGCATAAGGACCAGCCCTGAGCCCGTCTGGGCCCGGACGGGCACAGACGGGCTGAACTCTGGCTTCACTCCGGCGTGTAGAGGTCACTAGTTTTTTATCTGCGAATGTTATTGTTTTGCTCTCTAAACAATGCGGCAAAATGGAACAAGTTCCACATTTATAGTTGCCTTTGGCACGTTCTCCACTCAAGGTATTTTGTTTGATCTCTGTATCCTTATACGTTTTAACTAGAGCATTTTGCAATGTTTTATTTCTCCTAAAGGAGAACAGGGGTTTTTGCAATTGGATTTCATGACCGTGGTTGAGAATTTTCCAATTGCGATTTACCATATTCTTAATTTGATTACTGATGTGTGAGAATTGTGTCACAAACACCAGTCTTCCCACACTTTTGTTTTCCTTGCTCTTATTCTGATCTAAGAGACTCTTCCTGTCATAGAATCTGGCTCGCTTCATGGAATACTTAATCAATTTGTTGGGGTATCCCCTGGCCTTTAATTTGCTTTTCATAATCTCCGCATGATGGTAGAAGTCCGAAAGCGTGGTACAATTTCGCCTCAACTGCAAAAACTCCCCAAAGGGGATGTTATCCTTCTGGGAGCGCGAGTGGTTACTGGTATACAATAGGAGCGAATTCTTGTCGGTTGGTTTGGTATATAATTCTACCTCCAACATAGTCTCATTGCTTTTAATAATAATATCCAAGAATTCGACCCTTTCATTGCTGGTCTTGGCTGTAAATTTAAGGTTGGGGTCCCCCAATTTGAAAAACACCCCGTGATATCCCCAGGAGAATCAGGAGCCAACAGCCCAATTGCTGGGGAGATAGCGAGAACGGCATCCACAGGGAGCTATTAAATCAAATAGAAAAGGTGAGCAAATAGACATTACTAGACATTTCTTAAAGAGATAGTATAGGGGGAGAAAAAGAAATGTTTCAAGAGGTTGGTTCACCTAAAATAGGAGGAGACTATTCCTATATGCATAAGGCTGTATAAGTATTAGAAAAATGTCAGTCTTTGTGATTAAAAGACAGGGTAGCACTATGTAATTAAGTGTTATGTGCAATAGAATAGGGACTAATGCATGCATTTATATGGTAGGAATACATGCTGAAAACTTGAGAGACAACCATGTACCACTGTTGGTGTTGAAAAAGGCAGTATTCATTTTAGAGAACCCGCCGAAACACGTCGACGCAGAAGAGGCACAATTGAATTAATAGCCAAAAGGAGGGTACAAATATCAAGTTTATGTCTTGACACCGGCTTCCAATATGAATGTGCTAATACAATAGAAAAAGTTGAGGTCTTTTTTTACATGTTGTCTTTTTGTCTGTGATTATGCAGGTCATAATTGGGCTATAAATTGATGTTAACTATTTTTTTTATATATGTAAATGTTATGTTTTTTTTTATTCAATGTATAATCATGTGTATTGATATGTTTTAACCAAATCACAATGTATAAACTGTTATGTATGTACAAGATTGAAGTAGATAAAACCTTAATCTTTTTTAAAGTAACTTGCCAAGTTGGCGACTCAATAAAAGTCAGTTGTGTTTTTAAGGTAGATTTTCATTTATTGTATATTTCTAGTATGTATTAGGTCCACCTCACATGAGGAGTGAATCTCAGGTGTGTTATTGTCTATACAAACTTATCTTACAGATCTCATATCAAGGGAATTTCTTGTTTTTGACTAGTATAGTACCTCTTTTCCCTTGGTTCCACTGGGGGTCCCTCTCATCCTTTTATAAAACTCTATGCACAACCGGTTGGTTGGAGAGGCTGTGTGGTCTCATATTACTGTTATTGAGCAGGTCCTTCCCTCTAATTAGCGTTAGGAGGCAGAAGGCATGGATAGTATGGATAAACTAAAAACTTTTAGTTTCTCGGAAGACCAATTCAATCGTCTTATCAACCAAAATCCGAGAAGTGGTCATGCAAAAGTGCTAAATAACAGCAGTCATGAACAACTGGTTAAAATCCTCAATCTTAAAAAAAAGCAGATTCGCACTGAGTTGCATGCGGAATTTCTGATTGATTATCTGAAGGCAGGAGTTATTCTAAAAGGGCTCCAAGTGAAAAACGAGCCAGGTCTATTTATTGAAAATCCAAAGTTCCTAGAGACATGGACCCACATTGCCAAACGCTGTAGTCGTGATTGGCTAATCTTAATTATTGAAAGTGCTCAAAGCTTATTAGAAATAGAGAAACAAGAAATAGAAGAGCTAGAAAATCAACTCAAACAGAGTCCTGCCTTGGAAGAAGCCAAGAAAAAGATAGAGGAATTAAATATAGAAGCTGACAGCTATAGGGAGTATCTTTCCAATAAAAAACAAAAAATGTTTAAGAAAGATATAGAGAAGTACAATGTGGAAGGAGTCTACCCCTACACCAGTAAGGATTATTTTGAAAATAGGAAGGAGCAAAGATGGGAGAGACCACACCAACAAAAACCCATTTACTCAAGTGGAGGGAACAAACGCATCACCTTTTCTGAAACCTCGGGCTCAAGCAGCGAATATGATCATGAGACATTACAGGGAAACAGAGCAGGCCCCAATTATGAACGAGAACCCCTCTTCTTAGGGAGGCGCCAGAATCGAGGGCAACTAATTTACAGGGGGTTCAACAGACAGGGGAAAGCACGGAACCGTCAACCTCAAGAGGAGATGCAAGAATATGTGGCCACCAGAAAGAAACAGTACAGGAGGTAAATGAGTTTCCCATTATCAACTTATCTCAGACCACACTTAGCAAAGATGAGGAAGACATTTTAAAAAGAGGATTTCGTTTTGCTGCAACTAATGAATTTGGGACCTTTGAGATGGAAACGGATTTAAGACAATTCTTTAGAAAGATGCGCTTAAATAGATTTTTTGAGGACAGAACTTATATTCCTGCACTAAATGTCACAGGCTTTAAACCAGTCTCCACCTTCACACCAACTATAGCACAAGTTGATAAAAATGTGGAAGTATTTGAGCAGGTGGTGGAGATTGAGATTAAAAACATAAAAAAGACAATACAAAAGAAAAGTAACAACAATCTTTCAAAAGAACAAAGGCAGGTACTGGTAGACTTACAGAATAATGGCCTTATAACTATTAAACCAGCAGATAAGGGGGGAGGGGGGGTAATATTGGATACGGCTAAATATGAGTGCAAAATGAGGGAACTCTTTAATGTTAAAGAACACTATAGACCAGTGAAGCAAAAAGAACTTAATCAACTAAAAAGAGAGGTAGAATCACTTTTGAATTCAGCAAGGGAGGAAGAGATGATTTGTGAAAATGAATATAGGTTTATGTTAAATATACATCCAGTGACTCCTGCAATCTACGGATTGCCAAAAATTCATAACAACTTGGAGGATCCTCCGATGCGCCCTATTGTCAGCAGTATTGGTTCTACTCTAGAACCTCTCAGAAAATATGTAGATTACTTTCTAAAACCAATAGTCAAGAAACAACGATCATATTTAAAAGACACTGCACATGCCATCTCAGTGTTTGACGGACATGCTTTTGACAGGGTGACCCAGACTTTGGTCACCCTGGACATTGAAGCGCTTTATACGAGCATACCCCAGGACAATACAATCAAGGTCATTGCTGCACTCTTGAAAGAGGAAGATCTAGAGGGTGGCAGCAAGGACTTTATCATGTCCTGTATAGAGCTAATCCTGAAAAGGAATATCTTTTTATTTAAGGAGGAACTGTAAATCCAAACAAAGGGGACCAGCATGGGGGCATCTTGTGCCCCCAGTCTGACCTGCTTGTATGCAGGGGAATTCGAATAACAGCATATTTACGATGAATTGGCCCTATTTTTTGAAAACATAGAGTGCTGGCACCGTTTCATAGACGACATCATCTTTATTTGAAACGGTACCACCTCTGAACCTGCTGAATTCCTTGAGTGGATCAACTTGGGGGACCCCAACCTTAAATGTACAGCCAAGACCAGCAATGAAAGGGTCCAATTATTGGATATTATTATGAAAAGCAATGAGACTATGTTGGAGGTAGAATTATATACCAAACCAACCGACAAGAAATCGCTCCTATTGTATACCAGTAACTACCCGCGCTCCCAGAAGGATAACATACATCCCCTTTGGGGAGTTTTTGTGGTTGAGGCGAAATTGTACCACGCTTTCGGACTTCTACCATCATGCGGAGATTATGAAAAGCAAATTAAAGGCCAGGGGATACCCCAACAAATTGATTAAGAATTTCATGAAGCGAGCCAGATTCTATGACAGGGAGAGTCTCTTAGATCAGAATAAGAGCAAGGAAAACAAAAGTGTAGGAAGACTGGTGTTTGTGACACAATTCTCACACATCAGTAATCAAATTAAGAATATGGTAAATCGCAATTGGAAAATTCTCAACCACGGTCATTAAACCCAATTGCAAAAACCCCTGTTCTCCTTTAGGAGAAATAAAACATTGCGAAATGTTCTAGTCAAAACATATAAGGATACAGAGATCAAACAAAATACCTTGAGTGGAGAACGTGCCAGGCAACTATAAATGTGGAACTTGTTCCATTTGTCCGCATTGTTTAGAGAGCAAAACAATAACAATTTCCAGATAAAAACTAGTGGCCTCTATATTCAACAACTGTTGAAGCAAAAATCTAGTGTATCTCATTATCTGTCCCTGCGGATTGGGGTATGTGGGTGAAACTGTCCGAGAACTACGCACACGTATTCTCGAGCATAAGTCTTCCATTAGAACAAACAAACCGAACGCCCCACTCACTGAGCATTATAACAAGGAGAAACATAACTGTAAGGAAAGTAGTTGGTACATCCTAGAAAAAATAACTATGAATAGAAGAGGAGGTGACAATGACCGCAAACGAAAAAGAAGAGAACAATGGTTCATTTGTTTCCTTAATACAGTAGAAAGGGGCCTCAACTCCAGAGAGGATTGGGCCAAAATTATACAAATGTGAGGGTATGAATAGACTAGAATACTAATTGGGTAGATGTATATGTGTATACAGCCATCTGACCTATTACTAGATTTATATAAAAAATTAGATACTTTATAGAGGACCAGATTTATTGTTAAAATGTGTGATATTACTTAGGTAATAAACAGAGTGATGCTAGAATAGTAACTAATATTTGCAATGCAAACTCAATATTATAGCACATGGAGGAACACGGGTATCCTCATGTTGGTGATCTATCACAATTGGATCTATAAAGTTACTTTTAAAATAAAAGCATGCCCATCGCTGACAGGACCAATAGGTTTGTCTGCGGGTATTGCGCGTTATTGCCAACATCTAGGTGGTAACAAATGAGAATAAGGACATTGGCTAAAGCCTATAGGTATCGACGTTAGTTACCGCTCCATAATATCCTGACAGGCAACCCGTCTTAATCAGTAAGAGCGTACATAAACATACTATAAAACTATGCAGGAGAGCCGCTGAAATTTAAACGGGGGACACCGTGAACTTACCGTCTGTAACTAAGGGCGACAAGATTTATTGGGTTGACGGCATGCTGGCAAACTATGTGCAAGCTATGTGTGAGCACGCGTGCGATCGAAATTAAGATGGGAGGCATTGTGAATTTGTTGTCTGTAACCATTTGCAACAAGATTAATAAAGTTGTAGGTTTCGTGAATAGTTTCGCGTTAGCAAGCGTTCGGTCGGACCCAATTAGAATGGGTCTCTGTAGGTGAGTGTGTATCCAGCCTCACATGATACGTTTTAGCGAATCGGAGGGCTTAGTTCATTATGGCCAGGGAGGGTGTGGCTTGAGACGCGCACCAGGTGACCAGGCGAGCTAATGAAATCGCTTAATATATAAACTTCGAATTTTCAGCTGCAAACCAGCATCACATTCCGCATTGAGGAAAGCCTGGCCGGCAGGAAGCTAGGGAACCCGCATCACCGGTAAGCGCGGACATACGGGTAGGGATTGTTAAACTACACGAGATGGCAGCTTGTGGAGGTAGAACCGTCAGTAACACTCTGCGGTTTGTTCCCACATTAGAGTTACCCTTATGCCCTAGCCGTGCAGAGCGAAGGACTTTAACAATTTATAAGAAGATACCAACATCACACCCCATTTTGAAGAGAATCTGGCCGGCAGGAAGCTCAGGAGATTATATCCATGGTAAGCGGGTGATGCCCAGTCAGGGACTTCCAAACAGAACAAGACTGCTGCTCCGGGAGCGTGATCTGGTAGTAACACTGTGCGGTTTGTTTCTTTATTAGAATTACCCGTATGCCCTAGCCACACACAGCAAAGGATTTTTAGATATTAATAGAAGAATCCACCCTTTCAGAAATCACCGGCAATTTTAAGGTAAACATGTGATTTTAACATGAGGAATTTCAGAATGCAAAGGTAGCTAGAGAAATCTTAGAGCATCCATAACGTGAGGTCAATGTTCTTATTATCAAAATGCAGGTGTACATGCACAACCATTTCCTGAATAAGTGGAAAAACAGAACGGGTTGGCTGGACAGGATGATTAACAGAAAATTCTGGAACCACGCAGCCAATATGTACTACGTGACCACTGGAATTGTATTCCAAGAAAATGTATTTCCTTTTAAACTTAGATTTCATAAGTTTCAAAAAACAACAGACACAAACAAGAGACTGTCAGTACAGTTAGTTCAGCAACATGCAATCATGTATACAATATCTACAAATATACAAATTTACAAATGTACAAACACTTAAGGCGAAGAATCAAACAAAACACATATCATCACACCAAAAAACAATAGAACACATACTATTCCAAATTAATTGCAAAGTACAAATTGCTGTTAGATACAGTGCATTATTCGTGCATGGAAAAAAAAAGGGGGAATCCAGTCCTTAGAACTAAAAACCAAAAGACAGGCGGAACTGAGATGGAAAAAGGGTGCCTGCCTGTCTAACAAGACCTGTGGTCGAATGTTTTGTAGGGTTACACTGCTAGAGCCCAATGGAGTGGTATGATTTACATCCTAGCTGCACCCTTTGGTCTTGCCACAGGTTGGGGATGTCAACGCGTTTCGAACCTTTGATGTTATAGGTTCTCCTCAGGACAGGGACTGGGAACGGTTTAGTCTGCACAGCGGGCACACAGACTGAACTTTCCTTGGAGCGGCAGAGCTACTGCGTACACATGACGGGTTGCGGTTGAATGGTCCCCGCTCGCTGGCTTGAATTCGGTTCATTGACCAGACGCCCCCAGTTATCTTTTTCAAACGCAGCCAACAACATCTGCGCAAAAACATGTGAGCTGCCCTCCAACCTGAGTGTGCACCGCGTTGCGGGCATCGCGTCTTCAGTCTATCATTTTGTGAAGCACAGACCTTCACTTTGAACTGCGGTACACCTACACTACGGCAATCTCTGGAATAGTATGTGTTCTATTGTTTTTTGGTGTGATAATATGTGTTTTGTTTGATTCTTCGCCTTAAGTGTTTGTACATTTGTAAATTTGTATATTTGTAGATATTGTATACATGATTGCATGTTGCTGAACTAACTGTACTGACAGTCTCTTGTTTGTGTCTGTTGTTTTTTTCTTGGAATACAATTCCAGTGGTCACGTAGTACATATTGGCTGCGTGGTTCCAGAATTTTCTGTTAATCATCCTGTCCAGCCAACCCGTTCTGTTTTTCCACTTGTTGAGATCCGGGCTGGTCAGATGTAGGATCCAATACCTTCACTGTTCCACATTTCCTGAATACAGCACGAACGGGTTACAACCAACCCAATAGAGAAAAAAGAAGAAAAAAAAACAATTAACCTGCGAACTATTTCAGGACAGAAGGTAATATAATGGAAGGTTGTAGGGATATAGAGCAATCCTGTGATAGGCTTGATCATATTTACAGGAGGGTTACTGTATTTGCACCATGCAGGGAGACTGTTTATAAACAAAAACACCCCATGATATCCCCAGGAGAATCAGGAGTCAACAGCCCAATTGCTGGGGAGATAGAGAGAACGGCATCCACAGGGAGCTATTAAATCAAATAGAAAAGGTGAGCAAATAGACATTAATAGACATTTCTTAAAGAGATAGTATAGGGGGAGAAAAAGAAATCTTTCAAGAGGTTGGTTCACCTAACATCATTATATTGGGGGGGAAGGAGACTGTTCCTATATGCATAAGTCTGTATAAGTATTAGAAAAATGTCAGTCTTTGTGATTAAAAGACAGGGTAGCACTATTTAAATACGTTTTATGTGCAATAGAATAGGGACTAATGCATGCATTTATATTGTAGGAATACATGCTGAAAACTTGAGAGACAACCATGTACCACTGTTGGTCTTGAAAAAGGCGGTGTTAATTTTAGAAAACCCGCCGAAACGCGTTGACGCAGAAGAGGCACAATGGAATTAATAGCCAAAAGGAGGGTACAAATATCAAGTTTATGTATTGACCACCGGCTTCCAATATCAATGTGCTAATACAATAGACAAAGTTGAGGTCTTTTTTTACATGTTGTCTTTTTGTCTGAGATTATGCAAGTCATAATTGGGGTATAAATTGATGTTAACTATTTTTTGAATATATGCAAATTTTATGGGTTTTTTATTCAATGTATAATCATGTGTATTGATATGTTTTAACCAAATCACAAAGTATAAACTGTTATGTATGTACAAGATAGATGTAGATAAAACCTCAATCTTTTTTAAAGTAACTTGCCAAGTTGGCGACTCAATAAAAGTCAGTTGTGTTTTTAATGTAGATTTTTATTTATTGTATCTTTCTAGTATGTATTAGGTCCACCTCACATGAGGAGTGGATCTCAGGTGTGTTATTGTCTATACAAATGTATCTTACATATCTCAAATCAAGGGAATTTCTCATTTTTGATTGGTATAGTACCTCTTTTCCCTTGGTTCCCCTGGGGGTCCCTCTCATCCTTTTATAAAACTGGCCTCATACAGCGCCCGTACTCCAGGAGACTAGCAGCACTGACACCGCTCAGAATCCTGCTCCCCAAGCTTTGAGCACACTCATCCATGCTTGGGGTCAGAGGAAGGAATTTCCTCCAACGTCTCCCCCGCTGCTTCCTGTATCATTTCCCACAAGCCGTCCTTAACAAATTCCTAACCAAACTGTTCCAGCTGCTCTGAAGACCTGTACACCCTGTGACCCTTGGTATTTCCGTAACCGTGTAAAGCTTTGGAAGTCACACAGTGTGGGGTGGCCTCTCTCTGGTATGCGATTAATGTACTGCACACAGACACTGCCATGGACTACTAAGGAGAGGGGTGGACTGGGCATCTCAGGGGATGTAGTGGACGCCTTGGTGGTCATACTGTGGGGACAGCCTCCTCGTCCAGGGTTTCACCACACACCACATACATACACTACATAACACATACAAAATGTCTACAGCTTTTATCATTACTTTTTTTTTTACAAAACTTTGCATATTTCTTCCTTCTCCCTATTTGCTCTCCCCTCGCTCTTTCATCTGCCTCATGCTATTCTACTCCTCACTATACTAAATTAAAACACATACTATTCTTCTATTCATTTACCTCCCAAACCTGAAACACTGCTCTTTTCCTACTAACGCTAAGCTTTAAACTACTACACAGCTAACAAAACAATTCTAACAACATACAACTACAACATATCACAAATATACACTAAATAATGCAAAGCTATATTACAATACCATTAGCAAAGCAAATGGATTTAACCTAATCAAAGGCAAGACCTATTGCATTTCCATTGCTTGTTTATTTTTATGTTTTTTAAATAAAAAAGGGAGAGGGCCATATTTGGCTCCAGGACCCCAACCCGGGGCCTGTCCTGTCAAGTTGGTTCTCTGGTCCAACCTAGGGACCCCACTTTTTAATCATCGTGGACATGGAGGGAGCTTCAAGGCCCCTGCAGTCACTGCTGGCTCTCCACGACATATGCTTGTTTCCAGTCCAGGGAGAACCTGCCTTGGCAGTTCAGGCAGACTGTTCCCATGGGGCACAGGGTCAAGACTGATTTGCATATGGCTGCGTTCAAACTGGAATGGCATGATGAGCAAAAAAACTATGGATTTAGGCCCTGATCTCTGTACTGGGGTGAATTTATGACATTGTTCTGCATTCTGTCCATCAACTGTTGTTTTTGCATTTGTCACTCAGAGTGGGACGGGTATGCTCACATGTGAGTCTCGTGCTCTCTATGCCACTGGAATCAAGATATCCTGGCTGATGAGGTCTGAAAGACCGAAACAGGTCCTAGGATGCTTGTTTCCAGTCCAGGGAGGACCTGGCTTGGTAGTTCAAGTTGGACGGTTCCCATGGGGAACAGGGTCAAGACTGATTTGCATATGGCTGGGTTCAAACTGGAATGGAATGGTGAGCAAACAAACGACGGATTTAGGCCCAGATCTCTGTACTGGGGTGAATGTATGACATTGTTCTGAATTCTGTCCATCAACTGTTGTTTTTGCACCTGTGGGAGCCGGCATTGCTTTTGGACAGAGGGAGCTTCTAACATGCCGCACCGTTTGTCCAAAAGCAATTCTGATCTGCTTCGAGTAAGCAAGAACCTTTTCTGCTCTCACTTACTAGAAGTGGAGCAAAGTTTGCTATGCCTTAGCAGGAGCAAACCATAGCAAACAGCAATGTACTAAGATGGTGGGCACCCTGTGACATTGCAGAAGCCAGTCCTGGGGGTTGGCAGTCCCCATGGCCATCTAGGGCTCTAGGAGTAGGGCACATGACCCCCCTTCTATCTCTAAATGTGCCCCAGGGAGGTAGTGATGTCTGGGGCTATGGGGGTCTGCGAGGCCCCCTGCATTACTTATTCTTAAAGCCCCAGGAAGGTGGTGGTCCAGGAGCTGCAGGGGGGTCTGTGTTGCCACACCCTCATCAATTATTGTTAAAGCCAGAGGGAGGTGGTGGCCCTTGGGGCAGCGGGGGATTTGTGCAACCCACCTGCATCAATTACCATTAAACACCTGGGGAGGTGGTGAACCCGGGGCTGTGGGGGGTCCACGCAGCCCCCAGCATTAAGTAAACATTAAGCCCCAGGGAAGTGGTGGTCCCCTGGGCTGGGGGGCGCAAGTGGCACCATCAACAAAAATAAAAGGCCCCAGGGAGGAGGTGGTCCTAGGGGGTTATTAAGCCCAAGGAGGGGGATTGTGCTCCCTCCATTGTCTGCATGATGTCCCTTGATCTGGCACACCCCGGCCTGATAATGACAATGACCGAAGGCTGGTTGCCCGCATTTTTTGTTTGAGTTTTCAGCCGGATGCAAGGATCCAGCTGAATTATTTTTAAAAAAATGCTGTTTTGGGCCCTTTGGAGTCCCAGTGGCATCCCCAATGAGGCCTAGGGGCTCAGGGTGTTTTTACCCTGCCCTCTTTTCTTTTCTTTTACATTTTTTTGGGACTCGGGTCAGCCGAGTCCCAAGAAGGCTGCCATCACTTCTTGGTTGAAGTGTTGGCAGCCAATCGAATTTCAGTAGGGTTTCAGTAAACTGTTGGGCTCCCAGATATCTATATTTTTTCTGCTTAAATATCTCTGAAACTACTAAAAAGATTCACAAAAAGCACGCTTTCCAGATTAGCATCTAGCTTTCTCCAAATTGAGCAGTTTGGGATGTAGTCATGTTCAAAAAATTAAATATCCCCATTAACATAACATGGGTAAAACACGTTGTGTGACCCCCCTTTTTTCTCAGCCGAAACGCGTCTGACGCTGTACAAATGTTTTCTGCTGCACTGATTAAATAACTTCAACATTGCTTGGAGGTTCGTTCTGTAATTGAATGCATTACGTAGGTTGTAGCAGTTATAGTTACCTGAGCTAACTATAACTCATTCTCCTGCAGTTCACGGCTTATGACCTCACATATTAGATTCCTCATGACATGGTCAGTGACATCACTGATGACCACAGAAACACTGACACACCCACTAACACCACATAAAACATGTCATACGGACCGGGTGGTCACGGGACGCACCATATGGGACCTGCCTTGGTTACCGCGTGTGGCGCGCTCCAGAAGTGCGTACATGGCGGTCCCAACAAGAACAGTTCTTGACATATGGGACAGAGTGGCAGTGCCCAAGGGCCTAACCACGTTCCCCTCTCCGCACACCCCCATTGCAGGTAACCCGCACTTTCCCCCTGCGGCCCGGACCCGAGCTTTTGAGAGATGGACACAAGGGGACTGCAGAGTTGTAGGGGACCTCTTTCTTGGAGGGGCACCTAAATCATGGCCAGACTGCAGGGAAGAATTTGGCCTCCCCTCGACCGCCAGCCTACAGTATGCCCAACTGCGCCATTGGACTATGGGGGACGATATGTATCAGGCTGCCACCAGGGCATACACACCATTCGTGAAATTGGCGCGCTCCCTCGGGGGGCTGAAACGGCTTATCTCTCAGATCTACAACATCCTGCAACACCCCACCGCTCCGCCTGCGCATCCCTACCAGAGGCAATGGCAGTCGGCGACTTGCGCCGATATCACACCTTCTCAGTGGGCCCGGCTATGGACTGACACCCCTAAAACCTATCGCAGCATCCCGCAGAGGGAAAACGCATACAAGATGCTAACGCAATGGTATTATACCCCTCTAAGACTCAGCAAAATGTTCCCTACTTCCTTACGCTGTGCTGGAGATGTGGCACTGCGACTGGCGACTTCGTACACATCTGGTGGTCATGCCCTACCATAGCCGTCTTTTGGAAGGAGGTCCTCAGTCACATCAAGAAGGTGTTGGGTTTTCCCCTACCTGAAGAGGTTTGCACGCTCCTGCTGGGCATTCGACCCCCTACACTTAGGGCCCTCACGCGCAGCGACTGGATCCTCACCCTCCACATGCTAGGCGCTGCTAAGCAACTCATTTCTCTGTATTGGAAGCGGGCTGAGGCACCGCCGATAGCCTCCTGGTTTGTGCGCCTCTGGCAGGTTCTGACTATGGTGCTGCTCACGGCGCGGATGCAATCGAGGGGGGTACGCTTCAAGGCAGTGTGGGAACCCCTTGTGCGCCATCTGTGCTCCATCAGCTATACCCGCCACATGCCCCCCAGGCTTCGCGCCCTGCAGTTATTTGAGGACGCCCTCATCCCTGCTGACCCAAGCAGACTAGACCCTTAGCTGCTTCCCCCAACGCGGGCGCTGTTGCGCTCTAACACTTCACTCACCAGTTTGCGTCTTCTAACCCCCGGCTGGCGACTACAGTCCTCCCCCCCGGGCCCCCCTCTTCATCTCGCTACTGCTCACTCTTCTTCCGACTTTTTCTCCTTTCCTACTTGCCACTCTGGCTTCCACCCCACTACGGGGTAGTTTGGGCCCCGTTGGGCCTTTGGAAAATGTGACACTACTGCTCTTACTCCCATACGCGCCTCCCCCGCACAGCGATACAACACCAGCGCATGATCGCCTTCAGCCATCACTGCCCCTAAGCCACGCGGCCGGCCCCTTCTGGGGGTTGTAGGCAGGGCGCTGTGTTAATGCTGCAACCTCCCCTGGTTACTTACACCTTCCAATTCTTTACTGCGCGGCCGGCCCCTACACGGGGTTGTAGGCTTATCGCTGTGTTCACAATAAAAACAGATTTGAACAAAAAAACATGTCATACACTCAATACCATACAATCACTAACAAATATATTCACAGAACCCATACAAACACTTACACATCTTGTCACTCTTCTATACAGCCAGTAACACATCGACTTGCCCATAGAGCCACCAATGGAACCCCTAAGCCACATATCTAGCCACTCATGCACCTACTCATTTACCAATACAGCCACTCACAGATCCAGTCAAGGAGACATAGACACACTTACACCCATACAGCTACTGACACAGTAAATGAGTTAACCATGCATCCACTCACACACCTACTCACTCACCCATAGAGTCTTTCACATAGCCATTACCTCATCCATAAAATTACTCAAAC
Source organism: Lissotriton vulgaris (assembly GCF_964263255.1). Lineage (NCBI taxonomy): Eukaryota > Metazoa > Chordata > Amphibia > Caudata > Salamandridae > Lissotriton > Lissotriton vulgaris. Next base: position 1,208,780,346 of record NC_141694.1, read on the forward strand.
AGCCACTCAGTTACTTATACATATACTAATACATAAATTCACTCACTTATACAGTAGCTCCGAGAACCACATACTTTCCAATACAACCTCTCTCACACTTACTTACTCACCCATACAACCACTAAAACACCCATTCGCTCACATGTACAGCCACTCATACACCCACTCACTCACCCATATACCCACCGATTGATGCACCAAGACAGCCACTCAAGTACCCTGTCTCTCGCTCTTACAGACACTTATGTATCTGTTCAAGAACCTATTCAGCTACTCATGCACCCCCAGATTCACCATTTACAGCCACTGATACACCTATTCAGTCAACAATACAGATATTCACACAACTACTCACTTACTCATATATGCACTGATGCACCCACTCACTCACCTATTCAAAGATTCAAACACCCACTATCTCATGTATACAGACTTTTATATACCCAGTCACTCTTCTATAGACCACTTATATACCCTCACTGACCCATACAGGCACTTCCAGAGCAAGCCAGTGATATCACTATAATTTTCAACTTAACTTTTGCAAGAACTACTGAATAATGTGCAACAAATAACAAAAAATACAGTCTGCATAAAACAACTACCTTTCTACCAAATGTGGTGTAATTCCATTCAGTGGTTTGGCTGTGGTCTTGTTGACGGACTCCTCTGGGAATTAACATTGCAAACGCACCCCTTTTTCAACTTCATTTTTCTAGAGCCATGTTTCACGAATCTCCCCAAAACAATCCATGTGCTTCAAGATTCACTGGAGCACTTTTTTGTTCCAAATTTTGTGAAGAAAGCTCTATTTTGGTCCAGAAAGAGTGCTTTTTGAAATTTGGTGTAACTGTTCAGTAATTTTGTAGTTATTAAAGAAAAAAGATTGATGTATATCTAGAGACGTGGATCCACTGCATATCCACCTCGGTGGAACAATGAATCCACGCACCAACAGCAATGCTGTGACTGCCACCACTTAAACCAGTAAGTGGCGGCAGACATTTTTGGACTTGGACACTGCCAAATCTGAGGAAAAAAGGCAAAAAAATGTACATGTGCCTGGTGATGGGGCCAAAAATGTTTTATTTTATTTTTTGCCATGCATTCATGGAGGATCTGTGGCAAAATAAAAAAAAAAGTGTGGTCTCCTGTGCTTGTTCTTTTTAAGCCATCCCAAGTGAGCCAGGTCCTTGATTATAATATGAGGGAGTGGACACATGATGTGCCATCCATTGGCAACTTTTGGCCCAGGGGACCCCAACCCCTATTCCCCCAATGCTAAGTACTAAGGGGTAGGGGAATGCTTCCCACCTACCCGGGCCGCTCTCAATTCTGGGGCCCCAGCCCGATTGGCCCTGCTGTGCATCAAAGGGGGAGGGGGCTGCACGCCCACTGAGCCATTAATGGCCCCGGGAACCCCTTGCCCCAGGAAGGGCTCAGGCTATGTCCTCAGGAGACCATCTCTAAGACATAGCAGTTTCCATGTCTGCTCGCTTGCAGGCAGGGAAACATGTGTTTGCTCTCACTTGGCAGGAGCAATTTCAAAAGTATTCTCCCAGCAGGTGGGAAAAAGATGAAAAGATTGCTTTGGTCTGCAGGACGCAGCATTTTTTGTTTCAAACTGCAGACAGGAGCAATGCCAGCTACTGCTGGATGCAGGGAGCTGGGTGGAGCTTCAAAGTTTTGGGGCACCACAGTGGGCCTCAAGCATAGTGTTGTGGGTGGCCTGGGTGGGCACCAAGTCACCCATCCTTTGTTGGCCAAGCCCAAAGGGATGGGTTCCCTGGGGCCAAAATAAGCCCTGGGGCATGCACCCCCTCTCAACTTTTTCACATTGGCCGGGCCCCAAGTGATGGGGTCCCTGGGACAAAAAAGGATAAGTGCCCCCTCCTCATTCGGAATATGGTCAGGTCCCAGGAAATGTTGCCCTCAGGGCCAAAATCAGCCTGAGGGCTGTGTGGCCCCTCTCCTGGTAATATAGTAGTGGGCCTCAGGGGATGGGGTCCCCATGACCAAATATGACTGGGGATGGGGGCTACATACCCCCTCCCCTAAACCATTACACCTGGCCCTGGAAGCTGGGGTACCTGGGGCCAAAATTGGCCCAGGGAGGGAGACACATGTCCCTCTCCCATGAAAATGTGCCAGGCCCCACGGTATGCAGTCCCTGTGGCCGAAAGTATCCAAAGGAGGGGAGCTACAAGCCCTCTCCACTTTAAATAGGGTGCTGAGGCCTGGGAATGGGGTCCCTGGTGGCAAAATTGATCTGGGGAGGGGAGCCATGTCCCCCTTGCCTTGAAATATGTTGCCAGGCCCTAGGGGATGGGGTCTCTGGGTCCAAAAGGGAACAGGGAGGGGGTACACTTGCCCACCTCCTCCTAAAAAATGCACCAACCCCCAGGGGATAGGTCCCGGGAGATGGGGTCCTTGGAGCCAAAAGAGACCTGGGGAGGCGGCCTGTGGGTTGGCTGCCACTGCGTGCAGGCCAAAGGCCATGCGCGGATCACTGACAGAACATTAACAGACAAAATATCGAGATGCCAAAATATCGAGGATAAAATATCGAATGACAGAATATCGACTTCCTATCTTCAAACAGGTAAGTACAAAAATATCGACTCCAAAATATCGAGTGTAAAAAATATAGAATGTCAAAATATCAAATTTTTTAAGTATGTTCAAAGTAACTTAAAAGTAATATAACAGTAAATTAAATTATTATAAACATATTTAAAATATTTAAATAAACGAAAAATTAAGAAATAATTAATGTAACTTAAAAAAAAATATTAATACTTATATAAATATCTACATATTATTAACAAAACATATACACATTTTTACCGTAGGATAGCAAGAGGGTTAAATGTACTCTAACGACTCCAGTGAGTGCAACAGTAGGGAAAGCGTTGGATAGCGTGAGCGTAAAAATTACTATTACAACTCCAATGAGTGTAACAGTAGGGTAAGCGTTGGATAGCGTAGGGGTAAACTTTACTATTCCAACTCCAGAGAGTGTAACAGTAGGGTAAGCGTTGGATTGCGTAGGGATAACATTTACCATTCCAACGCCAGAGAGTGTAACAGTAGGGAAAGCGTTGGATAGCATAGGGTTTAAATTACTATTCCTACTCCAGAGAGTGTAACAGTAGGGAAAGCGTTGGATAGCGTAGGGGTTAAAATTACTATTTCAACTCCAGCGAGTGCAACAGTAGTAAAAGCGTTGGATAGCGTAGGGGTTAAAATTACTATTCCAACTCCAGTGAGTGCAACAGTAGGGAAAGCGTTGGATAGCGTAGGGGTAAAATTTACTATTCCAACTCCAGTGAGTGTACCAGCAGGATAAGCATTGGATAGCGTAGGGGTAAAATTTACTATTCCAACTCCAGTGAGTGTAACAGTAGGGTAAGCGTTGGATGGCGTAAGGGTAAAAATAACTATTCCAACTCCAGAGAGTGTAACAGTAGGGAAAGCTTTGAATAGCGTAGGGGTTAAATTTACTATTCCAACTCCAATGAGTGCAACAGTAGGGAAAGCGTTGGATAGCGTAGGGGTAAAAATTACTATTCCAACTCCAGAGAGTGCAACAGTAGGGAAAGCATTGGATAGCATAGGGGTAAAAATTACTATTACCACTCCAGAGAGTGCAACAGTAGTGAAAGAGTTGGATAGCGTATGGGTAAAAATTACTATTCCAACTCCAGTGAGTGTACCAGCAGGATAAGCATTGGATAGCGTAGGGGTAAAATTTACTATTCCAACTCCAGTGAGTGTAACAGTAGGGTAAGCGTTGGATGGCGTAAGGGTAAAAATAACTATTCCAACTCCAGAGAGTGTAACAGTAGGGAAAGCTTTGAATAGCGTTGGGGTTAAATTTACTATTCCAACTCCAATGAGTGCAACAGTAGGGAAAGCGTTGGATAGCGTAGGGGTAAAAATTACTATTCCAACTCCAGAGAGTGCAACAGTAGGGAAAGCATTGGATAGCATAGGGGTAAAAATTACTATTACCACTCCAGAGAGTGCAACAGTAGTGAAAGAGTTGGATAGCGTAAGGGTAAAAATTACTATTCCCACTCCAGTGAGTGCAACAGTAGGGAAAGCGTTGGATAGCGTAAGGGTTTACATTACTATTCCAACTCCAGTGAATGTAACAGTAGGGTAAGCATTGGATAGCGTAGGTGTAAAATTTACTATTCCAACTCCAGAGAGTGTAACAGTAGGGTAAGCGTTGGATAGCGTAGGGGTATAATTTACTATTCCAACTCCAGAGAGTGTAACAGTAGGGAAAGCTTTGAATAGCGTAGGGGTTAAATAAAGCGTTGGATAGCGTAGGGGTAAAATTTACTATTCCAACTCCAGTGAGTGGTGTACCAGCAGGATAAGCATTGGATAGCGTAGGGGTAAAATTTACTATTCCAACTCCAGTGAGTGTAACAGTAGGGTAAGCGTTGGATGGCGTAAGGGTAAAAATAACTATTCCAACTCCAGAGAGTGTAACAGTAGGGAAAGATTTGAATAGCGTAGGGGTTAAATTTACTATTCCAACTCCAATGAGTGCAACAGTAGGGAAAGCGTTGGATAGCGTAGGGGTAAAAATTACTATTCCAACTCCGAGAGTGCAACAGTAGGGAAAGCATTGGATAGCATAGGGGTAAAAATTACTATTACCACTCCAGAGAGTGCAACAGTAGTGAAAGAGTTGGATAGCGTAAGGGTAAAAATTACTATTCCCACTCCAGTGAGTGCAACAGTAGGGAAAGCGTTGCATAGCGTAAGGGTTTACATTACTATTCCAACTCCAGTGAATGTAACAGTAGGGTAAGCATTGGATAGCGTAGGTGTAAAATTTACTATTCCAACTCCAGAGAGTGTAACAGTAGGGTAAGCGTTGGATAGCGTAGGGGTAAAATTTACTATTCCAACTCCAGAGAGTGTAACAGTAGGGAAAGCTTTGAATAGCGTAGGGGTTAAATAAAGCGTTGGATAGCGTAGGGGTAAAATTTACTATTCCAACTCCAGTGAGTGGTGTACCAGCAGGATAAGCATTGGATAGCGTAGGGGTAAAATTTACTATTCCAACTCCAGTGAGTGTAACAGTAGGGTAAGCGTTGGATGGCGTAAGGGTAAAAATAACTATTCCAACTCCAGAGAGTGTAACAGTAGGGAAAGCTTTGAATAGCGTAGGGGTTAAATTTACTATTCCAACTCCAATGAGTGCAACAGTAGGGAAAGCGTTGGATAGCGTAGGGGTAAAAATTACTATTCCAACTCCAGAGAGTGCAACAGTAGGGAAAGCATTGGATAGCATAGGGGTAAAAATTACTATTACCACTCCAGAGAGTGCAACAGTAGTGAAAGAGTTGGATAGCGTAAGGGTAAAAATTACTATTCCCACTCCAGTGAGTGCAATAGTAGGGAAAGCGTTGGATAGCGTAAGAGTTTACATTACTATTCCAACTCCAGTGAATGTAACAGTAGGGTAAGCATTGGATAGCGTAGGTGTAAAATTTACTATTCCAACTCCAGAGAGTGTAACAGTAGGGTAAGCGTTGGATAGCGTAGGGGTAAAATTTACTATTCCAACTCCAGAGAGTGTAACAGTAGGGAAAGCGTTGGATAGCGTAGGGGTTAAGTTTACTATTCCAACTCCAGTGAGTACAACAGTAGGGAAAGTAAATACTTCTTATATAAATATAAATACCATAAAAGTAAAATCTATTACAAAATATTTTAAATATTTTAGAATTGTGTAAATTATAATAATTAATCTATTAAATTGTAAAATACAAATTATTTAATAATATAAATTACCTACTAATACTAATAATTTACCTATTAACAATCAATTAATTTAAATTTTAAAATTATTTTACAAAATAAACTCAATATATTTTTTGAAACAATGTAATTACTTACAATTAAATTAATTCCAAAACTATTCCTCTATAAACACACAACCCACTACAAAATTCAATTAATTACTTTAACATATTTATCAATTAATCATTTAAATGTATTTACCAACTATATTGTAATTAATTACCAATTAATAATTATTGAACAATTAATTCTAAATAAATACCTTTTTAATTAATTTACATATTTAATTAATTATATTTAAATTACTTCCCACCCTATTCCCCTATAAACGCAGAACCCGCTAAATTATCAATTAATCAATAACAATTCATTACCAATTATATTTTAATTACTTACCAATTAATAATTAATTAACACATAATTTTAAATAAATAACAATTATTTAAATAAAATATTTTATTAATTATAATTAAATTACTTCCCACCCTATTCCCCTATAACACCAAAACCCGCTACAGAAAATAAATTAAAAAAAATATGATATATATCACTTAATCAATTAAAATGAATTACCAATTATATTTTAATTAATTACCATTTAATAATTAATTAACAATTAATTCTAAATAAATACCAATTAATTAAATAACATATTTAATTAATTATATTTAAATTACTTCCCACCCTATTTCCCTATAAACCCACAACCCGCTACAGAAAATAAATTACAAAAAATATTATATTTATCAATTAATCAATTAAAATTAATCACCAATTACATTTTAATTAATTACCAATTAATAATAAATTAACAATTAGTTTAATAAATAACAATTATTTAACTAACATATTTAATTAATTATAATTAAATTACTTCCCACCCTATTCCCCTATAAACCCAAAACCCGCTACAGAATTATATTACACAAAAATTAAACATTAATATTAACTTACCTTAAATTCGATTTTTTTGTTGTCTATATTCTGTCTAGTCAATATTATGTCCATTTTATATTTTTTACTCAATAATATTGCTATTCTAGTCTATATTACATTTTTCTAGTCAATATTTTTGTAGCCTATATTATGTCTAGTCGATATTATGTCTAGTCGAAATTAAAAACTCAATATTATGTCTAGTTGAAATAAAAAACTCAATATTATGTCTACTTACCGCCATGCGCAACATGGGGTTGACTTTGTGTGGGGAGTTGGTAGCAGGTCCTGGCCTGAGGCCTGTCCCGGAGGCCAAACCCATGACAAACCCTTGGATAAACATATTATAATAACATTTTATATTACTTTTAAAAACTAGAAATTCACTGGAAAAACCAATGGTTACAGGGACATTATAGTTAGGAAATAGCATTAAAGAAACCATGGAAATTTACTGAAAAAAATTAAGTTTACAAAGACGTTATAATTAGGAAACTGATTTAGAAAAAAACCTTAGAAAGTCACTCAAAAGACATGTCAGGATATCTCAAGAAACTATAACTAAGACACCTACATACCCACTCAGACATCTACTCAGAAACACACACCTATTCACACACCCACTCAGACACTCTCACACCCACTCACAGACCCACTTAGGCAGGCACTCACAAAACCACTGAGATATTCACAAACCCAGTCACACACCCACTCAGACACTCATGCACACACTCACAGACTGTCTCAGATGCTGACACGCCTACTCACACACCCACTGAGACACTGATGAACCCACTCTCAAAACCATTCAGACATTCTCTCACCCACTGATAGACTCACTTGGACACACTCACACCCACTCACAGACCCAGGCAGACACTCACATGTCTACTCACAGACCCAGTCAGACACTCATATACCCACTAACACACCCACTCAGATACTCACGTACCCACTCACAGAGCCACTCAGACACCCACTCACATACCCACTCAGACACTTACGTGCCCACTCACAGACCCAGTCAGATACTGACACACCCACTCACAGACCCACTCAGACGTTTACACACCCACTCAGATCCACGCTGACACTAAGACACCAACTTGCAGACACATATACCTACTCAAGGACCTTCTGAGACACTCATGCACCCACTCACAGACTCATTCAGAGACTCTCACACCCATTGACAGACCCACACACACTCACACACCCACTCATGGACCAACACAGTAACTCACACACCAACTTACAGATCCTCACAGACTGACACAGACACTCATTCATATACTCAGAGACCCACGGAAACACTTATACACCCATTCACATACCCACTCAGGCACTTTTACTCCTACTCACTGAGCCACTTAAACACCCTTTGACTCGCTCACAGACCCATTATGCCACTCACTCACCTTCTTATAGACCCACTCAGACATTCATGGACCCACTTATAGACTCATACAGAGACACACACACTCACTGACAGACCTATTCAGACACTCTGACACCCAGCCACAGAGCCACTCAGACACTAACACATCTACTCATAGGCCCACTCAGTCACTTACACATTCATTCAGAGAACCACTGAAATACCCTCACTGCCACTCACACAAACCCACTAGGACACTCTTACGGTCACTCACAGACCCGCTTATACATTTATGCAGCCACTCACAGACCCACACCCACAATTAGACATCATATACCATTGGCATATGCGCAGAGTCAATCACAGAGTCATGAATCCTAATTGTGCTGTTGTGTATTTATTGTGTGATATTGATTTGTGGATTAGCGACAGATTCACACATTTGAATAGAGAAATGAAAAAGGGGGGTTAAAAAGAATAAAAGGAACCAGTGTTTGGGAAAAGTGATGCTTCAAGAAGAGCTTTTGTGATTATTATGTGTATGATAACAGCATATGAAACAGGATGCAGTCTTTCAAGTTGTTGAAGAACACCCTGTTGCCTTTCTCTATGAAAGGAACTCCTTCACTTCTATAGATATCGTCTATGTCAAAGCATAAATTGTTGTGGTATTAGAGCTCATAGTATGGTCTCAACGGAATGCAGAAATGTTAAAGAGCACCAAGGCAGGGTGAGGGAAAAGTGCCACCAAGTGACCAAAGGTATCCTTCAGTAGGATTTCTAGTCCAACCCTCGTAAGTGTGCCTAGGTGCACAGTGCATATCAAGAGGTCTGGATGCTGGCAACCTGCAATGTTATCAAACAAAGCAGTAATTGATGCCACTTTAATCCTCTCTGGCCAACCCAAATAATGTCTAAATTTGGCAGACCCATGTCCCTGTCAATGCCACTCTTTCTAGCACACTCTCTGACCCAAAACCCAAAGCTATGCCCTACATTTCACACTCTCACCATTTTGAAGGTAAGGAAAAGTAGCACAAAGGAGAAAGCCAGAGCTGAATGAGACAGTTTTCGAAATGAGAGGCAGTTAAAAAGGAAGAAAACACCTAACTTAATAAAGAACATATTTGATTTGCATGTGTAAATGTACAGGTAGCTAAAATTAGGTAGTGAGTCTGTGCAAAACGTAAGTCACTCTGTGATTGGCTCTGGAAAAAAAGTTATGCTATTTTGGATATGCCTATATTTTAAAACAGTCAAACACACCTGCTACAGTTGTATTTGAAGCTGGTATACTACTTACATAAAATGTTGTGACCTACTGGTACAAGAGAATATTCCAAAGGGGTTGCTATGGAAACTGAGCTAAAAGAGTGTGTGGGGGGGTGAAATTTGATAGTTAAAAGGAGAGTGTTTTAGACACATTCCCATTTCTTAGATTGGAGTGTTTGTTTTCTACTTCACTGCTATCTTAGAATGTAATATAAATAAGAAACAGAGAGGTTCTAATTTTTAAAGCTGTGTAGTTACATTAGGTTTAATAATAGTTACACCTTATGCTTCTCCTGAGAGTCCTAAACTACTTTATGGCTCAGAAAGAACAGGCAGTGACCAAAACATTGAAGAGATATATCTCTACCTCAACCATCATGTAAACACTACTTTAGAACACCATCCTGTTTTTTAAGGCTCTAAATATATGGTGTTTGCTATCTGAGGTTGGTGATGGACACATTAATTTCCAATAACAGAGTTGGAAAAGGAGCACTCTTTCTCTCTCTCTCTCTCTCTTTCTCTCTAATACCCGCCCTCCCTTAATGCATCCCCAGGAAGTATCTAGGGAATGGTTCAGGACAGAAAGAAGTCAGTGATGGCAGCTGTTCTTGATGGCTACCTAACATCCATCTGGGTCTGAAATAATTTATTAACATAGGGCCTAGAAGAACAGAGTGGGAATAAATGACAAAGGACTTGGATTATATAAGAAAACAGATAGATTACTAACTTCCCAAAATTGATTAAAGCATGTTGAACTGTTTTAAAGACATTTATGAACTACTGCATGCCAAAGAAACTTCAAAATCCTACCTAATAGACTGCTGCCACTGGGGCTGAGCAGAGCCACTGTCTGAACATTTAACATGTCAAATGGATTAATAGTCTGGGTCACATGCTAAACACGTCACTGTATAATTTTCAAGTACTGATTAAGAGAAAAACACTCTCACCCACTTACCGACCAATACAACTCACTCTCTAACCCTCTAAGGTTACACATTACAGTTAGGAAAATTATTTAAAAAAAATAAAGATTCATTAAAAAAAATATATATATATATTACATGGACGTTAAAGTTAGGAAATATAATTTTTAGAAATTTGCTGAAAAAACAAAAGTCACAAAGATGTTGCAGTTAGGCTCACATTTCAAATGTATAAAAACATAAAAATACATGAGTTAAAGTTAGCTCACCTAACTATAATGTATTCCCCCTGTAATGCACTGCTTATGTACTCACATATTACATCACTCATGACATGGTCAGTAACATCACTCATGACATCTCAAATTACATCTCTGATTACATAATCCAGTATGTTATGTAAAGGGTTCTCAGACTTAAAGACATATATTAAGCTACTTCAGAACTGAAATTACTATTTGTTGTATACCCCTATTAGCTTATATTCATTGTAACAATTCTAACCTATGTGATCTGAGTGGACTTGTGACAGTCTGTGTGAGTTTATGATTGGGTGTCTGAGTGGCTATATGTGTGTGCGACTGGGTTTCTGAGCAGCTGTCCGGATGTGCTAGTGAGTTTGTGAATGGTTCTGTAGGTGTGTCACTGGGCGTGTGAGTGGATATATGTGTGAGTGTTTTGGGGGGCTTGTCTTTGGCTGTTTCAGTGGTGATATGGCTGTGTGTGTGGATGTATGAGCTGTTTTATGGCTGTTTGAGAGCTTGTATGGATGTGCGAATGGGAGTGTGAGTTTTATATGATTGTATGAGCGGGTATTTCAGTAGCTTTGTTGGTGTGCGCACGAATATGAATAGCTGTATAGGTGTTTGACTGAGTGTGTGAGTGGATGTGTGAGTATTGCAGCAGGTGTGTGTCTGTAGGGGTATTTAACTACGTGTGTGTGATTTCATGAGTATTTAAGTAAAAGCGGGAGTGGACGTGTGGATGTGAGTGTAAGATAGGGTGTGTGATTTGTTAAGGGTATTTGTAAAAGTGGGTGTGGGAGTGGGTGCATGGGTGTGTGAGTGTTGGTTTGGGTGTCTGAGTAGATGTGTGAGTATTTGAGTGTGTCTGTGAGTGGACGTTTAAGTGCTTGTGTAGGTATGTATATAGATGTGTGAGTGGTAGTATGGGTATGTGAGAAGATGAGTGAGTCGTTGTGTGCATCTGTGAGAGGTTATATAGGTGTATCACTAAGTGTGTGAGTGAATATGTGATTGGGTCTGTTTTGATGTACTCAGTTGTGTCATTGGAGATATTATGTTATGAGTAATGTCATCAGTGATGTCACTGGCCATGTCATGAGTGATGTAATATGTGAGGTCATATCAGTGTCTTGTGGGCGCATAAGTCATAGTTCTTTTTTTCAGTGAATTTCTAAGTCTTTTTTAAATACATCTTCTAACTATAATGTATCTGTAACCTTTGTTTTTTTCAGCGAATATATATATTAATAAAAAACTATTAAGACCAAAAAAACAATACTACCAACACAAAACATACATTTGGAGAACGTTATTTGACTGTGTTCTTACTATGCTGCTTGATAAACGTAAAAAATAAAACCAACACAATCACACATCATCAATCTTATAATTAACAGATATGCAAAAACTTACTGAACTCAAGGCATTCAGCAAAGTTATTGTGGAACATTGCTTCCAGTAGCTTGCAAACAATACATGTACTAAACACGGAGAACGTTCTTTGACTGTGTTCTTACTATGCTGCTTGATAAACGTAAAAAATAAAACCAACACAATCACACATCATCAATCTTATAATTAACAGATATGCAAAAACTTACTGAACTCAAGGCATTCAGCAAAGTTATTGTGAAACATTGCTTCCAGTAGCTTGCAAACAATACATGTACTTTCATCACATACTTTCCTTTCAAGTGAGGCTATTTATATGAAAAACCTCTGTGTTGAAATACAAGAATGTTGCCAGCTAATCTAATTATACTCAGTTACCTCCCACAGGAAGTACACCTAATTGAGACCTTGGATGTTATTATTGCTAAGAGAGAGTATTTGCTAATCTTCACTCCACTACTATAGCCTTTTTGTTTTCTGTTCCATATTACTACGCTATGTATTCCTCTCCTGCTCTCTGTATAGGGCTTGAACTAAAGTAGCAATCTCTCTTTTTCCATACTGATCATGACTTAAACATGCATTGATTGGTGTCTCTAGAGAGGGGGCCAGATGGGGTCCATTGCAAAGCTCTGTTTAACTGGTCACCCCCTGTTGAATGTGCCTGAATGCTGCACAGAAAAACATAATCTGCACATTACCATATACAGGTCTTCTCCAAATACCTTTTACTGCAAAGCAGTATTGTTTTCCACAAAAAATTTGAAATCTCATTTTGTATATATATGTTTATATATCTGTATAATATCTATCCAAAGTCAGGTTTAAACATCTTAAGTCTATCTGTCTGTCTGTCTGTCTGTCTGTCTATCTATCTATCTATCTATCTATCTATCTATCTATCTATCTATCTATCTATCTATCTATCTATCTATCTATCTATCTATCTATCTATCTATCTATCTATCTATCTATCTATCTATCTATCTATCTATCTATCTATCTATCTATCTATCTATCTATCTATCTATCTATCTATCTATCTATCTATCTATCTATCTATCTGTCTGTCTGTCTGTCTGTCTGTCTGTCTGTCTGTCTGTCTGTCTATCTATCTATCTATCTATAGATAGATAGATAGATAGATGGATCTCTCTATGTATAGATAGATAGATAGAAAGATAGATACATTTCTTATTTGACGTTACTTGTCCTTTAAGTATTGCGAAATAGATCAAAATAATAAAATCACAACAAGGGGACTCAATCTTGAATTTGTATCAAACATGATAATATCAGCTGTATGGGACAATGGGACATAACATTAAGAATTATAATTCAATGATGTACAAACTTCATAGCTAAACAAATGGCTGCTGGAGAGACCAATACCAGTGTACAGAATGATATTGAAGGGAACACCATGCCAAGAGAAGATCAAACAAGGAAGGTGTGCTAAAGATAAAGACACTGAATAGACTGAGTAGTATAGAGACAGACGGAAATTCAAAAGAGGGAGATGTGCTGAAAGAAAATGAAAAAAAGACTAATAGGTTGAACAGTGAAGAGAAGAAAGAACCAAATAACCGTGAGAAGATAAGAATACATGTGAATACATGTGAACCCCTGTGAACCCCTGTGACAAGAAAGGATATTAATCGTGACCCTTGACCCGGTCACTCTACTTGACCCGGTCACTCTACTACCGCACGGCCCCTGTGTGCCCGGATTCTGCTGCTGCTGCCTGCTTGGCCCTCTTGCTGCTGCCTCTCCGTAGGGCCCCTGCTCTCCAGGCTTGCCCTCGCTCACCAGGCTTGCCTAGGCTTGCCCTCGCTCTCCAGGCTTGCCCATGCTTGCCCTCGCTCTCCCCGCTCCACTTTCCTGCTCTTTCCACCCCCCCCTCTGCTCTCCGCCGCTGCTCTCCTGTGGCCCGCCCCCTTCTCCTGTCTCCCGCTCCCCATTCGCCGCCCCGCTCCCGCTTCCCAGCTACTCCTCCATCCCACTTCGCCATAAATGGCGGGGACCGTGCGTACGCGCAGCGGCCACGTGCAGCGGGCGCGCCGATTGCGTGCTGAAGGAACGCCAAAGGCAAGCCCGTCTACGCCCGTCCGCGCCTGGACCGCCCCCTGCTACGACGACGCCACCCTCCACACACTCAACTCCGGCCGACATCCAGCCTGCTACCAAGCCACCCCGAAACGCACCTATGGAGCCTTCACCTGCCACGCCTGCTACTTCACCTGCACTCGGTCCTGCACCGCGCCAGCCAAAACAGCCGCCAACAACAACCACCTCAAGTGCATCCTGCTCAACACCCGCTCCATCCACAGGCACGCCGTCGAACTATTGACCTTTTGGACAAAATGGCACCAGATGTCACCTTCTTCACGGAAACCTGGATGAACCCCTCCTCAGCCCCCGACATCGCGATTGCCATCCTGGACGGCTACAAGATCACCCGGAGGGACCGCGTTAACCAGACCGGAGGAGGCATCGCCATCGCCCACAGAAACACTATCTGCATCACGACCAACACCGACGACACCCTCGCCCCCGCAGAGCACCTGCACTTCAAGATTCACACCGACCCCAAGACCACCCTCAGAGGAACCCTCATCTACAGCCCCCCTGGTCCACGCTCACACTTCAACGAGGCCATCGCAGACTTCATCAGCTCACTCGCCCTCGCCTCCCCCGACTACATCCTCCTAGGAGACCTCAATTTCCACCTGGAGAACGAGCATGACAACAACACCACTGCCCTACTAGACAACCTCGTCAATCTCGGATTCAAGCAACTGGTCAACACCCCCACCCATTACGCCAGTCACACACTCAACCCTGTCTTCTCCTCCAGCAACCACATCTCCTTCAGCCACACCACCGAGCTCCACTGGACCGACCACAGCTGCGTACACTTCAACTTCAGGAAAACAACGACCCACCACTGCCCTCAACAAACCCCCCGAAGATGCTGGAGCAAGATCACCACCGACCAACTCACCACCTGTTTGCTCCTAAAACCTCCCACCAACACCACGGACCCCAACAAAGGAGCCCGCAACCTCACACAGTGGATCACCGACTGCGCCGACACCCTTGCTCCACTGAAAAACCCTCCCAGCAACCTCAACAGCAGGAAAGCCGTGTGGTTCACCAATGATCTCAAAGACTCCAAGAAATCCTGCCGTGACCTCGAGAAAGACTGGCGCCACAACCAGTCAACGGACAACATGACAGCCCTCAACAACTCCACCCGCAAACACCACCAGCTGATCCGCACCACCAAAAGATCATCCTTCAGAGAAAGACTGGACAAAAACACCTACAACAGCAAGGAACTCTTCAACGTCTTGAAAGAGCTCTCCAACCCCAACGCCAGCAACAACAACATTACGCCTTCTCAAGACCTCTGCAACTCTCTGGCCACCTTTTTTCACCGTAAGATCGTCGACATACACGACAGCTTCGGCGCTCAGAACACGCACCTAC
Source organism: Lissotriton vulgaris (assembly GCF_964263255.1). Taxonomy (NCBI): domain Eukaryota; kingdom Metazoa; phylum Chordata; class Amphibia; order Caudata; family Salamandridae; genus Lissotriton; species Lissotriton vulgaris. The sequence goes on from NC_141694.1 coordinate 1,208,795,819, forward strand.
ACCCCCCACCACCACCATGTGCGCCTGGACTCAGGTCAGCACGGAAGATACCACCCACACGATGAAGACCATCCCCAGCCAATCCCTGCCCAAACCACATCTTCAACAAAGCCGACTCCATCATCGCACCCAAACTTCGGGACATCATCAACAACTCCTTCATATCTGCCACCTTCCCGGAGAGCTGGAAGCACGCAGAGATCAGTGCCCTCCTTAAGAAACCCACCGCCGACCCCTCAGACCTCAAGAACTTCCGCCCCATCTCGCTCATCCCCTTCCCTGCAAAAGTCATTGAGAAAACCGTCAACAAACCGCTGACAGCCTTTCTGGAGACGAACGACTCCCTCGACCCATCACAGTCCGGATTCCGAGCGAACCACAGCACCGAGACTGCCCTCATCGCGGCCACCGATGACATCCAGACCCTGCTGGACAACGGAGAAACTGCCGCCCTCATCCTGCTCGACCTTTTGGCTGCGTTCGACACGGTCTGCCACCGCACTCTGACAACCCACCTCTGCCACGCCGGGATCCAAGGAAAGGCCCTGGAATGGATCACCTCCTTCCTCTCTGACAGAACCCAAAGAGTCCGTCTCCCGTCCTTCCTCGCAGAAGCCACCAAGATCATCTGCGGCATACCTCAAGGCTCCTCGCTCAGCCCCACCCTCTTTAACGTCTACATGAACCCCCTCACAGCCATCGCACGCAAGCACAACCTCCACATCATCTCCTACTCCGGCGATACCCAACTGATCCTCTCCCTCACCAACGACCCCATCTCCGCCAAAGCCAGCTTCCAGGACGGAATGAAAGACATCGCAGACTGGATGAAGCTCAGCCGCCTGAAATTGAACTCAGACAATTCGGAAGTCCTCATCCTTGGCCCATCCATCTCAGGACCACCTCTCCTTCAGGAAGCAACTCAAGACCTGGCTTTTCAAGCAGTAGCAGCCCCCCCCCACCAGCGCCTTGAGACCCTAGCGGGTAAGTAGCGTGCTTTACAAATACTCTTGATTGATTGATTGAATTGTGCTCACACATACCATGCGTTCCGCTGACATTCAAAAATATATAAAGGCGAAAGGCTTGAACCACTCAGACTGGTATTACTGGGTATCGTAATCATAAAAACTACATCTGAAAAAAATATAAAAAGACTATGAAGGCGAAAAACCAGCCTATCTTACATAAAGATGGAACCTATCTCTGGGCTTCAAGAGAGGAATCCGACCAAAGGCACAGAACTAACAACAAAGGGCAACTCGAATATGCACCAATACAATAGTGACATGTAGCAAAGGCTAATCAAAGGGACAAGAGAAATAACATAACCGTCCTCCCCACATAATACAGCTATACAACCCCACTTACCCTGGTAGGTATACTGCCAAAACCTATCAAAGACGTATCCAAAATGGGATTGAGGGTGGAGCCAATAACCCAGCAGATCGCATATCGGCCGTTTTCCTAATATGCTGCACAAAACGGAAGAAAGCTAATTAGCCAGATATTCCAACCTGGGCTCAACCCCAACCAGGGAAACAGGAATAAAGTTGTCTGCATACCTATAGGAATAGCTGACAATAATGGCAAAGGCACATAACTTCAAAGTAGACTGGCTGGGTCCAATGTCCAACCTCCGTAGAATTTCGTAAGTGTTATGTTTCCAATACCTGTATACATTTGCTTGTCTCCTAGCCACAGAGTTCTTTTGTTGGAATCCAAGTTGTGGAGTCCAGCAGAAGAAGCTTGGCTGAGGAGCTGAGTGGTTGACTCTTAGGGCCAGTCTCATTATACTCCAATAAACTTCATTTAAATACCACGGTTCCTATCTTTTCAAAAATGGCGACGAGGATGGGATGCATTTAATGAAGAAAGACCCTCAGAGATCCTTCAACATCATCATAAAGGTCAGTGGATTGGTCATACGAAAAAAATCTACAATTTTCTCCTGTGTAAGAAGCGATGTGAATTGGAATTGTTTAAAAGTTGTCTGCTGTACCTTAAAACGGTTGGTGATGTGCTTGCGTGCAACTCTGGGTTCTGGATCTAACCTGTGATTTTCGGAGCAGTTTTGAACCGGAGAAGTTGTTGCTGGAAAACGCTCTGACATCAATGTTGAGGAGAGGAATAGTGTGATCTTTCTGTTAATTTTTGGTAGTATTGGTTCAGTTTTGCAGCCGGAAGACTTCTGAAGGCGCGAGAAATCATTTGTATTGAGCGCGAGCAGTCATCTGCGTTAAAGCGCAAGACGTGCATGCACAACGTGTTTGGAGATGCCGAGGATTGTTGCCAAGGTAGCAGTTTGCCGGAGGGAGTCTGCGTGATTAATAACGCGGCGTGAGCTTTTGGGAGTTGTTAGAGGAAGTGACTGCGCTAAGCGGAAGTTACTTTGAGAGACATTTGCTAATTACACAAACATTTGCGGAGGATCGAATTATAACTACTCAGGCACGAGGTATTTATGAAAAAAAAAAAGAAAACGCGAGTACAATTTAAAGGAGGACATCATATTCACCGTTCAACGCATAATTTCGAAGAAGGATAGAAAACAAATATAATTTGTTAAGAATGTCACATAATTTTGGTTTTGAATGTATATGAACATTTAACAGTATAAGACAAGTTTTTTATTGCAAGGGTGAAATTTGTTTTTGAGCAAATAACAATGTTTATATTTTTTACTCTATTCATTTATATAACAAAATGGCCACACAATCCTCTATTCTGACTCCACCCACATTTCTTTCCGGACCTGGAACTCCATGTATGGATTGGGAAGATTGGAAAGAGGCCTTTACAACATATTTAGAGGCAATTGGAGGTGATGTATTTATTTCCAAAAGAAAACTTGTAATTTTAAAGGTATGTCTTGGCGTTGAAGGGAGAAATGTGTTAAAAACTTTACCAAATTTTCAACCTGATACTGTTAATGCTGACAATTCTTCTGATGATGATGATGTGGATGTGTACGAGATGGCGTTAAATGCTTTAGCTGAAAATTTTGGTAAGAAATTAAGCATTGTGGTTGAGAGACATAAGTTTTTCTCTCGTTCGCAAAAAACAGGGTGAAAAAGTTGAACAATATGTAGCGGCACTAAGAAAATTATCCATCACTTTTAAGTTTAAAGGTTTAAGGGATGACATTATTAGGGATCAACTTATTAACAGAACCAGTAACAAAAGAATACAAAAAAAGCTATTAGATTTAAAGGATCCCACTCTGGAGAAATCCATTGAAATTGCTAGACGGATTGAAAATACGTCCAGGTATGTAAAAGAGTTATCTGAGAACAGTTTAAAAACTGATGCTGATCATAACAAAATATTTGCAGTTGAGCCAAAAAAATGTGTTAAAACTAATAGAGAAGAAACTAATACCTTAAAGAATAGAACTGACTCTAATTTCAAGAGGAGTGCTACAGGTGTGGTAGTACTAGACATAATTCTGACGCAATACATTGCCCAGCAGCAAAAAGCAGTTGTTATAAATGTAGAAGAATTAGGCATTTCTCTTGTGTATGCAGGACTAATGAAATTTCTGTTGTGAAGAAATCAGTAAACGCGATCAGTGAGTCAGAAGCAAACAACTCTAAAAGTATGTTTGAGAGTGAAGTAGAATGTGATATTGAAGTCATGGTAATTGAAGATGTGAAGAGCGTGCAGAACTGTGGAGACAATGTTTATGTACCTCCTAAGGGTATAATATCTATTAATGATATTGAGATACAAGTGTGGGCAGATTCATGTTCTCCCTTTACTATAATAGACAAAGACAGATGGAAAGTATTGGGATCAATGACTTTAACTACTTCAGATGTGGATCCTATTGGATATTGTGGCGTCAAATTGCCTGTTCTAGGGTATTTCAATGCAACCATTCAGTTTAAAGGCCGTTCTACATTTGGTAAAATATATGTGTACACCCGGGTAGAAGCTTATTGGGGTGGAAAGAACAGAAGAATTTGGGAATCAGTTTAAATCCCAATCATCCTTTCCAAGTGTTATTGACGGAGACACAGGGAACAAACAAGTGGGTGAGAGATTTTCCTAATTTATTCAAAGATGAACTAGGTTGTCTCAAGGGATTCGAACACAAAATAATTGTGAACAAAGATGCGAAACCTAAAGTACACAAGGTACGAAATGTACTGATGGCATTGAGAGAAAAACTTAGGGAAGAGCTACAGAGATTGTGTGATGCTAAGATTATTGAACCAATTGAAGCGTCTAATTGTTTGAGTCCAATCGTAATCGCACACCAACCTGATAACAAAATTCACATGTGTGTGGATTTGAGAGACTTAAATTAATGTATATGGGTTGATAGATATCCTTTACCCCATATAAATGAAGTGCTGTCCGGTGTAGATGGGGGAACATTTTTCACAAAATTAGATTTCTCTGGTGCCTACCATCAGGTACGATTGCATGTAGATTCAAAACATTTGACATCATTCATTACACCGGAGGGTGCATTTCAATTTGTAAGGATGCCATTTGGGCTGGCATCGGCATCTGCTGTTTTTCAGAAAATTTTGCAAAAAAAATTAAAAGATATAAAGAACACTTTAGTGTTCCAAGATGGTGTATTGATTTGGGGAAAAGATGTGGTACAACATGATGATATTCTCAAGTGTGTGTGTGTGTTCCAAAAAATTGGAGAGTGCTGGTCTTACCATCAGTTTAAAGAAATGTGCATTTTGTCAAGAAGAGGTGGAATATTTAGGACACATGTTATCATATGAAGGGATTAAACTAAAGTTGAATTTGGTAGAGGATTTAGAAAAAGCTTCACCACCTAAAGATAAAGATCAGCCGAGATCGTTTCTCGGATTAGCTGAGTATTATTCTAATTTTTGTTATCATTTTTCGGATATAGTACAGCCATTGCGAGATATAATGAAAAAAGGGGCGAATTTTAATTGGTCAATGTAATGCCAAAAAGCATTTGATGCTGTTAAGAAATTAGTAGCTAATGCCACCATGTTGAAATCTTTCAATCCACAAGACAAGTCTATAATTGTAACTGATGCCAGTGGATATGGGTTAGGAGCTATTGTAATGCAAGAGCATGAGGGAAAAGAAAATGTGATTGTGTTGGCATCACGCACTTTGAAGGGTCCTGAACCTTCATATTCCACTATAGAAAAGGAAGCGTTAGCTTGTTGATGGGAGGTACAACATTTCAGAATTAACATTTGGGGCACAAGATTTGAGCTGCGCACAGATTATCGGCCTTTGCTGGATCTTTTTACTACTGCAGGTGCTGGCAAGGCTACTCCACGCATTGCAAAATGGCTATATAGATTACAGGAGTATATGTTTGATTTTAAGTATGTACCATGTGTGAGAAACGTAAATGCAGATTGATTGTCGAAATTGCCGGTAGAAGGTAAGCAGGGTGATGGTGATGAAGAAGATGATTTAGTGATAGTTGGTGTAGAAGATTTCCAAAAGTCTATTAATGAAGAAGAGTGGAAAGGTGCCATCAATGCTGATACGTCATTGTTGAAGGTAAAGCAGGTTCTTCATTTGAAGATTAGTGGAAGAATGATGAGGATATTGTAATGTATAAAGATGTATGGGATGCGTTATCTGTAGTGAAGGGAGTGATTAGACGTAATGATAAACTGGTGGTGCCAAAATCGTTAAGAGAGAAGTTGATGGCATTGTTGCACGAAGGTCATGGTGATATGTCTGCTGTAAAAAGAAAGGCCAGGATGGATTTCTGGTGGCCTAACACGGATAGAGACATTGAAAGATATGTGAGAGATTGCATATCATGCACATCCAGTGATAAAATGCATGTCGTAAGAGGTTCTCCCATTACACCCATGAAGTTTCCAGATAGAGCTTGGGAGAGATTATGTATTGATATTTGCGGACCATTTGAAGGTTTAGGTTCAGTAGAAAAATATGCATTAGTGTTGTTAGACTATTATTCAAAGTGGCCGGAAGTGGCTTTTGTTACAGACGTTAAAACAAGTAATATAATTGCTTTCTGCGAATAAATTTTCACCAGAGAGGGGTGTCCAGCAGAGATTGGTTCTGACAATGGGCCTCAATTTGTTTCTCATGATTTTGAGAAGTTTTTAAACAAATGAGGTGTCAAACATTTGAGAACACCAGTATATCATCCTAGGGGTAATTGTTTGGTTGAGCGCTTAAACCGAGTTTTGGTAGAACACATACAGTTAGCAAATGCGGGGAATTTATGTTGGAGATCTCAAGTTAAAAAAATGTTGTGGAATTATAGAACTACTCCGAATTCTGTAACTGGAGAAACCCCATTTTGTCTTCCTAAGGGTAGAGTCCAATGCACAGATGCTGTTCCTGCATGGATGAGGAGAAGTGGTTGGAAAATTGTAAAGTAAGTGGAAATAAGTGAGAGGGTTGAAAAGTATCAACAAAATTACCAATCAAAACACAATAACAAAAGCTACAGAAAGAGAATAGAGATTAAAAAAGGAGACTTTGTGAAAGTATGCCCAAGCATTCTAGTGAAAAAAGGATTTACAAAGTCTTCTTGTCCTAAGCAAGTTATAGAGGTCAGAGGTAATTCTCTTAAAACATCAGATGATAAGTGGTGGAATATTTGCAAGGTAGTAAGGTGTAATGTTGCAGAATTGAAGATATGGTTAAAAGACAATTTGTGCACAAGTCAAGATGTGTCAATGAGTGATAATATGAGAACTCCGAGTATACGTCAGAAGATCAAACCTGCGAAATTCAATGATTATATATGCACATGAAAATTGCAAATGTAATGTTTTTATATGCATTTGGAAATTATAGCTATGTTGATTTGTTTATTATTTAGTTTTTTGTTTGGAAAAAAGAGATGTGTTATGTTTCCAATACCTGTATACATTTGCTCGTCTCCTAGCAACAGAGTTCTTTTGTTGGAATCCAAGTTTTGGAGTCCAGCAGAAGAAGCTTGGCTGAGGAGCTGACTGGTGATTCTGAGGGTCACTCTCATTATACTCCAATAAACTTCATTTAATTACCACGGGTCCTATCTTTTCAAAAGCAAGCACTGCATGAACAGGAGGAATAAACTCAGTTACCAAAAACACAGGGGAAGCGGCCTGCACCTCATCCTTACTAATAAAAATCTACGCTGCTGGGCCCACCGAATTAAGTATGTCCAGAATCAGACACACAAAGCGCTTCCCCCCAAAAATAAATCGGTAACAAAACTATGAATTACATCCGGGGTCCCTACCTGAATGCACAATGCAGATCCTCATCTGACGCGATGTCCTCAAGCGGCGTGAATGGATAAAAGCTTACAATTCCATCCTCCCTATATATTCACACGCCAAACATAAATTCAAGACACCAGATCCACGAAGGAAGAACCACATACATAGAAAGCGAAGCAGGGGTTATTAAAGTACGCCCCAATTAGTTAGATAAACTCCATGAAGAAAGGTAAATGAAATATAAAGGATAAAGGATAATGAAATATGAGAAAATAAAAAAATAAGAAATAATAAAAAAAGGAAAAAAAGATGTTAACTCCAATCAGAGCTGGAGTACAGCTGATGGGAAATCGTGGTTATAATTAAAACCAACGGCACAAGAGAAAATAGAAACTGAAATTCAATAAAGGAGGATTAAACACAAGGGCGCAGACCAGGATGGAAAACGACAATATAGAATAGGTAAAGACATAAATTCATACAGCCCTATGACTGCTGTATGGAGAGTGTAAAACCAATACAACTCTTTTTTACCTCTCAATGAAGTTATAATCCTTTCGATTATGGACTCTTTCCAAAATATTCCATTAGGTATACGTAAGCAAATGATGCTATTCTAGCCAGGAAATGGAATCTAAAATAACAAGAAAAACAATCAAACACAAGGGCACAGAACCAGACAGAAAAACAAAATCATAGCAGGGCATTAGGCCAAGGTATAAATTCATTGAGCCCTGTTACTGCTGTCTGGATAGTGTAGATCCAATACACCTCTCTTTTTCTTCTCAGGCCGTTGATGTTATTATCCTTAGGATTATGGACTTTTTCCCAAATAGTCCATTTTATGTCTGTAAGCAGATGATGCTTTTCTAGCCAATGTGCCACTAGAGGTGCCTCTCTCTTGCTGTTCTGTATAGCAGATTTATGTTCACTAAGCCTAACTCTGAACTCTGGACTCGTCTCACCAACATACCCCTTGGCGCATGGGCACAAAATGAGATAAATCACATTTGAGGACCTACAGTTGGTCATTTCATTGAACAAGAACTTTCTTTTACCCCCTACCAATTCAGCAGAAACAATCGCTGAACTGCAGGCATGGCAATTGCCACATCTATGAGTACCATTAATGGGGTTACTGCCAGTGATGGACTTCTGCAGGACAGAGCAAGCGGAGTCAAACTTGGAATGGACTAAATGGTTTTGAAGATGATTCTTTGGTACCCGCGTTAAGAATATACCATTGTGAGCATATAATCTGTTGTAGTTCATTGTTTATATTGGAATGACGGGTAACACACACTATTTCGGAGTCACTGTTGGTATTTTTGTTCTGTAGTAAGGCATCTCTGTTATAGTACTTGGCCCTTTTATAGGACTCTTTAATGAGTCTAGGTGGATATCCTTGTTATAGGAGTTTACTTCTCAGTTGTTCCGAATGGATCTCAAAGTTGCTCATGCTCGTGCAATTGCGTCACAACCTTAAAAATTGGCTAAAAGGAATGCCATCTTTTTGGCTCCGTGGGTGGAAACTTTGATATTGGAGTAGGGTGTTTCGCGCAGTTGGTTTGGTGTATAAAGACACCTCAATCACCCCCTCTATAGCCTGAATCCAAATATCTAGGAACTCAATCCGGTTCCTACTCATGTTGGTACTAAACTTCAGGTGAGGATCACATAAGTTAAGCCAAAGGGTGTACTCAATAAATTGTTCTTCCGGTCCTCTCCAAATAAAGAAAATATCATTGATAAAACAATGCCAATAGCAGATATTCTTGATAAAAGGGTGATTTAATTGAAAATGAAATGATCATCAAATTCACCCATATAAAAATTGGTGACATTAGGGGCACAAGCTGCGCCTATATTTACTCCTGAATTTGTTTAAAGATGGACTTGTCAAATTCAAAATAATTCTCCTGAAGGATAGTACTAAGACATTAAGGATAAAAAGATTATCCACATGGTTGTTGTTCTTCTCCAAAGCTTTCTTAACTGCTTCTAACGCCCCAGTTGAGGGACGTTAGTATACAGCGCCTCTATATCCATAGAAACTATGATGTCAGTGTGTTCATTAAAAGCAAGTCCTTAAATGATGCTAATAAGGTAGCCTGTATCTTTAATGTATGCTGGTAGTACATCTACCATAGGTCTAAAAAATTTGTGAACATACTTTGACAACGGTTCGGTGATAGAATCGATCGTAGAAACTATGGGTCTATAAGGTGGTTGAGAAATGCTTTTGTGTGTTTTGGGTAGCCCTTAGAGGACCGGATTACTAGTATAGGTCTGATTAAGGTATTAGAACTCTTGTTTGCATATAGTTCCTTTACCTAAGGCTCTCTGTGTGAAAACTAGGATGTTCATTTTAATCCTTTTAGCAGGGTAAGAGTTCACCCGCTGATAATGTTCAGGTATACTGAGCATCATTTCAATTTGTTGTACATAGTCAGTATTATCCAGCGAGACAATTCCACCACCGTTGTCGCAAGGCTTAAAGGTGATTTCCCTGTTTTTAGACAATATTTTCACCGCCATGTATTCCTCATAATTGAGATTATACACAGGTTTGGGGACAAACTTAGTAAGATTCTGTATTTTAGAGTTAACAACCTCTTCAAAAAATCTGTGGTGGTTCATAGTGCTCAAAGAATGTTTTTTACCTAATCTTTCTGAAAAAGGATTGTATATCTCAATTAAGTTCGAACTTATTCTGTCCAATGCTGGGGACAAAATGTAGTCCCTGCGATAACAAGCTCAGAGTATGGGCATCAAAAGGGACTTTAGAAAGATTAAAAATCCGGATGAGGTCCATATGACTTGAGCTATTCATTATCTCTAATACTGATTCCTTCTCGTTTGAGGATATTGAGGATAGTTCTCTGGATATTGATATTGATCCTCTGTCTATTGGTATTGGGCTCTCCCCTGTGTTCTGAATCTCACTCGTGGTGTGTATTGTCTGTTCCCTAAAAAACGATTGCCCCGATAATGTTGTTCAAAAGCGGGTCTTCTTTAGTTCCCACCCCTAGAAGAACTAGGTCCTGATTCTCCTTCTGAATCGGAGGAGTCAGAGAAAGTAAGAATCTTTTTAATAGACCAATGTTGGTAGTCTCCTTGGTAACGCTGGTCTCTGGGAGTGTTGTAATATTGTGCACCCAGATAGGGATATACTTTCTCTTCTGAAAAATAGCAAATATTTTTTTTTTAGTTTCTCAGTTTTTTCTTTAACAAATAATCGCTAAAGGAGCTAAGTTCCAAATTTACTTCGTCTAATTTCTTTTTAGCTTCATCTATTGTATTATTTTTTCTCAATGTCTCCTCTATTTCAGCTATTTCTTTGAGAAGCGCATCTACAACTTGACGTGCTGTTTCTATAATAAGTATCATCAGATCCCTCGAACAACGATTAGCGATGAGGGACCATTTTTCCAGAAATGTTCTTATTTCAATGAACAAACCTGGGATGTTTCTTACTCGAAGCCCGTTTAGAATAACCCCAGCCTTCAAATATGCTAGCATAAACTGCGCTTGTGATTCTGTTCTTCTTGCTTTCTTTTTAAGATTCAAAAGTTTGAACCATTCATCATTATCTGTCTTATTAAGAGTGAAGGGCCGATCTGTAGAGGTACTCTGCCCAATGAGTCTAGAAAAATCTTCGTCTGTAAACCCAAAGGTTTTAATGTTCTCCATGAATATAACCACCACACAATAAGAAGAAAGATAGAATAAAAAAATAAACTCTATCAAATTAGTGGTACACCTACCACCCAGAATCAGAGGATAACAAAAACATAATTCAGCAAAAAAGGAGATGACCAGCAGCCAGCACCACAGACTAACTACCCCTCACAGCAATATGCTGGGGAAAACTCAAAAACGTCGGAAGGTCCCTGAATACAGTCGATACCAGGAAAGGGAAGCAGGGAATAAAGTAGAACACGAACAAAGCCTCTCCTAGGTATAACATCAATATATCGGTAATATATCCTTCATTGAATATATACCAACATTGTCCCACAGCAAAACTTATTTGAAAAACATATTCTTTTTTTTATTGTTGTAATATTCTGACATAAAAGATATCATCATAGCCCAGTAATGTTATCAACATACTCATTCTATATATACAGTATTTTCAAAAATATATACAACTAGCAGCCCGTCCCGACGTTGTCCGGGTAGGCTTTTCGAGAGTACTGACCAGCATCGCCGCTCCTCCCCCACCAGCATCGCCACTCCTCCCCGCCGCTCCTTCCCGCGCTGGGCACTTCATCTGCTGTGCACTTCTGAAGTGCCTGTCCGAACCCATACTTTACTGAGGCCCGCTGAAGTGGCTCGGCACCCCTGCCCACCCTGTTGTTCTGACCCTGCAGGTGTTGGCGAAGTGCAGTCGGAGTGTACCGCGCTGTCTGAAGAAGGGCTCACTTGACTGTTGATGTGGCGATCCTGCGGCGGGTGGGGGTGTTATCGTTTTTGGGAGATAGTGCCATGCGACAGTCAGAGGGTGGCAGATCCTAAGGTGGCGGGGGTGCACATTTTACTGGAACGAGAGACATTCCCCCGGATAATGTGAAGAGGTGCAAGCTGGGGTGGGGCGCGCCGGGGTCTACATGTCTGAGGCCCCCCCCCAGCTAAGATTGAGAAGCAAATGGCACCGTCTGCACTCACAGCCCGCTGTATTTACACGTTCAGCGCAAAAGAGCGTTTTGCCAACACGGTCCAGTGTGATTCCTTACACTCCGTCAAACATGTAAAGTGTGAATCTATACTACTTACTCACAATATTTGCATTGTGCAATGGCTCCTCCCCGCGCTGGGCACTCCATCAGCTGGGCACTTCCGGTTGTCGGGTGTCGGTCCCTTGCTCCTTCCAGCGCTCCTGTCCGACACCGAGCGCCGCGTTTACGTAACGCGACGCCCACACGCCATTGCACCTCTCGCAAGCGCTGTGACTCGGAACGCTGCACGACTAATCACTGTATGCATACGCCCATACGGACTACTTTTCCCCTAACATTCTTCCCCCCCCCCAAATGTATATGGTGTGTTGATGTATAGCCTATGTCAAACTCCTCGACCTCCTCTTTCCAACGCTGTATTGGGTGTTGTGATTGGTGGTGTACTTTTCGAGTTTACCTGGCTCAAAGGACACAGTTCTCTCTTTATAATAGTAGTATAGATAACCCTCAAAAAGAATAGCAAAAAATATCATTCATTCATCTGATCACACCAAGCATCCAATCATTCATCCAAAAATACCTAGCACAACTAAACCACAGTGAAGCAATTGAGACAAAACATGACAGTGAAAAATTACATACATTTTACACATACAACATAGCAACAAAAAGAAGGCACCGACGCGCATTTCGGAAAAGGATCCGTGTCCACAGTTCCTTCGTCAGGGCACAGTAGATACATTTCCTATTTGACGTTACTTGTCCTTTAAGTATTGCGAAATAGATCAAAATAATAGAATAACAACAAGGGGGCTCAATCTTGAATTTGTTTCAAACATGATAATATCATCTGTAGGGGACAATCGGACATAAAACTAAGAATTATAAATCAATGATGCCCAAACTTCATAGCTAAAACAAAAGGCTGCTGGAGAGACCAACACCAGTGTACAGAATGATATCAAAGGGAACACCGTGCCAAGAGAAGATCAAACAAGGAAGGTGTGCTAAAGATAAAGACACTGAATAGACTAAGTAGTGTAGAGACAGACGGAAATTCAAACGAGGGAGATGTGCTGAAAGAAAATGAAAAAAAGACTAATAGGTTGAACAGTGAAATTCCTCTACCACTTTTTTCATTATGCTGTGGCCCAATGTGTGCCCCCCTCCAACTAAATTCTAGAAACACCTCTGTTAAGATGTTCATGGTGATCTAATATAACATCCATCATCTGAAATATAGTCTGGATAATAACCTAAAACAAGAGGTGAGCAACATACTAGTTAATTTGTCATTACTTGCATATTCCTGATTTATGTAGTATTTTATTCTCAATATTGTTTAGATAGCATTATATAAAAGGGGCAGAAACGTGCTCATTTATGTGAATGAAAACATAGTTTGAACAGCATTCTACTTCTTGTTCACATGCTGTGTGATTAAAAACTCCTGAACCTGTTTCACAGACACATTTTCTCTTGTAAGTTTAACTCATACAAACAAATGACAAGATGTCTGAGCACAAGTTCACATTAGCAAAAGTTGAAATATATATTTTCACTTGTACATCATTAGGTTTTATCTGGAGATCTATGATGGGGTAGTCCTTATTGGGCAGCACACTGACAAGCGCGGTGCAGCACCCCGTCCACCAAACTGAGCATTCTCCCACTATATTGAAAGTCAGGTGGACCATCATTTTAGGTTGGCTGAGGCCACACTGACTTTGAAGGCTGGCAAACTTGGTGCTATTGGTCTAACAAAATCAGACCGTCGGTCCAGATTAGAGAGGGTGATATGGTGTATTTTTCTTCTCTTTGTGACCGTCAGGAGAAACCTAGTAGCGCTGAACAGAATATAAAAAAAAAACTCCCAAGCCCCCAGAGAAAACTCCCAAGGTACCAGGGTAATTAGTTTATTGTTTAACAAAAACAAACTCGAGCTTTGGAAGTTTGTTTTTATAAGACAAAAAAAGATTGCTAAGTGGCCGCATGAAGCATGGGGGCCCCATGGCAAACATTTGATGCTGGCAGCTCCTATGTGGGCACAGAAATCTCCACTAGGAAAGCAGAGATCTCTGGATATGGAAGGTGAAACTCTACTATGGTAGCTGAGATTATTACTTAGGCTCCCTTGATGTGCCATGGCCTGTCTGCCAAACTTTAAATCAGGCCCTTATTCTGCACTGAAGGGTAGAACATACAGAAATGTGTTTGGGCACTATTGTAATTGAATACGTAACATTGCAACGCATGCCTTTACAACGCATGCCTTTACAATGTGGTAGTTAGAACGACCGCTTTGTTACCACGCATGCCATTACATCGCTAGTCGTATCCTAGACTTGCTGTAGGGGGCGTGTTAGACTTAGGAATAGTATTAATTACTATTCCTACTCCAATTTGTGCAACAGCAGGAAAGGTGCTGTATTTAAAATCCAACACATTCCCTGGTGTTGCACGGCCCCTACAGCAAGTCGTTGATATGACTTGCGATGTAATGGCATGCATGCTAACAATTTACAACAAATATAAATGATTCTGAGTTAAAATCCTGTTTATGTGAGTGACATTACTTCACAAGAAAGCACTAATGGACTACTGTAGGAATTTAGCTGTGCACTGGGAGATACATTTCAAGTCATGATTTGTGCTGTATGTGCTACAAGAAGAACAAGGGGCATATCATCAAGGGTGTTTATCTCCGCTTTTTTGGCTTTAAAAGCCAAGTAAGTGGAGATAAAATTATCTCCCTATTACCTAGCTGTCGCTAACACCAGTTAGCGACAGCTAGTAGGAGATAGCAACCATCTTGGGCCCCACTTCGCATGTCAGAGATATTTATCACTAATGACATGCAAAGTGGGCGTGCCTAGATGTTAGCGACTGGAAACAGTCGCTAACATCGCTATCTCCTATCTCCAAAAGCTAACACCTGCCCTGAGCAGTTCTTAGCCATGTCATCCAATGGGAGGTGGATAACATGGCTAAGAGCATTAGCTCAGTAATGCATGAATATCGCTGACTTTTCAGCGATATTCATGCATTGCGGCCGATTTTGATTGCATTTGCAATAAACCTTGGTAATACCAAGGTTTATCTGCGATAAAAATCGCCGCAGGTCGGCGATAAATTTTTGTCTCTAACCAAGCAATACCGATAATTATCGCTATTGCTTGGTAATATGCCCCTAGATCCACTGAGGTGTTTTTGTGGTGGGTGGTTATTGTTGTATGGGTCCAGAATTGAATGTGTTGGTCCATGTGTTTTGGACAGAGACATCTTCGATTTTTCCAAGGCTGATTTACAGTATCTGCCACATTCCAACGAATAATTTCAGTATACTGAGAACAGTGATGGTAAGTTAGCCTGATGGTCTATCTTTTTTTCTTTATCAAGACGGACTTCGTGATGGTCATTCTAGGTGGATACATTGATAGAACTTAAGATGGTATTGAAAGGTTGGGGATATTTGTCTCAGCAACTCGGGAACATTAGGAACACAGATATGAAAGTGACAATTATTTTGCATCCTAACTGATGAATATGCAGTACTTGTTAGAGCTCTGCGATCAGTTGGGTATTCATTTTACATCTTTTGAGCCTACAGAACATGGCTTCATAGGACGAAATGTTTTTTCCATTGGCTTGACTGTTCTAAAAGTATAGCTAGTTCTCATAATATTTCTGTGTTTTGGAGTTACCAACTGAATCTAAGCATTGACTAACGTGAGCTTCTGGTTATTTCGAGATGGCGAGTTCTTCCAAGTTTGTGTCTTCCCAAGCCCTTGGCCGATGGGTAAAGAAGAGTTCTATTTAAGACATTTCCAATTTTAGGCTGGTGCATACAGCTGCGGTAAGAAAATCAGGTAATGTGTACGGAATTTGCACACTTTTTTTTTACACTCAGACATTATTTTGTGATACACTTATTTGTATTCTCTGGACTCAGTAGGGCTGCTTATATGGGAGCACGGTGAGAAAGATAAGAGGAATGTTTGCAACAGACATTGTGGGATATGTACAAGTGAATGGCGAAGCGTGGTGTTAAGCTAAAATGGTTCACACCATGCTCCGCCATTCTGAAAATGCAGGAATGGGCCACATTTACAATGATATGGTACATCCCTGCGTTTTCCTTAACGCGGGTGCTAAACTCAGCTGCCTAGCGCCAACACAAGCACCCTTGCATCATGCATTGAGGGAATGATTGTTTTGTGCAGGAAGGTGTCCCTTTCTGCAGATAAACAATCACTAATGGTGATTTGTAACTCCTATATGTGATGCATTGTGCAGCTCACATAGAAGTTGCAAATCATAATTTTTTTCATGATTGTTTATGTGCAGGAAGGGACAATCAGCACATATAGAAACAACATAAACGCTGAGAAATTAAACATTTCTCCTCGTTTCGCCATGTTAAGACCAGGTTTTCCCTGGCCCTGATTTTGGCGCTGGCCTTCAATTACGCCAAAATCAATAGGTGTTGGAGCTGAACTCCCACCACAACACCCATTGCACAGCCCGTGAAAGGGGACCTTATTCACAAGGCGGTGTTGAGCCATGTTGAGTGGGTTAACGGCACTGTAAATAAGGCAAAGTGCTAATTGCAGCAGGAACGGCGCTAAAAGTGATGTTCCTGCTGCGATAAGCCCTTGTAAATATGCCGTGTCTCTGGTTGCTCCTTTCCTGCCTTAAAGGCCCTCATTATGAATGTACCGGTTTGTCGTGAAGGGGTTCTGAGGGCCAACATTTTTAACTTCAGCCTTTCGTCGGATGTGGGAGATGACTGCTTCCCTTTGCTGCTGTGGAGGTCAGGCAGGGATTGGCCATGTTCTTGCCTGACTTCCCTATCCCTGCTTCATTAGACAATATCCTGGACTTATCGAGTCCAATGCCTGCAGACTAAACAATTTAGATCCAGACACACTCAGAAATTTATAATGCTCTATTTACCATTATATTTTCTTGCAATGCCAACATAGCATTTGAACAAACCAAAAATAGCTCAAATAGACGTACTCTTAATTCTCTTGCACTGATGGGAATCTAGAAACAAACTTACTCCCTTCTTTAAGTCGCTGAAATATTTTTTGATGCTTCTGCACAAAGCTAACAAAGGGAAGGAGAGATGCCCTGCTTATTATTCCTGGCTTGATTGCAGCATTAGCAGCCGCCCTTTCTGATGATGCAGAATTTTATACTTCTAGGCTCTTGATGAAGTACCAGCTGTCAGCAATGCACAGAGGACGAAGAAAACCCTTTTATTTCCCAGGCTAGGAGCCTAGCTTGTAAAGGGAGGCGAGTTTGTCATTTGTTTACGGTTTCTGTTCAGTAACGATCTTCCAGGGTGCTGCGCATTTTTTATATGTTCCCTTATTACCAGTTTCCGCCACAACCTCTCTGTAGAATTCTGTTTCTTGTTAATATTTATTAACTTGCATAGATGATTACATTGCATAGATTTGTCACGTTGCACAGCTATTTGCCAAATGCAATTTGAAAGAGGCATAAAAGAAAATTATAGCATGGTGAACAGAAATGCAGAAAATTACTCGGTGATCAGGCCTGTGCACGTTGATAAATACTTGCATATTACTCTGATAAAACTACTGGCCCACAAACACAGAATGAGGTCAGGAGTTGAGCCATGAATCTTAGAATCCTGTTTCCATTTGAAATTTTGAATTTACTTTGACACCGGGTACTTTATTCTCTGTTTAAGCATTCTGAACATACAGGGTTTCTTACAGTTCTTGAGATGAATCAGATGTGGCCTCACTGCTTTTCTGTGAAATATGGCATTGCATTTAGTTTAGTTATTTGTTAAACCTGTGGAGCAAAGCAAAGCAATACAAAGTACAAGATTCCTACCGAGCTCCCCTGCACAGTT
This sequence comes from Lissotriton vulgaris, assembly GCF_964263255.1. Classification (NCBI taxonomy): domain Eukaryota; kingdom Metazoa; phylum Chordata; class Amphibia; order Caudata; family Salamandridae; genus Lissotriton; species Lissotriton vulgaris. The sequence goes on from NC_141694.1 coordinate 1,208,813,602, forward strand.
CCTCGGTATCCTAGGGGCAGATTTACAAGCCCCTTGCGCCACTTTTGCGTCACTTTTCCCATGTTAAAAGTGAGGCAAAAGTGGCGCAAGGGGCTTGTAAATCTGCCACCTAATGCGGTTTTCTTTGGAGGTTGGCGCACTCTGGGCCTTACAAGCCACTTGCGCCACCGGTACGTCACTTTGCGTGAGGGCACCGTTGGCGCAACCTGATGCCCAATATTTACAAGGGCACGTAAAGCCTTGGCATGGCTTTATGTGTGCTTGTAAATTCATCCCTTCTTAGGCAACACTTTGTGTGTCAGGGGCGGGGCATGGGTGTTGCTGTGGGTGTTCCCACACAGCACCCATTCAATCTGATGCATTTCCAGATTTATGAGAAATCGTAAACTTGAAAATGCAGCAGAATGCAATGCTAACCCAGGGGTGGCGTAGTGAGGTGCAACCAGGAGAAATGGTTACATTTCTCAATGTTTTTTCCTCTTGATTGTTTTCGTGCAGGAATTTGTTCCTTCCTCCACAAAAACAATCTCCCCATGATCCAGGCATATTGTACCATAATGCAAGGGTGCCTGCGCCAGCGCGTGGCAGCCAATTGTGTGGCAACACAGCGGAAAGCACAGGGATGCAACATAATATTGGAAATATGTCCCATCCCTGTGCTTTGAAAGTGCCTAAGCATGGCGCTGCCAAGGGTCTTGGGGTGCTGGGCTGCAGCACTTTCTTGTAAATGAGGCCCTCTATGGCGTGTCACAGATTTTGTATTTTCATTATGACCTCAGATAAACCTACAGGGAGGCCTCTTAACAATTGTGCAAGTGTTGTGCAAGGACATGGCTGCCAACTTTGCAATATTATCATACAGGTGCATCTGTAAAATCGCGGGAGAGGGTTAGAGTCACACGTGTATCCCTCGCCTTATACACCCAGCTGAATATTCATTTTGTAAGATGCCATGGCGTCAATGTCAGGAGCCGCAAAGCTGGCTGCGACAGTTTACATTTTGTATTTTTTTTTTTTAAGACTTTAATAAAGCGCGAACATGGGCCAATGGTACTGAAGCACTGTACATACCAGAAAGAGAAACAGTGCAAGCAACATGAAGAAAATAAGTAAGAATAATAATCCTTTAACTGGATACTTTCTGTAATCCTAGCTGTGCTGTACTTTAAACTAGAGCTGACCATGGAATTTACAAAACAATTGGGATCCTAAGTACAACAAAAACGGACAGGTGAGTGAGGGTAGATTGCACTGGGAAGAAATCCTAGTAATGCAATGCAATATCCGTTTAGCTCAAAGGATAAGGTCCTGGTCACCCAGACAGGATCAAACAATGTGACATATAAACAGGCCACAAGTGTACAGTTATAAAACAGACAATATATCCTGAGCTAAGAGTTCTTCAATATCAAGAAACAAATATCAAGTCCAAGAGTTCAAAGTGTCTTCATTTCATCTTCATTTATTTTCATTTTCAATTGAGTCCAATCTTCACCAATAAAGAATTTAATAGCCGCTGCCAACACGTGTTTCGTCTTGGTCGTGATGACCAAAAGACTTCGTCAGGGCATGTAAGTAAAAAAGGAGGGTTTATGTTGAAATTTTAAGAGGTATGCCTTAGTCCATAACCAGCATCAACTCTTATATCGATTCCAATTATTCTCCAAGTCGTCTCTAATTCATAAAGTCCAAAAGCCCAGTCCTTAAGGTCGGTAAAGAAAGTATGCAACCCAAGCCGGAGATGTCTGGGTCAATTTAATGAAAATAGGGAATTCACTCCTGTCCTCCGAGTACAGAGCGAAAACAGCAGTCTCTCAGTCTGAAGCGGCGTCACCGGCTTGGGTTGCATACTTTCTTTACCGACCGTAAGGACTGGGCTTATGGACTTTATGAATTAGAGATGACTTGGATGGTGCTGGCGTCGTAGTGGATTCTGGCGTTGTGGTGTTCGTGCTGTGCAGGGGTTCTGGCGCTGGGTGCAGTCCAGGCGCAGGCGTGCACAGACGGCCTTGCCTTTGGCATGCCGTGCGCGTCTGCTGCGCTCTCCGCCTGTATATGAGGAGGCTTGGGAGGGAGGAGCAGCTGGGAGGCGGGAGCGGGGAGGCCAATAGGTGTGCTGGGGGCGGGTCTGCAGGGAGGCAGCGGCGGAAAGGCTTGGATGGGAGTGGTGAGGGCAGGGGTGAAAAACTGGCACGCAGGGCAAGGGAAGCCCAGGGACCAGGACGCGGCAGCAGGGGCACAGGAATCAGCCGGTGAACAGGTACTGAGTGGCGGTGTGGGGGCGACCTGCCTGCAGTGGATATGCTGGAAAATTATAACCTATGCAATGTTTTTCGTAAAGTAAATGGGGACTGTACGGACAATACCTTCCATAGTAAAAAGAATAGCCACTATTCCAGACTAGAATGCTTTTTTATGGATAGGAGAGAGGCAGAGAAAGTGGCATCGATAGAACACCTCCCTATTCACCTCTTAGATCACGCAGACCTGCTGGTCAAAGTGGAATTGGCGCATTGAATAGGGGAAAGGAGGTGGACAGTTAACAGAGGGATAGTGACTGAGTTAGCTCTGGGAATAGAGGAGTTCTTCACTTGGAACATGACATCAGCCCCACTGCATATAGTTTAGGACGCATACTAGGCTTGGTCTAGGGTGATTCTCAAAAGTTTATCGATCAACTGGGCTAGAGAAGAATAAGCGGAAGTCCTTGGACTGGAGGAAGATATGGCGAAAATAGAAAAGCTATTAAAAATGGATGTACTGAGCAAGGAGGAGAGAATGGGGAAAGAAGCAACCTTTGAGAAATTACAAATTAAATTTAGAGTAAAGTCAGAAGAGAAGGTGTCGCAACAGTTAGCAGAGTCAGAAATATTGTGAAGGAAGAATGCTGTGGGAGACTGTTGGCATGGAAAGCAAGGCTGGTAAGGAATCAGAATTATATTAAGAAGGTTGTAGATAGTACAGATAGCATGGTGGAAGAGAGCTCCAAGATAAAACAAGCCTTTAAAGAGTATTTTCAGGACTTTACACGGAAGGCCTCCTGAAAATACAACAGCCATAGAGGCATGGTTACAAGGGAAACACCTTCTTAAGCTATCACATGAACAACAACAGTTTTTGAGTCAGGAAATAACAGGTAGTGAAATTCTGGCAGCAATTAAAAAATCAAAAAGAGGCAAGGCCGCTGGTCCTGATACCATTCCCAGCAAGTTGTATGCTGTAAATGCTGACAGGATTATTCCAATCTGGATTAAACTGTGAAACTCAAAATTGGTCGAAAGTAAGCCCAACCCGGAATCATGGAATGAAGCAGTAATAGTTTTAATTCCAAAGCCAGGTAAGAACCCCCTTCCATGCCAATCGGTTCACTCAATATCATTGCTCAATAGTGATTGTAAAGTAATTACCAGTATCTTGCACAGCCTTTTTAAATACAGTAGTGGAACACTTGAAACATGAGGACCAAAAGTGTTTCTTGCCCCAGAGAAGCCTGAGAGAGCTAAACGATTTGCTGATAGGCCCGATAGACCTATCTACAACCTTAGTCACCCCGTTAGCTGTTGTTACCCTAGACACAGCCAAAACGTTTGATCTCGTTCATTGCAAGTATCTTATGGCAGTTTTAGATCATTTTGGCGTAAGCAGGTCTTTTTTTACCTATATTAGGCAAGATTTATTATACTCCTACTGCTCGAGTCTTAGTGAACAATTCCTTGTCAGCACCAGTGAAAATAGAGAGGGAGACTAGATAGGGCTGTCCTCTCTCTCCCATTCTCTTCGGCCTTCATATTGAGCCACTTTCTCAAAGTTTAAAATTGAAAGTGGAAATGTAGGCTTTTGAGGTAGCATCCTTTTCAAGAAAGTTAGCATTATACTCCGACGATTTGATGGCCTTCACTTCAGACATACACTCAGCTCTACCACAACTGATGGACGCGGTAAGGATGTTCGATGAATTATCAGGATATAAGATTAATGAAGATAAAACAGAAGTTATGATATGGAATCATTCTGAACAGGACATTGTGAATGTTACAGAGATTAGGTATTTTGGGCTAAGAATAATTAAAGATATTAGGAAAATTACTGCAGCTAACTTAGAAAAATTGAGTCAGGAGATAGGAAAATTGCTAAAGAGATGGCAGAAGTTAACGTTATCTATATCTGGGTGGATCAATTTGGTAAAGATGCTCATCTTTACCAAAGCCACTTTTCTGTTTGACAAAATCCCTCTAAACTTTGACAAAATGGGCATTCAAGGCATGCAGGGGAAAATTACATCCTTTATTTGGGGCAACAAAGGTGTATATGCCTCTCCTGGAAGAAATTAAGGAGAAAGGCCGGAGCGGGGGCTTGAGGCTTCCAGACTTTCAACTTTATCGCTGGGCCTCTCAGCTCAATAACTACAGAATATTACTTTTCAGCCCAGACAAGACCTTAATTGGTGACACATGCATAACAATGCTTTCGGGCCTGCCCAAGGATGGCTTTACCTATAAGTTTGGAATGCCCAAATACTTTAAGAAGGTCAGACTAAAATGTCTTCAAGCAGCAGCAAAAACTTGGTTTTACGGTTAGATTACTTCTGGATAGTGCATATTACAATAGGTTGTCTCCCTTATGCAACTCCTTGATACTCCGGAGTGCCTGCGGGATTCTCTTTTGGCCCCCTTTAAACAAAGCGGGATAAACCGATGGGAGCAGTTGTTAGAAGAGGGGCCGCACCTAACCATGAAATATTGCAGTAACATGACTCAGAGGAGAATATCCAAGTTCAAAATCTATAAAGTGAACTCATGGCTGAAAAGCCAAGATTGAACAGTAATGCAACCAAGCCAGATGAAGAGGGACCTTCAGGAGTGCCAGTAAAAAAAAAAAAAGTGGCGCAGTGGTATCAACATCTACTCACAGTGGCTAATGACAAGATGAGGGCCTCATTTTCAGTATGGAATGGATACTTGCCAAATGCCAAGCTGGAAGAATTATGACAAGTATCTTTATCTATCCTTTACTCCATTGTCAAGCCTGCTGCACTAAAGAAGAACCACTTTTTTCTCTTTATAGAATATACTTGACTCCGGAAAGGCTGCTTAAAAAATTTCCGTAATGGAACTTATTCCAACATCTAGAGATGATGAGGACTTTAAAAAAAAAAGAGGCTAAAAGTTTGATTATCTTTATTTTGTCATAAAAAGACACACAACAGAGGGTTAAGGCAATAAGTCTCGCACCCAACAGTGTATGTGGCTAAATAGTTTAGCGAGAGTGCTTGACAACCAGAAAGTGCACTCCTCTACACTTCCTATTGGGAGAAATCCCCAAAACACATGAAGGAGAATGGAGTCAGCACCCATCAAATTACAACATTTTTCTGAATTCAAATAAGGTCACATTGTCCATGATGGCTTAAAAAAATGTGTCCGGTCCAGATTGTTCTTTGTGATAAAAATTATTATCTTCATTGAAAAATAGATTAAATCAACGTATTCCATCTCCGAAGAGGCTTCTTCAGGCCTCAAGATAATAACTCAGTGTCGTTCCTGACAAATCCAATGGTAAACGGATTTGTAAAAGCATATGAAGTTGTTTTCGGCTTAGAAGTATTAATTTCTAGATAATAATAACGTGTTGTGTCTAAAAATTCAGTGGACAGAGAACTTAGAAAAGCATGTATTGTTGTTAGCGACTTGAAAGTATTGATATTAAAATGATGATGGTTGTAGTAACATCCATATTCAGCAGGGTGGCCAACAATAGTCATCTGAACTCGTATAGCAAGGAAAGTGCACTCTTCATTTTACTCTATCAATAATCAGTTATCCATGGTGGTCACTTGCCCAACCGCATCTCATTTGTGTAGTTAGTTATCATCATCCTAAGAAAACTTGCTTTCTTTCCCTTTGCCTTCCTTGGTGTCGCACAACATATACCCTCCATCTATAGTTGTGCTGGTATTGTAATACTTGAACATTTGGGTACATGAACCTTCATACAATTATATCCTAATCACTATTAAGAAAATGGACACTCCTGTAAATGTCCGAGTTTGAACTGGAGACCACGGTCTGAAGCTATTGTTGTCTACTATCACCAACAATGGATGTCTCAGCAATAAACCAGACAGATGCTACATAGCTTCATGTCTCTCTTCCTCATGGAATATTATGAATAACCATCAACCTGCCAGTCTCTCGTGATTGCTCTGTGATGCTCATGAACCTTAAATGGGGTCAGCAGATGATCTCCTTCCCCATTTCATGATGGAATTACCTATTCCCACCCACTTCAGCACATGCAATAGGAACCCCAAAAAGCTAACCAAGTGGCTCACAGCATACAAATCACAAAGGCAGTGCACTTGAAAGAGGAACACCAACCTAACCTCAGAGCAGACTGCATGCTGAGGGCACTCAAGAGGTTATACGCTCTCTTTCAATAGACCTAAAAAATGACATTATTAAACCTGTAACTCAGAGGCTGAAAACTTAAACAGAACATTATTCCAAATTTAAAGGACATGATAACCCTAAATCAATTGCCAAGCCTTTTAGTACCTATGTATCTCTGTAATAACCTATTATCATAATTCGTCAGTAAAATCAACTCTCTGAGAGAGGGTATCTTCATTCCTTCAAAACAGCTTGAGGAAACTCCTCATGCAACACCCCTTTATTTTACCATTTCAGAATTTACTCCAACCACTGAACATGAACTAATAAAAGCTTATTAGGTTGTCTCGTTCAAGTGGATTCATCCCTTCATTGCTCAAGCATTTCATCATCATACACATTTGTAAGAAACCACCAGCAGTCAGTAATAATCTTGCTATCTGTAGACCTATCTCAGGTCTACCATGTGCTTCCAATGTGCTGCAAAGAGAAATATTCCACCAAATCTTCTACCACCTGAAATCAAACAGGAACATAATATCCGTTACTAAACCTTAGGGAAGAATATTGCCACTCCAATGGCTGGAGCCCCTGTGCCTTGATTATCCTTGACCTATCAGCTGCATTTCAACACATTTACTACCAAGTCTGAATCATTCAGCAGGCATATTTGGATCTTTGCTATCCTAGTTCTGGTCCTTTCTACATAAATTCGCCCAGCAGGCTAAAGTAGTTCCATTCTTTTCCAAATCTGCCAACATATTATGTAGAATACCACACGACTGCTCCATCTCTTATGCTGTTCAGTATTTACATGATTCCTCTTACCATGATGCCTGACTCCTTTGGCATGGGTTATCATATTTAGATAGATGGCATCCAAAACCACCTCAGGGGAAGATCAGGCAATGAATACAATGTCTAACATTGCCTCTCATTTGTCTAGCACTGGATGCAGAAGAACAAAAATGTGTTTGAATGCTGACAAAAGGAGACCTTTCTCCTGACAACGGTCAAATTAGTCCATTTGCCTACCTCCAGGTCTGAGTTCCTTGGCTCTCTCTACAACCAGTATCTACAGCCAGCAAACAATCTTTGATGTTTGACAAGAAGCTTTTCTTCACATCCCAAATAAATGCTGTTTCAGAATGTTCTTTGCATTTCTGTCTGCTAATAGAAGTCCTTTTTCTTCTTCACCGTTCTAAAATAAAAAAATAAAACATAATCCTAGCCATTGTTATCTCTCTCACATCGAATATTTTAATAGACTGTAAATTTGAAGATCCAACATATCAAACGTCAATGTCCAAAGTCTCAAATCATGCAGCTCATTTCTGCTCACCTTGAAACACTTTGGCCACTTCACATCCGATTTGAAGTCCTGTGGTAAATTTTAATTACCTATGCGGAATTTATGCGGTAAAGTTCAATAAGAATAACTCAGTCAAAAATAAGAGACAGAATCCGGGGTATTTGAGGTTTTAAAAGGGGTTTTATTCCTTATAAAGGAATTGGTTTAAACCAGGCAATCATGTTCCATCACCACGAAGGTTCAGGAAGGGATAGACAATACTTTATTACAAGTACATCATATATATAGTCAATGCATTACAGTGGTGATGGGTTCAGAAGGCGTAACAGCTGAGAGAAACGAGATAAGACTATACATGCGTAACAGGAGGCGTGCATGAAGGCGTACATGGAGGTGTGTGCTAGACAACGTCAAAGAGAGGTGTCACAGGTGGGTGGATCCATGGAAGAATCCTGCAGTGTCAGCAGAAATATGTGGCATAGATGCGCGCGCAGCAGCATGACGTGTGAATGACGTGGAACTGGAGGGTGAAGGGGACTTGACATTTAGCCCTACATGAGGAGACAGAAGTCTGGGGTGTCAGAACAACCTAAACCCAAATCATATCTATATCTTGTGTATATCTTGTGTTTAAAGAACTGTATTATCTAGAAGGAAAGGTCTCTCGGGCAGAGGCTATTCTATACTGACTGCTAGTGCGTGCATATGCGACTACGTGTCTACATGAGATGTGAGGGGGCCATGGGCCTACCATGGTAACGGGAGCTATGAATTACTTGCATGGAGACAGTGAGGCCAGGCCCTTTGCTCTGCAGCTGAGAAGGATGTTTTCGTAAACTACTAGACAGGAATGTATTTTCGAGGAGCGGAGCAGATAACTTGAAGGTTGAATACAGTCTTGGCAGGCAAGGCAGGCTGAGCCAGGCACCGCGAGCCGCGCAGGGAGTAAGTCAAGGGTCAGGAAGCAGCAAGCTGCGGCTTTCAGATACAGAAGGCAGGAAAAGGCTTGATGGCAGAAATCAGGGCCTAACTCGCCAGAGCGAGTAAAACATGAAAAGTGCACCATATAAAGACGTTGGCAAGGCACACTTAGGAACGGAATTTCTGACCCATTCATGGTGGATCTGAAAGAGGACATGTTAACGTTGGACGCAAATGTATTTGCGTCTTCATAGCTAGAAGTGGAGGGAACTTACATGTACTAGAAGCACGTACATGGAGCCGGTGGGGTCTACGATAGGGGACACAACTGACCATAAAATTCATATTACCTCAGTCCTTCCACCGTCTCTAGGAAAAGAGTAAACTTCAACTTTAAAATGTATGGTTTAAATACAAATCCCAAGTTTATATCATCATCCACAATAAAGCTCTTATCAACCACATACACAACATCGCCATTGTCCGGCTGTTGTGGCTCAGAACCCTTTTTTAAGGCTGACAAGTTAAGAAAGACAAATTCATAGAAGTCAATCACTGCTCTGGGATTTGCCAGACACCATTCCTCATTTCCTGCTAAAATAATTCAACATTAAATAATATTTTACTATAAAAATTAATCAAAACATATTCATACTAGATGTGGCAGAAGAGGTGGATTCCCACCTGCTGGACCACCTCAGAATAGGAATGTTGTGAAGCTACTCATTAATACTATTGCAAAATTCATCATTGGCCAAAAAATACCCAGTAACAATTTGTGGCCAGTGTTTTGCACATTAGGCCCTATGGCCCACATCTATCAAGCTAATTTGCAATCGCAAATGTTGCAAATCGCAAAAAAAGGCCGCTTGCAATTGCAAAATAGCTTCTTCCTACGCATGAAGTAAATTCGCAGAAACCCGTACTTTTCGCAAAATTAGCGAATTCTAAATTTCCGAACATGTAATAGCGATTTTGTATTATGGAATCGCAAATGAGAAATCGCAAACTCCTATGCAACAAAAATTTGCAATTACAGAATTAGTCAAGAATTGCAAATGGCAGCGGTCTACTTCATGGTGAGGAGGATTAGGCTAAGATCAGCAGCACAGAGTAGAAGGAGGATACAGGAGAGAATCTTCAGAGAGCGCGTCACTTTGCTAGGGCAGACAGAGGAAGAGATATATAATCAATATAGGCTGAATGCTGCCACAATCTTAGATCTCATTGCTGAGTTAGTCCCAGTACTGCAGCATCAGAGTCGCAGGACACATGCCATCCCCTCCCATGTGCATGTCCTATAATCTCTGCATCTCCTTTCTTCAGGGGCCTTCCAGGGAGTAATTGCGGCATCTGGAGGTGTCTCTCAAAGTGCCCTATCGCTCTTTTTCAATGCTATCCTTAATGCTATGTTGCAGAGGATACACCACCACATTAGGTTCCCCACAACACCATAGGAATTGCAGCAAACCTAATTAGATTTTCATCAGGTTGCACAATTCCTACATGTCATCGGTTGCAATGAGGGGATGCATGTACCAATATGTCCCCCCTCAGTGAATGAGCATATCTACCAGAACCTGAAATCCTATGACACAAAGGGAGCAGCGATACAATCATGCACACATAGTGACGCGCAATGTGATTGAGAGGACATTTGGTGTACTCAAATCCAGGTTTTGCATCCTCCACAGACTGGTGGGGCTTTACAGTATAGGCCGGAGGCATGCTGTAAAATTGTTGCTACATGTGCTATGTTGCACAACGTTGCCACTCATAGGGGCATTCCCTTGGAAGACTCGGATAGCGAGCCAGAACTAGACATCCAGCCAAGAAAAACACACCAAGCAGCATGCGGTCCAAATGCAGCAGAGGGGAAACGGAGACGGGCAGAAATCACGCAACAATACTTCTAAGGTGAGTAATCACGACACAACACAGTATTTGTTTAAAGGTTTATTTTGTTAGGTGGGTAGTTGTCTTGATGCACACATACCATTGTCAGACAAGTGCAGTGTGGGTGCAGACAATCAAATGACATTGTCTTGGCACTGCAACATCAGTGTGGACAGGATACATATGTCTGGTTATGTCACCAGATTGGTACATGTCCAATTGTCTACTTCCTCCTTCCGCACACTCCTGTGGCCATGTCAGTAGGCTCTGCAACCCCCATCATTAACCCATATGTGCAAGCTTAACTACTGGTACTGCACCTCCTGCCATGTGACACAGGTACCAGTAGGCTGCTCAGGCTGGAGCCCTCCTCACTGGCCCCCCTGCACGTATGAGGCTTCCACTAGCTGCTGCAGTCTGTAGTCCTTTAATCGCAGTGGTGACCTGGATGAGGCCCGTGGCCACATCCCAGAAGCAGTGGGTCATCTCCACCTGCATGCTGACTGCACGCCTCGAAAGCTGAACTGTAGTATGACTACTGATGGCCTTGATGTAACTTTGCATGCGTCCCATTCAAGTCTGATGCCTCCTGCCATTTGAGACATGCTCAGCCTGGATGACCCTGCACATATCGTCAATGGCAGTCGCAACATGGTCTAGTCTCTCACTGTTCGGCCTGTGCCCTTCAACTACTGCAGTAGTTAGCTCCCTCACGCAATCATGAATATAAACCTGTCTTGACATTGTTCCCAGTTGTCCCTGCATGGTACGGATATTCTTCCATTGTAGGCGCTGGACCCTGAGCATCCTGGACTCCAGAACACTTGTGGAGGGTTCGCCATCATACTCAGCAGGCGTGAGGATTGCCCTGGGCCTTCACCTGCGGAACTGCAGGGAACAGAGCTGCATTGTTGGCTCTGGTGGTGGTGATTATGGTATATGCGCAGTCTGCTGAGTGTGAGCTCCTGTGTTGCTGTCCTCACCACTCTCCAAATCAGGGAGTGGTTGTACTCTTCTCCTGTGGTGAGTGGGAGCGGGTATGGGTGGGGATTTCAGTAGTCACTGAACTTGATCTTTCTCTTCCTGCCTTCTCCTTTTCTATGGGCTTTTTCAGCTGCCATGGTGTGTTTTTCTCACATTTCCTGTTCAAACAGTTCCTCCAGGGTTTGCTCCACCAGTCTTCCTCCTCCGCTTCCTCTCCCTGTGTGTGGAATAAGTGAAACACTTCCTGGTTGTGAAGTCATCTCAATGCAGCAATATGGGAAATTCACAATTTTTGATTCTTTAATAGTGAATTCGCAATTACAGATTCGGTAAACAGGGAATCGGTAATGATATTTGCAAATTTTACCGAATCGCAAATATTTACCGATTTCTTTGCTTCATTTGGTTTTGCGATTCCGTAATAGCAATTCCTTTTTTTTCGCGGTTAAGAAATCTCAACACACATTTTTTGATGGATGTGGGCCTGTGTTCCTTATGACCATTCTTCATTAACGCCTTAATTGCCCGAGTCTCTGCACACTCTTGTGTCAAAAACTTCATAGACTGTTTTTACAAAGCTCATACAGATATTGAATGGACACTTAACAGTCAAGGAGCTAATTATTTCTAATGCAATCCTGTGTAATATATCAATCATTAGAATTCAAACGAGAACAGTAGTGCCATAAATTACCTATATAATTTATTTTAAGTAATATAGGGAAATATTCTTTAATTTTGTCAGTATCAAGTAAAATCTTGTCATCTAAAGCGACCCCAAAAATACTAATTGTAATTGCTGAATGCCAACATTTCCATGTGTGCCATCATCTTGTTTTACAGTGTGCCAATGGAAATCACCATTGACCGTGGGCTTTCATGATTGACAAGAATTATTTTTTACTTATCTGGTGGAAAAGACTGTATAATTCATAATCTCATCTGACCATGAAATTACCATAAACAAAAACCTTGTTATTCAATACACCTTGAATTGCTGAGCAGGTTTGACACCTTCTGAGGAACTGTGCAGTTGAACTAGTATCTGTAAAGGTACTAGTTTTAAATTATACGAAAATTATACCTGTGAATCATTATTGTAGACAGGTTTTCGTATCACATAGGAAGCTGTTCATGCTCATATATATTTATATCCTGTGAGCATACATTAATAAAAAATTAACATTAATAATCAGGGCGAACATTTGACAGGAGGGTGCAATGTCACCCTTTTATTCTATGGCATTAGCTACCCCAATAGTATGAAATCGTTTTTGCAACTTATCCTACAGTTTAATGACTACAAAAATCAATTAACTTGCAGCCTTATTCCTGATCCTTTCCTGTAACACTTTAGTGACTTGCAAAATGGTTTCTGAGAATCATTCTAACTACTGAAGGTATTAAGGTCATTGCCAATCAAGGAATGATACTTAGATGATGTAGCAGCACAGAGCCTATAGTGGAGCGCCTTTGAGCTGTTGGAAAACATCGAAGTGATGTGCAGTGTTCTTATTAGATGCACTCGCTTATGTGGATGTTGTACATAGCGTGCACAAAGTATTTCTCACTCAGTTGCACCTCTTTTTTCCACCCATTTCAACCGGTCACCACATGAGTGTAACTGAATAAAATATGTTAACGACTATGATTGGCTTCTAAGCTGAATGTTAAATTACACTTATATTAAGTAAATACATGTGTAAGATTTACTGGTAACTACACAAAATATCGAGTAAAAAATATCGACTTACATAAATATTGACTTCAAAATATAGAATGGACAAAATATCGAATGGACAGAATATAGTCAACAAAAATATCAAATTTAAGGTAAGTAATTTAATGTTGATTTTTATAAATAACGAAAGTCAAAATATCAAAGTATAAAAATATATTGCATTTTTATTAATATCGAAGTTTTTTTAAAGTGTTTTGTATGTTAGTATATGTATGAAAAGTGTATTTTTTTAAAATTAATTTTAAGTAATGAATTTTATGTTATTTCATTTTTGTGTAATTTAATTCTGTAGCGGGTTGTGGGTTTATAGGGGAATATGGTGGGAAGTAATTTAATTGTAATTAAATATTTTAATTTGTTTATTGGTATTTATTTTGAATGAATTGTTAATTAATTTTTAATTGGTAATTAATTTTTATTAATTAATTAATTGTTAATTATGTCAATTTTATTAATTTATTTTCCGTAGAGGGTGTTGGTTTATAGGGGAATAGAGTGGGAAGTTACTTAATTGTAATTAATTAAATATTTTATTTTATTTATTGGTATTTATTTTGAAATAATTGGTAATACATTTTTAATTGATAATTAATTAATTGGTAATCGGTAATTAATTAGAATTAATTGGTAATTAATGTTTAATTGTTAAATAATTAATTATTAATTGGTGATTAATTTGTATTAATAGGTAATGAACTTTAATAATTAATATATATTTGTATTTTTAATTGATCAATTACTATATTATATTACATTGGAAATGACTTCTAAATATTTTTTTATTGTTATTGATATTTAATTTCTTTTTATTAATATATTAAATTTTTACTTTCCCTACTGTTAAGCTCACTAGAGTGGGAATAGTCATTTTTACCCCTACGCTATCCAAAGCTTTCCCTACTGTTGTACTCTCTGGAGTGGGACTTGTAATTTTTACCCTCCCGCTATCCAACGCTTTCCTACTGTTGCACTCTCTGGAGTGGGAATAGTAATTTTTACCCCTACAATATCCAACGCTTTCCCTACTGTTGCACTCTCTGGAGTGGAAATAGTAATTTTTACCCCTACGCTATCCAACGCTTTCCCTACTGTTGCACTCTCTGGAGTGGGAATAGTAATCTTTACCCTCCCGCTATCCAACGCTTTCCCTACTGTTGCACTCTCTGGAGTGGGAATAGTAATTTTTACCCCTACGCTATCCAACCCTTTCCCTATTGTTGCACTCACAGGAGTGGGAATAGTAATTTTTACCCCTACGCTAATCCAACGCTTTCCCTACTGTTGCACTTAGTGGAATGGGAATAGTAATTTTTACCCCTACGCTATCCAACGCTTTCCCTACTGCTGCACCCTCTCGAGTGGGAATAGTAATGTTTTCCCCTACGCTATCCAACGTTTTCCCTACTGTTGCTCTTCTGGAGTGGGAATAGTAATTTTTACCCCTACGCTATCCAACACTTTCCTTTCTGTTGCACTTACTGGAGTGGTAATAGTAAATTCTACCCTCCCGCTATCCTAACGTAAAAATATTGTATGCTTTTTTAATAATATTATGTTAATATATATATATATGTTTAAAAAAATAAAATTGTATGTTTTTTTATAACTTAAATTAATTATTTTATAATTTTAAGGTTAAGTATTTTGAAGTATGTTTCAGTTAATTATTTTTAATATTTCATTAATTTTAAATTACTTTTAAGACATTTAAAAAAATTCAATATTTTGACTAACTATATTTTTTTAAACAATATTTTTGATTCAATATTTTTGTACTTACCTGTTTGTAGATAGGAATTCGATATTTTTGTATTCAATATTTTATCCTCGATATTTTTGTAAGTCTATATTTTTGAATTCGATATTTTGTCAGTGATCCGATTTATTATATCAGATTTACTTTATCAATTATACAGCTGCTGTAACCAACAAGATGCACCAACTTCAGTTTTTAATCAGTATGCATTTAGATGTATCTCTATTGTACTGGCATTTCTACTATTGACCAGAGATTTATGTGTGACGACTTCAAGGCATTTTCCATTAATGTTTTAAGAAAAAAACAAGCAATAGACGCACTGTATGATCCACATTTATAATGGCGAATAAACAGTGTTGCAACTTTTGCTCTAATAAACATCTCCAATGTATATTTGAGAGGGTAACCTAGGCAACCATATGTCGTCTGCAGTTCTAATGCATAAACTTTTATTTGCCATATAAAATTGAAGAAACATTGATATGATCCAGAAAAAAATGCATGACCTCTCTTAGGCTTTTCATTCACCTGCTTGCGCTGGCAATACCTTTTGGGTAGGTGACATTGAGTCCATTATAAGTCGCTTGCACCTTTTTCTCACTTTTTTTATAACACCCATCTCCGAGGAAATCAGGCATCAAAGCACACCTTGGCGGCACTCGGCTTCCAGGGTGGGAACCAAATGTTGAAGCATGTCACCAACAAGGATGGTGAGTGAGGGTTCTTTAAAAACCCTGAAGGTTCCACACTGCAATGCTGAAAGTGAGAGACTAAAGGATTCTTGGTTAAGTAAATAGGAAGACAGGCAAGTGTTCTTTCTCTCTCTCTTTTTCCTGTTTGTGATACGTTTTGAACTGCCCATGAATTGGACCTAAGAAGTAACCCAAAACAAATGATGGCTTATTTATGAGCGCCCTGCGTCACTTTTGCACCATGGTAAGTGGTACATGCATGACACTGGGCTCTCATAAAGATTTATGAAGCCACACAAAGCCACCCTGTGCGGCTTTGAAAGCCCTCATAAATAATGAGTAAATTGTGTCACCTTACTCTGTGTCCGGGTGGTGTCATATGGTCATTGTGGTGGGTTTTCCCATGCAACACCCATGGAATTTGGTGATGCCCCAGATTTACAAACTGATGTAAACTGTGGGAAGGGACAAAACTGTACAACTCCAAGGTGAGTAGAAATATGTAAATTTCTCCTCATTTATTCAACTTTCCATGTGTGCTGCATTCTGCAGCACACATATAAAGAGGAAAACGCCTTGCAGGATTGCATTTGTGTAGAAAGGTTCCCCTTTCTGCACAAAAACATTCCCTGATTGAAACAGACTTACCCTTGTGCCTATGTTGACGTTAGGCTGCCAAAACAGCGTCAATTCAGACAGACAGGACAGGAAGGCACTATCGGCCACATACATCAAAGTAAGGTTTTGCGATTCCTTATTTGCGATTTTTAGGGAATCGCAAATAAGGAATCGCAAAATGGGATGCATGATTTAAATCGCATAATATTTGCGATTCAGTAAAAATCACAATTTTTACTGAATCGCAAATATTATGCGAATTCTAATTTGCGATTTCGCAATTCCCATTTGAATCCTATGGGCCAAAAGGCCCATAGGAATCAATGGGAAGGCATTGACATTTTGCGAATTTCAATTAGCGATTCTCAAAATGTTAATGCATTCCATGGGTGCAGGGGGGGTCCAAAGGACCCCCCCCTGTACCCCTGAAATGTATTTTGAAGTGCATGTTTCACACACACATGTCCTAAGGACATGTGTGTCTGTAACATGACAGTGTTTTAAAATGCAATTTTGAGCATTTTAAAACATTTTCGCAAATTACCACGAGGTTCACCCTCGTGGTAATTTGCACCCCCTAATTGCGAATTCGCAATTTGAAACACAATCATGCATTGCTTTTAAGGAATCGCAAATTTGCGATTCCTTACAAGCAATCGCATTTTTGGAAATCGCTAAAAATAGCGATTTTCACAAAAATGAATGATGCATCCCAAAAACCTATTTAGGAATCGCAAACGGCGGAATTTCCCGATTCGCACCGTTTGCACTTCCTAAATAGGTTGATGCATGTGGCCGTATATTGCTTAAATATGGTGCAATCCTGCCCTTTCACTTTGGCATAGGACATCGGAGCAAGGTGCCTTGCTGCACTAACCTATGCCAAAATGTCATGCATGAGGCCTTTGGTTTCAGGTACGATTTACAGGAAGGTAATAGATTATTTCGTAAAGAAAACATCCACATCAAGAAAACGTTGTCATTCTAACCGACCCTTTCACTTGGCTCCTCTTCTCTTACTGTTTCGTTATAGATTGTACAGTGCAAACAAAGGTAACGGTTAGAGGTGATATTGAAGCCTGATGAACTATGTACTTTGTTTATGAGACAATAAACGTATTTGAACTTGTAATTCCTTTACTGGATGCCGTGTTTGATGTAGTTGGGTAATGAAAAAGGCAAAACAATATATAATGGCAGAGCTTTATATAGGGCAGCACATAACTATCTATTAGAAAATGAATCATACATTCTACACTGCACATCAGTGCAAACGTTTCTAACAGAAATAATGTCTTGGTCTTATCTAGAAATATGAAACGTAGAGGTTGATTAATGTGCAATTGTATTACTTTTTCAGTTGTGTGACTAGCACATGCTAAATATATCTGCAGAGGCATAAATCCTTTGAAAATGCGACTTACTGTTTTTTTTGCATATCTTTTCTAATATAAAGTTAAGTTTAACGCAAGTAAACATCAAAGGAATGCAAATGGAATAGTTAAGCTCGGTGTTAAGGGATGAAGACCCGATGTGGACTTTTATATTTCACACACCTGCCTTAATTTAAAATTACTATTATGTTAATGTTGAATCTAAGTGTAGTGCATTTTTTCATGCAGGCTTTTCCATAAAATGATAACAAGATCTTTGTAGAAATAAATTCACACTGTAGTCACTTTCTTCTGAAATTTGAAGCCCAGGGGAAAATGGAAAACTTGTTTATTTTATTTTCATTGCTCAATTCACAAGAAAAAATGTAAATCTTTAAAAGTTAATACGCTCATTTGCACATGTACATCTGTGATTTCTTGACAAATTCACAAACATTACTAGTAGGGAAAACAACAATAATAATGCAGCTATTACCATGCATTAACTTTACCACGCAGTATTGTAAAACAAATATTCCTTTACCATGCATGCCTAAAAAAGGAATTTCGTTGCAAAGGCATGAGTAGTAACGACATATGCATTTTAAATGTAAGTGTTTTGTAGGTAAGTATGAAGTGTTTATATATATATATATATTACCTACTGGCGATAGCCAGTAGGTATATATAGTTAGGATTGGCTACCATAGGAAAATCCGAACATTCTATTGGGAATAACTTTGGCGCCGATTGAGGGATCTGCCTGTAATTTTCCTTAAAATGGTCTCGCTGTGCTCCACTCCTTCCCTGAAAGTGTCGGGGAGATTCGTGAAGTGGGGGCTGAGAAAAAAGGGGGGGTCCAAAAATGTGTTTTCCCCATGTTAATTTCCATAGGACGGTCTGACAAGTCTACAGCTCGAACTGCTGTACGGAATTATGCCAAACTTGGCAAAATTGTAGGAACTGGTACGCAGATGTGCCTTTGCTATGTTTGGTGAAAATTGCTCCAGTGGTTTTTATAAAAATTAGGTTCAAAAACACATATATATCTATATGAGCTTACAGGTCCGCGCACCGTACGCGTACGTGCGCGTACCCTTACGTGCGCGAGCGCGATCCTGATTGGCTGGCAGTCGACTGTCAACATTCCAAACTGTCAAAACCAGGAAGAGTTGGCCACCATCTTGTTTCTCAGGAGAACTGAGGCACAAGAGAGCCTAAAAATAGAGTGGAAAACACGAAAAGGGGGCAGGGTAGAGACCCCCCAACCCTCTGGCCCTTCTCAGGGGGTCCCAGAAGGACCCCCAAGGGCAAAAAAAAAAATAACAAAAAAAATCACGGGGTGCGCACACGGTACGCGTACAGGTCCGCGTACGTACGCGTACCGTGCGTGCACCCCGCGATTTCATTTAAAAAAAACATATTTTTTTTTTGCCCTTGGGGGTCCTTCTGGGACAACCTGAGAAGGGCTAGGGGGTCAGGGGGTCTCTACCCTGCCCCCTTTTTGCGTTTTCCACTCTTGTTTTGTGCTCTCTTGTGCCTCAGTTCTACTGAGAAATGAGATGGCTAATCAGGTGGTATCAGAAGGATATTAACATATAAAAACGTTATTCGCTAATAGAATTTGCATTTACAAAACCTTTGAAGTTTAAAAAAAAAAAATGTTTTAGGCCATATATAGCTAGGAATTAGCATTTAAAAAACCTTGCAAATTCACTTAAAAAACCATAGGTTTCGGCCTTACGCGATTTTACAAAAAAATAATAATAATTTTGCCCTTGGGGGTCCTTCTGGGACAACCTGAGAAGGGCTAGGGGGTCAGGGGGTCTCTACCCTGCCCCCCTTTCCGTGTTTTCCACTCTTGTTTTGTGCTCTCTTGTGCCTCACTTCTCCTGAGAAACAAGATGGCTGCTCAGGTGGTCCCAGAAGGATAATAACATATATAAACGTTATCCGCTAATAGAATTAGCATTTACAAAACCTTTGAAATTTCTTGAAAAAAAATATAGGTTGCACGCCTGATATAGTTAGGAATTAGCATTTAAAAAACCTTGCAAATTCACTGAAAAAACCATAGGTTTCAGGCCTTATATAGTTAGGAATTAGCATTTAAAAACCTTGCAAATTCACTTAAAAAACCATAGGTTTTAGGCCTTATATAGTTAGGAATTAGCCCTTAAAAAACCTTGCAAATTCACTTAAAAACCCATAGGTTTCAGTCCTTATATAGTTAGAAGTTAGCATTTAAAAAACCTTTGAAATTCACTGAAAAAAACATAGGTTTTAGGCCTTATATAGTTAGGAATTAGCTTTAAAAAAACCTTTGAAATTCACACAAAAAAAGTTTTAGGGGTGTTATAGTTTGCTGGACATTTCACTCATACAAAACCATTGAAATTGCTCCTATATAGTTAGTTGGACTAACTATATTTTGCGCAGCCGCAATGCACTGCTGATGATGTCACATATTAGATCATTCATGACATGGTCAGTGACATCACTGATGACATCTCAAATGACATCACTGATGACATCATCCAGTGAATTTGGTTTGCTTCTTTATTTAAATATGCATTATATATATAGCAATTTGCATTGAAGAATGAGTGGATATATATAAATAAATATTTGGATGGAGGATTTAGTAGCAGTGTAATTGACTGTTTGCTTGACCAATTTATAGTGTCTCACTAAATATAGCGGATAGGGACTAAACTGTGTGAATATCTATATCACAGAAAAAGTGCATTTCCATGTTAATTCCCATAGATATAACTACAGCCCAAACCACTGGAGAGAATTACACCAAATTTGGCAGAAAAAGTAGCTCTTGGTCCAGAGAGCTCCCGTTTTGTTATTTGATATAAATACATTCAATTGTTTCTGTAATATTAAAGAAAAATAAATTTATATATATAGGGGGGTGAAGACTCGGCAAACCCTCCTGATTTTGAGCGGATATTTGATTGACTGCCAACAGTTCAATCAGGAAGTGTTGGTAGTCATCTTAGGACTAGCCTTCAGCCGGGTCCCATAAAAAAACATTTGGTAAAAAAGAAAAGGGGCTGGTAGGAATACCCTGACCAGCTAGCCTGTCCTGGGGTCCTAGAGGGATCCTGGCATGGTAAAAACACACTTTAAGAAAAATTCAAGTGAAATCATGATGAAGTTCCCCTCCAAGGGCAATTTCATGCCCAGGGGAGCACCACCTCCTCGGGCTATAAAGACAATTAAGTGGCAGCGCAGACCCCACTGAGCCCCACCACGTCCCTGGGGTTTTCATAAAAAAGTAGGGGTACTGCATGGACCTCCCTCATAGGAATTTAAAAGTCCTAGGGCCCAACACCTCCCAGGGGCAAAAAACCCATGTCTAGGCGGATCTCTGGACCCGGGGACCGCCACCTCCCATGGGCTAAACCCAACATTTAAACATGGAGGAGGGCCTTGTGTCTTCCCCTTCCAGACCATACACAGCCACTGTACCACCAAGGACCAGCCTGTTCTGAACAAATGATGGATGCTGCACGCCCCCCTCCTGGAGCTATATATGGCCCTGGGACTGCCACCCCCCTCCCCCCAGGGGCGACTACCTCTATCTCCTGAAGTACCCATCCTCAGGAGATAGCTGTTTGCTTTTGCTGACAGCTCCAGCCTTTTCCCATGTTGATGGACAGCTTAACAAAATGCCCCCAAGTGCATTTACAGCTGATTTGGGTTACTGCTATTGCTACAGAGGAATACGAGGACATTACCACCAAACAAAGAAGCAGTTACGTAATTTAGTAAAGGGGAAGTACCTGTTTGGTGGAGATTCATGTCTTTGTAGTCTTGTCATCTTCTCTTGAAGAGGATTCTTGTTATCGCAGATTTCTGTATGAAGACACTCAAGGAATAATCATGTTGACGAAATTACATGCTTACAAGGTCAGTGGAGACATTACTCGATGTCACTGACCATTTCATGAGTGATTAAATATGCTACATCATAAGCAGTGCATTGCTTTTTCAGTAAATGTCTGTGTTTATTTAATGAGAAGTCATGTTTGCACAGTGGGGAAGAAAGGGGAAACGGCCTCCAACCAGCTCTCAGGAATCTGGCTGTGTCGGACTTACTGGAGGTAACAGGAAGGCTTCTTGGCCTCCAAGGATTCTCTGAATCCAACAGGACTTCATCCCCAACCAATAGTGTGCAAGGAGGTTTATTTCCAGAATGGTGGGGAAAGGGGGTTTGGCCTCCGACCAGCTCACAGCAACCATGCTCGGTGGGACTTACTAAAGGTACCAGGAGGGGTTCTTGGCCACCAATGACCCTTAGCATCTAAGATGACTTCATCCCCCAGCCAAAAATATACCAGACATCGTGTTTACAGAGTGGTGGAGAAAAGGGGTGCGGCCTCCGAAGGCCTCTCAGTATTCCCACTGTGTGGGGCTTACTGGAGGTACCAGCAGGACGGGCTAGACCCCAAGGAACCTCAGTATCCAAGGGGACCTCATCCCCCAACCAGAAGTGCATGAGGAGGTGCTTTTGCACAGTGGTGGAGCAAGGGGCCATGGCCTTCAACGACCTCTCAGCAGTCCCACTGTGTGGGACTTGTTGGAGGTAACAGGGGGGCTTGTGGGCCCCCAAGGACCCTCTGCAGCCAAGGGGACTTCATCTCCCAATCAGTAGAGTACCAGGAGGCGTGCTTGTAGAATGGCAAAGAAAGAGGGTGGGTTATCCGGTACTTGCCAGTCCCGCATTTTCTGTAAAAAGTTTTTATTTCCTACAGGAGGGGGTCATGTGGCCCCCTCCCTGGTCAGATTACAGCCGTGGGGTCGCCATCTCCTGGAGCCCGGCATTTAAAAAAAATGTGTTTAAGCAAATAAATAAGGGGAAGGAGTTCCCACGGCACCCCTCCCTGGCTGAATTTTTCCCAGAGGACCATCTCCCCTGGGTCCTAATTACTCTCTCTGGGTGCACTGGTCCCACCCAGGGCACCCAATTACTACTTATATTGGGGACTGCACGGGAGCCTTAAGGGCCTGTGGTACCTGCTGGCTGCCCGCCACGTGCAAGACCCGGCATTCCTTTGACAAAGAGGGAGCTGCTGAACATGCTGAAGCTCCCTCTCTTTCAAAGCAGTTGTAGTCCGCGTCTACCAAGTGAGAGCATTTTTTGTTCCCTCGCTTGCTAGAAGCAGAGCACAGTTTGGTATGGCTTGGCCGGAGCGGTAAAGCTCCCAACAAGCCATAAAAAACAGCTATGTTGTGGGAGTGGGCACCCTGGGACATAGCAGGAGCTGTCCCGAGGCGATGGCAGTCCCCAGGGCCATCTATGGTTCCTTACTTTTGTTTTGGGCCTGCCCCGGGGACGGGGTGGTCCCTGCACCCATATATGGGCCCCCTTCCTCTTTCTGAAGTTATACCCCGGGGAAGTGGTGGTCTCTGGGGCATGTGGGGTTCCCTGGGGACCCCCACTTCTATAGAAGCTGCCATAGGGAGGTAGTGCCCCCCCAGGGCCAGGGGGTACATTCAGCCCCCCCATTTGTGTGTATATAGCTATGGGGTGGTGGTTCCTGTGATTTTATAAATCCTAGGAGAGCGGTCCCATGTGCCCCCTCCTTTATTTTGTAAATGATCTCAGGATTTGGACCACGATGGGGCTTCCTGAAAAAGAAGCACAGGAGACAGGATCTTTTTTCTTTTCAATTTTGCAGCAAATCTGCAGATTCACCCATATATCTGCAGCAAAACTTAATTATAAAAAATGTTTTTAACTTTGGAGTGGTCCCTGTGGGACCCCACCACCACTCCTAGGGTGTCAGGATATTACTACAGTCATATGTACACATATTCCCTTTATAAATATATATATATATATATATCACCTATCAACGGTCGCCAGTGGGTAGCTATAGTTAGGACCAAAGTTTCCTTAGAAAAGCAATTATTGTTTTGTTAATAACTTTAGCACAACTTGACGAATCGTCAAGAAATGTTCACAAAACTTCCCCTATGAGGTTCAGCTCCTGTGTTGAAAGTTTCGGATTAATCCGTCAGGCAGGAGCTGAGAAAAAAGGGGGGGTCCCAAAACAGGTTTTCCCCCATTATGTCCATGGGGATTTTTCATTTTTTAAATACAACTGCAGCACAGGCCTCCGAACGGAATTACACCAAATTTGGGAGGTAGCTAGATGTTCGTCCACAAAGTGTGCTTATTGTAATTTGATTCAAATCTGTTCAGTAGTTTCAGAGATGTTTAAGTTTAAAAAATATAGATATCTGGGAGCTCAACAGCCTACTGCACACCCACTGATATTTGATTGGTTGCCACCACTTCAACCCAGAAGTGTGGGACTCAGTTCAACCGAGTCCCACAAAAATGCAAACAACACAAAAAAGAAGAAAAATGGGCATGATACGAACACCCTGACTCCCTAGGCTCCTGAGGCCGTCCCACTGGGACCACCCCGGGGGTAAAAAAAATATTTTTGACGTTTTTGGGTAGGATTCATGGAACCCGGCTGAACTTCTTTTAAAAAATGATGTGCGGACTCCGGTGCTTCATTCACAGGTATGTCAGATCCCGGGGGCATTGCTTTAATAATGGGGGGATGGCACATGACCCCTCTTCCTCGGACTCATTATGCCCTCCCTCTGGCTTCTTAAAATAATAAGCGGGCAGCTTATATGGCCAACACCTTCCCAGGGCTTTTCTCCTTTTAGTTGGGGCACCTCTCAGCCCCACCTCAGCCTTGGCGACCGTCACCTTCCTGGGGCTTAATTGTAAATTATTTGTAGGAGCCTCATGGCCCCCGCAGCTCCGGGGGCTGCCACCTCCCCTGGGCTTTAATTTAATAAAATGCAGGGATTGTGTGGAACTCCTCACAACCCTACCTCCCGGGGTGCTACATTCTCCAAGCCATAGCAAATTCTGCTCCGCTTTCAGCAAGCAAGAGCATTAAAAAAGCTCTTGCTTGCTGAAAGCGGAGCAGATTTGCTTTTGGACAGAGGGTGCTGTATATTAGCAGCTCCCTCTATCAAAAAGCAATGCCAGCTCCCGCAGGATGTTGGGAGCCGGCAGAGACTGCAGGAGCCTTGAGAAAAGAGTGGATGCCCTGCAAACCTCTTCGTTTGCAGAGTGATGGAGAAAGGGGACCCAGCTTCAGGCTACCTCCCAGCAATCCAGCTGTGAGGGTCTAACTCGAGGTAACAGGAGGGGTTGGTGGCACCAACGATGCTCAAGAGCCAGGGGGACTTCATCTCCCAGCTAGTAGTGCACCAGGAGGTGCGTTTGCAGAGTTGTGGACAAAGGGGGCGTGACTAC
The DNA here is from genome assembly GCF_964263255.1 of Lissotriton vulgaris. NCBI lineage: Eukaryota > Metazoa > Chordata > Amphibia > Caudata > Salamandridae > Lissotriton > Lissotriton vulgaris. Next base: position 1,208,838,593 of record NC_141694.1, read on the forward strand.
AGAAAACCTCTCAGCAAACCCACTGCATGGGGCTTACTGGAGGTAGCAGGAATGGTAGTTGAATGTGAACGGCTATGCACCACCAATGGAATGCCCCCTTGACACAAAATAAAACAAAGCAGTACATTGGGGAACTTTGTGTTCCTTATGGTTAAATCCCAACAAAAATAATGATTTGCATTGGTTTGCAAATACCACCAGTGACGTTTGTGATGTAAACCTGATACAAAGTATTTGTTAATTTAGGCCTTATTTTACTGGTGGATGTGTTATAACTTCCCATTTCATTTACTCCTGTGGAAATACCTGCAAAACTTTAAGAATTTCATTAAACAATTTCAGTTTTTCTCTAATGGTTCTAAGGCTTCAAATCTCCTAATGCTTCTACTGTTGAAAGGGGAAAGGATTTACTTTACCTAAAATGCAGGTTTTATTTTTTCATTCTAATTCATGAAAAGTGCTCAATATGATATTTTTTCTACAGACTTAAACAGAGAGCAAATAATATTTGGGGCAAAAGAACTAACGTCACAGACCTCATCTTCAGTATAGGGTCCCTTAGATGATATGAGAAAACGGCAACCAATATTAGCTTGAGTGGTGGCTAGACCACCTTGATGTCCTATTCTCCAGTTCTTTAACTCCAATTTAGTTGGGTTACAGACTCTTCTTCATTTTTATAATGAATATTTGTATTTCTGAGAAAGGAAAGTGATACTTATAACATCAAATAATGGGCGAGTTTTTATAGAAAAGATTGTCCTGAACATCAATATTGTTGTGTGTAACTTTGTAAAACTCTTTTGCTTTATGTCCCTTCCACTTCTCTGTTTCTTCTCCCCCTCTCGCCACTTAGCTCCTCCTTGTTCTGCCCTCTCCCTGTTATGTTTTCTTTTTCCTTTGAATTTTGCCACCTGCCAAGCTATTGGCTCATATTCATGGTAAAATGTTTTTTCACCATTTCATGATGCATGCCTAGGAGTGTAGATGTGTATGCATTTGAATCAGCTACGTTTAGAGTTTATATTATTTCAGCAAACCCATTCAGAGATGTCCTCGAAAGATCATAGATGCCTGTGTATCCCTAATGACAATGTTTCAAAATGTAGTTTTTAAAATACTACAAATACTTTTAAAGATGGCTGCCCTGGATGTGCTCGTATCCATCGTGGCCATATTTGAATGGCATTTATTGAAACATTACAAATATGGGGCATGACTTGGACAGATAAATTGATGGATGCGCTGCAGTGTAGTTCTACTGCCTGCATTTCTGTGATATCCTGCTACTGCTTGCAGAAAATGAACTCCAGCTATGTGAAAACTAAGATTTGTGGATTAAAAGTTCATTTCTAATGCTTTGCTGAGTCTCCCAGTCCTGAATTGTGGTCAGCCTGGAAGCAGAGGACGAGGGCCATAGACTGTTAAGATGGCAGCCGGTGGCACCTCTTTGCTTAAGAAAGAAAAGAACTGGTAAGGAAAAGGCACCTAGAAGGGAATGGTTAGTGCTGTCCGAACAAATGAAGGCTCTTGGGGAGCCAATGACAGAGAGACCAGCGCACCATGGGAGCTGTAGGCAGGCGCAGATGTATAAGACTTGCCTTCTCTCCTGGGTGGAGGTAGCAACCTAAGTGAGGGGAATGGGACCCTTCTGCTGCTCTTATAGACCCAGAACCTCATCTGAAATAGTGAGAATAAGGATGTACTTGTGCAACCCATAATCCTTGCTAATCCTGACACACAGTTAGGCCAAGGGTTCAGACAGGTGATTTCCCCTGGAGCAGAGACCCTCTACCCTCTTGCCATCCCAAAACTGAGCAACATCCAGGTGGTGGAATAAGTGAAACAGAAAGACTGACTATCAACCCATATTGGAAACTGAGAAACAGGAGAAAAATCACCTACAGTGCCATCCCCAGTGATTGGACCGCTGAGGGGTAGACTGTAAGTAACTCAGAAACAATGGGTGAAGCTGGAAGTGACACTTTTGTAAGGATTATTTCTTCCAGTGCAGAGACCCATTTTTCATTTCAGTTTGAAGGCATGTGTTATTGGTCATGTAACAAGTGATGAATTGCTATCTCAATGCACGTTTCTGCCATGTGCTTTTATTCTATAAATGTATAATGAATATGTCTGATAAGCAAGAACAATCAAAAACACATTCAGTGAGAATGTAGTGACTATTTAGTTTAGAAATCCTACCTGGAATGTCATAAATGTTATGACTGTTTTCTTCCATAATTCTATTATTTTATCTGTATTAATCACTTGCTTTTAGGCTTCTTTCTTTTAATTTTAGATTCTTAAACATATGGGAAAGAGTCCATCTTTTGATATATTTTCTATTTTAGTTAGCCTGTCCAGCTTGTTTACCTTTGACCCGGATTCTGCATGTCATTATGACATGCATTATGACATAAAGGACCATGGTCTGACTCCATTTTAAATAGGCCTCAAAACCATTTAGGTCGCAGTTTTAGATCAAGGGGCAGTCATTTTAGGCAATGTAGGTTGCCATCTTTCTCTATTTATGCAGAGTCATTGTAATGTCTGCCAAATGACGCAGATGTTGTCGTACTTTATCTTTCTCAGAACTGTGAAAGTGTCAGTTTGTTTGACTTCCGACAAAGATATAACAGCTTATGCTACATCAGTGTGGGTCAAGTGTCTACTTATCACCAAGCCTAAGTTAAATAAGAAGTTCACACATATAGGCAAAATAGCGTAGTCTGAATTAATGTCCCCTTATGTCCAAAATTCCAATCTCTCATAAGATTTAGCATACAAGGACTTCAATTTGATCACTTAAGAGGCGAGGACATTCACTGAGGTCATACATGTATATCAAGATTCCATATCGACAGATGAAGCCTCTAGCAAGACTCCCCTAGGCTCTGCAAAGCATTCTTTTTTGCCTTCAAGAGCTGGTACCAAGATTGTGCTCTCACACAGATGCAATCTCCTAGCTCTTGGCCCTGTGCCCCAACTAGCTGACAAGCTATTCCTTACAGAAAACAAACCCTGTTATCCAGGTATGCGCATCACCTCTGAAACTCAGGCTAATTATGTAATTGTCTGCTAGGTGCTAGAACTAGCATAGTGCTAAAAGAGAGCACAGCAAGGGTGTAAGCGCTATAAATTATGATGATATGTTTTTTCCTGTTTTCACTGTAATTGAAAAGCTTAGCTGCTTTTTATTATTGTCTGCGATGTTACCAATATTATGTGCACTAGATCTAAACATGTTAAAATGCATATTCCGTTTTTAGTGATCTTGAGTGTGTAAATCCTTAATGAACAATCATTTGGATTACCACTGCTCCCTGTTAGTAACCCAAAAGCATTGACGCCACCTCATTTATGTATTGGGGGATTCTGCAGGGCTCTGATGCCCTGTTTTTCACATTCAGTGCTGGTGCATTCAACTCAGTTCCCTTGTGTCACCAATGGGTTTGAAAACAAACCATGTAGAGTAGAGCCAAAGGCTCAATGTACGCAACAACAGTGCAGTGTCACATGAAGAGTAATGACATTACTGTCAAGGGGCCCAGAACCTGGTGTTTGAACCACACTCAGGCATAATTAAAGGAAGTTAACGTCCCTACTAACAACACATGAGCACTTTGCGAGATGAACAAATGGGTCATGGAAATGAGAACCCTGCAATCTCGTACTTCCATATGTGTGTCACAGAATCACTGCCCATGGTGGTGGATGGCCAGCAAGCCCACTTAAAACCATCTAGCTTTGAACACGGCATTCACCCTTGATATGAAGAGAAGCGCTCATAATAGGAAGCCCCCACCCCTGAGAAAAGTAGAACATCCAGATCCCCCAAGGAAGAGGAGTGAGTGGAATAGCCTGACTGTTCATGTCACATCATTGACATTGAGCAGTAATTAGCCACTTCACATTACCAGGTCCTGGTGAACTACTTGGTCTTGGGGAGACCACCCTCGGACACTGTCAAAATTGTTGAGTGAACACCACCACTTCCATAGCCTATCCCCTTCAGTAGAGACCCAATACTGTTGATTCCTGCTAGAAGAAAGGGTCACACTCCAATACACCTGACCCCCAGTTGCTCCTCAGAATAGGCATGTGGTAGTCAACTCTATTGGCCCCAGGTCACAAGTATTTACACTGACTAACGCCCCAGGTAAAGGCATACCACGCTATCCAGAGACATGGCAGGAGAAAAGCAACTAATGGTCGTAACCTGAAATAGATAGATATATTCATGCAATTGATGTCCCCAAGTTATCTGGGCAGACTGGCCTTCTCATACCCCCGCCAAAACCTGTCAAACCCACCAGAGGCAGAGATGCTGCAGATACCTCAGCACATGCAACAGATGTCATCCTTTGGGCAATCCAGTCATCTTGAGAAGTGCTGGAATCCATAATCGGAGGGGGGCCTTAACTGCAGTAATTAGAAACATTGAGGCACAGGAGAAAATATCAGACCTACAAGACTCTGTGAAGGTGACACAGGAACATATCAACAGCCTCTAAATCATTGGAAGAATAAGCACAAGTTGCTGAAGGGAAAGCATGAAGAAACAATGTATCATTCTGGAGGGTGAACAGTGGCTGTGAAACATTATTGTAATAGACAAACTTTTGGCATGTTTCATCATTGAACAAGCACATCCTGCATTCTCCCCAAAACCACCACCAGGGGTGAACGTGACCTCTAATTATTCACTTCCTAAACTACAATGATTGCGGTGAAATCCTTATGACAATAAGGAAAATGGAAGTGGTTCGATATGAGATGCCATTCATTATGTTATTCCCAGACTATAGCCGACTAGTGCAATACCAACACAAGTCAGATAAGGAAGTAAAGAAGCTCCCAGAAAAGAGTTTTACATTATATACTGCTATTTTTCCAGCAAAGCTGAAGGTCTTGTTCCAATACCAAGCCATCTTCTTTGACCCTCCTAAAGCGACATGGAAATGGGTAGATCAAAGATACAACACTGGAACTGAAGAATGTTTTTCCAGCAGAGAAGTGAATATCCTGTGCAAAAGAGCCGCTAGCTGATGAATGGTACAGAAGGCAAAGAAGAAACACTGCTCCAAAAATGCACCCGATACTACCTTCGTCTCCCCAAAATCATGCGCCTTAATATGCATAAGATTAATGTTATTCCTATCGCCCCAAAGATAAGTGACTGCTCACATAGAGGCAGTGACGCTTTTCTTGTCCCAACGCCATCCGAACAAGCACTAATTCTGATGACAGCATCCCTCCAAAAATAACATAGAGACTTACATTGCATCACAACTTGATTTCTTAGATTATTTACCAAGCAACCTTTTCTTTGATGTAACACTCCTTTTGTGGTGCTTATCAATACCATGTAAGAGGATCTGCCGTGTGCTGAAAAATTATTCACTCTTTATTGGTTCTTGTTACTTATCGGAATTTATATGAGGGACATGGTGGAGGACATTGTTTTTGCCTTGCTCCCTCCTAGTAGGTGGCTGTGTTGCCAGTTATCTGAAAGTTACTTCTAAGCCACAAGTGTGAGAGGGGGGGGGGGCAGGATTTTCAGTTTTTGATTTTAATAATATTAGACTTTGCTTGATTTGGAGAATACATTCGCTTCCCATATTTGTAAAAGCTTGTACAAATACAAAAAGGCAGGCACACCCCAGGCCATAGCCCCTATAGCCTTCAAATGTCAAGAAGTACACTGAAGGGTGAAGAGGGTGTAGCTATCCTGATGAAGGGTCAATTTCCACTCCTGGACAGAATGGCATGGGCAATATGTGATGATAGCAGGGTAGGACGGGTATGCTGATGGCTAATGGCAGTCTGTGCACCAACCGCCGCAGTTGAAAGCTTTCCTTCATCTCTTAAACTCCTTCACATTACTATCCATTTCGAGACTACCAAATAGTAGCACGAGATTACAATGGCCAAAGGCATGTTGATTTAGACAGAAGTTGTCTTCAGGTCAGAAATCTCCCAGACCTGCCACCACTAGTGGCTTTTACGTACTCTCTAGGGCTGTCTGGTATATGAAGACCACCTCACCTCAAAGAGAGACCATGCCTTCCTTTTAAGGCCGCATGGTTCTCTCTCCTAATTTACCTACTTCGTACCCACGGCTGAACTGGGAGAGGTCTGTGGCATAAAAATGTTAGACTATACCATATTTTATTATGCCCCTTAAGAAATAGAGATCTATGATATCCACATGATGAGATGCCAATCCAGGTGGCTCATACTTAGATAGCTTACGAAGACAGATTTTAAAGAGAGGCCATGAGAAGAAACTACTCAGCAGTACTAGGCAACAAAAATATGAGGCTATGTCTGAAATACACCATTCGACTCTAAGTGGAAACCGGCCAATGAAACTTCCTGCTTGGAAATATTAATGTGGGAGTAAGAAGAATAAGTATCAAAAGCTCAGTTATAAGGCAAATTGTCATGACATGAAGCTACATTTACAATACCAACACATTTTTTTGGCAGAATCCTCAAAAGTATGGCTTTCATTCCAAAGCAACCTATCTGGTCTGGATGAGAAGACAAGGAAGTTACTTTACTGGTTGGGCCATATAGAAATATAATTTAAATACACAAACAACCTCTTAGATGAAAATGTTGACCTCATAGTACACCCTGAAGGAATAGCCTGAGAGTTGTCTCCTCTACGACCAGGTTGTATATGGTTCCACGGACCCCAACTGCAAAAATGCAGCAAAATAAATATATGTTTTCACTCCTTGTACCATGTCTTCGACAAAGGAGCAAAAGCGCTGTTTGATGGAGCTCTTACAATGGCAGAACTCTCAGAGGTAATTACTCAATTATTGTCTAGAAAAATGCTATGAACCAGTGGGCTCCCGGTCACTTCCTTTAAAAGCTTAGCAGGGTCCTCATCCCAATTCCTGCATTCTCTCATCATGCCAGTAAGGAAAAGTGGGGATTTTTCAAAGTAATTAGTTGAGGCTGTCATTACAGTCAGACTGAAATCTAAGCAGTCTGCGAACAGCTGTATCTCACATTAGCCTCTTTCTCTCAGAAGTACAGAGCTGAAAATACCTGCAAATGTCCTAGAAACAGTGGCAGCTCCTCCACTTAGGCGGAGGAGCGTCGCCCCACTGCTTCTTGAGCAGTCGAAAATAAAAATAAGATGACAAGAAGCTATTATCATGGTCGGGGGGAGTCAGGAGTGGTTTGCACTTCCCTTATGTGCATATGATGGCTTGACCATCCCGCTAGGGCTGGCCAAACCATCATACGCACTTGCCATGTTTTCCATTGGGCTGTGTTGTACAGCCACATGGAGAACATGCCCAGCCTTCCTAGGTACTGCTTGAGAGGCCAAACCGGCCACTCAGACCTATCACAGCTCAGGCAGCGTCCTGATTGACTGGGAGAGTCTGGAAGTCTGGGTACTTCAGGTGTTGCCTGCAGATGGAAGAGAGGTGTGCAGCGATAGGAAAGTCGTGTGACGGCATCAGTGGCTGCGGAGAGGGTACATTTTTTTCACCCACCACTACTGTTAACAGGCAGCTGCCGCTGCCTAGTAAAACATCTCCTTAAAGGGGTTGGCGACCTGATAGATTCACGTAATATATTCTCTTGGCCATGGATGACTGGCTACATAGATGGATACTACACAGAGGACATATTTCTAAAACGTCTAAATACCTGGTCATAAACACTCCGGACATGTTTAGGGAACTAAAACGGGAATGGGAAGTGGATCTAGGCTTCTTAAAATACGAGGAATGGATGATCAAGTTAATGGGAACATGGGGAAATGGCAAAATCCACCAGATATAGTCCACCGGTTTTAAATAGTGGTACTAAATTTACCATATTACTGCAGCACTTTTAGTACACGAATAGTGGGCTTACATACCCTGCCTCAGGTGTCTGATATAAGAAAGCAATATCCTTCATACAACATTTTGAAAGATATAGGATTTACCCAGGCTGAAAAGGTATTTCTGGGCCGTGGAATGATATTCACCAAGCAAGATATGTAGGTGGAATGCAAAATGGTTATTTTAACCGACAATATTCAGAAATGGACACGGAGAACATGCTGCAAGTGTCGATTTGATCAATCCCTGGAGCATTATGTGCCATCATTTACTGTTCATATGTATTGAATAATATTTTGAATAATGCACATAAAGGGAGTTATTAAAACAAATTACAAATGCTTTCAAAGATAGTCACGCTGGCTTAACACACATCCACGCAGTCATCTTGTAATAGATTTGCAATATTGTAATGCATCCCATTCCAAGAGGGTGTCACTGATGCGATCTATTGGCTTTGAACTGTTTGTTTTGGATTATAACTGGCATTTATTTTGTCATTTGTCAGTGCTTGAATTTCAAACCTAATGCTTTGCAATCTCAGACATAACAAAGCAGCATTTACTTTACTTCAAAACAAGACACAAATACTATTCACTGGTAAATTTGCCTTTTTTGTCACATAATTTAGTCAAGCCTACCACATAATGCGGTCTGTAACTGCCACAAAATTTTAGTCACTGTGGCTATGACCAACTGTTGAACTGTGCTAGTCTGACATGTTTACCGTCTTTAATATTTATATGGGGGGGGGGGTGGAGCACACTGCCTCTCATCCAAGCACACTTTACCCCATTGCATCCCAGATAAGTGCAGTACGCTTACTTGAAAGTTGCTCTAGTTTTACACCAAAATTGGTGCAGGTAGTTCTGTTATCTCTAACAGTAAATATGTTCCCCCTTGACCTCTAAAACTGTAACGGTATATATCCAACACTTTAATTCTACTATTTTAATACATAAGGGCAAACAACAAGAAAGGTTTTTTTTATAACTTTATCATTTTATTATTTTTTCTTTTTAGTTGTATTTCTTAGTACAAAAATAATTTTTCCATTTATCGATTTATCACATCAGCTAATATATTTTATCAAAAGACACATAGTGTAAAACACATCATTTTGTAGTATCATCAGTAAAAAAACTATTAAATGCAGGGAAAACAATATGCAAAACAATCTACACTCTCACAAGTACATACATCCCTTATTCATCATACATACTGCATTCATTCTTAGATTCTGCGTCTGAGGGATCGCAGATGGACGTGCAATTGATACGCAAGGTCGACGCGTTTCGGCAGTGAGACCGCCTTCCTCAGGACCTGTCTTGCAGAATACTCAGACACAAACAATATTTTTATGGCCCCTGCATAGTTGAATATCTGTAACGATAAATGACATACATTGTTTCATTTATTCTATAACTTTTTTCCATTAGTCTCAGTTACGTTGCCCTATGTATAACCAAGAAGACATACTTCAAAAACACATAGTATATTATAGTTACTCTAACTCTCTTGTGGTTGGTCCTGAACCGAGCAACAGGATGACATCTACGTGACTCTCATAGTCGACATAGAACTCTAACCTTATGAGTTTTCCTAAGGTTATGAATAAATGAAGGCATTTAATAAGAACTCTAATACTGTTGTAGAAGAAAATTTTTAGGGAAAAGAGTGTCTTGTTATAACCACAGTTAATGTTTAAATGGCAGGTAGGAAGTATTAATCACTCAGGACTTAAGGTGATATCAGCAGATAGGTATGTATTTATCTGCATGTTATACCATTTTGAGACTTAATCGCATGCGGGATATTTTAGCAACATGACAGACTGAGACTGTTATCACTTAGATCAACAACTATGTACCTTTTGTTCTGGGAAAAGATTCCTGTCAAGCTTACAGCACTGGTTACAAGGTTTATTTTTGTTGTTGTAGTCCTTCCTGTATGTAAAATAGGAACAGGTTCTATCACTGTTCTGTGATATTATCTATATAAAAGAGGGGTTTATCAAGAAAATGTGAGCCAATCGCTTACCTATTTTGTCAGAAATTATCTTTTTTCGTTTTTCTAATTGTTGGTGCAAAGGCTTGTTTTTTATGGATCCAGCGTGGAACTGTGAGGACCACAAAAAGATAATACACAAAGAAATAAACCCTGACTTTCTAATACTTAATGTAGATGATGGTATATTAATATAGTCTCTAAGTTACTGACCTTATTATCACAATAACTGGGACTTGGAGCATAAGGTAACTCTCTTCGTGGATAAAAACGCGAATAACTGCTGTTTTGTAGTTTTGGAATCGATGTAAGTCTGCAGAGGTATTGAAAAAAATACATAGATCTAATTTTGCTCGTTTTTAACATTGCAAAGGTTTTTAGAGTGTAGTAGGGTGTATCGGATTTTACCTTTTATCTAAGTCTGACACGTCTCTATTGAAAAACGGTCTCTAGCGGCAGAAAGTACAGACGAAATCAGGCGGAGTTCCTCCTTTCGTGGTACAGGGTAACATTGATTTAAATGATCTAGAGGTAAGGAGAGAAGAGCACCCTCGTCAGGATTATTTGTTAGCGCTCGTCCGTTGTATAACGAAAGCTATCGCGTAGGATGCTGGCTACGTTATGCACTGTGCGCTGTACTTACTTCGGTTTCTCCTATGTCTGGTCCAAACGTTTTCAGTTGCACTGGACAGGAAGCCTAACAAGTAATAGTGATACTTACTTCCTATATACGTCATTTTCGCGCCTCAACGGGTCGGAATCCTCGCAACCAATGTCCAATGATATTGAATGACAACAAACCGGCAACCGATTTGTCGTACTTGCGGTCACGTGATTAGAATAACGCGGCGGCCATTTCTAAGTGGTGATATACTTATCTTTTTATGTAATATATACAGAGTCTACTATCATTATTTCTTTAGTAGACTTAAATTATGGCATCTCTTCATACGATTTCTCAACAGAGTTAGTGCTAATACCGAGAAGGTGTTAAAAGGAGGTAATAACCCTACTTTGCATTCGGGTATGTTAAATATGGTAACATAAATGCAATAACACGGCGGCCATTACTGAGTGGCACTCTAGTTGTCTAATTGCGCGATATACGGTAGATCTTATGTTTTCAGTTGGATTTAAATTTTGATATGCAAATATATGGTTTATTTATTGTGTCACATACCACGAAATGTTCTCATTTAGGCCTCTTTTGACACTGTCAAAATAAAAAATCCAAAAGCATTCCCGTTTTTTCCTAGTGATCTCTGGTGATTCTCCTTTCCTACATTGGATTTTTTCCAGTATGCACCACTTCAATTCTAACTCATTGTGGTTTTGATCTGTACAGTGTTGGGTTAGCGGTGATGTCAGTTTATTAGTTCGCACTGAGGATTTATGTTCGCTAAATCTTAGCCTAAATTCGCGTCCAGTTTCTCCTATGTATGGCAGTCCACAAGGACATACGATATAGTAGATGATGTTTTTACTGCGACAGTTTGTGAATGATCTTAGAGTAATGATTTTGTCATTGTGAGACAGTATGTTGCCTGTGATTGCAGCATCACACGCATGGCAGTTACCACATTTGTGATTCCCTCGAATCGTGTCTCCACTTGTCAGTGTCGTTTGTTTCTCTGTTGTGACCGTTTTGCTCCTGGTATGGACCAAACGATCTCTCAGATTTTGGTTGCGTCGATATGTCACCAATGGTTTTTCTAGGTTTGTTTCACCTTCAACCTCCAGTATCCTCCAATTTTTATTAATTATGTTTTTAATTTTATAATTGAGTGTGGAGTGATTCACAACACACACAATTTTGTCTTGGCTCTTGTTTCTCTTGTTTTTTAATAGGGCGTCCCGATCATAAAATCTCGCCCTCTTGAAAGCTTGGCGGACTAAACGATGGGGGTATCCTCTTTCTGTTAGTCTTTTACTTAGATGTTTACTATGATGATCATAGTCTGAGAGGGAGGTGCAATTTCGCCGAATGCGAAGGAACTCCCCAAAGGGGATGGAGTCCTTCTGGCAATGCGGGTGAAAACTTTCGAATTGCAAAATGGTGTTCTTTGCTGTTGGCTTGCGAAAGAGGCTTACCTTTAATACACCATCCTTCCCTTCAATCGTTATGTCCAAGTATTCAACTTTTTCATGGCTATGGTTGGAGGTGAATTTAAGGTTTGTATCACTGGCGTTAAGCCAGAGAATGAACTCTTGCAATTGTGCGAGTTCCCCATGCCATACAAAGAAAATATCATCGATGAAACGTCTCCAAATGGAGACGTTCTCGAAAAAAGGGGCATTTGAATTGAAGATATTTTTTATCTCCCACTCACCCATGTAGGTGTTAGCCACCGAAGGCGCACAGGAAGCCCCCATACTCGTCCCCTTTACTTGCTTGAAGAGGGTTCCCTCAAACTCAAAATAATTATTCATGAGTACAATTTCTAAGCATTGAATGATAAAATCATCTGGTCTATTCTGGGGGTATCTCTGCAACAAGTCGGCCACTGTCTGTAACGCTTGACATTGAGGTATGTTGGTGTACAACGCCTCAATGTCAAGCGTTACAAGAATGTCCGAGTTGGGATCGAATGCTAGGCCCTCGATTTTGTTTATAATGTCGCCTGTATCTTTTACAAAAGACTCATATTTCTGGGTTAAGGGGCACAAGAAGGTGTCTACATATTTTGAAAGTGGTTCGGTGTTAGAACCAATAGTAGATATAATAGGACGTAGGGGAGGGTTGATTTCATTTTTGTGAGTCTTAGGAAGACCGTACATAGTAGGTGTGATAGGGCAGGTTTTGTTCAGGAATTGCAATTCCTTCTCACAGATGTATCCGTTGGTAAAAGCTACCTGTGTCATTTCATGGATTTGCCCACTTAATCTATTTAGTTCTCTGGTAGTAGCTGGTCTATAGTGGTCTGTGTTTGATAGCATTTCTCTCATTCTGTTATTGTAGTCCACTTTATCAAATACTAAGATACCACCCCCCTTATCACAGGGTTTTATTACCAAATTGGTGTTGTTCCCTAGTTCCTTTAGTGCCAGGTTTTCTTGTTTTGTTAGATTATATTTATACTTCTCTGGTCTAGTTAACAATCTATTTACATCTGCCAGGACCTGTCTTTCAAAAATCTGGACTTCTGGGCCAACCATATCCAAAGTGGGCGAAAAAATCGAAGGGGGTTTACAGTTAGAAAGATTTTCTTCTTCATCACTTAGTTCTCTATCCTGAAAAAATTTTTTTAACCTTACCTTCCGAAAGAAGGCATGGAGGTCAACATGTAGTTTAAATTTGTTCAACGCAGTAAATGGAACAAACGAAAGACCTTTACTCAAAACTGAAGACTCCTCGTCTTTTAGTTGACTAGATGAGAGATTGTAGATAGGCAAAGTACTCGACGTTGGCCTATCTTTTCTAGTGTTCTCTACCACCAATATTGCTGGTTCCTGGTTTTTACATATCGTTGTTGTTGAGGTTGTGGGGTCGAGGTCTGTGCATTCCCTCTGTGTTGTTGCCAGTGTACTTGTCTGCCCCTGTAGGGGCCCCTCGATAAAAAACCCCTGTTGTGGAAATTACGTTGTCCTTGTCTTCCTTGGAAGGGTCCAGGGTTGTACCCTCCTCCCCCACTGGGGCCGGGGTTGCCAAAGTTGTCACTATCAGATCCTGATGAACCAGTATCAGAAAAATTCGTGTAGTTTCTTCTAGGCGGGTAGTTTGATGGAAACTCATTAGGGTTACTTTGGTAGTACCCTGGATTTAAAAAGGGATAGATTTTCTCTTTAGAGAACCACCTTACGTCATTCTTTAGTTTTTCTGTTTTCTTATTTGTTAAATATATATCAAAGTCTTTCATTTCAATTTGTATTTTTTCCAATTTATCTTTGGCTTCTTCAACTGCATCTGATGTTTTCAATTTCTCTTCTAGTTTTCCAATTTCTTCATTCAGTGTAATAAGGATGTCTCTGGCCGTCTCTATAATAAGTAACATCCAATCTCTGGAACAGCGATTGGATATCAGAGACCATCTTTCTAAAAATTTACGTATCTCGATGAACAATGCTGGGGCATTCCTAACACGGAGACCGGTTGGAATGACTCCTGCTACTAAGTATTCTCGCATGTAATGTGCATGGGATTCAATGCGTTTAGCTCTTTTTCTGAGATTAAGAAGGTTCTGCCATTCACTATTATCAGTGAGGGTGTTGCTAGTGGTATTGTTTTTATCTACCACATGGCCTAATAGTGAATTAAATTCATCTTCTGAGAACCCAAAGGTTTCCATATTTTTAGTTTTTACGAGTAAGGCTTAATTATCAAACCAAGATGTCAATTGCTTTTACCTTTTATCAATTATTTTTACAGAAAATCAAGAAAAGGATCTCTATTTTTACTAGGTGTGTAGTTGCATGTCTAATAGAAAGCAGCAAAATGTCTCCCTGCTCAGAACATGTCCAATTCACAAGAGTATATTCTACGTATGTCAGTTGATCAACAACTGAATCCCACAGTTCAACAACCGTGAATGTATTAGCATAAGAATGGGACCCCCTCTATTGTTACTTCAATGGTCAGGGAAAGAGGGGAAAAGTAAAGCACTAACAGTAAATATGTTCCCCCTTGACCTCTAAAACTGTAACGGTATATATCCAACACTTTAATTCTACTATTTTAATACATAAGGGCAAACAACAAGAAAGGTTTTTTTTATAACTTTATCATTTTATTATTTTTTCTTTTTAGTTGTATTTCTTAGTACAAAAATAATTTTTCCATTTATCGATTTATCACATCAGCTAATATATTTTATCAAAAGACATATAGTGTAAAACACATCATTTTGTAGTATCATCAGTAAAAAAACTATTAAATGCAGGGAAAACAATATGCAAAACAATCTACACTCTCACAAGTACATACATCCCTTATTCATCATACATACTGCATTCATTCTTAGATTCTGCGTCTGAGGGATCGCAGATGGACGTGCAATTGATACGCAAGGTCGACGCGTTTCGGCAGTGAGACCGCCTTCCTCAGGACCTGTCTTGCAGAATACTCAGACACAAACAATATTTTTATGGCCCCTGCATAGTTGAATATCTGTAACGATAAATGACATACATTGTTTCATTTATTCTATAACTTTTTTCCATTAGTCTCAGTTACGTTGCCCTATGTATAACCAAGAAGACATACTTCAAAAACACATAGTATATTATAGTTACTCTAACTCTCTTGTGGTTGGTCCTGAACCGAGCAACAGGATGACATCTACGTGACTCTCATAGTCGACATAGAACTCTAACCTTATGAGTTTTCCTAAGGTTATGAATAAATGAAGGCATTTAATAAGAACTCTAATACTGTTGTAGAAGAAAATTTTTAGGGAAAAGAGTGTCTTGTTATAACCACAGTTAATGTTTAAATGGCAGGTAGGAAGTATTAATCACTCAGGACTTAAGGTGATATCAGCAGATAGGTATGTATTTATCTGCATGTTATACCATTTTGAGACTTAATCGCATGCGGGATATTTTAGCAACATGACAGACTGAGACTGTTATCACTTAGATCAACAACTATGTACCTTTTGTTCTGGGAAAAGATTCCTGTCAAGCTTACAGCACTGGTTACAAGGTTTATTTTTGTTGTTGTAGTCCTTCCTGTATGTAAAATAGGAACAGGTTCTATCACTGTTCTGTGATATTATCTATATAAAAGAGGGGTTTATCAAGAAAATGTGAGCCAATCGCTTACCTATTTTGTCAGAAATTATCTTTTTTCGTTTTTCTAATTGTTGGTGCAAAGGCTTGTTTTTTATGGATCCAGCGTGGAACTGTGAGGACCACAAAAAGATAATACACAAAGAAATAAACCCTGACTTTCTAATACTTAATGTAGATGATGGTATATTAATATAGTCTCTAAGTTACTGACCTTATTATCACAATAACTGGGACTTGAAGCATAAGGTAACTCTCTTCGTGGATAAAAACGCGAATAACTGCTGTTTTGTAGTTTTGGAATCGATGTAAGTCTGCAGAGGTATTGAAAAAAATACATAGATCTAATTTTGCTCGTTTTTAACATTGCAAAGGTTTTTAGAGTGTAGTAGGGTGTATCGGATTTTACCTTTTATCTAAGTCTGACACGTCTCTATTGAAAAACGGTCTCTAGCGGCAGAAAGTACAGACGAAATCAGGCGGAGTTCCTCCTTTCGTGGTACAGGGTAACATTGATTTAAATGATCTAGAGGTAAGGAGAGAAGAGCACCCTCGTCAGGATTATTTGTTAGCGCTCGTCCGTTGTATAACGAAAGCTATCGCGTAGGATGCTGGCTACGTTATGCGCTGTGCGCTGTACTTACTTCGGTTTCTCCTATGTCTGGTCCAAACGTTTTCAGTTGCACTGGACAGGAAGCCTAACAAGTAATAGTGATACTTACTTCCTATATACGTCATTTTCGCGCCTCAACGGGTCGGAATCCTCGCAACCAATGTCCAATGATATTGAATGACAACAAACCGGCAACCGATTTGTCGTACTTGCGGTCACGTGATTAGAATAACGCGGCGGCCATTTCTAAGTGGTGATATACTTATCTTTTTATGTAATATATACAGAGTCTACTATCATTATTTCTTTAGTAGACTTAAATTATGGCATCTCTTCATACGATTTCTCAACAGAGTTAGTGCTAATACCGAGAAGGTGTTAAAAGGAGGTAATAACCCTACTTTGCATTCGGGTATGTTAAATATGGTAACATAAATGCAATAACACGGCGGCCATTACTGAGTGGCACTCTAGTTGTCTAATTGCGCGATATACGGTAGATCTTATGTTTTCAGTTGGATTTAAATTTTGATATGCAAATATATGGTTTATTTATTGTGTCACATACCACGAAATGTTCTCATTTAGGCCTCTTTTGACACTGTCAAAATAAAAAATCCAAAAGCATTCCCGTTTTTTCCTAGTGATCTCTGGTGATTCTCCTTTCCTACATTGGATTTTTTCCAGTATGCACCACTTCAATTCTAACTCATTGTGGTTTTGATCTGTACAGTGTTGGGTTAGCGGTGATGTCAGTTTATTAGTTCGCACTGAGGATTTATGTTCGCTAAATCTTAGCCTAAATTCGCGTCCAGTTTCTCCTATGTATGGCAGTCCACAAGGACATACGATATAGTAGATGATGTTTTTACTGCGACAGTTTGTGAATGATCTTAGAGTAATGATTTTGTCATTGTGAGACAGTATGTTGCCTGTGATTGCAGCATCACACGCATGGCAGTTACCACATTTGTGATTCCCTCGAATCGTGTCTCCACTTGTCAGTGTCGTTTGTTTCTCTGTTGTGACCGTTTTGCTCCTGGTATGGACCAAACGATCTCTCAGGTTTTGGTTGCGTCGATATGTCACCAATGGTTTTTCTAGGTTTGTTTCACCTTCAACCTCCAGTATCCTCCAATTTTTATTAATTATGTTTTTAATTTTATAATTGAGTGTGGAGTGATTCACAACACACACAATTTTGTCTTGGCTCTTGTTTCTCTTGTTTTTTAATAGGGCGTCCCGATCATAAAATCTCGCCCTCTTGAAAGCTTGGCGGACTAAACGATGGGGGTATCCTCTTTCTGTTAGTCTTTTACTTAGATGTTTACTATGATGATCATAGTCTGAGAGGGAGGTGCAATTTCGCCGAATGCGAAGGAACTCCCCAAAGGGGATGGAGTCCTTCTGGCAATGCGGGTGAAAACTTTCGAATTGCAAAATGGTGTTCTTTGCTGTTGGCTTGCGAAAGAGGCTTACCTTTAATACACCATCCTTCCCTTCAATCGTTATGTCCAAGTATTCAACTTTTTCATGGCTATGGTTGGAGGTGAATTTAAGGTTTGTATCACTGGCGTTAAGCCAGAGAATGAACTCTTGCAATTGTGCGAGTTCCCCATGCCATACAAAGAAAATATCATCGATGAAACGTCTCCAAATGGAGACGTTCTCGAAAAAAGGGGCATTTGAATTGAAGATATTTTTTATCTCCCACTCACCCATGTAGGTGTTAGCCACCGAAGGCGCACAGGAAGCCCCCATACTCGTCCCCTTTACTTGCTTGAAGAGGGTTCCCTCAAACTCAAAATAATTATTCATGAGTACAATTTCTAAGCATTGAATGATAAAATCATCTGGTCTATTCTGGGGGTATCTCTGCAACAAGTCGGCCACTGTCTGTAACGCTTGACATTGAGGTATGTTGGTGTACAACGCCTCAATGTCAAGCGTTACAAGAATGTCCGAGTTGGGATCGAATGCTAGGCCCTCGATTTTGTTTATAATGTCGCCTGTATCTTTTACAAAAGACTCATATTTCTGGGTTAAGGGGCACAAGAAGGTGTCTACATATTTTGAAAGTGGTTCGGTGTTAGAACCAATAGTAGATATAATAGGACGTAGGGGAGGGTTGATTTCATTTTTGTGAGTCTTAGGAAGACCGTACATAGTAGGTGTGATAGGGCAGGTTTTGTTCAGGAATTGCAATTCCTTCTCACAGATGTATCCGTTGGTAAAAGCTACCTGTGTCATTTCATGGATTTGCCCACTTAATCTATTTAGTTCTCTGGTAGTAGCTGGTCTATAGTGGTCTGTGTTTGATAGCATTTCTCTCATTCTGTTATTGTAGTCCACTTTATCAAATACTAAGATACCACCCCCCTTATCACAGGGTTTTATTACCAAATTAACGTTTGGACCAGACATAGGAGAAACCGAAGTAAGTACAGCACACAGCGCATAACGTAGCCAGCATCCTACGCGATAGCTTTCGTTATACAACGGACGAGCGCTAACAAATAATCCTGACGAGGGTGCTCTTCTCTCCTTACCTCTAGATCATTTAAATCAATGTTACCCTGTACCACGAAAGGAGGAACTCCGCCTGATTTCGTCTGTACTTTCTGCCGCTAGAGACCGTTTTTCAATAGAGACGTGTCAGACTTAGATAAAAGGTAAAATCCGATACACCCTACTACACTCTAAAAACCTTTGCAATGTTAAAAACGAGCAAAATTAGATCTATGTATTTTTTTCAATACCTCTGCAGACTTACATCGATTCCAAAACTACAAAACAGCAGTTATTCGCGTTTTTATCCACGAAGAGAGTTACCTTATGCTCCAAGTCCCAGTTATTGTGATAATAAGGTCAGTAACTTAGAGACTATATTAATATACCATCATCTACATTAAGTATTAGAAAGTCAGGGTTTATTTCTTTGTGTATTATCTTTTTGTGGTCCTCACAGTTCCACGCTGGATCCATAAAAAACAAGCCTTTGCACCAACAATTAGAAAAACGAAAAAAGATAATTTCTGACAAAATAGGTAAGCGATTGGCTCACATTTTCTTGATAAACCCCTCTTTTATATAGATAATATCACAGAACAGTGATAGAACCTGTTCCTATTTTACATACAGGAAGGACTACAACAACAAAAATAAACCTTGTAACCAGTGCTGTAAGCTTGACAGGAATCTTTTCCCAGAACAAAAGGTACATAGTTGTTGATCTAAGTGATAACAGTCTCAGTCTGTCATGTTGCTAAAATATCCCGCATGCGATTAAGTCTCAAAATGGTATAACATGCAGATAAATACATACCTATCTGCTGATATCACCTTAAGTCCTGAGTGATTAATACTTCCTACCTGCCATTTAAACATTAACTGTGGTTATAACAAGACACTCTTTTCCCTAAAAATTTTCTTCTACAACAGTATTAGAGTTCTTATTAAATGCCTTCATTTATTCATAACCTTAGGAAAACTCATAAGGTTAGAGTTCTATGTCGACTATGAGAGTCACGTAGATGTCATCCTGTTGCTCGGTTCAGGACCAACCACAAGAGAGTTAGAGTAACTATAATATACTATGTGTTTTTGAAGTATGTCTTCTTGGTTATACATAGGGCAACGTAACTGAGACTAATGGAAAAAAGTTATAGAATAAATGAAACAATGTATGTCATTTATCGTTACAGATATTCAACTATGCAGGGGCCATAAAAATATTGTTTGTGTCTGAGTATTCTGCAAGACAGGTCCTGAGGAAGGCGGTCTCACTGCCGAAACGCGTCGACCTTGCGTATCAATTGCACGTCCATCTGCGATCCCTCAGACGCAGAATCTAAGAATGAATGCAGTATGTATGATGAATAAGGGATGTATGTACTTGTGAGAGTGTAGATTGTTTTGCATATTGTTTTCCCTGCATTTAATAGTTTTTTTACTGATGATACTACAAAATGATGTGTTTTACACTATGTGTCTTTTGATAAAATATATTAGCTGATGTGATAAATCGATAAATGGAAAAATTATTTTTGTACTAAGAAATACAACTAAAAAGAAAAAATAATAAAATGATAAAGTTATAAAAAAAACCTTTCTTGTTGTTTGCCCTTATGTATTAAAATAGTAGAATTAAAGTGTTGGATATATACCGTTACAGTTTTAGAGGTCAAGGGGGAACATATTTACTGTTAGTGCTTTACTTTTCCCCTCTTTCCCTGACCATTGAAGTAACAATAGAGGGGGTCCCATTCTTATGCTAATACATTCACGGTTGTTGAACTGTGGGATTCAGTTGTTGATCAACTGACATACGTAGAATATACTCTTGTGAATTGGACATGTTCTGAGCAGGGAGACATTTTGCTGCTTTCTATTAGACATGCAACTACACACCTAGTAAAAATAGAGATCCTTTTCTTGATTTTCTGTAAAAATAATTGATAAAAGGTAAAAGCAATTGACATCTTGGTTTGATAATTAAGCCTTACTCGTAAAAACTAAAAATATGGAAACCTTTGGGTTCTCAGAAGATGAATTTAATTCACTATTAGGCCATGTGGTAGATAAAAACAATACCACTAGCAACACCCTCACTGATAATAGTGAATGGCAGAACCTTCTTAATCTCAGAAAAAGAGCTAAACGCATTGAATCCCATGCACATTACATGCGAGAATACTTAGTAGCAGGAGTCATTCCAACCGGTCTCCGTGTTAGGAATGCCCCAGCATTGTTCATCGAGATACGTAAATTTTTAGAAAGATGGTCTCTGATATCCAATCGCTGTTCCAGAGATTGGATGTTACTTATTATAGAGACGGCCAGAGACATCCTTATTACACTGAATGAAGAAATTGGAAAACTAGAAGAGAAATTGAAAACATCAGATGCAGTTGAAGAAGCCAAAGATAAATTGGAAAAAATACAAATTGAAATGAAAGACTTTGATATATATTTAACAAATAAGAAAACAGAAAAACTAAAGAATGACGTAAGGTGGTTCTCTAAAGAGAAAATCTATCCCTTTTTAAATCCAGGGTACTACCAAAGTAACCCTAATGAGTTTCCATCAAACTACCCGCCTAGAAGAAACTACACGAATTTTTCTGATACTGGTTCATCAGGATCTGATAGTGACAACTTTGGCAACCCCGGCCCCAGTGGGGGAGGAGGGTACAACCCTGGACCCTTCCAAGGAAGACAAGGACAACGTAATTTCCACAACAGGGGTTTTTTATCGAGGGGCCCCTACAGGGGCAGACAAGTACACTGGCAACAACACAGAGGGAATGCACAGACCTCGACCCCACAACCTCAACAACAACGATATGTAAAAACCAGGAACCAGCAATATTGGTGGTAGAGAACACTAGAAAAGATAGGCCAACGTCGAGTACTTTGCCTATCTACAATCTCTCATCTAGTCAACTAAAAGACGAGGAGTCTTCAGTTTTGAGTAAAGGTCTTTCGTTTGTTCCATTTACTGCGTTGAACAAATTTAAACTACATGTTGACCTCCATGCCTTCTTTCGGAAGGTAAGGTTAAAAAATTTTTTTCAGGATAGAGAACTAAGTGATGAAGAAGAAAATCTTTCTAACTGTAAACCCCCTTCGATTTTTTCGCCCACTTTGGATATGGTTGGCCCAGAAGTCCAGATTTTTGAAAGACAGGTCCTGGCAGATGTAAATAGATTGTTAACTAGACCAGAGAAGTATAAATATAATCTAACAAAACAAGAAAACCTGGCACTAAAGGAACTAGGGAACAACACCAATTTGGTAATAAAACCCTGTGATAAGGGGGGTGGTATCTTAGTATTTGATAAAGTGGACTACAATAACAGAATGAGAGAAATGCTATCAAACACAGACCACTATAGACCAGCACTACCAGAGAACTAAATAGATTAAGTGGGCAAATCCATGAAATGACACAGGTAGCTTTTACCAACGGATACATCTGTGAGAAGGAATTGCAATTCCTGAACAAAACCTGCCCTATCACACCTACTATGTACGGTCTTCCTAAGACTCACAAAAATGAAATCAACCCTCCCCTACGTCCTATTATATCTACTATTGGTTCTAACACCGAACCACTTTCAAAATATGTAGACACCTTCTTGTGCCCCTTAACCCAGAAATATGAGTCTTTTGTAAAAGATACAGGCGACATTATAAACAAAATCGAGGGCCTAGCATTCGATCCCAACTCGGACATTCTTGTAACGCTTGACATTGAGGCGTTGTACACCAACATACCTCAATGTCAAGCGTTACAGACAGTGGCCGACTTGTTGCAGAGATACCCCCAGAATAGACCAGATGATTTTATCATTCAATGCTTAGAAATTGTACTCATGAATAATTATTTTGAGTTTGAGGGAACCCTCTTCAAGCAAGTAAAGGGGACGAGTATGGGGGCTTCCTGTGCGCCTTCGGTGGCTAACACCTACATGGGTGAGTGGGAGATAAAAAATATCTTCAATTCAAATGCCCCTTTTTTCGAGAACGTCTCCATTTGGAGACGTTTCATCGATGATATTTTCTTTGTATGGCATGGGGAACTCGCACAATTGCAAGAGTTCATTCTCTGGCTTAACGCCAGTGATACAAACCTTAAATTCACCTCCAACCATAGCCATGAAAAAGTTGAATACTTGGACATAACGATTGAAGGGAAGGATGGTGTATTAAAGGTAAGCCTCTTTCGCAAGCCAACAGCAAAGAACACCATTTTGCAATTCGAAAGTTTTCACCCGCATTGCCAGAAGGACTCCATCCCCTTTGGGGAGTTCCTTCGCATTCGGCGAAATTGCACCTCCCTCTCAGACTATGATCATCATAGTAAACATCTAAGTAAAAGACTAACAGAAAGAGGATACCCCCATCGTTTAGTCCGCCAAGCTTTCAAGAGGGCGAGATTTTATGATCGGGACGCCCTATTAAAAAACAAGAGAAACAAGAGCCAAGACAAAATTGTGTGTGTTGTGAATCACTCCACACTCAATTATAAAATTAAAAACATAATTAATAAAAATTGGAGGATACTGGAGGTTGAAGGTGAAACAAACCTAGAAAAACCATTGGTGACATATCGACGCAACCAAAATCTGAGAGATCGTTTGGTCCATACCAGGAGCAAAACGGTCACAACAGAGAAACAAACGACACTGACAAGTGGAGACACGATTCGAGGGAATCACAAATGTGGTAACTGCCATGCGTGTGATGCTGCAATCACAGGCAACATACTGTCTCACAATGACAAAATCATTACTCTAAGATCATTCACAAACTGTCGCAGTAAAAACATCATCTACTATATCGTATGTCCTTGTGGACTGCCATACATAGGAGAAACTGGACGCGAATTTAGGCTAAGATTTAGCGAACATAAATCCTCAGTGCGAACTAATAAACTGACATCACCGCTAACCCAACACTGTACAGATCAAAACCACAATGAGTTAGAATTGAAGTGGTGCATACTGGAAAAAATCCAATGTAGGAAAGGAGAATCACCAGAGATCACTAGGAAAAAACGGGAATGCTTTTGGATTTTTTATTTTGACAGTGTCAAAAGAGGCCTAAATGAGAACATTTCGTGGTATGTGACACAATAAATAAACCATATATTTGCATATCAAAATTTAAATCCAACTGAAAACATAAGATCTACCGTATATCGCGCAATTAGACAACTAGAGTGCCACTCAGTAATGGCCGCCGTGTTATTGCATTTATGTTACCATATTTAACATACCCGAATGCAAAGTAGGGTTATTACCTCCTTTTAACACCTTCTCGGTATTAGCACTAACTCTGTTGAGAAATCGTATGAAGAGATGCCATAATTTAAGTCTACTAAAGAAATAATGATAGTAGACTCTGTATATATTACATAAAAAGATAAGTATATCACCACTTAGAAATGGCCGCCGCGTTATTCTAATCACGTGACCGCAAGTACGACAAATCGGTTGCCGGTTTGTTGTCATTCAATATCATTGGACATTGGTTGCGAGGATTCCGACCCGTTGAGGCGCGAAAATGACGTATATAGGAAGTAAGTATCACTATTACTTGTTAGGCTTCCTGTCCAGTGCAACTGAAAACGTTTGGACCAGACATAGGAGAAACCGAAGTAAGTACAGTGCACAGCGCATAACGTAGCCAGCATCCTACGCGATAGCTTTCGTTATACAACGGACGAGCGCTCACAAATAATCCTGACGAGGGTGCTCTTCTCTCCTTACCTCTAGATCATTTAAATCAATGTTACCCTGTACCACGAAAGGAGGAACTCCGCCTGATTTCGTCTGTACTTTCTGCCGCTAGAGACCGTTTTTCAATAGAGACGTGTCAGACTTAGATAAAAGGTAAAATCCGATACACCCTACTACACTCTAAAAACCTTTGCAATGTTAAAAACGAGCAAAATTAGATCTATGTATTTTTTTCAATACCTCTGCAGACTTACATCGATTCCAAAACTACAAAACAGCAGTTATTCGCGTTTTTATCCACGAAGAGAGTTACCTTATGCTCCAAGTCCCAGTTATTGTGATAATAAGGTCAGTAACTTAGAGACTATATTAATATACCATCATCTACATTAAGTATTAGAAAGTCAGGGTTTATTTCTTTGTGTATTATCTTTTTGTGGTCCTCACAGTTCCACGCTGGATCCATAAAAAACAAGCCTTTGCACCAACAATTAGAAAAACGAAAAAAGATAATTTCTGACAAAATAGGTAAGCGATTGGCTCACATTTTCTTGATAAACCCCTCTTTTATATAGATAATATCACAGAACAGTGATAGAACCTGTTCCTATTTTACATACAGGAAGGACTACAACAACAAAAATAAACCTTGTAACCAGTGCTGTAAGCTTGACAGGAATCTTTTCCCAGAACAAAAGGTACATAGTTGTTGATCTAAGTGATAACAGTCTCAGTCTGTCATGTTGCTAAAATATCCCGCATGCGATTAAGTCTCAAAATGGTATAACATGCAGATAAATACATACCTATCTGCTGATATCACCTTAAGTCCTGAGTGATTAATACTTCCTACCTGCCATTTAAACATTAACTGTGGTTATAACAAGACACTCTTTTCCCTAAAAAATTTCTTCTACAACAGTATTAGAGTTCTTATTAAATGCCTTCATTTATTCATAACCTTAGGAAAACTCATAAGGTTAGAGTTCTATGTCGACTATGAGAGTCACGTAGATGTCATCCTGTTGCTCGGTTCAGGACCAACCACAAGAGAGTTAGAGTAACTATAATATACTATGTGTTTTTGAAGTATGTCTTCTTGGTTATACATAGGGCAACGTAACTGAGACTAATGGAAAAAAGTTATAGAATAAATGAAACAATGTATGTCATTTATCGTTACAGATATTCAACTATGCAGGGGCCATAAAAATATTGTTTGTGTCTGAGTATTCTGCAAGACAGGTCCTGAGGAAGGCGGTCTCACTGCCGAAACGCGTCGACCTTGCGTATCAATTGCACGTCCATCTGCGATCCCTCAGACGCAGAATCTAAGAATGAATGCAGTATGTATGATGAATAAGGGATGTATGTACTTGTGAGAGTGTAGATTGTTTTGCATATTGTTTTCCCTGCATTTAATAGTTTTTTTACTGATGATACTACAAAATGATGTGTTTTACACTATGTGTCTTTTGATAAAATATATTAGCTGATGTGATAAATCGATAAATGGAAAAATTATTTTTGTACTAAGAAATACAACTAAAAAGAAAAAATAATAAAATGATAAAGTTATAAAAAAAACCTTTCTTGTTGTTTGCCCTTATGTATTAAAATAGTAGAATTAAAGTGTTGGATATATACCGTTACAGTTTTAGAGGTCAAGGGGGAACATATTTACTGTTAGTGCTTTACTTTTCCCCTCTTTCCCTGACCATTGAAGTAACAATAGAGGGGGTCCCATTCTTATGCTAATAAGTTCTGTTATCTCTAGTCATGTGTTTCTGGGTTTGGTCCTTCATCAGTAGAGAGCAGAAGAAGTAAAGATCAGAGCAAAGTCATCTGAGGTTGCTGAAATGTTACCCAAGTCTTCAACGGTCACAATACCACAAATCACTCACACAGGTGAATCCTAGGTGAGCTCATTAGCTTGTTGGCTCAGGAGAGCCTTTTAAACTCAAGGGGGGAGGGAGCTCAATATCTCTCATCTCAGCACAGTTCACATCATTGCATTCTGGTAAATGCAGTATGCTTGCTTCAAAGTTGCTGTCGTTTTTTCACTAAGTGCTGTTCTCTCTAGACATGTGTTTCTGGGATTAGCCCTTCATTCCTAGAGGGAGGAAGTAGTAGCGAGCAGAAACAAGCCATCTGAGGTTGCTGAAATGCTGCCCAAGTCTTCACAGGTCACAGAACCCCTCCAAATGCCCCTTTTTTCGAGAACGTCTCCATTTGGAGACGTTTCATCGATGATATTTTCTTTGTATGGCATGGGGAACTCGCACAATTGCAAGAGTTCATTCTCTGGCTTAACGCCAGTGATACAAACCTTA
The DNA here is from genome assembly GCF_964263255.1 of Lissotriton vulgaris. NCBI lineage: Eukaryota > Metazoa > Chordata > Amphibia > Caudata > Salamandridae > Lissotriton > Lissotriton vulgaris. The sequence continues at coordinate 1,208,865,378 of NC_141694.1, forward strand.
AATTCACCTCCAACCATAGCCATGAAAAAGTTGAATACTTGGACATAACGATTGAAGGGAAGGATGGTGTATTAAAGGTAAGCCTCTTTCGCAAGCCAACAGCAAAGAACACCATTTTGCAATTCGAAAGTTTTCACCCGCATTGCCAGAAGGACTCCATCCCCTTTGGGGAGTTCCTTCGCATTCGGCGAAATTGCACCTCCCTCTCAGACTATGATCATCATAGTAAACATCTAAGTAAAAGACTAACAGAAAGAGGATACCCCCATCGTTTAGTCCGCCAAGCTTTCAAGAGGGCGAGATTTTATGATCGGGACGCCCTATTAAAAAACAAGAGAAACAAGAGCCAAGACAAAATTGTGTGTGTTGTGAATCACTCCACACTCAATTATAAAATTAAAAACATAATTAATAAAAATTGGAGGATACTGGAGGTTGAAGGTGAAACAAACCTAGAAAAACCATTGGTGACATATCGACGCAACCAAAATCTGAGAGATCGTTTGGTCCATACCAGGAGCAAAACGGTCACAACAGAGAAACAAACGACACTGACAAGTGGAGACACGATTCGAGGGAATCACAAATGTGGTAACTGCCATGCGTGTGATGCTGCAATTATTGAAGTAACAATAGAGGGGGTCCCATTCTTATGCTAATAAGTTCTGTTATCTCTAGTCATGTGTTTCTGGGTTTGGTCCTTCATCAGTAGAGAGCAGAAGAAGTAAAGATCAGAGCAAAGTCATCTGAGGTTGCTGAAATGTTACCCAAGTCTTCAACGGTCACAATACCACAAATCACTCACACAGGTGAATCCTAGGTGAGCTCATTAGCTTGTTGGCTCAGGAGAGCCTTTTAAACTCAAGGGGGGAGGGAGCTCAATATCTCTCATCTCAGCACAGTTCACATCATTGCATTCTGGTAAATGCAGTATGCTTGCTTCAAAGTTGCTGTCGTTTTTTCACTAAGTGCTGTTCTCTCTAGACATGTGTTTCTGGGATTAGCCCTTCATTCCTAGAGGGAGGAAGTAGTAGCGAGCAGAAACAAGCCATCTGAGGTTGCTGAAATGCTGCCCAAGTCTTCACAGGTCACAGAACCCCTCCACAGGCACACAAGTGCATCGTAGGTGAGGTTGTCAGCTCGTTGGCTCAAGAGAACCTTTTAAACACAAGGAGGAGGCAGCACACTGCCACTCAATGATATTTACGGCATTGCCAATGTGTGACACATTAAATTCAAGCATTGCACAAAGTTTGAAATGAGTCACAATTCCTGCCTATCAGCAACTCAGGTGTAGAAAATGAAGCCTAGGCTGTAGTACATTAAGACAAGTCACAAAAACAGTTTTTCAAGCTCAAATACACCATGGAGGTCTTGAATTTGTAGCTGTTAGCTGAGAGGAGACTCTGACCACCTCCACCACGTAGGCAGTGCAGGAGAAGGGATCAAGTTTTTCACCAGCGGACATCTCTCATTGACCTCAGGGAGGATGAGGTCATCACATAATACCGACTCAGGAGGGAGTCCATAATAACACTTCTGAACTAATTAGCGCCAAGGCTACAGCCACCAACTGCCAGGTCCACCAACATCTCTCCACAGGTCAAGCTAATGGCTGTCCTCCACATGATGGCATTTGGTTCATACCAAATTGCAACAGCCAGAGTGGCAACAATATCACAGCCATCTTTTTTAGTCTTCCTACCCTCTGCCCTGTATACCATCATCCGCCTAACATCGCAGTAAGTCCTCTTCCCCAAGACACAACAACAACAGCTGGACACCAAGCAAGGTTTCTATGCCATTGATGGATTCCTACATGTGCTAGGTGCCATGGATTTTACACTTGTGCAACTGGTACCCCCTACAGCGGCATCACATCTGTACAGGAACTGGAAGCATACCTATTCTATCAACATCCAGGCCATCATGGACTAGTGGTGGAGGTTCACAAATGTTCTGACAAAATACCCAGGTAGTGGGCATGATGCTTACATCTTCAGGCACTGCATCCTCAATAAGCGGTTCCAGAATGCCCAATATGGAAATGGCCTAATTGTTGGTAAGCAAATCAGAAGTACATACCAGAACAACTAGCAGTAAGAAATGTATGACAAAATAGCCCTCTCTGGTTCAGTTTAATAGAGAGTGGGCCACATGTATGAGGCCTGTGCTTCATACATGCACCAGGCAAGATAGGACATGTGTAACGCAAACCCCCAAGTCTCACATGTGAGGACACGCAAAGCCACCCTGTGTGCCTTTGAATGTCGTAAAGGTACAGAGTAATGCAACACTGGGCAAAATGCAGTGTAACATCACTGTGTGCAGGGGTGTTGTGGGGGTGTCTCAATGCAACTCCCATGTTCCATGAGGCATGTTGTGTATGCCAAACCAGGTAAACGTAGGCATTTGACGAATCAGTTGGTCTCCAGAGGTGATGTGTCACAAGGAAAAACAATTGCAGTCTTCAGAGTCACTCCCATTTACTGTATGCTACATTCTGTCATACACAACACATAGACAATTAGGATTCCGAGGCTTAATCATGAGCAGATATGTGCCCCCTCCTGCACGAAGACAAATCCATAGGCAATGCTGGCACCTGGGGCTGTGGTGCAAGTGTGCCTGTGTTTGTTGTAGGCTGCTCTTTGTGTGCGAGTGTAGTCAGAAATGTGAAGAAAGTGCTGTATGGCTGAAAATCTGTGCACTACCGTCCTTTCTCATTGATGCAGTGGAGTGTAGACAGGTGAGTTTCTGCACTGCACAGTGCCACTTACCCACATGTCAGAAATTATATTGTATGTCAGAAAATACATTGCACTTACCACTTTGTCAATGGCAGTAGTGACAGAGCGTCAGTGAGTAGCAAGTTGTCATTTTACTCTGTGTGGATGGGTGGAACATCAGCAACTGCCCTGGGTAACGATCCACTAATGAAACGATGTGGAATGACAAACAACACAAAATGAACACAAAGGCAACACAAGAGTAAAGTCTGAGGTTGGTGTCTCCCTCAATGGCATACCTACTCTTGGTATCAGTCAAAGGTCAACAAGATCAGTGGTGTGAGGGCAAGTACTCTGGACATGAGCAAATGTGTCACACATGGCAGCATAAATCTACGTTGACCAAAGTGACTGGACCAACACAGGAAGAAGCATGTGGAAAGGCCATGTGAGGCATGCCATGTCAGTGTAGGCCTCAGACTTGTAAGTGTGTCCATACTGGATAACATTGAGAAACCAACAGTCCAAAACACAAATATGTCTCAGCAATACAGAGAGTCTACATGCACACATACATGTAGGTTGATTGCCGCATTATCCGATGTGACCAATGTGATCGCTCACCAGTACTGTGGGCTAAGTAGCCCAAATGAAAAGCATATGAACCCAGCAATGTGAAACTCACTAAGTCAAACACAATGCTGGCAGAAATGTCATACCTCAGACATCGGACGTGGGTCCCTTGCTCACTTTGCCACTGGATTCAAGCTAGACTGGCTAATGAGGGGTGTTAGCCCGAAATTGGTACCAGGATGCTTGTTTCCAGGGAAGACATGGCTTGGCAGTTCGGGCTGGTCTGTTCCCATGAGGCACAGGGTCAGGACTGATTTGCATATACCTGTGTCTGAACTGGGGTGGTGAAGTGAGCTAATGAACGATGATGGATTCAACTCAGATCTGTTGATGAGTGTCTGAAAAGTTTCAGTGCTCTGTACATCATCTCCTTGTGTTTGCGTTTCATACCTCAGACATCAACATAGAATACATTACAATCTGGACAAGGCACCACAGTGTATTCACGTTAACAATCACAATATATATTAGCCACAACAATAAGTAAAATATGAAGGCATACACGTACACAATACCATACATGTTAGAGTCAAACACATACATGTGTGAAACCAGTGTATTCTATCTACAATTGGATTTGACAGCTCCTTGTAACAGCATCAGTGTGTCCTACAGAAAAATGGCTCACATTGCAATACATATGTACCAATCATAGTTCACCATAACACTTTTTCTGGCAAAATCAATTGTTGAATGCTGACAAGAAATTACATAACAATCCATGTTACATGCTTCAACGGCACCAGGAGTATGCAACAAAAGTACATGTTGAAGGAATCTAACTATGAAACACCTATGCCAAAGGCATGTAGGCCACAAACAACATCTGTGAGTGTAAAACTTGTAGGCTATATCACAAGCTACCAAGGGAGGCTCAACTAAAACAATATCTGATCAATAATCTGTCAATTCAGACATGTAGTGAATGCACATAACAGTGAATGATAAGGAACATCACTAAATACCCATCAAAATAAGCAACTGATAATACATGAAAGTCATGATGTAGAAGTGTACAATGTATCGGGCCTTGTTCATCATTTGCTATTACACAGAGAACTGGTGGACACATGTACACCTATGGCCAACTTTCTAAGTAACACATATTGTGAATTACAGTAGGAAATGTGTTTGAGTCAATCATGCACACAATACATATGGGCCGGAATGTAGCTGTAAAACGGAGTCAAAGCACTGACTGTTTTAATTTCTATTTAACTTGCAGTTGATCAAGGATATGATCTTCAGCCATGTGTCATGACCCCAATACTTCATCTCCGCACTGGGCCGGAGTGACAGTATAACCAGGCACTGGTTAAGACCTGCCAAATCGTGGAGGGACGTTTTGGTATGCTGAAGTCCTGGTTCAAATGCCTGGACATGTCAGGGGGTAGTTGCTATACTCAACCCCCAAGATCTGCAAAATCATCCTAGTATGTGACATTCTCCACAACATCTGCATCTGGACAAATATTCTGTGGAAGGTGGACCATGAAGACCAGGACCCAATAGAGGAGGAGGCGGATAGAGGTAAGGTCCACAATGCAGGAGCTGGGAATAGGTGACACACCCACATGCTGAAGAATTTCTTCTCTTAAAGTACATGTACTTTGATGGACAAAATGAGCAGACACAATAGAAAGGTCCAGCATGTAAATAAATGTTTGAAGTCATTATTTGTGTTGGTGTTTTTAGGTCACAGTTCCACCCTCATCTTTTTAAATAGAAGTAGGTCTAAAATTATAATAAGCATTCCATCAGACCTGTTGAGCAACAAGGGGCCACGTGTCTCACCAATGAAATACACATATATAGAAATGCAATGTGAAGCAGTGTACTGCATCAAAGGTACAGGCCAGGCATGACACTTTTACTAATCCAAGTTGATCATCAATCTCCCAGTGCACTTGAGAAGTGCAGAGCAACACATCTATCAGTCCAGATATATTGTGCAACATCAAAGTGTACAACAGGTGGTAATCATTGAATTTAGGATCACAAATTACCATACCAAAGAATAGCCTTTCATTGTAGTATGTCTCACAAATTCATAAGCATGCAGTGTCATGCGAACGTGTAAAAGCTGCACTTATCAAGAACCCATATATGCATGTGTATTATCACAAACAATAACACGTCAACTATTTCCTGATACCTTTGTAACATATATCACATCATGCTACATTAGATAAAGGACACATTTGCCATGCATTGCGCAGCACCAGTGGCGGCTGGTGATCCCTGAAAGTGGTGAGGTGTAATACTTGCCACTGATTCCCCTCATAACTGTCAAACATTGCCTTGGGTGCCTTAACACACACAATCACCCATGCACTAACATTCACTGCTTCTTGCACACAAACACACATGCACACACACTTTCATAATCACTGACCCTCTTTCACAACCATTGGTATACAGGGGCTCTGATCTGAACTCCTAGGGTACAGTTGTTCTGCTTTAATAGCGCAGCGAGATCAGCTGTACCAGGGCCTCTATGCCATGGTGCCACTGCACCAGCTTCACCATTGATAGAAGCTCCTTTGACTGACTCCCACTCACTTTCAATCACCCTCTCACACAATCATTGTAACTCCCACTACTTTACTCACTACCACGCTTTCCATTACTCACACTCTCTCATTGATTCTCACTCTCAGTCTCATTGACACTCTCAAACACTACGCTTAATCTCATTCTCTCTCAATCAAACACACTTTTACTCGCACACGCACCTAGAAACAAGACTGAATTTATTTTTAATAACCTTTCTTCTTTTTCTGGCTACTCAGAGGCTCAATTGCACAGCAGATGAGAAATTAAATCTGGTGCTGGCAACTGGAACCTGCAAACCATGATTCTTAACCAGGAGTCAGACCAAGAAGCAGGGCCAGGTCTCAGAGGCATGAACACTGCTAAATAAATATTTCAAGTGTAATAGAATAATGTACAGTGGCTCCGTGGTCTCATAGGTGGGTGCAGACTATGCTCTGGAACCCCTGAAGAAGAATCACACCTGGTGTTTCCAAGGGTGCACTACTATTGCTATCTAATCTATTTCTAGGTTCGATTTTGTGGGAGCTTGCACTGCTTTTGCCCATATTGTGCCTGTGTTAGGTATTGGTAGAAACATTTTTCACTAAAGAGAAAAAATGAAAAGTTCTCTGGCACACCCATCCATACACACATTGCATCAGAAGGATCTGTATCTACACCAAGCTCCCTTTACTTTCAAATTAGCATCCACAAACCACGTCTAAACCTAACAGAAAACAATCCTCTTCTAATCATATACCATGAACCACTACTCACAACAGACACAACCAAATAGTGCAATATACAATGATGTGCAAAAGGTCGCTCAGAATAAACAAGCAGTACTGTGCCATACCAACAGCAGAAAGTGGTACATAAATGCCCATAACACAAAACAGCCACAAGGACTAACATTACTACGAATAAAGTAAAAATGAATGACTGAAAAGCCAAAGTGGGCGTGGCTGTGAGGACTTGCAAAAATTGGTGCAACTCTAGGCACTTCCACGTCCAACTGATCCAGTTGTAGCTGCAGCGCTTAACAATGATGCTCAGCTAGTTGAAACAATGACACTTGACTGCCAATGAAACCGATGTGGAAAATACTAATATTATTTGCCAAAGATCACAAGTGTCACCCTAATAAATGGAGTAATTTGAAAAAAATTGAAAGAATTCACTTGGCCGTACAGTGTCCCCAGCTTACAGTGTGGTTACAGGCTGCAGTGTAAGTAATGTGCCGTGATGTTATCATCACTGCAAGACCCTAGGGAGGAAACACTTGAATACAAAAATTTTACTTAACCCCAAGCCCAAATGAACTTTGGTGAAAAAGCTTCACGAGAAAAAGATGTGAAACTGCATCTATAATACTCCCCAACCAGCTGAATTAAGCCAAACGTCCATGCAATGAAGCATAGCTTTAGGGCTTATAGGAAGACCCCTCACCGCTCCATGTGAAAATGTACTCCAGCACTACTGAAAAGACGTGCACCCGTATTCCTAGCTGGCTGCTACCAGCAGCTCTGACTCATGTGCCTTTAGGTTCGGAGGGCAAAAGAGAAGATGGAACAGTATGCTGACAGAGGGTAACATGCACACTCACTGGATCTCAACAAAGGTGACTGGGGTGATGGTGCAGAAATAAGCGACATAAAACTGACCTGTGCTATAATGTGGAAATGCCACAAGTGAAAGCCCGGAAAGAGTAAATTGTAACTGTAGGAGCCAATGGCCAGGAGCTGGTGTGAAAGTTTCATACTTCAAAACACATCACTAAACAACCCCCCTGCCCCCCAAAACCAGACTGTATCTGAATTTGAAAATATCAAAGCTCGCAAGGAAACACCAAAGCACATGACTCAAGGTGATAATCCAACTTGTTGCAGGTCTAGTCTTCCTCTAGCCTCCCTGCTCTTCCTCCTTCCCTCAACTGTGATTGGTTATCTTGATGACGTACATTGGAATGTTGTGTTGTTATTTATATGACGTGCACTCTCGACCCTATGACTCTGTTACCTTCCTGACAGCTCTTCCCTCCCTCCCGCAAGCTCGTTATACATGAATAAATACTTAAGAAAATATACTTCTATTTTCCCTCGTTTATTGAAACTTCATTTCACAACATATTTGGCGACGAGTTCGGGACGTGCTTTCAAGAGACGAGCTTGCGCAGGGATTTCTTCTGGAGCGACTGAACCTTATCTTCAAGGCAAGTGCTCTTATTGCAATTACTTAAAAGTATTCGGATAACATTTTTTATTACATTTTTTCCATTGTGTTTCAGTTCGACCGCAATTTGTGACCGAGATTTTCACGTTGGGCGAAAAGCTGACGAGGTTTATCGGAATTGCAGTTTGCGTGTGACAGGAGAATTCAAAGAATCTTAAAGGCAAGTTACGAATTACTTTTGTTTCGTGCCAGTTGTTTCTTCGAGTAAATTGTGGTTACGTGTGTCTCCACAGCGTGAAGCAGATCTTTGGGGGAGTTCGACGGCAGTTGATGTTTGACAGTTCAACTGTCATTCTTCGTTCTCACACGTCTTGTCAACCGTCATTTCTATCCTCTCAGCTGTTTGTCAAACAGCGATTCTGATTACGTCACGACGTTATAGACGTGGACTACGTGACGCCATTTTGTTTCATTTCCTTCACAGCGGCGCATAGGAGCCGAAGGTAATTTAGACTCGCAAAACATTCACGCGATTTGTTTCAAAGTACACAGTTTCCTACAAGCAATGTAAAAGCGTTCTTTTTTACAAGTGTTCAGTGTATTTTAATCAATCAAAATTGATTTATTTATTAAAAAAGAGACTTCAGATACCAATCTGGAAAATATGGCTAGTGAGTCGAACTTCAATGCTCCAGCAGTTTTTCTAAACGAACCCGGTAAACCGGTCATGAAATGGCGCAGTTGGTACAGGTCATTCGAAAACTATTTGATTGCCATTAATGGTAAGAAGTTCGACACTGAAAGAAAAACAGCTATTCTTGTTGGGCTGTTGGGGGTGGCAGGGCAAGAAATGTTTTATAGTCTGCCAGAGTATGAACCACCACCAGGTCAATTTATTCCATTAGATGAATTCCAAGAAGGCGTCAAGAGGTTTGAAAGACAATTTGATGAGGAGGAAAATATAATGGTGGGCAGACACGGATTCACTATGAGAAAACAATCTGAAAATGAAAATGTAGAGGAATACATAGCAGCTTTGAGAGTCTTAGCAACTAAGTGTGACTATCAAGATAGAGTAGATGAGTATATACGTGACCAGTTAGTCTTTCACTGTTTTGTTAACAGGTTGACAAAAGGATTCTTCGTGTGATAAGGTAACATGTTGATCATTTTCACCTGAATAAGTATTCAACCATGAAAATTCCCTGTCAAACAGTTCTTTGTTGTTGATTCCCTTAAACCATAACTCTACTTGGCTTTTATTCAAACTTATGGCATCGCTCTTATTGCGCCATCCCAGAAATCTCAAACAAATGGCACTATCGGTGACTTCGACCACCTCTTCGGGGTCATAGTACATGGACTCTCCTTTGAGTTGGCCATCATGTCTTTTGATAAGAGCCCAATCACCCTTGCTAAACTTTTTGTTAACAGCCTTGTGTACCTTGTCGTGATAGACTTTAGCTTTGGCTTGGCTATCAACGATCTTCTGCTTAACATGAATTTGTTCATCACTTATGACCACAGGATCAGGTAAACACGACTCAAACCCTTCATTTTTAGGCACAATCTCATTATCGCATCTTCTTCCCCTCATTAAAAAGAACGGGGAAAAAACTGTTACACTGTTTGGGGTAGAATTGTATGCAAATACTCTGTCCTGGATGAATTTTTTTTACCGGAATATTAGAAGATATTGCCAATTGGATGCCATCCTTGATAAATCGATTCACTCTTTCGATTTGCCCATTAGATTTTGGGGAGTATAAAGGAGTTTTCTCCTGTCGAATGCCATGCGAGTTCAGAAATTCTGTCATTTTTATGGAGGTAAGCTGCTTCCCGTTATCTGATACCAGTATGCGTGGGCGTCCTTCAATGGAGAAACATGTGTCCAAAAAGTCAATCACAGAATCTGAGTCAATAGTTTGGACAAATTTATGGTATATCCATTTGCTGTAGTAGTCACTCATCACGATGAGAAATCTGGATTCCCGGTTCAAAACTTGGAACGGTCAAGCCATGTCAATAGCAATCTTGTACCACAATGAATTTGGGATGGATACCAGTTGCATCTCCTGAACTCTGGGTTTCCAGTGCTTGTCAGATCTAATACATACAATACATTTCTCCACAAATAGGTTAACATCAATGGCCATCTGGGGCCACCAATATTGTTCCTTTAGACTCTTTTTGGTCATGGTGGCACCTAAATGAGTATTGTGGGCAGTAGCTATCAATTTGTTTCTCAGTTTAAATGGGGGAACTAATAAGTCACCCCTCATTAGAAACCCATCAACACAACTTAATTCCTCTGACACCTGAAAGAAGGTTTTGAATTCTGGAGACAAATTTCGAACAGGGGGCCACTTTTGAGACATGACATTTTTACCTTTCATTAAAACAGTATCGGAATTCATGGCTTCTAACCACTCATTTTCTGACATTGCATTACCAGTTATTTGAATGCTGGATATGGATGAGACTACACACTCAGTGTCATCCTCATTCTGTATCTCGACATTTTCAGTGGGTATCCTTGAAAGAAAATCTGCTCGAATATTGTCCTTGCCTGATATATGTTTAATAGAGAAATTATATTCTTGCAGTTTTGCCAGCAATCTCACTAACCTGGCTGAGGCCTTACCGTTACCTCTGCCATACCCATCAAACATGAATGTGAGAGGCTTGTGGTCGGTAACTAATTCAAAATCCTTTCCTCATAAATACATTTTCAGTTTATCCACTGCCCACACACATGCGAGAGCTTCCCGCTCAATAGTACTGTAGTTCTTCTCCGCCTCTGTCAATCTACGTGAAATAAACGCTACAGAGTGAACCTGTTTATTGACTTTCTGAGTGAAAACTGCGCCTATACCCACTGAGCTGGTGTCTACAGTAATTATGTTGGTTCCCTTTGCATCAAACGGTTTCAAAGTGAGAGCATTTACAATAGACTTATCACACGAAGAATCCTTTTGTCAACCTGTTAACAATGGCATGGGGGAAATGCTTAGAGATGATGTAAGGAATTCTGTTACACTGCCTCCTCTGAAGACGCTCTGTGCATTCCGGTATCGTAGCGCTTTAAATCCTCTGAGACGCCTGTGCCCCATTACAGCAGCGCTTTATCTCCTCTGAGTCGTTTTGTGCCCTGTGATTATTACGTAGCACCTGGAATCCTCTGAGACGCTTTGTGCCTGCACTACAATCACGCGCTCGCCTGCAGGATATTTAATAGCATCGCGGTTGGCTTTTGCAAAGTATTTTATTGTCTGACTGCTGATTTGCTAATAGCGCGACTCCACTGCTGCCTAGAATTACATTTCACCCATAGCGCTCCATTGTTTGTTTTGGTTGCTGCCATTTTGTTTGTTGTGCCATCCCAGACCCTCCCTCCACCTCGCTCCCGCCTCCCAGCTGACCCTCCCACGCTCCGCCGCCCTCCACTCTTCAGTTAAGACAAATGGTCCCACGCGCAGCATCCACACGCTGCGGTCGCGCCGAAGGTGCGCCAAATGTAAGCCCGTCTACGCCCGTCTGCGCCTGGACCGCGCCTAGCGCCAGACCCCCTGGCCCCCGCAAACCGCACTCTGGCCGCATCAAGTATGATGCAGCCACCCTCCTAGCCCTTAACCCCAGACGTACTCCCCAATGCTTCGAAGCTGCCCCTGGACGAACTCATGGGCCCTTCGCATGCCACTCCTGCAAATTCACCAGCGTCAAGACCCTTACCACAACCACTAACCTCAAACACAGGTCCGACCCTAACCACCTGAAGTGCATCCTACTAAACACCCGCTCGGTCCACAGACACGCCACCGAACTCTGAGATCTACTTGACGTTATATCACCAGACATCGCCTTCCTCACTGAAACATGGATGAATGCATCATCAACACCCGACATCTCCATAGCCATCCCGGACAATTACAAGATCATCCGTAAAGACTGCCCCGTCCAAACAGGAGGAGGCATCGCCATCGTCCATAAAAACATCGTCAAAATCACGACTAGCTCCGACACTAACCTTTCCACCGCCGAACACCTCCACTTCCAGGTCCACACTGACCCCAGAACCACACTCAGATGCACCCTCATCTACAGGCCTCCAGGAACACCTAAACAATTCAGCAAGGACATCACTGACTTCATCAGTCCACATGCCCTCGCCTCCGTGAACTACATCCTACTAGGAGACCTCAACTTCCACATGGAAAAGAATAACGACAACAACACCACCACCCTACTGGATAACCTAGCCAATCTCGGACAACTTGTTGACACCCCCACCCACATAGCCGGACATACGCTAGACCCAATCTTCACTTCTTGCAAACACATCTCCTTCGATCGCACCACAGCTCTCCATTGGATGGACCACAGTTGTGTTCACTTCAGCTACAAAACCACCTCGACCCACAACCCCCCACAACCTATTCCCCGAAGAACATGGAACAAAATCACCACCGACCAACTCCTCACATCGCTCAACCAAAACCCACCCGCCCTCTCATCTGACCCTAACCAAGCTGCCATCAAATTCAAACAATGGATCACTCACAGCGCTGACGAATTAGCACCCTTGAAAAACCATCACACCAAACAAGACAGCAAAAAGGCCCCCTGGTTCAACGATGACCTTAAAAAATCCAAGAAACGTTGCCGTACTCTAGAGAAAACATGGAGAAAAAACCCAACCACCGACAACATGACCACCTTCAAGGCAGCCACCCGCAAACACCACCAGCTGATTCGATCCACCAAGAAATCAGCTTTCAAGAATCAACTCGACAACAATGCCCATAACAGCAAGGAACTATTCAATATCGTCAAAGAATTCACCAACCCCACCGCAGCCTCAAACGACTTCACCCCCTCCCAAGACCTCTGCGACTCGTTATCCTCCTTCTTCTACAACAAAATTGCCGACATACATAACAGCTTCGAAAACAATACCAACGAACAATCCTACCCACCCCCCTCAGAACCTATACCGCCCTCCAACAATCTCAACGCCTGGAACCCAATCACCACCGAAGACACCATCCGCCTTATGAAGTCCATCCACTCTGGCTCGACAACCAACCCATGTCCCCACTACATCTTCAACAAAGCAGACTCCATCATCGCACCCCACCTCCGTGATATTATCAACTGTTCCTTCAACTCTGCTACCTTCCCAGAAAGCTGGAAACATGCCAAAGTCAGTGCCCTCCTGAAGAAACCCACAGCAGACCCCTCCGAACTAAAAAACTACCGCCCAATATCCCTCCTCCCTTTCCCGGCAAAAGTCATCGAGAAAGCTGTCAATAGCCAACTCGCCGCCTTCCTCGAAGACAACAACTCCCTCGATCCCTCACAGAACGGCTTTCGAGCCAAACACAGCACTAAAACCGCCCTCGTCGCAGCCACAGACGACATCCGAACACTACTGGACAACAGAGAAACAGTGGCCCTCATTCTACTCGCCCTCTCCTCCGCCTTCGACACAGTCTGTCACAGCACCCTCATACAACGCCTCAACAATATCGGAATACAAGGAAAAGCGTTGGACTGGATCGTCTCCTTCCTCGCCGGAAGAACCCAGAGAGTACGACTTCCCCCATTCAAATCAGAGGCTACCGAAGTCATTTGCGGTGTACCACAAGGTTCATCACTCAGTCCCACCCTCTTCAACGTTTACATGAGTCCACTCGCATCCATCACGCTTCAACACAACCTTAACATCATATCCTACGCTGACGATACCCAGCTGATCCTTTCCCTCACCAAAGACCCTAACTCCGCCAAAACCAATCTTCACGAAGGTATGAAAGAAGTTGCCGAATGGATGAAAACCAGCCGCCTAAAACTTAACTCAGACAAAACGGAGGTGCTCATCCTGGGATCACCCCACTCTGCCTGGGGTGACTCATGGTGGCCTTCGGCTCTGGGCACAGCACCCACACCCACAGATCACGCACGCAACCTGGGCTTCATCCTAGATTCCTCACTCTCAATGACCAGACAAGTCAACGCCGTCTCATCCTCCTGCTTCAACGTACTTCGTATGCTCAAAAAAATCTTCCGTTGGACCCCCTCCGAGACAAGAAAAACTGTCACCCACGCACTAGTCACGAGTCGACTGGACTAGGGAAACACCCTCTACGCCGGAATTACAGCCAAATTACTGAAAAAACTCCAACGTATCCAAAACGCATCAGCGAGACTCATTTTGGACATCCCTCGCCAAAATCACATTACCGGCCACCTGAAAGACCTCCACTGGCTCCCCGTCAACAAGAGAATAACATTCCGTCTCCTCACCCACGCACACAAGGCCCTCTACAAGCTAGGGCCCGAATGCCTCAACACTCGACTATCCTTCTACACACCCACCCGCCAATTAAGATCCTCCGATCAAGGCCTCGCCACAATCCAGCGCATCCAAAGATCCACCATGGGAGGTAGATCCTTCTCCTACTTGGCGGCCAAGACCTGGAACTCACTCCCCACCCACCTCCGCCTTACACAGAACCACATCTCCTTCAGAAAAGAACTTAAAACCTGGCTATTCGATAAATAATGAACCCCTTCCCCAAGCGCCTTGAGACCCTCTGGGTGAGTAGTGCGCTATATAAATTCTGGAACTTGAACTTGAACTTGGCTGAGAGACAAGCCATCGCTGACTGTGAGTCTGATCCCAAACCCAGTGCTACCAGTGTAACCGGTGAAGAATGCGCTAAATGTCATGGAGGTTGGGAGGGTACTTGTACCAGGTATGGGAGAATATCTAAGTTACCTACAGGCCTCAAAGATTACGAGTTATTAAAAGTATTTACATCTTTATTTAGATAAAAGGGAGATGTTGCAGGTCTAGTCTTCCTCTAGCCTCCCTGCTCTTCCTCCTTCCCACAACTGTGATTGGTTATCTTGATGACGTACATTGGAATGTTGTGTTGTTATTTATATGACGTGCACTCTTGACCCTATGACTCTGTTACCTTCCTGACAGCTGTTCCATCCCTCCCGCAAGCTTGTTATACATGAATAAATACTTAAGAAAATATACTTCTATTTTCCCTCATTTATTGAAACTTCATTTCACAACACAACTCAACTGTGATTGATGAATAGGACTCTCAAGAAAAACACAAGACCCAGAAAGAAACTGTACCCAAGCAATCTAATCTTTCTTTCTAGCCAAAGAGAAGATAAAAGAAGAAAAGAAAGTAACAACAGGCAATTCAGCTCTCCACTCGCGGCCGGAATGACGGGCGTGTGGGGGGGAGAAGGCGTGGAGATGGGGTCGTCCCGGGATGGGGAGGAATGGGGAAAGGCGCGAGGGTTTGTTAAATTAAAAATATACAAAAAATAAAAGTTAACTTACCGTCCTGCGCCCCTGCCACCACAGCTTCCGGATGGGTCCGACTCCCGATTCCTGATTCCCGCCATCCTGCTTCAAATTCCTGCATTGTGATCAGCCAGGAAATGCAGCCTCCCTCCCTCCCCTCCACCAATCACAAAGCCGCATTGGCAGCGTTGTGATTGGGGAGGTGCAGCGGGGCGCGCTGCACTCGGACCATTTTCTCTACGTATGCCTCAGGCTGCCCAAACAGTCAGTACGCACAACAGTGGGGAAGCAACTCCCCCTGCCCTCTAGCTTGACCGCCCACATTCAACCAGGCACTTCTGCTTTCTCGCCGTGCGAGAAGGCAGAAACATAAAATGGTAGTTATTACCATTTATGTTTCTACCTTCTCGCACTGGGAGAAAGCAGTGGGGCAACAACCCCATGCCCCATTGGGGGAGCCGCTACTGTCCAGCACTGCTTTGAGGAACAAAGGCCTGTCAAAATACAGTATGAGCAGACTGTACAGTGAGTAAATACCCAGAGCAGTATGACATTGGATAGGTGATATGGCAACATCTAAAAAGCTGAAGAATACTCAGATGTTAAGAGTGTGATTTCAGTTGGTTAAAAAAGCAGACACATCTGTATGTGCATATACACTAAGTCATTGCACATTGTCAGATGGCTGAATTTTGATATGAACTTCCCTTTGCATGGCAAGTATTGTGTACTTCTACCCTGAGTGTACAAGCACATAGTTGAGGGGATCACAAATATTGTAGTCACCCAAAGATGAATTCTTAAGTTGACTGTGACTCTTAACATATGCCTGTGTCGGAGAATGAAGTATCCTTGAACTATGAGGCACACACAAAGGCCAACCCTCAGAGAGGATGTTCTGCTATGTACGTTGGCAGAAGTAGGACAGAGAATATATGTGAATGGCAGCCTCATGTTGATTGAACATCACAAGTTAAATTAACTTTTTTGCCATGTTTAACTGTAGTGATGACTAATGGCTCACTCACCTATTTGAAAGCTATGTTGCTGTGTGACACACTCACCCCATACCTACATATTTTCTGAAATATTGGTGCATGATAACACCATGTGCAGAATATGTGTAGCTGTGCAAGACACAAACAACAGAAAGTCAGCAATGTGTATCAGTGTGCACAATCAGAGATTGTGTGGGATGCTACAGTATGTTCAGCCACAGATCCTCAAGGTCCAAAGGAAGAGTTCCACCAAAGAGTGTGCGATAACTTAGCATGTGTCCTGCACTTCATGACTTTGGTTTCTGTCCTACATATGTCGATGACAGTATAGTCTACGGTAATGTGCTGGGAGTGTCAACAGAGAGGCATATAATGGCATGACTAAACAGTGCTTCCCATCCCAGATAGTCTCCCTGTGCCACAGACATGTTTCCAGTCCCATTGTATAACATACCCCTCCACCCGGTGAGTTCAATCCTGGTGCTCATCGATATATACAGGCTAATGCTGAGCACCATATTATTAAAAAACAACATATATAATGGCAATTTTAGCCGCTGATTATTCTTTCAGACATCCAAATTATCGGAAGAAATACCAAACTGTAAGGATCTCCCAGATTAAGATGTTTCTAATTACACTATCTACCACAGAGAAACATCCAAGAGAAAATAAGAAATATCTGCTTGCCCTCTATCCTTGTGTAAGCTTATTATTCCTGACCATCCAACTGTCACAATATTATTCATTGAATCTATTAGGGCGCTTTGTAGCCCCAGATCATCACCATTCTGATGAGACCCTGAAATCCCGAATAAGGTTGAAACGTCGTCTCCACTAATGAAATGACAGTCTCAGGCAAAAGCTCCAAAGAGTCTTCAGGTTGCTTTTTAGTTAGCATCTGAATAACCATTTAAACATCTCGTTTATACCAATAACTTCAATATAATTTTTGTAAAATATTTGTTGTCACTTGATTGTCACTTTTTTTTTGATGTTTTGGTTATAGTTACTTTAACTGGGGCTCTTTATCACTTATCTCTCTACAATCACTTACCAATAAAATCAAAGTGCGCCGTGGTATAGATTTATAGATATTGTGCATAATAAACTACTCAGTTTGGCGGAACGGAGTGTTTTGACAGGTTGGATCAGACCATAAAATGATTTGCCAATCTTGCTTTTGATAGATAAATACTGTTCTATAATTCTAAATTCATTTATTTGATTAAATTACACACACATTTTATTTTTTTGTGAAAATAGAAAGATGTCTTTGCAAATGAGTTGCATGTGGACATTTGTCTGAGGTAATGCTTCATACCCAGTTCACATGGACATATGGGTTGCTCTTGTCTTTGTCAATTAAAATATCTGAGTGAGTGAAGACAGCAACATGTGCAACCCCAAAATAGTCCAGATGAGGTATGCAAAGGCAAGGCACAATGGCTGTAGTGTATCACTTTATACACTGATACTTATGTTCATTATCAATGATCAGCATATTTGCAGAACCCAACTCTAAATCCCAATTTAGGGTGACCGATCCCATGTGTAAATTGTTGATCAGGACATCTTTATGAGTGTGAATATTTATCCTGTATAATATGGCATCTATCTCATTGTGCATTCTGTTACATTTTGTACACCCATATAGAAGACATTTGACTCAGTTTCCCAGGTTCAAGTAGGGGATGTGTATGAAGTGACACATGTTGTCCATATATCTATCCCAATTGCTGGTATTTTTCAGGTCCGGAACATTTGATTGTGTAACAATGTCAGACTACTCCTCACTGATGTCATATACATGTACTGCCTGTACAAACTAATTATTTCTATTTTCACTATAGAAAACATGTCCGCTGATGATACCCATACTTTTGAAATGCTCCAGGAATGTTACTGATGTGCAAGGAATGTAGCTAAGGCATACAAGAAGATTAAGAAGCTGTGTCTGCGTCCTGGAACATTACTAGACCAACCCAGTGTCCTCGTGGGCGGGATAGGCAGGGCACAGTGTGCCCCAACTTTTTTAATAGAATCCATTTGCCTCCTTTTTTATTTTAAAAATGCGTCCCAGGACGGCAGGAATAGTCCAGGCCTAGAGATAAGGCTCAGACATTTGGGTATGGGCGAGGTGGGCAGAGAAGGACAAGGACTCTGCCTTGTCCTTCTAGCCCTGACAAGACAAGGACAATGTCCACTTCGCCTGCTTTGCCGCTGGCAGCTGCCCTCCCCCTTTCTTCCTCTTATTTCCTCACTTTCTCTCTCTGTCGCGCTCCTCCTCACTTGATGAGAACCATGACTTTAACAAACAGCTCTTGCCCTCTCTTTCCTCTGCTTTCCTTAATTTGTTCCCCTGTGAAATGTATTAAAAAATGAGGAAACACTTATGCTCGAAATGTCTTCTTTTTCTTGCATTTTTCTATCCCACAGTGCGGTCTTGAGAAGGAAAGAAAAAAGAAAGGTTCAAAATAAGAAAAATAAATGAAAAAATAAGTCAAGCAAGACAGAGTGGTTGCAAAGTGGCCAGATTGGTTTTATTAATACCCAAAAACTATAGCACCACTTTACAGAGTTTGCCAGTGAAGCGCTACTTTTGTTTTCTCGTCTTTGAACAGCATTGTTTTTCCCGGGTGGGTAAGTTCACCATTTCTGGAGGTACTGCAGTACCTGGCTGACACATGGAGTGGAAAATTTTTAATGTGATCCTTATTAGCTAATTTCCTTATTTTAGTTTATAAAATGTGTACTGCTACTCTGTGTTCACTTGTGTGATCTTTTTAAACCATATTGGTTATGTTTTTCAAGGTTATAAGCAATAGACATTGAAACAGGTCCTTTCCAGGCCTTGTAGGCATGTCCTTAACTTTTCAGGCAAAAACACTCCTTGATTTCTGAATAAGGAGAGTAAAAGCGTTACGGTAACCTTGCTGTTCCTGCTTACATTTCTCATGCTTTATTTATTCTTGCATTCCCTCTGAGTGTTTGCTTTTTCAAGGATTCTGTTACTTTTTTTTCAGGCAGCATATTACTCTTGTCTGCTGCATAATTTGAATTGAGTCGCTTTCAGGTGTTTTTAGTGGGGCACAATTGGATTGCAGTTGAAGTCAGTCACAAATTTCTCTCAGTGGGGCAGTATGGTGTTCAGTGAAGGAAAGGATGTGACACTATGGCCAGAGCTGCCAAATCTGGAACTTGGGAACCAGGTTCAGCCTTCATGACTATCCCACCAGACCACTCTTCAGAGGGAACACATTCCCAGGCTAGACCTAAGAAGGACCGCTAGACCTTAAAAGCCCTGGCTCCTAGCACCAGCAGGTGGACTCTAGCGGTGGCAAGTGTGAGTCAACCTTGAAGGCCTCTTCACAAAAATCCATACTAAAATTCACCTCCAGTCTTGCAGGCAGGGCTGCGAAGCAGCAGTCCCTGGAGTGAAAGTGATTCTGTCACTGAGGTTACAGGCCCCTTGAGGCTAGTCCGCCTCATGCACTAGTGCCCCCATTTGCCTTGTTCCAGCAGTAGTAGTGTAACTCACCAGGGATTGGCAATGCAGGATTTACACACACACACACACACCAAAAGAAGGGGCATATTTATAAGCCCCTAATGTTACAGTAGAGTCACTTTATCTGCCACTCTGGTGGCGTTGGTCTCTACCACATATTTGCAAGATGGAGTCAAGCCACTTAATGTGGCTTAGCAACACCTTAAACACCTAGCTGGGGGGCTACCTAACTGGTGTCACATTGGCAGGGCTATTGTTGTTGCCTCTACCTCATGACACCAGCAATGCCAACCAGGGACTGGTCCATTCTTTGGAGTAAAGGGTGGCTTTCTTCGAAAGCCTCAGAGGTGCTCTTAGTGGGACTGAGGCACCTAGGATTCCTGCAATAGTCTCCATCCCTGCCTGAGCCTCATCTATCAGCTGCTGCTGGAATCCTACCCCTCATTGTTGGAAGACAACTTGGAGGTCCTAGGCGTCCCGCCTTGGGCTTTGGCTGGCAAATGGGGCATGTTCTAAGATTGGTGGTTCCTCTGGAGACCCAGGGACGCTGTCACACCTTGTCGGGTCATGTTGTTCCAATGGAGTCAATGAGTTGCTGGAAGGTGTCATCATCCATGGGGGAGGGGGGACATGAGTAACCTTGGCAAAACATAAAGATGTTATTCACATTCATTTTCAGTTCAACAGTGATGTAAAGGATATATGTTGCTCGTGGGAATTGTAACCAAGATTCACTGTTGTTGCCTTTCAGATGGCATTATCTCAACATTGTTCACACGACCCCGGTGTGACAAGGCTGCCATTTTATGTCATATCAAACAATGCAACACAGTTGCAAAGCTTGCTGGCCTGCCCTGCTGGGGAGTGTAAGAGGAGGTATGGTCCACATCTGCCTTGGCAATTGCTTTTCTTCTTTGTGATGCCTATACTGAATGGAGTTTCAATATTTTGTCACCACTACTGTGTGTGCACATTGCAGCAGGTCACCAGGGTGCCTGCATTTCATCTGGCCACCAATCAGCCCACATCCCCTGAGAAAGTGCTATGGGTTTGGTCATTTTGAATTCTGGATCCTGCTGTCTACCTTTCACACAGAACACCACACCAGTCTGCCTTGTTGTGCTGTCTTGCATGCACATTGTGCATTCATGTGGCCAAGGGCTCATACTTGATACACATCTGTACAACTCTACACAGCTAGCAACCTTGTCACACTGTAGGTATGTAGGTGTATGGGCCTGTTCTTGCCAGGGCTTCACTATTTGTGGACACTTGTGTGATGTCAGTACACACACTGTTATCTACATTGTTCAGAACCATTGTTGTGTAGTTCCTATAAAACTATTTAGGATCTGCATGTTTAGTCAACAGAAATTATGGGATTGGTGTTCAGACTGATTCCAGCCACCCCCAAGGATATGTTACCCTGTAGACCAGCTAGCTCACAGTGCCACTATATGCCCCTCTTACCAAGAAGCGAATAGTTCCTGGCAAGTATCAAACATGACAACCCTGATCCCTCAGGGATAATGGAAACAGTGCAGTACTTTTCACTCAGTCACGTATGCTCACTTTGTCTCAGAGAGATTTATAGAATAAACGATGGGGGCATTTTCAATAAGCATTTAGTGAACCAGCGCCATTCTTATATAAAATATGTGTGCTGCAAAAACCATAAAACGGAAACAGATATATAAGGTTATAAGCACCAACAGAGTAAATAAATAGTAAAATTCTACCATAGTGCTAAAACAGTGAATATATGCAGGCATATAAATACATGACAGTAGTAATGCTTAATCCTATGATGATAACCCTAACTAGATGTGCCTAAGTGTGTCTAGCATGTATGTAAGTGTAAAGCTAAGAATTACCCAGGGAAAGAGCCAAACACATTACCTGATCGGAAAGAATGAAGTACCCTGTCTTGGTCTCAAGTTTTACCCCGTGCGAAGGATGTCAGAACACTGCATGCTGGAGTATCTGCGTGTGGGGACTTCAGTGTCTCTTGTCAGCATGTCAGCATGGAAGTCTTTCTCCTCTGGTTTGCCCAGTGAAGATGTGGTGCTTATATAACCAAAAGGTACCCTCAGGGGTTCTACCTAGATGTATCATAATACTATGGGCAGATCAGCCAAGGATGACGATAGTGGTGACCCTCTTTTTATTTTTATTAATACATTTATTCTTTTAAATTGCATTATTTATATTATTTGTATTTATTATTTTATTTTATTACCCTTTACACCCTAAAAGCGAATCCCACCCTGCTCCCTTTAAATACCCCTGCACCCCATAATCATAACCCACCCTTACTCCTTAAAATACCCCAACACCCTTAAACACTAACCCATCTTAGCCCTATAAATTTACCCTGTACCCCAAAACCCAAACCTATCCCTAAACCCGAAAAATACCCTTGTACCCCAAAACCTGAACCTAGCCCTGAACCCTATAAATACCCCTATACCCCAAAACCCAAACTTACCCCTGAACCCTAAAATACCCCTCTACCTCAAAACCCACACCTAGCCCTGAACCCTAAAAATACCCCTGTACCCCAAAAACCAAACCTAGCCCTGAACCCTTAAAATACCCCTGTACCCCAAAACCCAAACCTACCCCTGAACCCTAAAAATACCCCTATACCCCAAAACCCAAACCTAGCCCTGAACCCTAAAAATTCCCCTGTACCCCAAAACCCATACCTATCCCTAAACCCTAAAACTACCCCTGTAGCCGATAACCCAAAACTATATCTGAACCTTTAAAATACCCAAACACCCCAAAACATATACCTCAGTACCCCAAAACATATACCCCTATACCCATACTTACCTTATCCAAACATGAATAATGGGTGTTTACCCTCCCCCGGTAAGTACATTGGTGGCACGGCGGCCCACATCTCCAGCAACCTACTCATATTTTTTCACCACCCATTTGAAAAATGCACAGGTCTCTCTCATTGATGGCCAGCACCGACATACACTTTTAGACACACGAATGACTGAGTAAAGTATCTATCTATTGTTTCCACGACTCTGAAGATACGTTTTATCATGGGGAAACAAAGTTGACATGTTTATGCCACAAGTTCTAAAATTGCGAACTTTAGAGCTGGGGAGCTACGTTCGCATCTCGGCATCAGCTCAACATCCTGTGATTCCAGGCAAATCGCTTTGTCTCCCCGTGCCTACCACAAATGAATGTGCTCTTCTGTAATGTAAATTGTGCTCATGCCATGTTGTCGAGTTCGCGCTATATAATATTGCAAGGAAAAATAAAGTAGGGAAACTCGAGTTCACACACTACTGAACTTGCACTCTTAAGTGCATCAGCAGTGCACTGTGAATCGGAGCATTTCACAGGCCTGTCACAGATAAGAAATGCTATTAAAACGAAATCCTACAAAACAATATACTACTGCCCAGCAGCAATTCATACCCGGACAACTTTGGACGGGCTGATAGTATAGGTATAAATCACCTTGTCCTTATATAGGCATAGAAATCATAACCATATTTAGACATGGCCCATGCAGTCCAAATACGGCATGGCTACTTCTACTAGTTCCGAAAAGCCACAACCATTTCTTGGAAAACTCGGCTTCAGCAGTTAGGGACTTCCCCTTGCTTGAATATTGATTTGTCCAGAACTCATGGAGTTTTCAAAGAACTAAGACTCTTTGATGACGTTATTATGTCCACCTTTACATCAAACTCAGCACCTTCAAGGTATAAATATGCCCACACTTCCCAAGCAAACACACAGTGGTTTGGAGCAGTTCAACTAACTACTTGCCTGACGCCGCCCGCTACAGCAAGTGCCGAAGGAAGCCGATCCTCCAGCAGACGCACTGAGAGAGAAGCTGTCTTTTATCGTGCCAAGAAATCCAGCTCCAGTGTTTCCAAACTGCCCTTGCGTGTGTTGGGAAATTGAGTCCTGAGAGAGAGATACCAGACCTCCTTCATTCTAAACCAAGGTACGGAGCTGATTAGACCCTAAGAGAAATCGGGGATAGATTCTTGGCAAAAGAATACTAAACTTATGCTACACCATACTTACTTCTTCCCTCTTACTAAACATAGGTTAGGTACATTGGGGTAGGCGTATTTTAGAAGCACCAGTTGAGTACTTTTAGTCTTTATTTATTTATGTATGTATTTTATGGCTTTGAAACCATACCATGCTTTTACAGTATTATTTTATAATACTCTTCTTGCTGTACGCATTATACTTTACAGCCAGTATTACGATTGTAGCAATTAATTTCTTCTGCATGAGAAAGAAGACTGTTCAATAAATACCTTTTTTTGAAAGCACCTGTCTCTCTATTTCTCTGCACCTCTGATGAAACGAAGCATGCAAGAATGACTGAGTAAAGTATCTATCTATTGTTTTCACAACTCTGAAGATACGTTTTTTCATGGGGAACAAAAGTTGTCATGTGTATGCGGCTATCAGAAACTAATCCCTTCTGGTTCATTCGAAAAAAGTTTCTAGTGACCTCTGAGCTAGCTGACACTAACAATTAAGTCTTATATATTCGATAGAGACCTAGTAGACATAAGTCCTACGTCAAATCTATAGGATATATTATTCCAATGCGCAGAGCCTATTGGGACTATCGGAACTACACTACAGTTGTTGGCCAGTTTCTCCTTGGTCCTATGCTTATAATCATGCCAGCACTTTTTGCACTCTGGCACTGTCCTTATAACTTGCCCTTCACTGTTATTCCTGTCCACTATTGACTGCCAATGGCCTCGTTCTTCCTTAATGGCAATTTGGAGGTGACAAAGAGTTGAAGTTAATGATTTGTCAACTCTGTTATTAGAAGTTGATTCTCCATGCTGAAGTGACTCTTTCTCGTCCCCTGGAGTTTTGCTTGGACATCCTGGCTGGTGTTGTGGTTGTTGGGGTTATTGCCTTGACTGCTGCTGCCTGCTCAATCTCTCCTTTTTGAGGTATAAGTAAGTAGTTTTTTTTAATGTGTCACTTTTAACTTTTTTTTTACGCATGACACAAGTCAATGTGGCGCAAACCTGCTTTGCGGTATGTAAGCTTTGCTTTCCAATCCACAAAGCAGCCTAGCGTCACTTTGGATGCACATGTGTCACTTTTCTCTGTGGCTGCTGTCCCATGGATGCGTCAGTTTTTCTTGGGACCTTACGACATGGTGAGTCACACCGTAAATATGGCAGTGCAACTATTTCTGATGAATTGCTGCCTTTTCACAGCAATGCCTCAGTTCTTATAAATGAGGGCCCTAATCTCCAGATTCTCCAATTGCCACAGATCAGGGCACTCTGAACCATGGTTTTCAGAGCAACTTAGACTGGAAAGACATAAGTGTTGCTGTCTGGAAACGAATTGGAGACTTTCCAACAATACTAACAACCAGCTGGTCTATAAACAAGCCCTGCTTTATTATAAAATGCTAGTTCATAAGGAGAAAGCTTCCTATTTTACCACAGCCATAATAACTCCTAATAACTCATCGAAGGAACTCTTTTCCACTGTGAAAAAGCTAGCCAAATGCCCTGAGGTGACCATTTTCCATCAAATCAAACATTCTGTAATTCCCTGGCCATGTTCTTTCAAGACAAAGTGAAAGTGGTCTATAGCTGGTTTTTGCAGAGTGTTGCCTAACGGAAGTCGCTATCTTTAGGGTCTCCTGGTGATGTCAAGGTGGAAGTGGAAACCTCTCTGTTATCCGCTGATAATAATGGCGCTCATGAACTTCTTTCCTTTCCTCTACTAACAACGGAGGAGGTCATTAAGCTCTTGATGTCCACTAAATCTGGGTCCCCCCTAGATCTCTGTTCACCTAAAATTTTTCATCTCCTGCCAGAGGTTTTTTCCCTCACATCTGACTCTTATCTTTAATCACATGTTTTTTCTGGACTTTTCTGGCTAATTGGAAATTACTGTTTTGAAGAAAGCCAATCTGGATGGAACAGACCCTAAAAATTATTGACCAATTTCCAGACACCCCTTGCCACAAAGATGGTGGAGAAAGCCATGAGCATGTCATCTCGGATCATATGGAACATCATGCCTGTCTAGACACTACCCAGTTTGGTTTTAGAAAGCAACAAAGTACTGAACTGGCGTTAATTTCAGCTTCTGAAATGATTAGGCAGAACGTTGATGCAGGAGGCAAAGCAGCAATAGTGCTTCTTCACCTCTCTGCGGTATTAATCTCCAGAAACTACTGCAAGTCCTGGAGGGGATTGGTATTAAAAGAAAAGCGCTTGCTCTAATAAAATTATTCTTGTCGGGTCGAGAACAGTTTGTGGCTCTTGGTGAGCATATGTCGCTGAATTACACACTGCCATGTGGAGTACCACAGGGCTCGTAGTTAAGCGTGACCCTTTTTAATATCTATGTTTCCCGACTAGCAAGGTTAATTAGATTTTTGGGTTTCTCTGCTATTTCATATGCAGATGTTACTCAGATTGTGGTTTCAGTGACTGTCTTCGCCAAGTGGGGTACTGGATGTCTGCTAATTGTTTGAAGCTGAATGCTAGTAAGACTGAAGTCTTACTTTTCAGCAAGCATACAAACTTTTGGGCCCCCGCTCTGTGGCCCTCAGAGTTTGGTCCGCTCCCCAAACCAAAAAATAAGGTAAAAATCTTGGGTGTCACATTTGCTTCTATGCTCTCCTTTGAAGGATGTTAACCAGGTCACTTCTGTCTCATTCTATACTTTAAAAATACTGAGAAGGATTCTCCCATTCATTCCAGTTGAATTGAGGAAATGAGTGGTCTCAGCACTTGTTTTATCTAGAGCCGATTATTTTAACAGGCTCTTTATGAACCTCTGAAAAAATTGCCTCAATAAGTGGCAGATTGTGCAGAATGCTGTAGCGCTCCTTTTGTTGAATATCCCAAAACATAAATCGACCTCTACAGCGCTCAAAAAGCTTCACTGGCTGCCAGTGAAAAGGCAGATAGAGTTTAAGGCTCTCTGCATTGTGTTCAAAGCTACTCACGATATTGGGCTAGCATTTTTTTAAAGAATTTGCAACCTTATGTTTCTGCCCGCCAGTTCTTCTAAGCACACTTTCACAACATGGTAGTTACCAGGTTTTAAAAGTGTGCGGGGGGGCTGAGGGGAGCTCTCTGGTCAGTACGACCAGACCGAGGAACACTCTTCCGGTGCAGCTTAAGGAAGAAACTCACTTGTTGCCATTTAGGAAGGCATTATAGACTTGGCTTCTTAATCTTTGAGGTTGTCTCTACTGGTCTTATCTGTTTTGCACTGAGCTAGCGCCTTGATACCTTTGGGAGAATGTTTTGGGCTCTATAAGTCTCCTTTTCATTTCATTTCATTTCATTTCATTTCATTTCATAAGAATCATAGATCTGACAATACTGTATTACGCTGCATCTGAATAACTATCACTTTGCTGCACCTTGCGGTAATCCTTCTCTGCTTGTCATCGTTACTGTGGGAGAGTCAAGTGTAAAATTGAAGTACCCTGGTTACTTCAATTGGAATGAAATAGAATAGTGCAATGGGAAACCAGAAAACCTGGTATCCCTCCAGGATTCCCCACTTGACTGAATTTTGTGATCCTAACATCAACCCAGAGGGTTGCACATCATGACTGACTTGCTTCTTAAGTTATGTTTGGCATTGTTGTCAGGGTGGGAGGAGGTATGAATGTTTTTACATTCACTTTTGAGAAATAACGGTTTAAAAAATACTTCTAAATGCACTGATGTCATGGATTGTACTAAGGGGAAACTCGTCTGAATGTTACTAAAACACATTTATTGAATTCTGTAGATTTATTTTTTGTAATTTTGTATAGACTACATCACATTTGTTTTGTACATTTTGTTGCTAGATGTCCTAAACAATGAATGAGTATTCTTAAAGTTAATTGGTACAGAACACCTTTACTTCTTTCCTTTTACTTTAGTTACTGCATAGATACACGATGGACCGTTTATTTAAAACCTTTCAGAATGTTAGCTCTGTCTCAAGTTAACAGCAGCCCAGTACAGTCGTTCAGCAGGGGGCCGCGTGTGAAGGTCCGGAGGGGCCCATGAGACCCCGGGCCGAACTTTAAGTATCACTGCTTTAATGTTTACAAAATTGAGTTTAAAAGCATGACATGTCACACTGACCACTTCCGATCCCTCGTACAAAAGTATAAAGAGTAAATAAAAAATGTACCGCTAAAATGTAGCTAACGGGGTCTGTATATGACCATCGAATCCCTAAAGATCACTGAAAACTCAATGCACCTGAATAACAGCTTGGCAAAAATACACCATGTTTCTAATCCAAAAATGTAGTTAATCTGCTTTTTGCTCGAAGAATTTGGCAAGAAAGAAAACTTTTCAATAGAATTTGCGCAGATAAAAAGTGAAATGCGACAGAATTATATCCATTTTTGTTTTTTTTTCATGAGAGGGGTTGTACAATGTAGAAGTTTTTTTATAAAATATAAAGAATGTCCAAATCACGACGTGTCTATGTGTTTCAACTCTTAGAATGAGCTGCAGCTAAAGCCCCAATCCCCCAGTATAACATTGCTGGAGCCTAGCTTTAAAGATCTGCTGTACTTATTGATACAGGAATCAAAGAGACGTTAGCTGGCTCATAGCAGCCGTTATTATGTGCAGCCTGTTTCAGCCTCCCTTGTCAACGAGGAATAAAGAAACTGTGTTTGCATTTGCTACGTAGACTGCACGGCTTGCTACTTTCGGGAGCCAGCTTAAATCCCTGTGCGCACTACGTGGAAATATGTACATCACACAACGCACCGCTGGCATTGAATTGCAATCGGTGGCAGTCATTTCGGGAGGCCATTTGGACTGGGGCACTTTTACGCGCCACGGAAACTAACCGACATTGTCATGTGAATCCGGGGTCTGGAAGGTATGCACGCGCCCTTCCGGTAATGAAGGGGCTTCCGTTCGTTGTCAGGTTCTAAGCTGTTCTGATTTGGGCTCGTGTTTGTCAGGTTAACTCCAGCCATACTTTCCCAGACTGGAGGTCGATGCAGACGCCGGTATCTTCCAACTCTAGGAGGCGGTTGCTAAGCAACAGGGAGTTCCGGCTGACCAGTTGCGTGTCATTATTGCAGGGAAGGAGCTTAGGAATAACTTGACACTGCAGGTAAGTCTCTCCCCTGATAGTTTCATTCCTGGCATGTTTCCAGCTGCACTGTTTCTACCTCTACGGCTGCCAATCTGACATTCATGCCTGAGATCTAATAGAATAAACGGTGCCTGGGGATGCCTTGAACTTTACTCCACACCGCTTCATTAATTCTGACCTTCTTAATTATGCATTAAAACAGCAAAGCTGTAAAGGATAGGGTGATGGGATGTGCGATGGAGAGCGAGAGCTGTGCCTCGTGAACAAATGTTTACCGACCAAGAGAGCAAGCGATGCACAATTCCTGCGTCTTTCCAATTCCTATACTGCGCTTTCTATTAGAATCCTAATAAAGAAAGATGTACGTATTTCGTTCCAATCAAATTGCTTAGTCAGTGCCTTGGGTGTAATTTGTAACTCAAGTCTGACCCCTAGAGGATAGTGTCGAAGCTGCTTCTGGAGCCACTGCTAAGCCTGACTCGGTGTTTTCATTTAGCTTTTCAAGGTTGCATTGCTCGAGGGTTTTTCAGGGTAACTCAAGGGCATAGCTTCCATTGGTGCAGCAGCTCAGCTGTAGTGGCGCCGAGGTCTATACCCTTAGGGGACCACTGAACCCTATTTACTGATGTATTTTATAATTCACAGAGCAGCCAGTCGAATCATTTCCTTCCTTGCATCAGGGCCCATGACACACTGGCTACGCTACTGGGGTAACTTGTGCAGTTGCCACTGTGTTTAGTAATGTATCAAGTTGGGACTACACAGAGTGACATGAAGGAATAACATTTTTCACAGTTCTCTCGAAATACGTAAAATAGACATGCAACTGTCTACAGAGCTTAGGACCACATGTACACAATGTTTTTACACTTATAAAGTCTGCTGTGGGGGAAATTGCAGGCTTTGCAAGTGAACAATCCACATTTACAATATACAAAACAGACATTATATGGCACAAGCGGATTTGTGACCTGAAATGTATACACTGCGAGTTCTTGCCAAACCAATGATATGAAAAAGGTGCCCCCTTCCTTGCAGCTTGCAAGACCATGTATCAATGGTTTGCTACAATTTCGGTGGCATTTATGTGACTCCCATACCAAAAAGGGAGTCTAGCCATTTACAAAGCAGAATCTATCTGTGATATACAGCTTCCACTTTGTGAATGTCAGCTGTGGGCATCTGAAAGTTCATGTTATCCAAGGGATGGCTGCAGCTCCCCTTGAAGTCCCTTCAATTTATTTTAGTATTTTGCTGCTCAATCAATCAATCAAAGACATTTATAGAGCGCACTACTTACCCGGTGGGTCTCAAGGTGCTTGGGGGGGGGGAGGGGGTGCTGCTACTGCTCGAACAGCCAGGTCTTGAGCTTCTTCCTGAAGGAGAGGTGGTCTTGGGTCAGGCGCAGGTCGGTCGTGAGGGAGTTCTAGGTCTTGGCGGCCAGGTAGGAGAAGGACCTTCCTCCTGTTGTCGTTCTTCGGATGCGGGGGACGGCGGCGAGGGCGTGACTGGCTGATCGGAGATGGCGTTTGGGAGCGTAGAAGTTGATGCGGTTGTTGAGGTAGCTCGGGCCTTGATCGTGTAGGGCTTTGTGTGCGTGGGTGAGGAGACGGAAGGTGATTCTTTTGTTGACGGGGAGCCAATGCAGGTCTCTCAGGTGCTTTCCCTCTACGGAAGCAATATTCCTCACAGGCCTATATCTGTGTACTCACCGTTGTTCATTGGAGGCTGCACACCTGCTTAGCACGTACAGTGCTCCTACCTCAGTGCACGGAAAGTCACTGTCCCGTGGCGATGTACCTGTGCCGACCGCTGTGCATCTGGTGCCACCAAGTCTGTGCCCAAAAACTCATGGACCCTCTATGATTGGGAAACGTGTTGCGTACATCATCATGTCACATCAGGGCCGGCGGAATGTGATGTCGCAGGCTCCTGGGCCCTATGCACACCAGCCCGATATACCCCGAGAGAGGTCGGAAATGGTGTTAAGCACGTGCGCCCGGCCCTTTTTATTGGCAGGGGCACGTGTCCTGTGACGCCTGTGCTTGATGGGTGTGGTGTGGGTGTAAACTAGCTGTGAGGGAGTGGCTATAACATATTGACAACTAGACCTGTGACCAGCAGATCACTACAATGAAAACCTTGCCATGTAGCGTTGTCGTCCCTCCATGCAAGCGTAAGCTGAGTGGGTGGCTAAAATGCGCGTCCTTTACAACTTCACCAATATGGCACTTTGAATTCATGAACCCACGAGATAGGTACACAATGGGTGTGCGACTCCACTTTTTTCTCAAAAATGGTATATTTTAGTATTTAATAAAAAAGAAAACATTATATACTTTTAATAACAAACAAAAAATTGGAAAAACATTTTTTTAGAATATTAAAGTTACTAAATGTCACAAAAAAATCAAAATTAGTGAAAAAACATAGGTCTAATGAACATTATAATTAGAAATTAGCATTTAAAAAACATTTGAAATTCACAAAAAAACCATAGATTTCAGCGACTTTATAGTGAGAAATTGGCATTTAAAAAACCTTAGAAATTCACTGAAAAAATCATAGGCTTCAGTGATGTTATAGTTTGAAATTAGCATTAATAAACCTTAGAAATTCACTGAAAAAAACATAGGTTTCAGGGACGTTATAGATAGTTGGACATTTCACTTGTACAAAACCAGAGAAATTCGGCCGGTATAGTTTGTAGAGCTAACTACAACTTGCGCCCCCACAGTGCACTGCTGATGACGTCACATATTACATCACTCATGACATGGTCAGTGACATCACTGATGAGATCGCTGATTACATCTCAAATGACATCACTGATGACATCACTGACAGCATCCTCCATGTGATAATCTGATGCACCTCCTCACACCCTAACGTAACCTTTGATACACCCACTCTAAAATAAAGACTACCATTTTCGAAACCATAGACACACCAATACCAGTTAATACATACACATTCACTGAATTTTAGATTTACACACACATCCACTCATTCACCCATACAGTAACTCATACATGTAGTCACTCACCAACACAGCACTATCATATGCACTCATACACCTATACATACACTCACACACCACCACTCATCCATGAACTTACACCTCCTCAGTCATGCAAAGAATCAATCACACCCATTTGCTCACCTATACAGTTATACACAGACCACCTCACAAATATACAAATACTAACACATACTTACTCTCTTACACAATCACTCATACAAGCAGACACTCATCCTCACAGCCACTCTCGCAATCACTCACTCTCACGTAAAGTTGTGTATATACCCCAAAACTCACATATACTGTCTTTCACATATGTAGCTACTCACACATATACTACTGGGACATCCATTCACTCACCAACACACCCAAACACAAACTCACCCACCCATACAGCCCTTCACAGATGCACTCTTGAACCCATACAGCCAGTGAATCACCCACTCACACATCTATGCACAGAGTCATCCACCTCCACCCACTCACAAAGACACTCAGGCACCCATACAGATACTCAGACAACCAATCAATAACCCATATAGGCAGGCATGTTGCTACTCACCAACCCAAGCAGCCGCTTATACACCAACTTACAGACTGATACAGACTTTTACACAGTTTGCTCACTAACCCATGCATTAAGTAAGATACGCTTAATCAGTCACTTATACAATCAGTGACGCACCTACTAAATCATCCATTCAGACACTTATACACCCACTCATTATTAAATACACCTTGGCATATAAATATATTAAACATATTTATACTTCAAAGAAACACACATTCACTGGATGATGTCATCAGTGATGTCATTTAAGATGTCTTCAGTGATGTCATCAGTGATGTCACTGACCATGTCATGAGTGATGTAATATGTGATGTCATCAGCAGTGCATTGCGGGGGCGGGAGTTATAGTGAGCTCTACTAACTATAATGGCTGAATTTCTCTGGTTTTGAACGCATGAAAAGTCCAACTAACTACAAAGTCCCTGAAACCTATGGCTTTTTCAGTGAATATACATATATATATATATATATATATATTTCTTTAATTTTTATTTATTTATTTAGGAATTCTCTATAATCCTCCCCATCTCTTTTAATTTCCAACCCATGTCATTCATTTTCAATATACCCATTTCATTTAAATCCCTTTATAATTCTTCATATAATGAGAAATATGAACTTCTAAATATACTATATACAATACTTTTCTCTTGTATTACTCATCATATACCTTCTATAACCTCTTCATGTAATTTACTTTCCCTTTAATACTGAATGTTTCCCCTTTTATTATTAGTTTGTGTAAGCTCATAATATTCTATGATATTTGTTATGTATTCATATATCTATGTACCTTAAATTGTTCTCTATAAAAAATGATGAAACAAAAAATAATAATATCAATGTTTAATTATTTTAATGTGTTTTACTATCTAATTTAATTGTATATGTTATAAATTATTTCCATCAATATTGATAATGTTTTCTAATATAGTTTGTGGATTTTTAGTACTTTTTATATTTAATTAAGTTTGTTGCTGTTTTTAGTATTGCAGCGAGTTGTAGAGTTTATAGGGGTAAAGGGTGGTAGGTAAATACGTTATAATGATCCAATAATTAATTTTTAATTAATGTTAATTATATAATTGATAATTATTTACGTTAATTGTATAATTAATTCGTTACAAAAATGTAGTTGTGGGTTTTGTTGGGGTTTAGGGAGGGAATTAAATTATTTATAATTCATTAATAATTAATTTTCAATTAATATTAAGTATTTAATTGATAATTATTTGTTAATTGTATGATTCAATCTTCCTAAATTAAAGTTTTAGGTATAGGTTTTGTAGGGGTATAAGGTGGGAAGTAAATTAATTATAATTATTAAATAGTATTTAATTAATGTTAAATATTTACATGATCATCATAAATGATAAGCGTATAATAAATAAAAAAATGTTTTATGTGCAGGTTGTGTGTTTTCCCGGGGTATGGGGTGGAAGTAAATTATTTAAAGGTAATTGATAAATATTTATTATTATAATTAATTATTTATTTGAAAATTAATTATGTAAATGGTGTACTACATTTTTTATTTTCATTTTGCATAATGTTTTGTTTTTGTATAAGTAAAAGGTGTGCAGCAAAGCCATTATAGTGATCAATTAATGTGATATATAAAAAATATTTATTTGATCATTAATTATTTAAATGGTGTAATTAAGATATTGTTTGTCCTATATATTAGGTGTTAGTTGTGGTTAGGGGTAAAAGGGTGGGACTTAATTAAATATAATTGATTTGTTATTAGTTAATTATTACCACTTGTTTGTTTGATAATTAATTATGTAAATTGTGAAAGTCATTTAAAAAAATGTATTAGGTACGGGATGTTTCTTTTCTAAGGATAAAGGGTGGGAAGGTAAATAAATATTATTAACTTACTCTTACTTAATTAACTAAATAATGTAAATGATCATAAATTATGTAAAATGTGTAAATAATATAATGTAATAAATATATTTTAGGTGTGTGTTGTGCAGTTTGTATAGGTATAGGGTGAAAAATTGCTGAGTAATAAGTCCTTTACAAATATTTAAATATTTAAAAAATTGTGATTTTTATTATGTTATGTGCCAATAGTGTTGTACTTTTTTATTTAAAAGAATATTGTATTTATTTGTTGTTATTATTATGGTATTATAGGGGCTGATTACGATGCCCGCCATCCTCTCGGGGAGCGGGTTTGCATGCCTACAAGTTGGCGGTCCCACAGGTGGAATTACGATGCAGCCGCAAGTGCCACACTTAACATTGTGGCACTTGCTGCTGACTACCTCACCCACCACAATGTTATAAATGCACTTTTTACATTGTGATGCCTGCCACATGGTGCAGGGAAATGTAGGGGGGCAGCATAGGAGCCCCCCAACTCCAAAACCAATGTGCCCGGAATGAAGGGGGGCCCGCTACGGAACCCCAAACTCTATCCCTGCCAACCTTTCTGTGGCGGCTGAACCGCCATCGAAAGGCTGGCGGGAATGCCGCCATTAATGGGAATACAGGACTTCCGCGCAACCGGCGGACTCAAGGAGCTCATCGGATGCATGGCGGTCGGAGTTTCCGCCTGCCACATTTCAGACCACCATTATAATGTGGCAGGCGGAAAATAGGCTCACGATGGCAGTGAACCTGCCACAGACAGCCTGTTGGTGGCGGGTTCACCGCCATAGTAATTAGTCCCATAGTTTTGTAATCAAATTATAATTATAATATTTTTATTAATCTATAATGTGTATTAAAGAGTGTAATAAATATGTAATAAAAAAACCTATATATATATTTCTAGTTAAATATTAAAACATTTTGTTATTTAATAATGTTTTTGAAATTTCTATTTTTTTAAATTGAACTGCTGTGTGTGTAATGTTGCATAGAGTGTAGTGGGAACAGTACATTTTACCCTTCCTCAATTCAACACTTTCCCTACTGTTGCACTGACTGGAGTGGGAATAGTAAATGTTACACTTTTGCAATTCAACTCTTTTCCTACTGTTGAATTTATTGTAGTGGGAATAGTCATTTGTATTTTCCTGACTTTCATGTCTGTTTGTGGTATTTTATAAATTGGAGTGGCTATACCATATGTAATATTTTGGGAATGTAATAGTTTAAGGGCTGATTACAATAGCGGTATACCCACCACTGAGAGGTTGTCGTTGGGGGGTTCACCGCCATTGTGTAGCCATTTTCTGTCTGCCATATTATGATGGTGGGCGGTTCCAAGGTGGCCGGAAACTCTGACCGCCACACATCCGATGGGCTCCTTGAGCCCACCAGAGATGCTGATGCCCAAGTGTTCCATAAATGGCGGTGATGCCTACCAGGCACTGCCATTGGGTTTATGATGGTCGAACCCTGCCAGCCTTTCCATGGCGGTTCCAGCCACCATGGAAAGGCTGGCAAGGAAAGACTTTGGGGGACCATATCGGGCCCCACTTTATCCTGGATACTGTTGTTAGGTGGTCACCTATGGTGCACCCCTACATTTCCCTGCACCGTGCGCCAGGCACCGCATGGTGCCTGCCACGTAGTGCAGGCAAATATCAACAGTGCCTTTTTTACATTGCTGCGGGTGCTGCAGCCAGCAATGGTCCCGGTCACATCCTAATATGCCCTGTGGGACTGCTGCCTTGTAGGCAGGCAGTCCTACTTCCTGAGACGATGGCGGACAGACTGCAGTCCATTGGACATTGTAATCAGCCCCTCCGTTTTTATTAATTTAATGTAAAATAATAGTTAAAATTATACTATTTTAATTGGTAATTTTTTAAATATATAATATACTTCTAGTACATTTAGATTTTTATATGGTTTATTTTTTATTTGTAATTAGATTGATATGTTTTTCATTTTTTTAATGTTATTGGGTATATGTATGTATATACATATTTTGTCATTCACGTCATATGTATAGGAATTAAATGTTTTGCAGGACATATTAGTGACCTCGATATTCTCTCAGTGAACCCACTGCTGCCACTCACCTTCTTCAGGGCTCAATGTTGCAAAACAAGCATGAAAGGGAGCGCTTGGGTTCCAGCAAGTGGCGAAACACGTCCACCGGTTGATCCCCATGTGGAGCCTGCAACATGCCTGCAACATGTGTAAAGGGGCACCATAGGTGTCCCTGTGCCCACATCTGAGGAACAGGGGGAGTGGGGGCCTCTGCCTGCCTGTTCATGGCGGGTTCACCGGCATGAACAGGCAGGCAGACAGACAGAAAGGGACATTGTAATCCCTATGGCGCAGCCTGGTAGGCACCGCCAGCATTGTATTGACTTCAAGCCCATCCGCCACACCCGCAGGCTCAAGGAGCCCCTTCGAATAGGTGGTGGTTTGTCTTTCTGACCACTAACACACCGCCTGCCATTGTAATATGGTGGGTGGTGATTTAGTCACTGATGGCAGTGGGACCGCCACCAATGGGCTGTCAGTGGCAGTCTCACCACCATCATAATTGTCGTGTCCTTAGCCCCCACAGATACACGGGAGACAGGTAAGGATCGATGATTCTTTATTGATACAGTATGTGCTGAGCTGCCCACACTCACGTCTACCCACGCTTCTTCATCCCTCAGTATTGCCCCCTCCGACACCCTTGACAGGATGTGGTGTCCGGTTCCCTTGGTGTCCCCACAGTCCACTGCAGGGTCCTAGTGCCCTGCCCCAAGTCACTACATCTCCCCCTTTTGTCACAAAGAAATGACAAGAAAAGTGAAGCACAGAGATGTACAGATTGAGATAGATGCAAGTCTTCCATGGCACAGGTCGGAGTGCTTCCCATCATTACATTTCTTCTATTAGTCTTTTTGGCTATCTGCATGCTCTTCTCGGCTGGTCTCCGTCTGTTGCTCTTCTGCTGGTCCCTCACCATTGTCTGTTTCTTTCCTGTTGTGCTCCTGCTCTTCTTGCTCTGCTGTTTCCATGTCTTGGTCTTCCCTTTTCTTCTCCTTCAGTTCTTTGAAGTGTGAGCTGTTCCGTGTTATCCTCTTGTTCTGACTCTGCCGTGATCCTTGAGCCCTTCACTTTTGTTACTGTTAGTGGGTCTTTGGAGAACATGCTGTCAGATTTCCTTTGTTGTCGTTGATGCACTACCACTGTGTCTCCTTCCTTTAGGTCTGACGAGATTGTGTGTTGTTTGTCGTCTGCACATCTTTTCATTTTTTCTTTTGCCTTTCTGTCTTTTTCTGCAATGCTGCTGTGATCTGGTGACATGGTTACTTCTATTTGTGGTAGCCTCGTCCTATTTGTTCTTTCCGGTTCTAGCTCTGCTGGGAACCTTCTTGTGGAGTTGTGGAGCGTGTTTCTGTAGTCACGGAGTACCTGGAACAGAGCTTGTCCAAGTGATATCTGCCCCAGCTTCGCCCTTTGAACTGTCTTTTTATGTTCTCCATGAACCTCTCCACCATTCCATTCGCTTGAAGCCACAGCGGAGTTATCTTCCTGTGGTTTATCCCTAGATAGGTCATGAATCCTCGGATGTCTTCTCCTGAGAATGGAGCACCATTTGTTGTTTTTAGCATTACTGGTGAGCCCCATGCTGCAAATATGTCATCTAATATCAGTAAGGTTGCTGTTGCTGATGTCGATGGGACATGTTGTACTATTAGAAATCGCGAGTATTCATCGATGACCACAAGCAGATAGTTACCTGTGCCCAGTGGTCCAAAGAAATCAGTTGCTAATGCTGTCCACACCACTCTTAGAAGTTCTGACATTTGTAGTGGTTCATTCCTAGCCTGTGGTCCTGTCACTTGACAGAGGTGGCATGTCATTATGGTGTCTTCTACCTTTTGGTCTAGGCCGGGGAACCATACTTTCCCGTTGCTACTACGCCTCGATGCGATTCATGAGCCAGATTGACCAGTTGCCTCCTGAGTGAACCTGGTATACTATTCTTGTCCCTCTCATCATTATTCCTGTGTCTGTCTCTGACAGTTCTTCATGTATCTTCTTTAGAGCTAGCACTTCTTCCTTGCATACTCCTGCTCCCCTGGTGCAGTTATTGTTGATGTTTCTCCATCTCTGCCTTCTCGTTGTCTCCATGGCCACTTGCAGCGTGGCATCTTCCTTGGTCTCCCTTTCTAGCTCCGCTAGTGTTATTGGTGCTGGGGTGTTTTGCTTTAGTACGAACTTGAGGTATTCTTCTGCCATCGATGTCGTCTCTTGTGTCTGCGGTAATGGGTGTCTCAACATGTAGTCTGCCGGATTGTGTTCCTTCCTTGGCTTGTGCACAATTGTGAAGTCATAGTCCATCAGTCTTATGCCCCAGCGTTCAATCCTGGGTGGCATTTTGGCTGACAGGCTGCCATAGATCGCCACCAGCGCCTGGTGGTCAGTTATGATGGTGAAAGACTTCCCGTAGATGAACATGTGATAGTGTTCACACGCCCATACCACTGCAAGGCTCTCCTTTTCTGGTTGAGAGTATGCTTTTTCAATGTCCATTAAGCTTTTGCTTGCATGCGCGGCAATTTTTCTTTGTGAATCTCTCCATGGCAGATGCTGCACTAATATTGCTCCTAGTCCTACTGGGCTAGCATCGACAGTCAGTTCAGTACAGAGCAGGGGGTCAAAGTAGGCTAGATGTTCCACAGTCACCACTGCTTGTTTTATTTCCTTGAATGCCTTTTTGCATTCCTGAGACCAGATGAACTTCTGTCCTTGTTTGGTCAGTTCTCTTAGTGGTGTGCTCACTGTGGCGAAATCTTGTATGTATCGAGCACAGAAGCTGGCAAGGCCTAGAAATGCTCTTACTTATGCGACATCCGTTGGGGATTTTGCATTATTCAGTGTTTCAAATTTACTGGGGCCTCGCCTCATCCCTTGTCTGGAGAAAATGTGTCCGAAGAACACCAGTTCCCCCCTCCCCAGCTCACACTTATCTCCATTCAATGTTAGGCCTGCTTACTCCAGTTGTGTACACACTTGACGCAAAGCTGTGTCATGTACTTTATCTGTTTTCCCAAATACCAAAATGTCATCACTATAGTTTAGGCTGTTCTGTACCGGCCTTATCACTTGCTTTATTGTCTCCTGGAATAGCCCCGCTGCCGATGAGATTCCGAAGCTCAGTCACTTGTAGCTAAACAGACCCAGGTTTGTAGAGAATGTCGTCATGTACCTGGACTGGTGATCCAGTTCTAATTGATGGTACCCTTTGCACAAGTCCAGCTTCGGGAATCGGCAGGCCCCAGTGAGACAGCTGATCATGTAGTTTAAGTGTGGCCCAGGGTGACGATCCCTTGCAATTGGGGTATTTGGGATCCTCATGTCTACGCAGATGCAGATCTTGGAGGTGTTCTTCTTTGGAACTGCCACAATCGGAGACACCCAAGGCTTTGGCCCTTCAGCAGGTTCAATTATATCTTGTGCCAGTAAGCTAGTTATTTCCTCTTCCACTTGTGGTTGTAGTTGGATTGGTACTCGTCTAGGATTTTGGGCCACTGGCTTGATTGCTTCATTGATATGTACTGTTATCTGTTTTCCTTTCAGTTTACCAAGACCTTTCAGTATAGCTGGGTATTCTTGTAGGATGTTCTCTGTTTCTGACATGTGGTATGTCATTGCTAGTAGCCACCATCACCTGCGCCGTCACATTGCTTAGCAGGCATGGGGCTTGGATGTCACTCTTGAGCACGTGTATTTCTTCTTGGTAGGACCTGACTTTGTATGTTAAAGTCTCCGTAAATGTTCCCATATTTTTTACTGGGCTTTTGGAGTCCCACGTGAACACATCCACGGTCGATGGTGGTAGCTGTGGTTTCACTCTCATTTTCTTTTACTCTGACATTCACATGATGTTGCATATGGCTCCACTGTCAAGCACAAACTTAGCTTGGTGGCTCCCTACGTCGATGTCCACTGTGGTGGTTTTCTTTATCTGCTGCTTCTCCATGAGATGAACGTGCTCTGTCCTTTTAGCTTCTTTGGGCGCGTCTGACATTAGATATAGTCTTGTCTCCCTCACAGGTGCTGCCATTTCTTCTGACTCGTCGGAGGAGCTGCGATTGGCTGTTTCCATGTGTCGTGCGTACCTGTTGCTGGACATCCGCGGTCTCATTGTTCTGCCTCTCTCACTTCTGAATTGTCTGGTCATGCACATGCTTGAAAAGTGATTGTCCCTGTTGCACTTTCTGCACTTCTGGCCCATTGCTGGGCAGGCACCGAAGTGTGGGAATTCAAGGCCACAGCTGTATCTTTTATTCCCAGTGATGCGATGTGCTAACGCCACTCTCTTCTCTTTTCCCATCTCCATCTGCTTGGCATGGTCTGTGGCCCGTGCTCCCGTGCCAATCATCGTCAGTATCTTTTCCAGCGTTGTTGGTTCCTTCAGAATGCGTGCTCGGAACTTCAGTGATTGACAACCTTTAATAATACGCAATCTTATTGCTTGCGCATTGTCAAATTTGTCAAACTTGCAGTATGTGACCATTTTTTTCAGTCTCGTTGTAAAATCGTCTAGGCTCTCTTCTCCTTCCTGGCATGCAGTGTTGAATGTGTATCTCTCAAAGTCAATGTTTCGTTGAGGGTCACATTTCTGTGCGAGACACTGTATCACTCCCTTGTAATCCACTGTTTGATCAGAAGAGAATGTTAAAAGCAGATCTTCTATTATATCCCACGCGAGATTCAGAAGCAAGTGCAGTTGTTTGCTATCCAGGACGACCGTGGCGCTCATGTAGTGCTCAAATTGTCTGATCCATCTTTCCCACCTGATGCCTGCTTGCGGCTCCGATAGGCTAAATGGTAGAGGCCTGTGGAATACGGCTTGCGTGCTCTGCTTCTCATCATTGTCGCTCATTTTCCTTCTTTGGCACTCTCCTACCCTTTTTTTTCTATTTCTTTCTTTTATTCTTAATTTGTAGCTTTGTTTCCTCTGTATCTTGCTTTATTTCCACTGTTTTCCTCTTCTTTTTGTGTCTTCTTACTCTATTTCCTTGTTTTCCTGTCTGTTTCAATGGCTGCGTGACTTAAAAATGGCCGCTGCGCTGTTGTTTGCTCCTATTGGCTTAGTTGCCTGACTTCAAAATGGCTACCTTAGTCTCGCAAGGTTTCTTTGTCCCTCTCATTTTGCCTGACCTCTTAAGATGGAGGCTGCTTGTTTCTTGCTCCTGATTGGCCCGATCTGCCTATCCTCAAAATGCGCAGCTTTCGCTATAGTTTGTTTGAACTACGCGTGTCTTTATTCTTTCGTTCTCTACAAGCACTCTCGGGGGCTGACGCTTGCTTGCTCTTCGCCTCGCCGACAGACGGCGTATTTTCTTTTTTTTTTTGCTCGCAGCTTCAGTCAGTCTCAGCGCTCTTACCACTTCGTCGGCGGCAGGGGTGGGCTCCCCGTCGCTGCTTCTTTGGCTGCTCGTCTCAGACTAGGGTGGGCTCCTGGCTCCATTTCTTCTTTTCTTCTTCCCCAGCGTATCACCGATCGCCGCGATGTTCCATCTGTTGGCCAGAACCAGGGTGGGCTCCAGGTACTGTCGCGCTGTTTTCGGGGGACAATGATCCAATCCACTTCTGCTCTTCTGTGGGTGATGGACGATCCTGCCTTTGTTCACCAGATGTTATGTCCTTAGCCCCCACAGATGCATGGGAGACAGGTAAGGATCGATGATTCTTTATTGATACATTATGTGCTGAGCTGCCCACACTCACATCTACCCACGCTTCCTTGTCCCTCTGCACTGTCCCCTCCCACACC
This sequence comes from Lissotriton vulgaris, assembly GCF_964263255.1. NCBI lineage: Eukaryota > Metazoa > Chordata > Amphibia > Caudata > Salamandridae > Lissotriton > Lissotriton vulgaris. The sequence continues at coordinate 1,208,907,705 of NC_141694.1, forward strand.
CTTTACCGGATGTGGTGTCCGGTTCCCTTGGTGTCCCCACGGTCCACTGCAGGGTCCTAGTGCCCTGCCCCAGGTCACTGCAATAATATTTCCCTATTTTCTTTGGGCATTTTGCTATTGATGTATGTTAGGCTGTGAGCAAAAGTTTGTGATCAGTGAGGTACTTTGTTTGGAAGTTTTATTCCCTGCATACTTGCTTTAAAGGTCTTAAGTCAGGCACTTCCCATGCTGCCTTCTCTTTGCAAAGGTGTGCTCTTACCAGGAGGGCCCATTTTCCACTCTGTGAGTGGAATGAACTTCAGGAGGACCTAGGGCACCAGCCTATTTACTTGGTAATGGGCCATTTGTTATCTGTGAGGGTCATTGTTTTGAAGCCCTACCTGACTTTCTTCTTAAGGTTGGTGATATTATAATTCCCAAATGAAGGAAGGGGAGGAATATGAACAAACATACAGTTAATCTTCTCAGAAGATCTAGTACTGATGTGTGACTGACTGTAGCTACCTAATGACAGATCTAGAGACCTGAGCAGTAGTCTAACTCATCCTGGCCCATGTATATGGTAGCATTAGCAGACTTAAACCTTGCAAAAGTTCTCATGATGAAACAACAGAGGCCACTTCTCATATACTTCTGTGAATGTCTCATTCCAGCCAATGCCGTGCTTGGGTCACTCCAATTTGAACCACTTTACATTAAGACCACTTAGGTCATGTTCTATTTTTTTTAGGCACGGGGAGATTAATTGATTTGACCAGAATCACAGGACGTTAGGTCAACGTCAAGAATTAAGTTCTAAGTTCCAAGTCTGTCGCTCTAGCATAACACCACATCCTCTCCTCACTTCCAGCTTGAAAATCTTCTCACCCATTAGGCAGGTGGTAGAGCACAGTCTAGGTTACTGCAGTATGTTGTAGATAAATTAGTGTGGTCTGGGAAGGCAAACTATATTTAAATACACAGGAAGGGCACTTTAAAGAGGACCCCAACATGAGGTGGCCAATTGTACAGCAGAACTTCACACCTCAGTTGAAGAACTAAGTCCCAACGGAAATAAGTGTGGGTACCAATGCATTAGCAAGGCCCGTCCCAGCGGTAATAAGTGTTGGTACCAATGCAGTAGCAAGGGCACCATAGGTCTCTATGCAAGATAGGATTGCGGGCTCCTTCCCACCTCACCTGTTTTGGCTTTAAAAAATAGTCACTAATTTGGGTGTACTGAGACCAGGTGTCTCTGCACCTACCTCATTAAAGGTGATATATATCAGTCTGCATTTTATAATTGAATAAGGCCAAGGAGGCTCTGACATCTGTTTTATATAATGTGATCAGTAGTGGCCGCGTCAGCGTTCTTTCTTTTCTTCACCTCTTCCGTTCTTGACCCCTCACGCTTCTAGCAGCAGTAGAAATATGTGCCATGATTTGGTCAGCTTTGGCTGTGTCGTAGTGCTTTTTTAAAATTTCTATTTAAATTTCATCCATGCAATAGAGCAGGCACGCTGCTGTACAACATTGCAAAAAAACGCCGACAAACCCAGTACCGCTCTCGTAGGTGACACCAGTTGGCTTTGCAATGCTTGTTATATGACTGTCCTTCACCCACGTTTGGGAATGAAGCAGTTTTAAGTTGTGAAGCTTCGGGTACAGTTTTCAAATTTAGCAATTCAGAGGATTTATAAGTAATTACATATTATGGCAATATTCTAATATATCCTCTAAGAATGTCACAAATTTTCTAAGAACATACCTGTTCTGTTACAATTTAAGTTCTCAATGCTGTGGCATAACCTTACTGAAGTTCGGTGCCTCCGAGAACATCGCTGTTAACACAATGCAACTCTAGTCACTCACTCATCTAGCCATCATCTTAATAACGTATTTCATAGGGCAAATTAATATGTAATCAAAGGCAAAGCAACACAAAGGCTCTGAACTTCTATTAAAAAACAATAAAATGTAATAATAGGCATTAATGCCTCTAAGTTGTTCTTTAACTGCAGGTAACGATCAAACTGCAATAGTGAAGTCGTCTGGCATTTCAAACTGACCCAAATTGCTTTTAGCAATGTTTAAATAACATTTCTTAGACACAAATAGTCTAAATTCAAAAGTTTCATGTAAATAAAGCTCTACTTTATTAATAGGAACAGGGTTACTTTGCATGAAAAATATTTTAACACCTTTTTATGCACCTATTCTGTGAAATGTTTGTGCTTTCTGCTGCTAGCATGTGTTCCTGGTGAATAAAGTGTGTTTAAATGCAAAGTGTGTATAAGACTTCAGTACCACCTCCTGTCTACGGGGGCAGAGCTGAGCAAAAATATAAACACACTTTTTGAAACACAGGTCCCCACAAGGCAATTTTTTTAAAGTTGTAAAAATTGACACAGCTGTTCCTGAAGTCATTTTTTTTATAATTTAAAAGACATTGCCTCGTGGGGACCTGGGTTTAGCTTCCCACAGTGCAACCCAGTCTCCATAGTGTGAGTGTGTTGTCACATCCAAGTACACACAAGGATAGTAACACAAACCCACCCCCGTCACACACAAACACACTCTTGCTCAGTGTCTCTTAGGTTCTCTCACACCAAACAAGCACATTATCGACTGCTTCTTCGAGGAGCCTTTCACACAGAGGACAATGTACGCCACAGCAGAGCCAGGAGTAAATGTTCCACCAAGCGCTCAGATGTAATATAACATAAAGTAGCATTACAAACTTCCTTAATGAACACAACAGGTATCACTTGTTGAGTAACAGAGCACACCGCCCTCATAAATAAACTGAGAACAGGACAGATTTACTACAGGCAAAGGCAGGAAGAGGCAGCAGAAGGGGTCATAAGATAGAGCTAAAATAACACAGCAAAACTGAAATGGTGTTTATTGCCTGCAACCTTCTACATTAAAAGTGTAGAGACTTTAAGGGAATATTCCTGAATTACGGTATACACGGGAGCTTCAATAAATCTTTTAGCAATCTGTGACACTGTTTCAGAAGGCTCAAAAGCTTTCATCCAATGAGAGCATGCAGGCCATTGCTCAGCTAAGTCTTCCATCAAATGTCAATCCGTGCAAGCTCTACAGCCAAAATTGGTGAAGCATATTCCTTCCACACGCACATAAAACAGCAGTTGCAGCCTGCAATACTCCCACTATACCAAAAGACAGGCTACATATTCCGAGCATAAAGTAAGCAAGTCAATGACATGAAAGAAACAATCTAACAAGTATAAGAAAAAAAAAACTACAAATGTGTATAAAATGAGATACTGTACCTTAACCCCTTAAGTGCTGCCGTCGGCCAACGGTCGTCGCGAACACTACCTTGCCAGTGCTGCGCACGACCGTTGGCTGACGGGCCAGCATTCGTTCTTCGAACGTTCAGCACTGGGCGCTGAACGTTCGACGCTCCTATGAGGCTAAACGTGATTTGTTTATTTTGTCCAGCTGTGAGACCATTTGAAACTTGCAGCACTATATGAAAAATGAATGACCAAAAGACATGTGGCATCCTCAAGAATATGTTGTGGATCATTCCCAATTCATCTGATATTTATTTGTGTAGTGATGGGTGTTTGTGTCCATACTGTTGTTACTCTTTCAGGGATTTATGACTAATGTGAAGGACATAGGTTTTAATCCTGGCAGGAGTATCTCATCATTTCATCCTCATGAGATCGATAAAATGAGTATCACTGTAACAACTAATAAAAAACAGTGCTGGAAAACAAAATGGCAACCTATGCTGTAGCAAATATCACACAAACACAAGTTATTTTATAATTGTTTAATGAAAAGAAAAAAGTTTGATTGAAAGTTAAAATTAAAACAGTTGTAAACTAAATGACAGCCATACAATGACACAAGGATACATTCCGTGCTAAATTATAGAATTAAATGATGGATCTGCATTTAGCATTACTACGCCTAATTTCACATAATTCTGATGTAATTTTGCGTAACTACGCTAAAGCAAATTCTGCAACCTTTGCACAAACATTTTAAAGATACAACTTTACCATTATCTTGTGCTCTTAAAACATATTATAAATAGTAGTTTAATGATATTTCTAGCTGGTCCCAATTTAGGGATAGCAGAAAGCATATTTAAAATTTATTTAAAGTTTTTCTCCTTGGGCCAGCCAGACTTACTACAGTAAAATAGCTGTTTGGTGCTACTCACTGTAAATAAATGTTAACTTAAAATTTGTAAATGTCCTATTTATAAATACTATACACCCTGCCTTGTGGGATTCATGGCCACAGGGGTGACTTACAATTTAAATGGAAGAATTTCTCCTGTTAAAAAAGGCTTTGATAATTCAGGCCTGAAATCATGTTTGCCTGGCCACACTAGACAATGACACAGTAGTGCAGTATTCCAGAGGTAGCTTTTAACTTTCCCTGCCATGGATGCATTTTGGGCATCATATATTGTGGCATTACAGGAAAGTTAAATATGCCAATTAGGAGTTGGTAAATTTCTATATTTTGCAGGTGGCCTAGTCAGCAGTGTCAAAACTGCAGAACCAGTCAACAAAAGTTGGGGGTGACCATGTGAAAGAAGCAATTTCTCAAAGCATTCACATTTCAAATGTTCATTAATGACAATATAGTGGTGATGTATCTTTTCTCTATTTTTATTGTGTAGACTATCTCACACCTTTGACGGAGATTGCCAGTAAATAAACAATTGAAAAAATAAAAGCAATAGAGTTTCAAGGAAAGGATGACAACTTCTCTGATATGATTTTAGCATACAGAACAACAGGAGAATCTGCAGGATGCACAGCAGCAGGTCTAGTGCGTGAGATGTTGTGTAAAATATCCCATACAAAGATTCTAAAGCATGGACTTGTGTGAGAAAACCACAATACCCTACCTACTCAGGAATGCAGTGGCATTGCAGTTTTTTTTTAATGGGAAGGTATTGGGTTTTGGGATTATTAGGCTTGTCAGTTCAGTTTCCATAGTGCACGCCTGGCCTCTGTCTAGAGTGGCATGGCAGGCAAAAATAAAATGGACTAGAATGCGGCCCAGAGTGATCAACATGGCTGAGGTTAATTGAAGCATTTCAATTATTATCTTGTTTGTTGCAGCTGATGCCGTAGGTGCGATTGGTATATCCAGATGTAGGTCCTTTGCTTACTGTTTGATAGGATTCAATCTGCATCCTTCTGAAGAGACCCAAAAAGGCCCAAATTAGTCTTTTTGTTGCATGTGTTCTCTTCTGTTGGGAACCTCGCCTGCTAGGATAGATGGAATGTTCCTATGAGGAAAAGGGTCTGCACTCATCTGCATAAAGGAGTGTCTCTGTCTAAAGTTGCATGGTGGATGAAAAATCATGGATTTGAATTTGATCCTCAGTGGCTGAGATTAATTTAGTCATTCCTCCTATCACCTGTTGTTTGTTGCAACAATAGCTCCAACTTCGCCTCCCCATTGACTGTAGTACTAGATGGCAAAATAAAAGACAAAAGAGAGTGACAGAGTGCATACCTATTTTTTCAAAAGTTTATCAATGTTGTGTTTGTTCCCGTGCTTGCCCAGAATCGTGGTCTGCCCAAAGCCACGTACTTGTGAAAAACACTAGAAGCAATGGGGCAACCTCTCACCCCATTTCCGGATACACAGCGATAATATGTGCATACCAATAAAGCAGCACCTTAAACCAAGTTTGTTCCAAGATGTATTCAAAATTCATCAAAGTTATTCACGGTGTCCAGGAGTTATCCATAGTCACTTGTGAGACATCTTACTTTCATCACTGTAACCCCGAACGCTACAGACATGCCGAGGCCTTAATCGGTATCTAGGAGTGCATGTAAGTAATCTTGATTAGTTTATCACGATAACCCAATGCATTTCGGGCCTTACCATGCCCCTTTGTCAGGGGTATTCTACAATTAAAAAACAATCTTTCAATACAAAAACTTTCCAAATTAATGTTTCTCTGTACATGTTTAAACACATTACAAGCGATTATCTTGTAATCCATTTACATATCAACGTTTTTGTGATCGTGACCATAAACCATTTATTATTGTCCAGGTCTCCCTCCCTCTATCTCCCTCGTTCTCCTCATGCATGGTTAAATCTATAAATCTCTGTGTAATTCTCATAAGCGCACAAGTTATAATACGGTGTTTCAGTTACTCTACAAGCAAAGTGTGACAATTGCAATATTTCAGTTGGTCTTTGAGCAAATTCTAATCCATCCGAGCCTTCACCTTTAACAAATATAAAAAGAGAAATATAAAGCATCCTCGGGGTAAATTGAGGTTGTGTTTTCATTCTTACCGAACAATGAAACTTGTAGACACAGTGTGAAAAGATCATATCTGCATTTATGCAGATGCTTCACTAATGACCTAATTAAATTCTACCCACACAGTGATAAGATGTCTATCTGCTACAATGCCCTGTCACACCAATAAGCATATATCTAAATTCCATACATTGCCATAGCAGACTAAGGTTTCAGGTTTTTATTAACTGTACAATTAATTAAAATCTTTACAGAAAAAATAGAAAATACAGAGAACAATAAAAAGTTCTTTTGCTTGTTAAAAAAAAAAAGGTGTACGTCTGTAGTAGTTAAAAGATTGGTATAAAAAAGAACCGAATAAGGGAGAAGGGTACAGCAGCCCCAGTCTTAGTCCCATTTGATTGGCCTTTCCCAGCCTTGTAGACGTAGGAATAAGTCTTTACTTTCTTTCATAGGGGGGCGTATAGGTGGCACTGTCAATAATACTACGTAACAAGTTCACTTTAACTCTGATCCGTTGCATTTGGGGTCAACCTCCTGAATGACGAAATGCTCTCGTTGCGGGTTTTTAGTGCTAGTCTAATTTGGTGAACAAATTTCGCCAGTCGTGCTAGTGTCATAGTGGTGGTGGTTGACAAACACAGGGCTGATGCTTCCGAGCATGTTGTTATGCTCTGATTAGGGCAGATCGGACGCAGCAGTCGCCGGCGATCGTTCTTGAAATAAGGACAGCAGCAGAGTAGGTGCAGCCAGGATTCCCTTTTATATGTAAATAGCCTACAGGATGTAGAGTCCCCTCTTTGGGCCCAAGCAGGGTTGAAATCTACTATCCTGAGTGTGATCAGCCTCATGGTTAGTATTTTGGTTCGAACCTGTGTTGAAATAGCCTCGCTTAGATTTGGTTGTGCTTAGCCTTGCTTAGATATGGTTGTGCATAGCAGACTCTTTTTTATACTGTTTTACTGTTCTCCACATTTACAAACACAGTTTGTGCAGTAATTATACAAATAACTTCCCATCAAAGGTTTGCATGCAAGTTGTTTGTTCGAATAGCCATAGAGCCTTGTATAGAAATATGACACATCAGTGTAATTGTGATATGTCTCTGAGTACCATGAATGGATGATTTAACAAGCCAACAAGTCTAGAAGAAAAAGAAAGAAAGAAAAGGGCTATCAATCTATCTATCTATCTATCTATCTATCTATCTATCTATCTATCTATCTATCTATCTATCTATCTATCTATCTATCTATCTATCTATCTATCTATCTATCTATCTATCTATCATCTTCTATCTAGCTATTTGTCTGTCTATCTATAGATCTAACATCTGAAAGTACATCATTAATGGCATCACTGATGACATCATCAAATGGATGTGACAGTTTCTATGCGACCGAGACTCATTTTTCTATCACCTCTCTATTTGTAATGCACGTAATATTTTGTGTCATGTATGAAGAATATCTGGGAAATGATTTGCTGTTTTTAGGCTCCTTTTGGGTGATATTCAGGTACATTTGAAACGGAATGGCTCTCTAGATAGTAATACAACCACCAACTTAAGAAATCAAAATAGTGTTTGGACATTACTTACCTTAATTAAAAGGAGCTGTCATCTGACATAGAATTTTGAGTCAACAGCTTCACGTCTATGCATTAGCCATGATAAGGCATGCTCAACCATGCCGTGCGGACAACTGTATGTAGTTTGTAAAAATACCCTACACATATTCCTAAAATCAGCGGAATGCTGTACACCTTTTGAATGTTGTTTACAATTATACTCGGACTTCAAACCTCTGTAAGATAATCATACTTACGTTTTACATTTTCCTACAATGTATACTGACTCAGAATGTTTAATTAACTTCTGGAACTAAGTATCAGCACCTTATAAATCTCCAGATTATTTATAAGCTCTGAATAGCACTATATGATCACTCATTAACATGAGCATGTAAACAAATATCCCCAGGTGATTGGTATATTGTGAGGATAAGCTCTAGTTTTTCTCAGATATTTTGGCAATAGGACGTTGATCAGGCCACAACCTATATGAAAAATATGTCTACAAAACACATTAGTTGTGATCACTCTCTACCTTGCTTTGTTATGGTATGTGTATTTGTAGTATAAACAAACGGCAATATCTCAACCTTTATTATTGAGAAGACTAGTTATAAAGCATGCACAAAACATTTCAAGAAAGGAAGTGCCTGGTATTGATCAGGGCAGTGGAAATTGTTGCAATCACATTAACGTCTTCATCTAGGGTATCAAGAATAGTTGTGGGACTCATTGCAATACTCAATGCCTGCTTCTTTATAGTCTCTCCGAATTACATGATGGCTTTAGATTGCTTATTACAAAACCAGTTTGAATACATTAAAAATCTCAAATGCTATTCAGAGAAATGTGTTTCTGTTTGGTCCTCTAGCCTGTGGGCATGTTTTGTGAGAACTGTCCATATTGCAGCCAAACAGTTGGCAGCTTTCATTTTTTTTTGCCATGTTTAAAGTACCCTAGTACTTTTGTGGGACTTGAAGGTCATTTGAGTTCGTTAAGAACGGGCCTTTTTCATTGCCTAGCATAGAGGAGTATATAATGGCACTAATAATGCATATATTTGAAGATGTTTGTATATGTTTCTTCATTTTCTCTTCTTTTTTAACTTTGGAGGTACTGCAGTACTTTGAAAAGTACAGCAGTACCAGTAACTCATACAAAAATCACATTTGATTGATTGCTGTCTCTTTCCCAATACTACCCTGCTTGATCGCTGTGGCATGATGGTGGAGGCATCATTTCTGTTGAAGTTGTGGTCGTCTATAAGATCCCTTGGTCCCTTAGGAACAGTACCGTTCCTGTAGGGCCTAAATGGCTGATGGTAAAATAGGTCCATCAGCCACTCAAATCACTTTATTTTTTAATTTGCAGTACCACTGGACTAGCCATCTAAATATATCCATTCTTATTTACCCTTTTCAAACCTACCACAACTTGGTTGGCTGCATGCGAAGAGTTGGGTACAGGATCTGGCCACAGAGCAAGCCCACAACTCATACTGTCTATTGAATGTAGGACGTGGTGTGATGCCAGGTCTTTCAAACAACCACCACTACGTTTGTCGAAAGTCTGCGCTTAGTCATTGTTGGCCACCTTTGGAGGGGGCGGTGCAGACCTTGACCACAGGCTAAGCCCTGTGTCAAATTTGCCCTACCTATGTCTGAAGATCAAGTGCAGTGGGGTTTAATGCTTGCAGGGGGTTGGGTGCAGGGCCTTGTCAGACCTTACTGCAAATCCAAGTCCTGATGGAGTGCGGATGCAGGGTCTGGCAAGAGACTATGACCGGGATGTCATGAGTGATGTCATCAATGTCACTTAACATGTCTTGAGTGATATAATAAGCGTGGTCATACCCAAGGCAGGAGTGTAAACTCCACCAATTGAAGAAAGTGGGTTTTTGTTGAAAGGATATAAGTCCTTCTCAAACAATACCCCATTGAAGCACTTGACTTTCTCAGGGTAACGAGGCAGAGCACTATGAAGTCTGCGTAGGGTAGATGGTGTGGTCTAGTACTATAGTCCATACATACACAATGAGCAACGCTAAATAAGTGGCCAGTGCATTGACTCATAAAACATTGTGTATATTATGTAGACACTACCTAATGCTTTGTACTAATTGACACATATTTCCATTTAGGCAGTTGGAAGGCCAACAGGCTTTATCGTGGTGATACCACATTCATAAAAACTTAAACATATCATAAAAGACCGATGTAACACATTTACAACTGCTAGGGATGATACCACCTCACAGTGACATTCATTAGAATGTGCACTAATTCACGTGTAACCTGTTGACAACACTAAACCTTCTCACGACTTTCATTATCATTGTCAAAAATTGCACTTTCAACAAAAAATTTGCATGAATTCATTTTTATGCTTAGCATGCTTACAAGCACAACCATTAAACCCACTTAGAAGGATTTCAAAATCCTAAAACCTCTGAGCAAAAACCCAAACTTTAGGAGAGTTTGAAACTGTCTAAAAAGTCTAAAAAAGTCTCCTGGGGTCACAATCTTTCCTCTAGTATTCTTGGAATTACTTTTATACAAAATATTACTGGGACTCCTGTGGGGACTGCCACAGCCCTGGCAGTCCTGCAAACATTTAGGAACATGTTTCTTTGATGCTCCTGACCTCCCTGGAACATCGTACGACAATATGCTTATTTTAAAAAAACCTCAGAAGGACGTATGGGGCCCACTGCTTAATATTATGCATTAATATTGAAAAACAACAGATAAATCAGTAGGTGGAGATACCTATTGTGACACTCTCTGGGCAGTCCACACCTCTAGTGACCTCTGAACCTTAAGACCCAGATTCCCCACATATATACTAGACGCAATATGAGGAGGTGTAGTTATTTTCTCGGTGTCACTGCTTTCATTAAATTTGAAACATACCATGACAGGCTGATGTAACACCCCTAAAACTGCTATGAATTATACCACATTACTATGATATTCATTACAGCATGTAATGACTCACTTTAACCTTTTGACAATTAATGCAGCATTCCCATGATCTTCCATAAAATACATACAACACCAATATCAATTTTACCATTGTCAAGAATGCATCACAATTCCAATAAAATATGACTTTGAATGTATCTTCTATTTTCAACATGCTTCACAAACAACCATATTGCTTCATAGCACCTGTTTACACTCCCCAAAACATCCTGTTTTATATTTTTGCATTTGTACATATTTTTTATTTTTATACTGAGTCGAAAAGAACTTCCTTGGAGAAATTTAAAAGCTCTTCAATTAACGTTTCTCAAAATGTTGTTGGATTTCAACAAGTACCAAAAATAGTTACTGAACTTCATTAGATTTGGTCACCCAACAACTTTGATTCAATTCTGTTTTGCTACCCACTCTAGATGTATATCTACATATTCCGGAAATCAAAGCATGTACATCATATGTAACACTTTCTCCATTTTTCTCCACCTCATGTTGAACCATGGACATCTTCTTGCTATTATCCATGTTGCTGCTGGGATTTTGCATATTGGTTATCAACCGTTGCTTTCAAATGTTATTAATGCTTGTTGTCACAAAATAAAACATGCCAATATGCCTCACCAAAGCATCCGATAACACAATATGCATTGAATATTCTAGGTTTCAACTTTATAAGATTTCAATATAAAATGGGAAGTTTCCTCCACAATCAACACTTCCAGTTCTTCCTTCTTTTGCTGTTCTTCAGATGTCTGTGTTAGTCCAGCAACAGGTGTGGGGAAGGCTTGAATATCTTGACTATCACCACGATGGTACCGTCAAACATTGTAATCAAGATGTGCCCGCAAATCTCAGATTTACGTGAATGGCAAAGAAAGGATCTTCACACGAAGAGCTTGTTTTTTAAATAAGGTCTGTTGATTCATCACGTTGGGCCTGTTAGAAATTGGTGGACAGGTACTCCATCACAAATGTGATAGATAGAGCGCTTGAGTTTAAGGCACTTGTAAGAAGGCAGATGGGACATCTGTCACATTTGTGACAGAGAACCGATCTGCCATACTCTAAGGGCCAAATGTATGACCCATGTTTGCATGCACAAACAGGTTAGCAACAGATTTGCACATTCGAAAACTGTTAGGGCCATGTACAAAACCTATTTGCAACTCGCTAAATAAGAATTGCACCTCGCAATTAGGAAAGGGCGTTCCAAGGGCGTCCCTTTCTTTTTGCGACTCACAACCCTATGGAAGAATGTTTTGCGACCGCAATTGAGGTCGCAAAACACTCACAATTTACCGCCCTCTACAAGAGGGTGGTAATGCAGCCGCAAATGGGAAGGGGTAAAGATTTTTTAGGGATAGGCAGTTGTCCCAGGGACCACTACTTTACCTTAAATAATGAAACGAAAATATTTCATTTTCTTTTTTTAAATGCAGCCCATTTTCCTTTAAGGAAAACGGGTTGCATTTTAAAGAAAACCTGCTTTATTAAAAAGCAGTCCTAGACATGGAGGTCTGCTGAGCCCAGCAGGCAACCGTACCTGGAGGGACAGCCATTCCCAATGGGGTCAAAAATTGCGAGTGCCTCATTAATATGCATGAGACATGCAATTTGCGACCCCATTGGGAATCACACTAAGTGTCGCAGACACTGTTGTACATACCAATTTGCAACTCGTAAATGACGAGTCGCTATTGAGACGCAATTTGTGAGTCGCAAATTCCTTGGTCGTACTGCTGTTCCTAAATCATGCCCTTGGTCCATAGATCTGCAGCGTCATAATGGTGAGACTTCTAGTTTAAGCACAGGAAAAAAGTTTGCACAGGTTTTTTAGCTGTCCCTTAGAAACAGAATAATTGAGTGCTCCACCCACTTCTTGGCTACATAGTACCTTTCCCCTTTACCAGCAAAGCTTTTTCACACGTCATATCTCTAGGTCTATAGACCTCATACATTTTTGCAGAGCTGTGTGCACTATAAATACACACCATAATCACAGTTTTGGTTACCTACATTGTGTAAACAATAATGTAAATGAAGAACCAAATATTGAATAGTGATGTTCATAGGAGTTGAATCAGCAGATTCTACCATAAGAGCCATAGACCCATCACATCATGTCATATTGAGGCAGATGTATTATGCAGAGTTCACAGATCTTTATGCTTCACTCATAGGATTTTGTTGGTTGTTGGTAATGTATTGTTCTGCTATTAAACAAAATTCCCTTTCTCAAACTGAAATACACTGAGGACTGAGGGCCTTATTTAGAGTTTGGTGAATACAGGGCATCTGCTAAAAAGTGATGTCCTGTTTGCCCTACTTTGAAGGCCAAGAGGCCATATGCACTCTAAATACCGTGGACTAGACATCCGCTTCTTTTGGTTGGTGCGCCACCAGTGGGGGCTCCTCCGCTAAGGCGTAGGAACCTCACCCTACTGCTTTTCGCGGTGCAAAGAAGGTAAAATAAAATGATAACAACACAATGTTATCATTTTATTTTTCACACTGAAGCAGGTTTTGGGGTGGGGCGGGGTGTAGAGGAAATATGTGCACTAAGTTTGCAAGATGGTTTGATCGGCCTTTTGGGCCTGCCAAACATTTGTATGCACTTAGCGTGTTCCCCCTAGGATGTAAGGCACAGCCTGGTGGGGAACATCCACAGGCTCCCCCTGTCTATCTACGAGCCAGACAACGGCACTCAGACTAATCACAACGCTGCAATGCAGCATTGTAATTTGCTTAGGGGAACCTGTTTGTGCTTCTGTTCTGGCCGAACCAAGCAGATAACGACGATGAAGAAGAGTCAGCGGCTTTGTAAAGTAAGTGCTGTTTATTTTTTAAATCCCCCCTACCACGCTACCCTTGTTTAGTAACAGCGTGACTGTGCGCCACATCAGCCACACACTAAGGCCCTTAATCGCTTCTGAAAAGTGCACTACTATGCAGAGCTTCGCTGTGTTGCTAAAGATTATTCTTTTGGTGTTGCTGTGCTTTTTCAGTACTAGAGGCTGAGGGGGTTAATCAGAGCTCGGCGGTTGCACGACGTCTGCCGGACGTACGCTGATGTCTTGGCCATTCCAAGATGGAGTGTACAGCCATGTGCCACTTATTTTTATTATTGTCCTCTTTTAAATTAAAAAAACACTTGTTCAAGTAAAATCAAAGCTACAGCAAAAGGGCCTAAAATAAATGTCAAAAAAGCATTAACCTGCATAGAACACAGTGAAGATGGAAGATACAAGTTGAGTAAATCTATCCTTTGCAGCCGGGAGTGCTATAGAAGGAGTTGCACACATATTAATGGACCCTTCCATAACACCAAATTGCAAAACAAGTGTATAATGTACACTAGGGGCCATTTTGATCCTTTTGTACTATAGACCAAAGTGCATGTTCTTCATTTCACTCTAATTCTTTAACACCATAGGAGCGTCGAACGTTCAGCACCCAGTGCTGAACGTTCGAATATCGGGTGTGGCCCCGTCGACCAACAGTCGTGCGCAGCACTGGCAAGGTAGTGCTCGCGACGACCGTTGCCGGACGGCAGCACTTAAAGGGTGAATACTGTAATCCTCTTTAATGTCTATGTAGAAAAAATAGTTGTACAATACTAGCTGTACCCAAAGTAGTCCGTATTGCTACAGAATTTCCATCATGGGTGATATCATGCCCAGGAGACGTTGATTGGCAGAGGTGGCAGTGGACATTCCTTGCTAAGGCTCCGCACTGCGACAAGAAGTCCTACTTGAAAATCCATACACATTCCGGCCTGTTGTGTGGCTACCTCCTCAAGAGTAGGCACTGGTGAACCCTAAAGACACAAATTGTGCATATATGCAAGCGGCTCAGGCCCAAATTGGTCCGGCAAATGTGGGAGGCACCCAACCGTGGCTCCAACATGGTGCTGTACTGGCAATGGCACAGACCCTTACCAGGAGTCAAGCTGGAACGTTGTGCAGTCTGCAGCTATCGAGTACCCTTGCAATGCGTTGCCAAACTGATCTAGAGCAGCAGGGGGACAGAGATGTAAGTTGATTGGTTCCTACCTACTGAGTGCGATGGGGAAGAGGTCGAGATCGGCAGAGGGAGCAGAGAGAGCTGAGGCGTGGAGGTGTTTGGCCCAAGCTAAGAGGTATGAGCCCCAGTCTGAGTTTGGAAGCTGAGAAAGTTGCTGTCTCAACCTGCTCCCTCCTGAACTATTGTCTGACCCTGACAGTGGAAGATTTGTGGGCCATGCAGAGGGTGATGCCAGCAGCTGGGAGGAGTTAGGGGTCTGTGCTCAATGAGAAATGACAAGGACTGGAAAGCCTTGGAAAATGGCTGGGTGACTTCGGTAGTATTAATCTGATGCCCACTCTTCCGCTCCACTTCAGGGCTTTTTTTAGTGGACTACCATCTAAAACAATGAAAAATTCCCTTACTCATAGATATTAATTTGGCTTTTATGAAGTATTATGAGACTTTTTATGCTGAAACGACCCTACCCACTGATGACTACCATTTGAACTACATTACATTATTGAATAAACTGATGGTCGAATGAAGAGAACATCTTGACTCTCCTCTGTCAGTAGAAGAGATTACAACAGCATTAGTGGCATTAGTGAGAGGCGAGACCTCGGGCAGTGATGGCCTGCCGATTGAGCTTTACAGTGGATATGCCAATACTCTATTGACCAATTTTTGAGAAGTGTATCAAGTGGCTAGGGTAAGGGACTCATTGCATTCCATGACTAAAGAGGCTTTAATTATTAGGCTGCCGAGACCACATAGACAACCTCTAGATATGAGCTCTAACAGGCCCTTGTCCATGCTGAATTTGGGCAAAGCTACAATCAAAGAGAATGGCTGGGATGCTCCCAGATCGGGTGCACTTGGATCAATCCGGATTTGCACCTGGAAAAAACACCTCCAAACTCTTAGATGGAATATCCATTTTAAGTATTAAGGGCAATGGACTTTGATCACTAGCTGTTGGTGTGCAATCAGTTGCTATATTCCATGCCCACTGCCCGGGATAAAATATGAATAATTGGAAGTACACAGAGGTGAACATCAGATGTTACCACTTTCACCCATGCTCTTTGCACTTAATATGGAACATTTGGCATAATGAGGAAAAAGAGTAATAACTCTGTATGGGTGTAAGCATTTGATTTCACAAAAGGAAGATCATGTACTTCTATATGTAAATAATCCTGCAATGATTGTCATTCTATTGCTTGCGCAACTTGTGTGATTTGGGCAAATATCAGGGCTTAGGGTTAACAGGAATAAGTCATGTTTGTTGCCTCTACACAGGGGAACAGAAGCTGCCCAGTTTCCGTATTTGCGAATACAGTTGGTGGGTATGTCTTTTTAGAAACCTTGTTGCACAGTTATTCCTTAAAGATGAAGACACACTTTGGGGGCATGACTTGCGTGCGCAACCAAGATGGCTGCACGGTCTTGAGCTACGGCAGTCTGCCGAGGCAGTAACACAGATTTCCATGATGTTCAGGTGACTTATTGCTCACCCCATCTAAAGCTACATGAGGCGGAATACTTCTGGATCCCCAGAGTTCATTTTTAGATGAGTTGGTGCTTTCTCGACCTCACGAGCATCGGCGCGATTTCCTTGTCAGACTGGAGTTTCAAAATGGTGGTTCGTATTGATAACTCGTCGAGAGGCTGACTGCATACAGGATTTCTTTTATCTATTCACCTTGGCTCATCTATGTTATTCTCTGTATATGAGGTATGGTGTCTGCGTGCTGCATATCTTCCACTACATGGCATTTTTCAGTGGAGCTGTATTGTCTACAAGCTCTGATCATTTTAAATGGTGCCTCCTGACTGAAATGGTTTTCTCCCAAACCATTTTCTACCCTTTGAGCTAAGGGCTGGTTAGCTTTCCTCCAACGTGGTACGCTACTTCGTGTTTCACAGCTTAGGTGATTATTGTTTAGCTCTTTTGGTTGTGGGTTTGCACAGCACATATCCAACTGACTTCTCTTAGACAAAATGGCGGCTTTCATGGAGGCGCTGTTATCTCACAACTTTCTGCCATGTATTTAATCTCCCTGGTTGGTGTGAGCCTCTGAAATTCATTTCCACGTCACTGATGGTGGTACCGTCGAGGGCTCTGTATGTTTCTCATTGGCAGGAGTCCTGTAGTGCACTGAATTCCCTCTGCTGATATGCATACTTGCACATTAGGGGGTCTGCTGACAAGACTCTTTTAGGTTTTCAATACCTTTTCTGTGACTTTCTACTCAGCTGGCCATAGTGAGAAGTGTGACATAACATACTCATAGCTTGGAGTTATACATTCTTATATGGCCTGTTCCAATGGCAGAAAGCAAGGGTGTCTCCGCAAAGGACAGAGACTCTAAAGGAAATCTGAAGAGGTCTAAACAGACTTCTCCCACTCTGGAGTTCACACCTAAAGGCAACCAGGACTCCGTTGCTACCTTGGATACTATTCTTCTTAGACTTAATTCAGTCCATGATGTTCAGAGTACAAAAACGAAAACAGACTTACTTCAGCATGAGGTGGCAGCAATCCGGAATGATGTTAAAAATCTATCTCCATATGTTTCCAATGCAGAATCTCGAATAAGTTCAGTTGAGGAGTCCACAAATGAGCAAGCTAAACAAATGCAAAACTTGGAGCGCTCTTTAGTCTCATTGCGGAGAGATTTCCCTGAGCAGGAAGACAGGAATGGTAGGAGTAACCTCCGGATTTTTGGTTTGCCTGAGGATTGCGAAAAGTCTGCCTCATCAGTGTTAGATTTGTCTGTTGAATACTTCTTTCCAAAAAGATTTTGAAATAGAGCGTGCTCATAGGGTTCTCACCTTTAAGCCTAAAACCTTGACGTCTCCATGGCCAGTGATTTTTAAACCCTTGCGGTACCAACATACTGAACAAATCTTAGCTCAAATGAGGAAAAATAAATCGTTGCAGTGGGAAGGACATAGAATAGCTATATCGCAAGACTTTGCCAGAGATACTGTAATTCATCAGAAAGGTTTTCTGACTATGCGTAAAAGGCTTATAGAGATGAACATTCCATTCTCCTTTGCTGGTCCCTCACACTTAAGAATAACTTACAGAGGTCACACTCCGATCTTTTGACCTTTCCACTTTTTTGGACAAACAGTTGGAATCTCAGATGGAATCCGATTCTCCTCCTGGCACCTCTCATTCTTCATTTCCTTCCTTCCCAGATGAGCTAGTCCAATGCCTATTGTTGCTTATCACTAATCTGTCGTTTCTGATGTTTTTTATGTCTTTTGTTCTGATAATAGGCATGGTTTGCCAAATGTATTAGTCCTGTGCTCATTCTTCTGTGCTTTCATGAACTTTTCCTTTACAGGTTGTACGGTTTATTAAGATGTTAGTAATATGTTGGAATTGGATGGGTACCTATGAGTGGTCCTCTGACGTCTTCCATTATTAACTTTTTCTCTTGGTGCTGCATATGTATTTCTCTTTTCTACCTTCATATTCTGTTTCTTTTCATATTTTTTCTCTTTTGTGCTCTTTCTTTTCTTTGAGGCTGTTTCTTGGTAAATGCCACCTCGTTCTTCTCTTCGTTCTTCTAGTGTTATATAATCATATGTTACACTGTCTGGATAATCTCTTTTTGTGAGTCTATTTATTGTATTGAGGTTGCATTGGTTTCAAGACTCAGATACCTAAATCATGAATTACATCCTATGTGCAATATGCTATTTTCATCTCAATTTACTATATGTATTAATTGTGTTTCCTAGACGATATTACATTGAAGACCATTTTATGTTTTGCTTATAACTTTGGCGTCGTTTGATGAATGTTCAAGAAAATTTCAAAACTAATTCTTTGTTCATATCAGCTCCTATGTTGAAAGTTTAGGGGTGATTCATCAAGGGGGGGGCGGGAAAAAGGGGGGTCTCAAAACGTGTTTTCTCCATGTTAATTTCCATAGGAAACTTTACACAAAACTGCAGGTCGAACGAGTGAATGGAATTACCCCAAATTTGGCAGGGAGAAGGGTCCTGGTCTAGAAGGCACGCTTTTGTTTATTTGGTGTAAATCTGTTCAGTAGTTTTGGAGAAATATTGAACTTTACAGATATTGATATTTGGGAATTCTGCCATTTGATTGGCTGAGGCGTTATGAGCACGAGCTTGATGCTTATTGGCTGCAAGCTGTTGCAACTAGGAAGTGTTGGCAGCCATTTTGTGATTCCATTGAAAAGAGTAAGGGGAAAAAAGGGCGGAAAGAGTACTCACTCCTACCAGTCTGAAAGTGCTGTGTTGCTCAGAGTGACATGGTGCTGAGATGAGATGCTGCTACACTCGGGTATGAGACCGAGAGCCTGAACCGTGAGCTCATTTCTGTAAAGTGATGTGCTCTGGTCTTTGTAGCATACCTGTGCAAGTAGTATTAGGAGGCGTTTATACCATACAGGGAGTGGGAAGCGAACTACTGACCCCTACCGTGCGTTTATACTATACCGGAAGTGGGAAGCGAAGTACTCACGCCTACCGTATGAATACTCGGGGATCAAACCAAGCTGAATTTTGTAAAGTGATGGGCTCTGGGTGCTGGAGCATACTGGCGGCTGTAGTATAACTGTGTAAGTAGTGTTAGTATATGTTTATATTATACAGGGAGTGGCAAGTGAACTACTCACCCCTACTGGTCTGAAGAATCGGGGATTAACCATGAGCCTAAACCGTGAGCTCATTGCTTTAAAGTGATGTGCTCTGGGTGCTGTAGCTTACCTGTGAAAGTAGTGTTAATTTGCGTTTATACAATACAGGGAGTGGGAAGCAAACTACTCACCCCTACCGGTCTCAAGACACGTTGATGAAACCATGAGCTCATTGCTGTGAAGTCATGTGCTCTGTGTAGTATTCCAATGTAAGTCATATTAGAATGATGGTATGTAATACTACTAGAATGTAAGTATGTAATGATACAATGTAAGGCTGTCTTGAGGGGAATCTTGGGGAGTTTGTACACGGTGCTGAAGAAGACAGTTGCCTTGCTGTCTGCTCCTATTGGTGGCTGTTTAAGCTGTCTTCTTTTCCTGCAACAAATCTACTTATCGGATCCACTGCTGCCTGCCTCTTCACTACAAAAATTTGGCGACGAGCGGGAGAAGGTAAAAAGAAGGCAGCACTTTCCAATATTTGGAGCTTCCTTGCATTCTGCTGAAGACCTGTTTTCTTCATGAAGCTGTTTCTACTGATCCCAGGGTCATCAGCTTGTCAAACTATATTATCTGACCGCTGGTAGGATTTATATTTTTCGATTTTGGGCTTCCTCTGCCTCTTCACTACACTCTGGTCACTGTACTACACGTGTGCAAGGCAGTGTAAGTATGCGTTTATACTAATTCTGTAGGTATGCAGTAACCAATGCATCATGGCCCTATTGAGCGCCACCTTCCAGGCTCAGCTCATACAATGTCCCTAGGTGTGCATACGCGGGATATTTGTGTTTGCTATTACAGGGCGGGAGCATGGCTTTCACCCTGTGATAGCAAATCCTTGTTTGCCCAATTGAAGCGAAAGGAAGAAAACCTCGTATCACTTCAATAAAGCGGATCCGGATGATAAAAATGGAGAAAAAAAAATGAAGCGAGGTCTTACCCGTTCATTTAAATGAGCCCCCTGGTGGGTAATGTTCCGGGGCCAATCCTTTTATTATATTGCGGGGTCTCTGCAGCACTGGGGACCTTAATCTCACAAGTAATTTAGACGCTGGAGGGCACAGAGATGGTTCGCAGCCTAGGGGATCGCCCCCTCCCCGGGTATTGTTTACTAATTGTTCTGGGGGCTTCGAGGCCAACTCAAGTCCGGGAATCGCCACCCTCTGGGGCTTTACTTAAATATGCAGGGTGGGCCTCGCCAGTCCCCGAAGCCTCGGTGGCCCTAGGCAGTGCCTGATTGGTGCTGTAATCACACGGGAAGTACTCATGGTGTTATAAAGTGATACACTCATAGAACCCTTGAAGTTGTAGAATTACCCAGGCTTCATTTATGTAATAGTCTGTTGGTTTATATTTGGTAGGTGCACCGTAAAATTACAAATGTTTTACCTCATAACCTCCTATCAACCCCCGATTTTCACAATAAACTACAGATAAG
This sequence comes from Lissotriton vulgaris, assembly GCF_964263255.1. Taxonomy (NCBI): domain Eukaryota; kingdom Metazoa; phylum Chordata; class Amphibia; order Caudata; family Salamandridae; genus Lissotriton; species Lissotriton vulgaris. Next base: position 1,208,928,660 of record NC_141694.1, read on the forward strand.
TGTTGTCAGAAAAAGAAGACCCATACACTCACTTATTCATTGGGAAAAAATAACCTTTATTAAAACAACATAAATAAATGGAAACACAACTTTATTCGAAGAAACAACAGTATAACATGAAATAAGTGGGTGGGACTCCTCCTGAAGCAGTGTACAAAATGTGCAAGACAAAAAAGAAACATAAGTATGTGTGCCATGTCCAAGAGAAAAAGAAAGGCAGTCAGAATGAAAGGAAGAAAGTGAGAATGGGACAGAGAGGGAGTGGGTGGAAGGGAGAAGGGAGGGGGAGTAAAAAAACAGAGGGAGGAGACAGAGCGTCGGCCTGCTGCACCTAGCCCTCACTGTTGACCTCCCGTCACCCGTGTGTCTGGGACGCTGGAGTCCATGAGAAAGAGTGCGGTCCAAGTCCTTAAAATGAAACAGAGATATGAATGAGGCCAGAGATTACATTATTTCATTATTATCTACAGCAACGTCGCTTGCCTGCACCTGTGCACCCAGGCTGCTGCACCCCAGTCCCTTCCCCCGCACTTTGCTCAATTGTAGCTCCAGCGCACGAGGCTTCACTGCTTACCTGCCACACCAGTGTGTCCTGTGTGAGCTCCGACTCCGGGGTGCCTCTCTCAGGGTGGCACAGCAGGTCTCCGGTCGGGGACGGTGTCTTGATACCACGATGAAAGGCATCAGAATGCCTAGGGCATCATCATGGGCTGAGCACCCGCTTCGCCCATTTTGGCACAACCAAATCAGTGTCTGAAAATGGAGAAATATTATGATGCTGGAAACGTCTTGAGGTAAATGAATGTTTATTATTTCAAGCTTAATAGAGAGTGCATCCTTCCTGCTTGAAGTACGATCTACCAACTGTTAGTGGTAATCGTGGTTCAAAGAGGAGTTGGAGTGTACAAGAATACACAAGGTTAAATAATAATATGTTATGCCAACGTTCACATTCAAAGGAACAGAGTGCATGCTAGAAGCAAAATGTGTGTGTATAATGCAGTGGTGCAAGCCTGTGTGCATGTACACTTAGTAATCAGCTCACTACAGTGCCCTAAAAGCCAACGCCATGGGTCTGTAGGGCAGCGCTGCCCACTGGCTCAGGCCTACAGTACGGTCCAGCAGGTCAATGAGACAGAGATGTGACTGAATGAGGTCAGAGATCACATCATTACACACGGCAATATGCACCTCCACACCCAGGTTGACGCACCCCAACATTCCCGCAGCACCACGCTCAATTGCAGCCCCTGTGCACCCAGGTCCCATTGCTCACCTGCTGTGTGTCCAAACACGACGGCCAGCAGGGTTTACAATTCAAATCGAGTTTTGATTGTGAGGATGGTGTACACCTCATGGATACCTTTTTTTTTATTGCGCATTGTGGTGGATGAGGCCATATCACCTGAGGCAGTATGGAAGATATGGGACATGTGGCGTTGTCATTATCTTATTTATACGTACGCAAAGTGGGCTGGGCTTGCGTACCCCAAGCCAGCGTCGGGGTCTGAATAATTATTCTGGGGACCTGGGCGTTGTTTGGTTCCTGCCTGGCCAGTAAGTGTACTTATGTGTGTGTTCCTGTTACAGTTTTGACGTTGCACAATCCGCAATTTACATTAATGTAGCATGCACCGGGAGGGCGGCAACTATCGCTAATGATGCTGTCCGAAAACATTGGATGGCCAACATCACATGCCGTCAAGCTTGTGGATATGCACAAACACACATGTCAATGGTATTGCTATCGCGAAGTGCACACGTGAATGTGCTCGGATGGAGGGAGGATCAGCAGTGAGGCTACGTCATACACAGTGATAACGCTCATTACAGTCAAGCAATGCATGTCAAACGTGAATCTGAAAGTCTCACATATGACACACTACTATACTAGTGAAGCCTGACAACAGAGCCTACTGCAACACAAATCTACACATTACTCTTTACTCTTTGTCACATGTGATCTAGGATGTGCACTCTGCCCGTGGCTGATAATACTCCTTTGAACCACCAATACCCAGGCCGAAAGGTAGCACAATAATGCGCACACACACACACCAGGGGCATTGTGTAACACACATTTGTTTTTTGATTTAACGTTTAAGATGCATGGCCATCACACTTGGAAGGCTACTGTACAGACCATGAATATTGATCAAGATGATCTTTGCATGTTGTGTGTAGTATAAGATATGTGTACACACCAAAAAACTTTTCAAAAAACCTCTCTAAGCAGAAGAGGTGTTTCTAATCAAACGCTGTAGAGAGAATGACTAAAATGGGTGGGGGCCTCTAACTGTTACAATGGGAAATGTTATGAACCAATCAAATGCTTTTTTTAAGGTCAGATGGCAATCGCGCACCGAGCGCCCAAGGAGGCTACACCGACGCGATTTCGAGAAAATATATGTACCATAATATAAGTTTATTATAATTAGAAATATATAAATGTTTAAAATATTTTAGATTATTGCTTGCTCTCATATACACTTTAAACTTATTTAGATATAGTTTTGACATAAAAAAAATGAGAGAATGGCGTACCTGGCACGACACCATACATCTATGACGTAACACAGGGCCTCACAGCGTGCACTCATCGCATACTCAATGCCCAGCGGCCGCGACCCCATACGTACATGACGTAACGCGTGGCTTGGTTCTGCGTACCCGTCGCATACCAAAGTAGCAGCTGGCGCAAACTCATATGTATATAATGTTACGCGGGACACAGTGCCACGAGCCGGTCTGATACGAAATGCGCATCATTTACGAGTTTAGCAATATGGTGGATAGGATTCGCGTGCTGATAGAGCTTGGTTCACTACCTGTACGGGACTCCAGTTTTCCCAAACAAAAAAAATAAAATATATACATACTTTTTTTTTAAAGATATAAAACATTACATAATTTTTAAAGGAAAAAAAAGGATAATAGAGTTCCAAAAGGTTTTATAAATATTAAAATACAAAATTTACATATAAAAAACCTTCGAAATTCACTGAAAAAACTATAGGTTTTACAGACGTTAAAGTTAAGAATTAGTATTTAAAAATCCTTTGACTCATATAAAACCAGAGAAATTCGCCTGTTATGGTTAGTTGAGCTAACTATAATTCATGCGCCCACAATGCACTGCTGATGACGTCACATATTACATCACTCATGACATGGTCAGTGACATCACTGATGACATCTCAAATGACATCACTGGTGATATCATCCACATGATAGTGTGATGCACGTACTGATGCCCTAATATAAACTTTGATACACCCACTCTAAAATACAGACTACTATTTTTGAAACCATACACACAACAATGCCAGATGCTACATACCACCAACTTTTTCCTAGGTCTACACACACATCCAGTCACTTATACATGCAGATACTCATGAATACAGTACTATAATAAGCACTCATACACCTAAACATACAGTCACACTCCGGCACTCATCCAAAGAGTTACTCACACACCTAGTCAGTCATGCAAAGAAAGAATCACATATCCATTTACTCATGAATACAGTTATACATACCAACTTTGTTATTTATACACACACCACATCACTTATTTATGCAGATACAAACGCATACTTACTGACTTACACAATCACTGATACAAGCAGACACTCATTTATACACCCACTCTTCAAATAACTTACTCTTACATATAGTCATTTATATACTCCAACACTCACATATACTGCCTTAAAACATATGTAGTTAGTCACACATATAACACTGAGACATACATTCACTCAGCAACACACCCATACACACACTAACTCACCCATACAGCCCTTCCCAGATGCACTTTTGAATCCACACAACCAGTGAATCACCCATTCAGACATCTGTGCACAGAGTCACCCCCCACCCACCCACACAGACGCTCAGGCACCCATACAGATACTCAGACAACAAATCAACAACCCATATAGACACTCATGTAGCTACTCACCAACCCATGCACACCAACTGAGACACTAATACAGACTTTCACACAGTTTAGTCACTAACCCATGCATTCAGTAAGACACGTTCAATCACTCACTTATACAGTCAGTAACGCACCTAATAATAATCCCTTCAGGCACTTGTAAATCCCTCATTCTTCAATGCACCTTGGCATAGATATATATGAAAAATATTTAAACTTTACAGAAACACACATTCACTGGATGATGTCATAAGTGATATCATTTGAGATGTCATGAGTGATGTCACTAACCATGTCATGAGTGATGTAATATGTGATGTCATCAGCAGTGCATTGCGGGCGCGCGAGTTATAGTTAGCTCAACTAACTATAATGAGCGAATTTCTCTGGTTTTATAGGAGTCAAATGTCCAACTAACTATAACATCCCTGGAACCTATGTTTTTTTTGTGAATTTCAAAGGTTTTTTAAATGCTAATTCCAAACTATAAAGTCTGTACAACCTATAGTTTTTACAGTGAATATATATATATGCGGAGAGCATGCAAACCTGGCAAGGAATGGGAGCAGCTCAACAATGACTGCAGAGACTGGGCTAGTAACATCCACCAATCAGGAGTGAACTATGACCTTTTAAACCGGCCCCCAGGTGAAAGCACATCGTTGATGGAACAGGCACTGAGGAGAGCAGACAGGCTGAAACGCGTCTGCCTTGTGTTTCATTTTCATTTTTTTGCTTTCCGCTTTGATTTTGGAATAAATCCTGTTGCCAGCACTGAGCATATTATTGTCAAAAGGAGGGAGGAAGGAAAAAGTGATCACTTGATCAACAGACACTATTTACCACTCAGGGTGGTGGATGGTCCAGTCACAACGTGTGTCCGTATCTAGTACTGAGAATACAAAAGGGGGGGTTGCTGGACTGTTCCAATGGAAAACTAGGGAAGATTTAACTGGCGTGACCAAAGGTGTAAGTGTAACACCCTGGGGCATCCATTTTGTTGGATGGATTTGCCTCACACACCCAGAAGGGTGTCATGCTTCATCATCGGCGGTTGCTCCTCGTCGGGGAGGCGGTGCAATCCCCGACGGGCTCACCTCAAAGAGGGGCTCTTTGGCAGAGATCTTTTTATCCAACAGCCTTATGGTGAGGTGTGGGTGTGTGGGCGGGATGGTGTGCTATTGTGGATGGGATATTAAAATGTAGCAAGGGGTACCGGAATTCACTTTATTCTGGGGGTCCCCTGGCTGCAGTTAAAAACAAGGGGCTAGCTCACTAGGTGTCAACAAGTTAGGTCAGGTGACCCTAGATGAGACTAGGGGTGAAGGTGGTCGACATGTTTCTCGCAATGGGTAGTAATTGCCCGCGATTCATCAGGACCTTAAAAAGGTGAAGAAAAACATGCTAGTGTCATGTGTGTGATGGTGTATGTTACCTCTGTGGGTTGTCCTATGCCTATACATAGGGAAGAGATAAACAAACAATGGTTAAATACGAGTTTGCAATAAGGAAAACAGGTCACGTCATTCATGGGATCTGTGAATAATGTGGCATGCTGTTGGTATTGTGGAGCATTGAACAAAACCACTGCATGCCTTGTCAATTGCGTGTGCGTAGTGTAAATGGTGGAGCACACACAACAACCACTGAGTTTGTGAGGAGGTTTGTGGGGTGGGGGAAGGTTAAAAAAGTTAAAAAAGTTACACAGCAGCTATCCAGGAAATAGACACTGTCCACCTGGGTTCTTAACATGAGTCGGTATTGTAAACAGAGAGAGAGACACCGTTTGTAGCTTAATGTGGCTAGGTACAAACACACACACACTCTGTGACTAGAAAAGCTTGAGGTATGCAAGGCTCGTATTCCCTACTCACCTACTGGTCAAGAACTATGTGCCACATGAGGGGTCGGCGGGACAGAACATCAGGGATGAGCCCTTGTGTTTCAGCTGAAGTTGGGACATAAATAGCGCCAAAGGGTTACTAATAGTAGAACAACTCGTTAAAGCCAAAGGGGTCCTATCTTCCCACCCTTCATTTACCGCTATTGCACTCACCTCGAATCTCCTGTGTCCGTGTTATGTGACCTACCCTTCTCCGCCGAGCTCGAGTAGATGTGTGAGCTCGGCGGTCGGGGTTATTTAACCACAACAAACAAATCGGCGTGTAACACGCGTCTCCGCCCCCTGTGTCGTGTCACGTGGTCTCGGCCGATCTTGTGGCGGCCATCTTAGACTGGTGCACCGGCGTTTGTAAGGCTGGTAGCTTTGTATTGGCTAACTCTGGTATATGCAACCAGTGGCATGAATTAGGGGAGCCTAAGGGACAGTCAAGCGTCCAGTGTGTGGCATTGGAAAAACTTATTGATTCCCTGTTTGGACATTCGGTATGATGCCCGGCCGGATCGGCGTGAGTGACGCGTAGCAGCCCCTAGCGCCGTATCACGTGGTATTAACTGGTATAATGGCGGCCATCTTGAACTGGTTCATCGGCGCCTGTAACGCTAAGCTCGTATTGACTATGCCTAATATTACTAGAATTAGGCATAGTTAGGGAAACATTAGAGATATGCAAGCATCTGATGTATGGCGTTGGGGGATCTGTTGACTTCCTGATGAAATAGTAATTGCCGCCCTGCCTCGTGTGCGTTAGTAAGATAGCGGCCCAGATGCAATTGGCACAGGGAGTACACAGTGTCATAGAATGGCTAGGTGGGTGGCATTTGACCATGGTGTCCCAGAGGTTAGAAAACTATGTATAGTGTGTGTGTCGTTCACTAGATGGTGTGATACCAGCGGGGGATGGTATTTGATAAGAGTTGGGATTCTTAGTGTGGCTCACTGTCAGAAATTGGGCAATAGTACAAAGGTGGCTACGGTACAATGTTTGGAACTGGATGGCTCAAAGTGAGTGCCAGGGAATGTCTTCGTTGAGACCCTGCTTATCTGAAGACAGTCGATGGACCCATCTCTGTTCCTTCTGGAAGAGGGCATTTTTCGGGCAGTTGGGGCTCGTGAGCAGGTATATACAGTGCGAGGTGTTACAGTTTGTGTGGTGTCTGATCTCCCATGTGAAAGTCTCAGAGAGCTGTATGGTTTTGAGTGTCATGGTGTATCTACAGACACCGCACATTCACCATGGCCGCCTCACCCAAGGAGATCGCCTTCCTGGATCTAACGATAAGACTGGATGAAGGGTCCATAAGCACGACCATGTATCGCAAACCCACCGACCGCAACAGTCTCCTACACTATAAGAGCCACCATCCGAGGGCCTTACGCACCAATTTGCCTTTCGGCCAATTTATGCGGATAAGGCGTAATTGTAGTACTGTGTCTGATTACAAAAAGGAGTCCACAATCCTTTCGAGGAACCTACTCGACAGGGGCTACCCTAAAAGCGACGTCCTGAAAGCCAAAAAACGGGCTAGGAACAACAACCGTGAGGCACTGCTTGAGCGGCAGGAAAGAGTCCCGGTTGAGAACCAACCGATCACTTGTGTGACTACATTTACCCCATTGTCCAATCAAATTAGGAACACGATCAGACATCACTGGGACATATTAAACACAGGCGACATGACCCTGGAAGAACCAAGGTTCGCCTTCAAGAGATCGCAAAATCTGAAGGATATCCTAATTAGCACTAGACCTAAGAGAGTCAGAAGAGAAACCCAACAAACATTGTGGCATTTACCTCCAGTCACGGGCCACTATCCTTGTGGAATGTGCGGTGTCTGTAGATACACCATGACACTCAAAACCATACAGCTCTCTGAGACTTTCACATGGGAGATCAGACACCACACAAACTGTAACACCTCGCACTGTATATACCTGCTCACGTGCCCTTGTGGCTTACAGTACATCGGGATGACAACCCGTCCCGTTAAAACCCGAATCATTGAACATCGCAGGAACTTTCGCTGCAAGAAGACTCACACTAAAATGTGTAAACATTATGTAGACCACAATCATGATGAAGACTCTATGAAGTGGGTAGTATTAGAATCTAGCCCCAACTGCCCGAAAAATGCCCTCTTCCAGAAGGAACAGAGATGGGTCCATCGACTGTCTTCAGATAAGCAGGGTCTCAACGAAGACATTCCCTGGCACTCACTTTGAGCCATCCAGTTTCAAACATTGTACCGTAGCCACCTTTGTACTATTGCTCAATTTCTGACAGTGAGCCACACTAAGAATCCCAACTCTTATCAAATACCATCCCCGCTGGTATCACACCATCTAGTGAACGACACACACACTATACATAGTTTTCTAACCTCTGGGACACCATGGTCAAATGCCACCCACCTAGCCATTCTATGACACTGTGTACACCCTGTGCCAATTGCATCTGGGTCGCTATCTTACTAACGCACACGAGGCAGGGCGGCAATTCCTATTTCATCAGGAAGTCAACAGATCCCCCAACGCCATACATCAGATGCTTGCATATCTCTAATGTTTCCCTAACTATGCCTAATTCTAGTAATATTAGGCATAGTCAATACGAGCTTAGCGTTACAGGCGCCGATGAACCAGTTCAAGATGGCCGCCATTATACCAGTTAATACCACGTGATACGGCGCTAGGGGCTGCTACGCGTCACTCACGCCGATCCGGCCGGGCGTCATACCGAATGTCCAAACAGGGAATCAATAAGTTTTTCCAATGCCACACACTGGACGCTTGACTGTCCCTTAGGCTCCCCTAATTCATGCCACTGGTTGCATATACCAGAGTTCTGATATGTATAGGCATTTATATAGCGCACTACTTACCCGTAGGGTCCCAAGGCGCTTCGACCGTTGCGAAACCCTACCTGGCTTCCCTGAGAGATGGTCCCTTAATGGGTATCTCCAGGGTGAGACCAGGCATCCCCGGCGGTCTGGTGGGGCCGTTAGTGAAGATGAGGCAAGCTAATGCCCAGAGTTGCCGAGTGTGATCGCTGATCAGAGTGGGCACCGAGGCGAGAGAATTATCGAGTCCACTGACCCTGGTCCAGAAACCTGCCGCGCCGGGAATCGAACCCTGGTCCCGGGCCGTCCTCTGCTCTCGGGTCTGCTGCCTCTAACCAGTGAGCCACACTACTTCAGTTAGTTAGCCAATACAAAGCTACCAGCCTTACAAACGCCGGTGCACCAGTCTAAGATGGCCGCCACAAGATCGGCCGAGACCACGTGACAAGACACAGGGGGCGGAGACGCGTCTTACACGCCGATTTGTTTGTTGTGGTTAAATAACCCCGACCGCCGAGCTCACACATCTACTCAAGCTCGGCGGAGAAGGGTAGGTCACATAACACGGACACAGGAGATTCGAGGTGAGTGCAATAGCGGTAAATGAAGGGTGGGAAGATAGGACCCCTTTGGCTTTAACGAGTTGTTCTACTATTAGTAACCCTTTGGCGCTATTTATGTCCCAACTTCAGCTGAAACCCAAGGGCTCATCCCTGATGTTCTGTCCCGCCGACCCCTCATGTGGCACATAGTTCTTGACCAGTAGGTGAGTAGGGAATACGAGCCTTGCATACCTCAAGCTTTTCTAGTCACAGAGTGTGTGTGTGTTTGTACCTAGCCACATTAAGCTACAAACGGTGTCTCTCTCTCTGTTTACAATACCTACTCATGTTAAGAACCCAGGTGGACAGTGTCTATATCCTGGATAGCTGCTGTGTAACTTTTTTAACTTTTTTAACCTTCCCCCACCCCACAAACCTCCTCACAAACTCAGTGGTTGTTGTGTGTGCTCCACCATTTACACTACGCACACGCAATTGACAAGGCATGCAGTGGTTTTGTTCAATGCTCCACAATACCAACAGCATGTCACATTATTCACAGATCCCATGAATGACGTGACCTGTTTTCCTTATTGCAAACTTGTATTTAACCATTGTTTGTTTATCTCTTCCCTATGTATAGGCATAGGACAACCCACAGAGGTAACATACACCATCACACACATGACACTAGCATGTTTTTCTTCACCTTTTTAAGGTCCTGATGAATCGCGGGCAATTACTACCCATTGCGAGAAACATGTCGACCACCTTCACCCCTAGTCTCATCTAGGGTCACCTGACCTAACTTGTTGACACCTAGTGAGCTAGCCCCTTGTTTTTAACTGCAGCCAGGGGACCCCCAGAATAAAGTGAATTCCGGTACCCCTTGCTACATTTTAATATCCCATCCACAATAGCACACCATCCCGCCCACACACCCACACCTCACCATAAGGCTGTTGGATAAAAAGATCTCCGCCAAAGAGCCCCTCTTTGAGGTGAGCCCGTCGGGGATTGCACCGCCTCCCCGACGAGGAGCAACCGCCGATGATGAAGCATGACACCCTTCTGGGTGTGTGAGGCAAATCCATCCAACAAAATGGATGCCCCAGGGTGTTACTCTTACACCTTTGGTCACGCCAGTTAAATCTTCCCTAGTTTTCCATTGGAACAGTCCAGCAACCCCCCCTTTTGTATTCTCAGCACTGAGCATGTGTCAGACCGCTTTTTCTTGTAAAATGGGATTGGACTGATTACTCGGTTACATTTATTGTTATTTACTATGTACTTATTTCTTGTCTTATCTTTTTCTATTTTCTATCGTTCCTGCCTCTTTTTTCGCTTTTTCTTAGCTTTTTATCCGTCTATATTTGGTCTCTTCTGTCTTTTCTCCTCTTCTTTTGTGATATATATGTATATATTTAATCTCTTTATTATTGCATGCTTTCAGTATTTATGTATTTTATTAATGAATTATATAGTAGGTAGTATATTGATTTTTACTTAACAAAAAGTTGGTTCCTCTTCAGATAAGACGTTTTAATTTTTATGGAGTTTTTAATGTTTTATTGATATTTATACTGTCTCATTTTCCTAGGTATTAGGCTACTTAGATGTATTTATCAGGCATTAGACGGTTATTTATATTCACTTATATTATTATTTATAATGTATCAAGTTGATATGTACCCCTATTCACTCTTATTTTTTAAGACACGGATGTATGTTGGTCATCGTTTATATATAAGATATGTAGTATATGGCATTATTACTTTTCTTTTTTAACCTTTTTGACCGATTCCTGTGAATATGGTACTTATTTTTATTTAGTGTTCTGCTGTTCAATGAATTATCTTTGTCTTTCCTGGGCAGTCTGCACTGTGTGTGTTGGCCTCGGTGGTTGCTCCTCCACGATATTTCCCCTATGCTTTGTGTCCATTATAGACTTCCCCTGGTGGGGTTCTGCTTTTTTTATGCTGCTCTTTTTCTTGGAGTATCTTTTTCTTTTCATTTCTTTTCTATAGTCTTTACTTTCTCTTTTTCTCTCTTTTCTTCTCTGGAGACTCCTGTTTCAGCTTTTTTTGTATGTCTTTTTTGTCTTTCATCTATTTGTTTGCCTGAGGTGTTGTTAGTTTTCCCTCATTTTGTCTTACATCAGTTGCTTTTATCTAGGTTATTGTGTCTCTATCTATGTCTGGTTTGAAAGTAATCTCACTTAATGTACATAGTCTGAATTCCCATGGTTAAGAGGTCCAAGATCCTGGATTACTGTAAAAGTCTATCTGGAGATATTGTTCCACTTCAAGAGACTAAGATAGCCTTTAAGGAGGCCTTGCTTTTGAGGAAGGAATGGGTTCTTGATTTTGCTTGTTCTGAGGCCTCTTGTAAAAGGAACGGGGTGGTGACTCTGATTTCCAAGAATTCGGGGCGAACTATAGTCTCTGCTGAACACGATACTGAGGGTAGTTGGCTGCTTTCTCGCTTATCCAATGGTTCGGTCGGCTTATATATTATGAACATATATGTGCCTAACGCTGATGATCAACTCTTCTGGCGTTACTTAAATAAAAAGCTATTGGCTATTCCCCAAAATGCTAGATCAATTGTTGGTGGTGATTTTAATTTGCCTTTGGATCCTATTTTAGATAGACATACTGCTTTTACATTTCTTCCCCCAAGGGCACTTACAATTGCTCAATATGTGCTCTGCTCCTCAACTTAGTGATGTTTGGAGATTACCTAATCCTACTGTTAGTGATTTCACCCTTTTCTCCTCTCCACATTCTAGTTTTTCTAATATAGACTATCTCAAAGTTGATGCTTCTCTTTTGAAGCATTCTGCGAATGCTATGATTCATCTAATAGTTGTTTCTGATCATGCAGCGGTCTCTTTCACTCTCCTTAATTTAGCAGATAAAAGCGAACCTCGTACTTGGCATCTTAATTCTGAAGTCTTAGATAAGGAGGAAGTTAGACAATTAACTGAAGAGATTGATAACTTTTTTAACGATAACAGGTCCTCCGTGAGTTCCCCAGTAGTTTCATGGGATGCATTTAAATGCACTATTAGAGGTCATATTATCAAAAAAATTCTGATATTAGAAAAATTCTGCAGTCTTTAGGAGATGACATCAAACGTGAGGAGATATTATATAGAAGTTCTAATGATAAGTTTCTCTTGCAAGACATCAAGAATTGAAAATATTCTTTCAATTCCTTAGTTACTAAAAGAGCGTATCTTGGTGTACATGCTCAAAAATATAGACATTTGTTGATATGAAATAGAGCAGGTAAGTTGTTGGCTGCTACATTAAAATATCAGAATACAAATGCAAAAAAATATACAAATTTCATATATTAATGATAACAGTGGTTCTAGGAAATTTCATACTCAAGAGATTCTTGAAGTTTTTCGAGATTTTTACAAAAAGTTGTATACCCTCCAAGATCAATGTCACATTACTAAATGCCAACAATTCTTGACCTTGATCCCTACAAACTCGATTTCACATTCTGCTCTGGGGAAACCAATTGATGCAGAAGAGATAATCCAAGCCATGGATATCCTATTGCTTTTTATAAGACTTTTTCTTCCTCAATAATAAAATATCTCAAGGATGTTGTTGATGATTTTGTCATCACTGGTAAAGTCTCGGCCGCCGAGGCCACTATTGTTGTGATTCCAAAAGAGGGCAAGGACCATTCTCATCCTAAAACCTTTCGCCCAATTTCGCTTTTGAATATGGAAACTAAAATGTTTGCTAAAATCCTAGCTAAACGCTTAGAGGGCCACATCCCCAAACATATTCATGCTTCTCAAACTGGTTTTGTGAAAGGCAGATTGGCTAGAGACAATATCCGAACTTTTTGCCATATATTGGAGAAAGCTAAATTGTCCACCTTGCTGTCGGCAGCAATTGCCCTTGATGCCGAAAAGGCTTTTGACAAGGTCTCTTGGCTCTTTTGAAAGCAGTACTTCAATCTCACAACCTAGGAGATTCCTTTATTAATATGGTCATGTCTTTATACACACAACCTAAAGCTAATATTAGGATTAATGGGGCTACGTCTTCTTTTTTTAACCTCAGGCAGGGCACTAGACAAGGGTGCCCCTTATCACCCCTTCTGTTTCTATTGTCTATAGACCCACTTCTTTGGTTGCTTAACTTGAATCAGGACATTAAAGGCTTTCAGTTTGGCTAACATAAAATTAAAACAGCTGCGTATGCAGAAAACATTCTTATCTTTTCTGAGAACATTACTGTTGCAATTCCTTACATTTCAAATACCATTAAAGAGTTTTCACTTGTCTCCGGATATATTCTGAATAAAGACAAGACGCAAATGTTTCCCCTTAATGCGTTGTGTTTCCCGTCTCACATGGGAGATGTTGGTTTTAAATGGCAATCAACTTGCATTAAGTACTTAGGAATTTGGTTCTGTAAAAACCTTACAGATACCATTCCTTATAATGAATCTCAGATAATAACTAAAGTTAAAGATCTCCTGACTTCTTAGTCTCCAAAATTTATTTCCTGGTGGGGTAGACTTCATACTCTTAAAATGATGATAACTCTGATTATTAACTTTTTTAACTCTATGCTGCCCATAGAGCTTTCTTCATCCTTTTTCCATGACATTGATGTTCTTACTTCAAAGTTTTTGTGGAGTGATAAGCGTTCGAGAATGGCATATAAACATCTTAGAAAGCCCTATGTTCTGGGGGTTGTAACCTTCCCGATTAGAACTTGTACCAAATTGCCTTCTTAGCATCTCAGGGTGCCCTTTGCTTTTTATCGGATTCTCATCATACTCCTCCATGGATTTATGTTAAACGAGAATTGTGTTCTCCGCTCTCTACCCCTTTTTTTTAATGGCCTCTAGGCTTGCTCCACCGTATTCAGGTCGTATCATTTCAGATACAATTTCCCCACTAAAATATATAGACAAAAAGCCGAGATGGTCTTCCTTATGGTACAATCCTAAAATTGTTATTGATATTGATGCTGGCACAATGTCTTCCTGGAGTTCTAAAGGTATTACGTTGGTTAAAGATCTTTACAATGCTAATGATGATCCACTTCAATTATCTGCTTTAGCTGAAGAATATAATCTTAATAATATGGACTTTAATTCTTTTATTAAAATAAAGGTTAGCCTTTCTAAACTACCCCTGTGTCTAGGCTCGGTTAATATCTCACTTCACTGCATGTGGTCTCGTTCAGGTCATACTGCTTCAAAAATATATACGTTTCTATCTGCTCCTTTAGTTTCTCAGCATACAATTACACAAGATAAATTGTCACATCATTTTGGGAAAGAAGCTTTTGAACATATCTCACAGGAGAGATGATTGGGCAGCTTTCCCTATGAAATAAGGTTGCTCCTTCTCTTATTCAATCTAAAAAAATGTTTTACATTGAATCTTCTACATTGGACCCCTGCTCTCTTACACAAGTTGAAGCTTAGGGATAACGATCTTTGTTGGAATTGCAATTTGGGCTCTGGCACTCACCAGCATTTGTTTTTGGAATGTTCTTTGCTACAATCCTTTTGGGGGTTGGTTCAGAAACATTTATCATTAATATTTGACATTTCTTTGGAACTCTCATTACCCATAATCCTATTGGGACCATGGGCTGCATCAACCCCTTTACCCCTTGATGATATGGATATGCAGTTATTAGATCTCCTGATATCAATTGCAGTCAAAGTAATATTATCAGAATGGAAATCATTTAATCTTTTATCCTACCACACCTGGTGGACTTGGGTATCATACCTTCGTGGGGCTTATAATTTTGTGAAAGAGAAACATTATAGTTCTTCCATTTCTAGTACTATCTGGAGGTCCTTGGATAAGTATATGAATTTGGCTTCTCAAGGACTGGTAACCCAGTATCCTTTTGTCTCTACTTCTTAGTTTATTTTCTTTATAGGAGCAATGGTCCCCATTTCTCGCTAGTTTTTCACTAGTCTTTCCTTTGCTAGTCCTTCTCTTTTTCTTGTTCCTCTTTTTTCCATTCTTTTGTATTCTGGTTCCTTTCTTTTTCTCTTCTCTTCTCCTCTTCATTTTATTTTGTTGCTCTACTTAGCCAAGCAATACAAATATAAATGTATTCTTACAACATATACCATATGTACTATTTTGATATTTATTCAACCCGCATTTATTGATGGATTAGAATGCTATTTTGTATTGCATTCTAT
Organism: Lissotriton vulgaris; assembly: GCF_964263255.1. Lineage (NCBI taxonomy): Eukaryota > Metazoa > Chordata > Amphibia > Caudata > Salamandridae > Lissotriton > Lissotriton vulgaris. The sequence goes on from NC_141694.1 coordinate 1,208,944,101, forward strand.
TATAATGTTACAATTCTATTAATTTTTTTTCAAAACAATAAAGATATTAGAACAAAAAAGATGAAGACACTCTTGCAGGTAATCAAAACAAATATTAATATCAGGGAATCCATTTACTTTTGGAACAAGCTCCCATTGTCTGAAATTGCAAAGATTGTCTTGTCCATAATGATGATATTTTCCAAGCTCCTATATTTCTTTGCAGATGTACCAATAATAAATCCAAAATTAATCTATCCAAATTTAAATACCTTAATCTTGGTGTTAATTTGCGACAGTTGCAGACACAAAATAGTGCTTTGTAAACTGCAACTACCCAATGCGGAAGGTGGTCTTAATTTTGAGAGTAGTTGCATGACATCCCAGTTCTAGGGGGTGGCCCATTGGTGTTTTGCTGCTGAAGCAGATAAATCAACCTATGTTTACAGTAACACACGCGGTCAGTCTCTAGTGATTATGATGTTGGGTAAAAGGTGTGTGTGCAATTTTGCATCTATGTATTCTCTGTACCATGTCAGTTTTGGAGGCAGTGTTTGCGCCGAAGGATGACAGCACTGTCATATGCACTGCTCCTCATGATGTGGTTATCCAGAATTTAAACACATGGCAACTGAAGCTGTTGTGTGTTCTTGGCTGGAATTAGGTGTTAACACTCTAGGGGTTTGTTCGATAGACACAAGCTTAAGACGTTTGCAGATATGCACAGGGCTGTGGGACTGTCAGTGGGGCATTTCTCAAAGCATGGTGCAATTTCCTGAACTGTTAAAACTTTGTGGAGGTGTGGTCATGTGGAATCATCCCCTTATAACACTTTGCAAGTATTGCTGACACACGGGAGGAATCATAAGGCCACAACTATCCTTTACAGTGAAATTGGTGAAGAAATGAAAACGTCTATCAGTGTTGTGAGTTAGATGGGAAACAGATATGAACTCACAATTTACTGATGAGGAATAAACACAGATCATTGAACACCATGCATCTGCATCTAGAATTATGAGATTGACATTTATTCCAGTATAAATCCTCCACAGGGTATAACTGACACCACATGGTTGACATAGGCTAGACCGTAAATGTAGATATGATATGTGCCCTAAATGTGGAGACAAAAAGGCTGACCTATTGCACATGTTTTGGCTTTGCTCTGTGTGGAGGACTCATTAGTATTAGGTCACTGATTTTATTGTCTGAAATTAATGGAGAACCAGTTTGCTGAAGTCAAAGTGAGGTACACTGAAAGCATGAAGAAGGAGACTCAGATCACGGAACTGTGGAGAAATCAAAGCTAAAGAGAGATTTACAAAGAGGTAGCAATGATATGAAGTAATGAGAGTGGGAATATGTGGATGGAACAGAAAGTATTACTTACTTACTTATGCCTGCTACCGCTCTTGGGGTATAGGCCATCAACCAGGACTCTCCAGCCATCTCTGCCTTGGGCTTTTGCCCATGATGGTTTCATGTCGGCGCTTACCTGGATGTGTTTGATGTAGGCATGTGGACGGTGATACCTATCCAGCTCCAGAGCCTTTTCATGATTTCTGCATGGAAAGGGAGTTGGAAAGTCTGCTTCCACATGTAAGAGATGCTCATAGTGTTTGGAAATGCAGATTGGGAGGATTTTCCTCAGTGAGGTATTGATGAAGATCTGGACTTTGTTAGTGGTGGTCACTGTTGTCCTCCAAGTTTCGGCTCCATATAGAAGGACCAATTTTACGTTGGTGTTCAAAAACCTGATCTTGCTTTGCTGTGTTGGGTCCTTGGAGCTCCAGATCTTCTTTAGCTGAATAAAGGCAGCCCTTATTTTACAGATTATTGCCTTGACATAGGCATCTGTGCCACTCTGTTTGTCTATGACACTGCCCAGGTAGGTAAAGGTCTCAAACTCCTATAGTGCATTGCCTGCAAGAGTGACTGCAGCTGTGCTAGCTGTGTTAGCCTTCATGATCCCATTTCTTTCCCCTGCGGATGTTGAGTTGAAACTGATGTGGCTGCCATACAGTTATTCTTCTCTTGCATCTGCTGATGGGTATTGGAGGGTAGGGACATTTTATCTACAAGTTCATTTAGCTGCGAACAAGGTGTGCGGTGAATCCAGTTTTTTTCTCCCTGTTGTGGATGTGTCCATGATCCAGTCTATGGCCAGAAAGAAGAGAAAATGTGAGAGCAAACAGCCTTGGTGGACCCTGGTTGTCACTTGGAAGGCTTCCATGAGTTGTTCTCTGCGGACTATCTGCAGGTCATTCCGTTGTAAGAGTTCTTGACGATTCTAATGGGTTTATCTGGCACCTTGTAATGGCAGAGGAGCTTTCAAAGGATATCTCTGACCATGCTGTTGAATGCCTTCTTGTAGTCTATGTAATTGGCATAGAGGGAGGAGCTTGATTTCCTCAACTGCTTAATGACGAGGCACAGTGTTGTAATCTGGTCTGCGCAGGCTCTTTCTTTCAGAAAGCCAGACTGCTGATCTTACCACTGAGCATAAACTTGTTTCTTCATTCTTTTCAGGATGACTCAGTTGAACACTTTGCCTGGGGTTGATAGAAGAGTTATTCCTCTGTAGTTTGCATAGTTACTCATGTCACCTTTCTTGGGGGACCTTGATGAGATATCGCACCTTTCAATCTGATGGCATATTTTGCTCTCCCCAGATCCCAACTAAAAATGGGGTAGAGCATCTCTACTGATTTTCCAATGTCTTCTTTCAGTTCCTCCACATGAATGTTGTCAGGTCTGCTGCCTTCCCATTTCTCAGATGTTTGATGTTTTGTCATAGTTTTTCCCTGGCTAGTCTGCTGCAGTTGATTGGCAACTCTTTGTCAGCTAGATGTATGTCTGGTGGAGACTGCCGCAAGGACTGATTCTGCAGTTTTTCAAGGTGACCCACTCATCTTTGTTGTTGGCCTTCGTTACCCATGATTATCTTCCCAGCGTTGTCTTTAACTGGTCTTTGTAGCTTGCTGTATCTGCCAGAGAGTTTCCACGCTATGTTGTAGAGTTCTTTCAGGTTTCCATGCTTTGCAGCTTCTGTGTTAGGACCATCGATGAATCTTCGCTTTTCTGCTATTAAGTTTCTCTTTACTTTATTGTTGGTTTTGGTGTAATCACCCTGAGCTTTTGTTTTTACTGCTCTTGTTTGGTATGCTTTGACTGCAGCTTTCTTTTATTTTCTCTTCTGGATTTTAGGGAGATCTATTCTTTATGGTGGTGTTTCTAGGGAACCAGTACCTTCTGGCAGGTAGATGTCGCTTTATCTTTCTTTGATCTTCTCCCCTACTGCCTTCCTCTAATTCTTGCAGGGTTTGAAGTTTCTTGCTGAGGGTGACTGAGTACGCACTTCATTTCTGTACATCTTTGAGGAGGGTAATATTATATCACTGGTGACAGTTTGTTGTCATGCATGCTTTCTTTAGCTTAAGCTTCTGCCTGGCCATGATGAGGTTATGGCTTGAGGCTACATCTTCTCCTCTCATCACTCATACATCCTGCAGAAACCTCAGGCAGCTCTTGGCACAACAGACATGGTCAATCTGATTCTCTGTTGAATGGTCTGGATGACACCCACATTGCTGTGTGTATTCCTTTGTGTGGCAATACACTGTCTCCTATTACTAGGCTGTTCAGTGCGAAGAGATCTGGAAGCCTTTCTCCATTCTCGTTCATGTTGCCATGGCTATGGTTGCCTATGACTTCTTCATAGAAGAGTTATCCCTCTGTAGTTTGCACAGTTACTCATGTCACCTTTCTTTGGGGATCTTGATGAGATATGCTACTTTTCAGTCTGATGGCATCTTTTGCTCTCCCCAGATCCTTACTAAAAATGGGGTAGAGCATCTCTACAGATGTTCCAATGTCTTCTTTCAGTTCCTCCACATGAATGTTGTCAGGTCTGCTGCCTTCCCATTTTTCAGATGTTTGATGTTTTGTCATAGTTTTTCCCTGGCTAGTCTGCTGCAGTTGATTGGCAAGTCTTTGTCAGCTAGATGTATGTCTGGTGGAGACTGCAGCAAGGACTGATTCTGCAGTTTTTCAAGGTGACCCACTCCTCTTTGTTGTTGATCTTCGTTACCCATGATTATCTTCCCAGCGTTTTTTTTAACTGGTCTTTGTAGCTTGCTGTATCTGCCAGAGAGTTTCCTCGCTATGTTGTAGAGTGCTTTCAGGTTTCCATGCTTTGCAGCTTCTGTTGTAAGACCATCGATTAATCTTTGCTTATCTGCTATTAAGTTTCTCCTTGCTTTATTGTTGGTTTTGGTGTAATCACCCTGAGCTTTTGCTTTAATTTTTAGAAACAAATTAAGACAATTTAACAGAGAAATAAAGAACACTAGGAGAAGGGCAAGGCAAGATAAGGGGATGAAAAAATGGACTGGAACGGCTGTATTGACTGCTTCCCCTCACCCCACTATTCTCTTATACCCATCTAATAATCTTTCTGAACTGCACTTGGTCTTGTAGAAAATCATATTGAACAGGCTGTGGTCCTGTCCCTCTCTTTGGCTTGAATTAGATATTTAAATTAGCAATGAACTTTTCTACAGCACTGAGGATTGTTTTCACTTATGATTTACTTCACCTTTCATAATTTAGGGGCACATTTATGAGTTTTGTTGCATTGCTCTTGCACCCCTCTTGCACCCCGCAAGCTTGATGAAACTTAAAAATTAGATTTATGATGCCACACAATGCCACCTTGTGTGGCCCTGAGTGGCTTCATGAATCTCAAGTAACCCAATGCAGAGCAGCGCAAATCACTGCATTCCAGGGAAGCATTTCCATGGGCATTGCATGGGTTTTGACACATACCCAGATTTACTAGAAGAGGCCCGACCTGGGATTGACCCAAAAACATACGCTTCCCTAGGTGAGGCATAACAAGGAGATATATCTTTATTTGTCCTAATTTTTCCCTTCTTCTATGTGTGCCGCAGAATAAAAAGAGAAAAAAGCCTCAGGAGATTTTTTTTGTGCAGGAAGGTGCCTCTCCCTGCACAAAAAACAATCCTCCTTACAACAATAGCAGCCTTGCACATTGGCACTAGGCTGCCAAAAAAGAGCCAGCACAGGAGAAAAGGCAGGAATGTGTTGTGTTGACTCAAATAAAGTGCATTCCTGCCTTTTTCCAGTCATGCAGTGCAGCACAGCAAGGTGACTTGCTTCACTGCACTGCATGAATTGGCCATAAATATGATCCTTAGTTTTTAACCTAGGCATTTCTAAAATATGTAAAAGGTAAATGAAGAAAGTTCTCATGATCAAATAATAATTTGGCGTGTAAGCCTCAGTAATAATTTTGCTTATTTTCCAATATACATATCTTCTCTTCCTTTCTCACATTCTACTTGCCTTCTTCTTTTTCGTTTCTTTTCGTTTTTTCTTCCTTTGTCATTTCCTTCTTACCTTTATTTTCTTTCCCTCTCTTCCTCCTTCTTGTATTTCTTCCTTTTTCCCTTCTTTAGCAGTTCTATGGAAACTGTGGTAGACTCCGATCACAAAACTCTTATTGACATGGAACATATGCAGGCATTGTTGATGTGGGTTCTCTTGTATACAGGCAAAAAGAGTCTAACATGTTAGTAAACCATAAACATAAATTAAAACTGTGTATAATTTGTTCACAGTTAACAACATTGCAATCAAGAGGACTTAACTGTGACAAGAGAGAGGAGTCAGTGGCTAAGTGCTCAGTTGTGTGAGGGATGGAATATGGGCACATAAATTCAGCGTTGATGCCTAAAATATAGTAATATGCCATGAACTGCTGACAGGTACCTTTGATGCACGTGCAGAATATCTATCATCTTGGAAACTTGTTATTGTTTTTTTTATCTAAGAAAAATCTGGTAATCACAGACGTTGGCATTTAAATTATGTAAATAAATTAATTTCTGCAATTCTCACTCAGTATATTAAGGGCAATCTACATCTGCTGCATACTTTTTCAAAGTACCTGAAAAATGTCAGAAATTAATGTGAATAGCATTTTCTTTCTCTCTCTCTCTCTCTCTCTCTCTCTCTCTCTCTATATATATATATATATATATATATATATATATATATCTATCTATCTATATATATATATATATATATATATATATATATATATATATATATATATATATATATGCAATATGCAAAAAATGAAGGAGAGAACTCTGGGTAGTTCTCCAGTTTAGGTGGAAAGCAGCTCCTGTTAGAGCACCCTCAACACCAGCGATACTCTATATCTGCTCACCTCAAACGTCTGTTTTCCTATCAAAGTCTTTAGGCATAGGATTAGCACAGTGCCATCCACGCCGAGATAGAAAAGGAGAAAGTCTTTTGCCATTTCTACAGCAAAGCCTTTGAGTATGGGACTAGCACAGTGCTGTCCTTGCCGAGCTGTAAAATGACAAAAGCCATTTATCACTCCAGGCACAGTATTACAGCTTTGAATTTGCAAAAAGCCAACTCAAGCCAACCCGAAATGAGTAAAAGCAACCCTGGCACAGTGTTTCGCTCTAGTTAGAGCTCTTCAGAGATGTATAGCTTTGTTCAAACACAAGTGAGCACCCAGTATAAGTCATAACAAAACCCTTTCAGGCATAGAGTGACACATAAATTATGCAAAAAAAGGAGAGAACTCTGGGTAGTTCTCCAGTTTAGTTGGAAAGCAGCTCCTGTTAGAGCACTCTCAACGTCCAGCGACACTCTAGATCTGCTCACCTCAAATGCCTGTTTTTATATCAAAGTCTTTAAGCCTAGGATTAGCACAGTGCCATCCACGTCAAGATGCAAAATGACAAAAGTCATTTATCACTCCAGGCACAGCTGTAATACTGTGCCTGGAGTGATACATGGCTTTTGTCATTTTACAGCACGGCAAGGACAGCACTGTGCTAGTCCCATGCTCAAAGATTTTGCCGTAGAAATGGCACTGTGCTAATCTTATGCTTGGTGTTGAGAGTGCTCTAACAGGAGCTGCTTTCCACATAAACTGGAGAGCTACCGTGAGTTCTCTCCTTCTTTTTTAGCATAATTGAAGCATCACTGTATGCCTTGAAAGGGTTTGTTTTGACATTATAAAATATATATCGTTATTTTTAGTTGGACATTCTTCTCATACAAAACCATAGAAATTCCCCTGTTATAGTTAGTTCAGCTAACTATAACTCGCGCAACCGCAATGTACTTCTGATGACGTCACATATTACATCCTTCATGACATGGTCAGTGACATCACCGAGGACATCCCTGATGACATTTCAAATGACATCACTGATGACATCAACCAGTGACTGTGTTTTTCTTTAAAGTTTAAATATGTATTATATATATGTCAAGGTGTATTGAAGAATGGGTGGGTGTATGTGTCTGGATGGAGGATTTAGTAGGTACGTAGCTGACTGTTTAAGTGAGTGATTACATGCGTCTTACTGAATGCATGTGTTAGTGACTAAACTGTGTGAATATCTGTATCAGTCTGTCTGTTGTTTTAGTATAAGCTGCAGCATGTGTTGGTCAGTAGCTACATGACTGACTATATGGGTTATCGATTGGTTGCCTGAGTATTTGTATGGGTGCCTGAGTGTGTGTGTGGGTGGGTGTGAGGGTAGTAACTCTGTGCATAGATGCTTGAGTGGTTGATTCACTGTGTGTATGGGTTCAAGAGTGCATGTGGAAACAGCTATATGGGTGGGTGAGTGTGTGTATGGGTGTGTTGGCTAGTGATGGATATCTCAATGTTACATGTCCAAGTAACTATATATGTAAAAGGCAGTGTATGTGAGTATTGAAGTATATAAATGACTATACGAGAGAGTCAGTGAGAGTGGCTGTATGGATGAGTGTATACTTTTATCAGGGATTGTATAAGAGAGTAAGTATGCATTTGTTTCTGTTTGAATGAGTGATGTGGTGTGTGTATAACTGCATAGGTCAGTCAATGGAAGTGTGATTGATTCTTTGCATGACTGACTAGGTTTTTGAGTAACTCTGGATGAGTGGTGGTGTGTGCGTTCATGTGTAGGTACATGAGTGCTTATGATAATGTTGTATTGATGAGTGACTGCATTTATGTGTGATTGTATGGGTGAATGAGTGGATGTGTGTGAGACCTAGGAATCAGTGAGTACGCATGTAGTAACTGGTATTGGTGTGTCCATGGTCTAAAAAAATGGTAGTCTGTATTTTACAGTGGGTGTATCAAAGGTTACGCACTTAATAATTAGAGTGTGAGGAGTAGGGGTGGGTGGAATTTGCAGAATCGCATTACATAAATCTCCGCGAAATGGCAAAAAATCTCCACTAACACGCAGAAATTCTGCAAACACGCGAAATTGATTGTTCGCGATGCTTTTTTACTGTTCGCAATAGCTGTTTGGGTGCCTGGGGGAAATATTTTGCGAACATGCATTTGAGAACGCGAACAAGCCAAAAAAATGTCGAAGTCGCAGAACGCTGAATTTTGGGCAATTTTGCATTCTCCACGGAACGTGAAATTACCCAAATTCCACAGGCGGAACAGAATTTACCGCCCAGGCCTAGTGAGGAGGTGATTTTCATGTGGATAATGTCATCAGTGATGTCATCTGTTATGTCATTTGAGATGTCATCAGTGATGTCACTGACCATGTCATGAATGATGTAATATGTGACGTCATCAGCAGTGCATTGCGGGTGCGCGAGTTATAGTGAGCTGAACTAACTATAACAGGGGAATTTCCATGGTTTTGTACAAGAAGATTGTCCAACTAACTATAACATACCTGAAAACTATGTTTTTTTCAGTGAATATCTAAGGTTTTTTAAATGGCAATTTCTAACTATAACGTCCCTGAAACCTATGTTTTTTTCAGTGAATTTTTAAGGTTTTTTAAATGCTAATTTCTAACAATAACGTCCCTGAAACTTATGTTTTTTTTGTGAATTTCGAAGGTTTTGTAAATGCTAATTACAATGTTCATTAAACCCATGTTTTTTTCAGTTATTTTGAATTATCATCCCATTCTCAACCTGGTGAGAACTGCCGATATCGACAGTTTTCCAGTGCTAGCTTCCGCAAAAAAAATCACCACAAATGAGAGCTACAAATAACGATAATGATATGCATAGTAGGCGTTTCCGTGCAAAAATGACCCGAAAACACCACTTCCCGGTATTTTCAATGACCAGCGAAATCTGCAATACGATCCAAAAACTGGCAAAAAAGCCAAGTTAGCAGTAAAAATGTAACATCTGCCTTTTACTGGTGTAAAGCAAGACAACTACCTACAGTATGAAAGGGAGCCCTGCCCAGAGCCACATCCGAAGACCAACACATGTCATAGAGCTACTGATCATGCAGCTCTGACACCCAAGAAGGCCACAACACCCACTGCCATCACCCCCAGGACCTCCCCCCTACTACCACTTAGGCAGCATAGAACAGGACCTTCCCAAAATGGCATACCACTCAGCCATGCAATAGCTTAATGTTGGGAGATGTGGCAACCAAGTATGTGTAAAGTACGCAAGTCTCCCATCAATAAAAATGCACACAATGCAAAGTGTAGCGGTGATGTGCTGGACAGACATTACTATGCAGAGCACAGACCTCTTCATGTGTACAAATGCTGCCGGTACTTGTAGTGTTTAGGACTGTCGATGCAACCATGTTACCTCAGGCAGTGGGGAAGATCATCGGTCATTCAGCTTTGTCGTCCCCCCTGTAAACGGAGGCAGAAGCGGAGTGGGTGGGTCCAATGTATGCCACTCCAGCATAGGAGTGTGAATAAATAAGCCAGGGCTCTGGGTGTGGTTCACTTCTAGGAAGGCAAACGTGTCTTCCACAGCGGCGGCCCTCACCCTGCCACGAGGCCACAGCCGTGACCGCTGGCTTCCTCGACACAGGCCCCAGCGGCACAGCACCACAGAGTTATGTCTGTACAGACTATTGCCTTCGATGTACACTGCGGACAGCGGACAGCAGGACTCACAATTCAGATTGAGTCGCAATTGCAGATGACGTGTCCAGTAGGCAACAGGCAACAGAAGTTGCTCCCAGAGCAGCCCGCCTGGACCACGCATCATACGCTGAGTGCTTCAGGTGCCACAAACTCAGTGCACCACAAGTCATGGCCATGTAGCCTTATTAAGGCAGAATTCATTAGACAAAAGACATTGATACCAGTGTGGCCCACCAGGACCAATCATCATCGCAGGCTCCGCACACGCTGAATGCTTCTGATGCCTCTAACTGTGCAGCTCAATTCAATGCCACGGGCTGTAGGCACTTACTGACCGCTGCCTTAGGCCTACACTGCGGTCATCAGGGCTCACAATTAAAATTGAGTCTTTATTCATTAATTACAGAGTCCAGTGGGCAACTAAGTATAACGTCCCTAAAAGCTACATATTATCCTTTTAGTATCCTTGCTTCAAGAACTTTTTTATATTAGTTATAGCTTTAGTACAATGACCAAATTCATCTTGCAAGTCCAAAGGAACATTAAGTGGCAGTCTACACTGCAGACAGCAGAGTTCACAGTTCGAATTCAGTTTAGATTTATTAATTGCATAGTGAACTGTACTCTATGTCCTCGAATTTTGTCAAGAGGAAGTGACAAAAAGCATTCCTCAATGTTTGTGCTGACTACTAGGTCCTCAAATTTTGTTAAGAGGAAGCGACAAAAAGCATTCCTCAATGTTTGTGCTGACTACTGCCTTCGATCTACACTGCAGACAGCAGGACTCACAATTCAGATCGAGTTGCAATTGCAGATGATGAAGTCTAGTAGGCAATAGACATTGCTCCCAGTGCGGCCCGTCAGGACCATGCATCATCGCTGGCTGCACACAGGTTGAGTGTTTCAGGTGCCACTAACTGTGCAGCTCAAGTAAACGCCACATGACTGTTGGCCCCTGCGGATCACTGCCTCCAGCCTACACTGTGGATAGCAGGACTGACAGTTCAGATAGAGTCGCGATTGCAGATCACGCAGTCCAGTAGGCAACAGACATTGCTACCAGTGCAGCCCGCCTGCACCACGCATCATTGCTGACTGCGCACACGCTGAGTGCTTCAGGTGCCACTAACTCTGTGTAGCTCAAGTCAATGCCACATGGCTGTAGGCCCTTACTGACCACTGCCTTCCGACTACACTGAGTTCAGGAGGGCTCACAATTCAAGATTTTGATACAAAATGTGTAAGAGACTATAATCGGTTAAGAAGACTAAATGCTCCCAATCTGTGCAGCTCAAGTCAATGCCACATGGCTGTGGGCCTTTTCTGATCGCTGCCTCTGGCCTACACTGTGGTCAGCAGGGCTCACAATTCAAATTCAATCTTGATTCATTAATTTCAGAGTCCAGTATGCAACTAACTTTAACGTCCCTGAAACCTACATATTTCGACAATATAGTCCATACATATTTCATCTTTTATTCCATATGCCTACACTGCATTCAGCGGAGCTCACAATTTGAATTCAGTCTTGATTTATTAATTGCAGCCAGAATTGTACTCTATGTCCTCGGATTTTGTCAAGAGGAAGTGACAAAAAGCATTCCTCAATGTCTGTGCTGACTACTGCCTTCGATCTACACTGTGGACAGCAGGGCTCACAATTCAGATCGAGTTGCGATTGTAGATGACGCAGTCCAGTAGGCAACAGACATTGCTACCAGAGCAGCCCTCCCGGACCTCGCAACATCGCTGGCTGTGTACATGCAGAATGCTTCCGATGCCCCTACCTCAGTGCACCACAAGTCATGGACCCTTTATGATAGAATCTTTTGTGTATGATTTCAGATCTGCTGCCCCGACCTCAGTGCACCACAAGTCATGGACCAATATGATAGAATCTTTTGTGTATTATTTCATATCTGATGCCCCTACCTTAGTGCAGCACAAGTCATAGACCCTTTATGATTGAATCTCTGTGTGTGATCCAATAATTACTGTTGTACTTGTTGCCAGCAGCAACCATTCCCTGAGGGCTGGCTTATGCTCACCCCACCTGCACCCAGCACAGACATCACTGGACATGTGTACCTGGTAATAAAAAGGGGCCGAGTACACATGCCCGTACCCAGTTCCACTATCTATCTAACTGTGTCTGTGTGTTCATTATGTATGCATGATGCTGCCCTTGGTCCCCACCAGATTAAATTGTGCTGTGGACAGCGCACACAACCATGTTACCTCTGGCAGAGGGGATAACTTTGGTTACGTAACTTTGTCTCGGTCATTGTATAAGTACATAGGTAGAGACTGGATCATTAAAGTACTGCAAGGAGAGTGTATAGTGAATTTATAAGTGCTTGGGGATTGGCGGAGTGATTGGATAAGTACATATGTTGGAAGAGCCTAACCCCCGAGCATGAGCATGGCTATAATTGGCTGCCCTCCATGTGCCAAAAACTGAAATTTGGGCTTTACATGGCCCTGTATTGCTACAGCTGCAACACTCCACTGAATGTGCAATAAACATTCATATCCACACAGATATGTCATGTGCACGATCTTTCATGTGTGGAAGTATGGATGAATGTAGGGTCAGTGATTCCCCAACTTTCCATGTTGGCCATGTTGTGGGACTTGGGTCACAGGGTGACACATTGGCACTTGTTACCTGCGTGGCGGCAACACTACAACAGAGACATCTGCATCAGTTGATTCCTCATACAGCCCAGGATGGATCCATGCCCATAGCTCCAGAGTCATTGTTCACAGCCTCACGCAGGACTAGCATATGCCAGGCCAGCCCACCCCGCTTACGCTTACAGGGAGGAACGACAACCCTACATGTAACAGGTCTTCCCTGTAGTGATCTACTGATCACAGGTCTATTTGTCAGCATGCCGCGGCACTCCCTCATGGCTGGTTTACACCCACACCACACCCATGCAGCACAGGCATCACAGAATATGTGACCCTGCCAATAAAAAGGGCCGGGCGCACGTGCCGGAGGCCATTTACATTTTCTCCCATGACTTGAAGTACACAGACACAGGCCTCCCGTCACATGGCGATAACTTGAGTTCCACGGACTTAGTGCCACCAGAGCTGAGTGGGTGTGCAGCCTGCGATGAAGCATGCCTCGATATACCATCCTGGCAATCAAGACCCGATTCGAATTGTGAGCTCGGCTGGACCACGTTTACGCCGCGGGCGAGGAGGTTGCTTCAGCTCGTGGTTTTTTTAAATGGCAATTTCTAACTATAACGTCCCTGAAACCTATGGTTTTTTCAGTGAATTTTTAAGGTTTTTTAAATGCTAATTTCTAACAATAACGTCCCTGAAACTTATGTTTTTTTTGTGAATTTCGAAGGTTTTGTAAATGCTAATTACAATGTTCATTAAACCCATGTTTTTTTCAGTTATTTTAAATTATCATCCCATTCTCAACCTGGTGAGAACTGCCGATATCGACAGTTTTCCAGTGCTAGCTTCCGCAAAAGAAATCACCACAAATGAGAGCTACACATAACGATAATGATATGCAGAGTAGGCGTTTCCGTGCAAAAATGACCCGAAAACACCACTTCCCGGTATTTTCAATGACCAGCGAAATCTGCAATACGATCCAAAAACTGGCAAAAAAGCCAAGTTAGCAGTAAAAATGTAACATCTGCCTTTTACTGGTGTAAAGCAAGACAACTACCTACAGTATGAAAGGGAGCCCTGCCCAGAGCCACATCCGAAGACCAACACATGTCATAGAGCTACTGATCATGCAGCTCTGACACCCAAGAAGGCCACAACACCCACTGCCATCACCCCCAGGACCTCCCCCCTACTACCACTTAGGCAGCATAGAACAGGACCTTCCCAAAATGGCATACCACTCAGCCATGCAATAGCTTAATGTTGGGAGATGTGGCAACCAAGTATGTGTAAAGTACGCAAGTCTCCCATCAATAAAAATGCACACAATGCAAAGTGTAGCGGTGATGTGCTGGACAGACATTACTATGCAGAGCACAGACCTCTTCATGTGTACAAATGCTGCCGGTACTTGTAGTGTTTAGGACTGTCGATGCAACCATGTTACCTCAGGCAGTGGGGAAGATCATCGGTCATTCAGCTGTGTCGTCCCCCCTGTAAACGGAGGCAGAAGCGGAGTGGGTGGGTCCAATGTATGCCACTCCAGCATAGGAGTGTGAATAAATAGGCCAGGGCTCTGGGTGTGGTTCACTTCTAGGAAGGCAAACGTGTCTTCCACAGCGGCGGCCCTCACCCTGCCACGAGGCCACAGCCGTGACCGCTGGCTTCCTCGACACAGGCCCCAGCGGCACAGCACCACAGAGTTATGTCTGTACAGACTATTGCCTTCGATGTACACTGCGGACAGCGGACAGCAGGACTCACAATTCAGATTGAGTCGCAATTGCAGATGACGTGTCCAGTAGGCAACAGGCAACAGAAGTTGCTCCCAGAGCAGCCCGCCTGGACCACGCATCATACGCTGAGTGCTTCAGGTGCCACAAACTCAGTGCACCACAAGTCATGGCCATGTAGCCTTATTAAGGCAGAATTCATTAGACAAAAGACATTGATACCAGTGTGGCCCACCAGGACCAATCATCATCGCAGGCTCCGCACACGCTGAATGCTTCTGATGCCTCTAACTGTGCAGCTCAATTCAATGCCACGGGCTGTAGGCACTTACTGACCGCTGCCTTAGGCCTACACTGCGGTCATCAGGGCTCACAATTAAAATTGAGTCTTTATTCATTAATTACAGAGTCCAGTGGGCAACTAAGTATAACGTCCCTAAAAGCTACATATTATCCTTTTAGTATCCTTGCTTCAAGAACTTTTTTTATATTAGTTATAGCTTTAGTACAATGACCAAATTCATCTTGCAAGTCCAAAGGAACATTAAGTGGCAGTCTACACTGCAGACAGCAGAGTTCACAGTTCGAACTCAGTTTAGATTTATTAATTGCATAGTGAACTGTACTCTATGTCCTCGAATTTTGTCAAGAGGAAGTGACAAAAAGCATTCCTCAATGTTTGTGCTGACTACTAGGTCCTCAAATTTTGTTAAGAGGAAGCGACAAAAAGCATTCCTCAATGTTTGTGCTGACTACTGCCTTCGATCTACACTGCAGACAGCAGGACTCACAATTCAGATCGAGTTGCAATTGCAGATGATGAAGTCTAGTAGGCAATAGACATTGCTCCCAGTGCGGCCCGTCAGGACCATGCATCATCGCTGGCTGCACACAGGTTGAGTGTTTCAGGTGCCACTAACTGTGCAGCTCAAGTAAACGCCACATGACTGTTGGCCCTTGCGGATCACTGCCTCCAGCCTACACTGTGGATAGCAGGACTGACAGTTCAGATAGAGTCGCGATTGCAGATCACGCAGTCCAGTAGGCAACAGACATTGCTACCAGTGCAGCCCGCCTGCACCACGCATCATTGCTGACTGCGCACACGCTGAGTGCTTCAGGTGCCACTAACTCTGTGTAGCTCAAGTCAATGCCACATGGCTGTAGGCCCTTACTGACCACTGCCTTCCGACTACACTGAGTTCAGGAGGGCTCACAATTCAAGATTTTGATACAAAATGTGTAAGAGACTATAATCGGTTAAGAAGACTAAATGCTCCCAATCTGTGCAGCTCAAGTCAATGCCACATGGCTGTGGGCCTTTTCTGATCGCTGCCTCTGGCCTACACTGTGGTCAGCAGGGCTCACAATTCAAATTCAATCTTGATTCATTAATTTCAGAGTCCAGTATGCAACTAACTTTAACGTCCCTGAAACCTACATATTTCGACAATATAGTCCATACATATTTCATCTTTTATTCCATATGCCTACACTGCATTCAGCGGAGCTCACAATTTGAATTCAGTCTTGATTTATTAATTGCAGCCAGAATTGTACTCTATGTCCTCGGATTTTGTCAAGAGGAAGTGACAAAAAGCATTCCTCAATGTCTGTGCTGACTACTGCCTTCGATCTACACTGTGGACAGCAGGGCTCACAATTCAGATCGAGTTGCGATTGTAGATGACGCAGTCCAGTAGGCAACAGACATTGCTACCAGAGCAGCCCTCCCGGACCACGCAACATCGCTGGCTGTGTACATGCAGAATGCTTCCGATGCCCCTACCTCAGTGCACCACAAGTCATGGACCCTTTATGATAGAATCTTTTGTGTATGATTTCAGATCTGCTGCCACGACCTCAGTGCACCACAAGTCATGGACCAATATGATAGAATCTTTTGTGTATTATTTCATATCTGATGCCCCTACCTTAGTGCAGCACAAGTCATAGACCCTTTATGATTGAATCTCTGTGTGTGATCCAATAATTACTGTTGTACTTGTTGCCAGCAGCAACCATTCCCTGAGGGCTGGCTTATGCTCACCCCACCTGCACCCAGCACAGACGTCACTGGACATGTGTACCTGGTAATAAAAAGGGGCCGAGTACACATGCCCGTACCCAGTTCCACTATCTATCTAACTGTGTCTGTGTGTTCATTATGTATGCATGATGCTGCCCTTGGTCCCCACCAGATTAAATTGTGCTGTGGACAGCGCACACAACCATGTTACCTCTGGCAGAGGGGATAACTTTGGTTACGTAACTTTGTCTCGGTCATTGTATAAGTACATAGGTAGAGACTGGATCATTAAAGTACTGCAAGGAGAGTGTATAGTGAATTTATAAGTGCTTGGGGATTGGCGGAGTGATTGGATAAGTACATATGTTGGAAGAGCCTAACCCCCGAGCATGAGCATGGCTATAATTGGCTGCCCTCCATGTGCCAAAAACTGAAATTTGGGCTTTACATGGCCCTGTATTGCTACAGCTGCAACACTCCACTGAATGTGCAATAAACATTCATATCCACACAGATATGTCATGTGCACGATCTTTCATGTGTGGAAGTATGGATGAATGTAGGGTCAGTGATTCCCCAACTTTCCATGTTGGCCATGTTGTGGGACTTGGGTCACAGGGTGACACATTGGCACTTGTTACCTGCGTGGCGGCAACACTACAACAGAGACATCTGCATCAGTTGATTCCTCATACAGCCCAGGATGGATCCATGCCCATAGCTCCAGAGTCATTGTTCACAGCCTCACGCAGGACTAGCATATGCCAGGCCAGCCCACCCCGCTTACGCTTACAGGGAGGAACGACAACCCTACATGTAACAGGTCTTCCCTGTAGTGATCTACTGATCACAGGTCTATTTGTCAGCATGCCGCGGCACTCCCTCATGGCTGGTTTACACCCACACCACACCCATGCAGCACAGGCATCACAGAATATGTGACCCTGCCAATAAAAAGGGCCGGGCGCACGTGCCGGAGGCCATTTACATTTTCTCCCATGACTTGAAGTACACAGACACAGGCCTCCCGTCACATGGCGATAACTTGAGTTCCACGGACTTAGTGCCACCAGAGCTGAGTGGGTGTGCAGCCTGCGATGAAGCATGCCTCGATATACCATCCTGGCAATCAAGACCCGATTCGAATTGTGAGCTCGGCTGGACCACGTTTACGCCGCGGGCGAGGAGGTTGCTTCAGCACGTGGTGGGCCCTCTTGAACACACGCCGTGGCGGAAGGTGAGGAGAGAGGCTTGTCACCTCTGGGCGGTGGGAGTGGATTGTGTGCAGCAGTCTTAGTACGCAGGGGCGGGCAGACACCTCTGGGCAGCGGGAGTGGATGGGGTGCAGCAGCCTGGGTGCACAGGGGCGGGACAGCGATGAAGTTGAGTGCAGTTGTATGTACTCTACCATTACTAATTCTATACTATGTTTTAAATGAGTGAGCTTGAGAGCTACAGTATGTCCCGGCACGTGGTTGGAGACACACCGGTGGTGGAAAGGTGTGCTGTGAGGGTTTTGTCCACAGTGTCGGCACTCACGCTCCCTCTCCATCTGTTTCTTTCTCTCTCTCACACTCTTTCTCTTCCTCTCTCACAATGTTTCTCTCTTTCTCTTCCTCGCTTGTGTACTCTATCTCTCTCTCTTCCTCTCTCTCCCACTCTTTCTCGCTTTCTTTCTGTCTTTCTGTCTTCCTCTCTCCCTCTTTCTTTCTTTCTTTCTTTCTCTCTCTCTTTCTCTCCCTCACTCTTTCTTTCGTTCTCCTTTGATGGGCACATGACCCACAATCATATCTTTCTTTTTGTCTTGCAGGCTGTGATTCACAGATTGTCGACCCCCCAACACAGACCTCCTGCCACGTGGTGATGACTTGAGTTCCACTGAGTTAGTGCCACCAGAGCTGAGAGGGTTAGCAGCCTGCAATGATGCATGGCCTTGACACACCATCCTGGCAATCAAGACCTGATTTGAATTGTGAGCTTGGCTGGACCGCTAGTACGCCACAGCTGAGGAGGTTGCTTTGGTACGTGGTGGGCCCTCTTAGACACACGCCGGTGGGGGAAGGTGAGCAGAGAGGCTTGTTTGCGTGGCCAGTCACTCAGGGCATTGGGAGTGGATGGTGTGCAGCAGCCTGGGTGCACCGGAGCGGGCAGGCACCTCTCGGTGGTGGGAGTGGATGGGGTGCAGTAGCCTGGGTGCACAGGGCCGGGCAGACACCTCTGGGTGGCGGGAGTAGATGGGGTGCACGCAGGGGCGGGACAGCGATTTAGGCATGTGCAGTTATGTGTACTCTGCCATTACTGATTCTATACTATATTTCAGATGAATGAGCTTGAGGGCTGCACTATGTCCCGGCACGTGGTTGGAGACACACCAGTGGCAGAAAGGTGAGCTGTGAGGGTTTTGTCCACAGTGTCGGCACTCACTCTCCCTCTCCATCTCTTCCTTTCTCTCTCTCACACTCTTTCTCTCTCTTCCTCTCTCTCACTCTTTCTCTCTCTCTTTCTCTCTCACACTGTTTCTGTCTTTCTCTCTCTCTGCCTCTCTCCCGCTCTTTCTCTCTTTCTCTCTCACACTTTCTCTCTTTCTCTGTTTCCCTCTCTCTCACTCATTCTCTCTTTCTCTGTCTCTCTCCTTTGATGGGCACATGACACATAATCTTATCTTGCTTTTTGTCTTGCAGGCAGTTATTCACAGATTGTCGAGGGATGACACGCCATGGCTGTACCTACTTTTATTTTGTTGTTTTGTTTAAATAAAATGTTTTATATGCAAATCCATAGATGACTGTGATTCTCATTTGTCAAAACCTCACATGCATCTTTTTGAATATAATTGTGCCGATTTGTTATGTTCCAGATTTCAGAAGGTTGCTTTCACATTTATTTGTCGGGTGGTCAGGCGGGATGGTGGACAAGGGGGTATTGGCGGGCACTGTTGGGTGTTCGAGCTGCATGATCGTTGGCTCCATTGCATCTGTTGTCGTTCAGGTATGGCAGTGGGCAAGGCTCCCTTTCATGTGGCAGGTTGTAGTCCGACATTACACCAGGTTAGAGCAGGTGTAAACTTCCTGGTGCTAACGCACCTTATCGCCTGTTTTGTATTCTCTTTGCCGATCTTGCTGGTGGTTGAGAAAGTTGCGAAGTGGTGTGTTCGCTGCTTTTTGCATGAGAACGCCTACTCTGCATCTCATTAGTGATATTTGCCGGGGTCATTCATGACGATGCTTATTGAAGCTGCTAACGCTAGTAAACAGGTGATATGGCTGTTTGCACCGGCTTGTAAATGGTGCATTAAATTTATCACCATTTTGGCTGCAATGAAGTGCTGTTAAGCCATTAAGTCGGCGATGTGTCCTTGAGAATATGCCCCGAAGTGTTTTAAAGACTTGGAAAGTACTTGACTGCCCTCTGAGAGCCGCTCACCCAGCGCACTCACACTAGGGCGCTGTGCTGCGAGCCGCGCACCGCTCGTATTCACACCAGGGGGCCGCGCTGAGAGCCACTCACCTTTCATGTTCACTCTAGGGGGCCACTCTAGGGTCACAACTTCAAACTGTTTGGAAAAATAAAAAGCGTTCACTTTCATTAATCTACGTTCACCTCGGGACCCCATCCCGAGGTATGCCAACTTCTACATATTTTATTTGTATTTTTTTCAAAGGGGAGGGGGCCGTGTGGCCACCCTCCCAGGCCCTTGGGACCCCATCCCCTGGGACCTGGCCTCTCTGTTGGGGCTGTGGGGGAGCCCCAAGGCCCCCACGGTCCTGCCGGCCCCTCGCCCCCTGCAGGAGCCGGCATTCCTTTTGGACAATGGGAGCAGCTAACATGCAGCTTTCCTTGCCCAAAAGCAATTCTCCTTTCGCTGATGGAAGCAACAGGAAGTTTTCCTCCTCTCACTTCAACAAAGCAAACCAGGGTTTGCTATCACAAGGTGGAAGCAATGCTCCTGCCCTGTCATAGCAAATGGCAATGTCCCAGGGTTGGACACCCCGGCATATTGCAGGACAAGGCCCTGGGTGGTCACGGTCCCCAGGGCCATCTAGCGCTTCAAGAGGGGGCTGCGCCGCCCCCCTTCCTCTATTTTCAAAGCCCCAGAATGGTGGTCGTCCCGGGCTGCGGTTGGGCAGTGTGCCCTCCTGCACCTAATTTACATAACCCTGAGGAGGTGGTGGTATGATTATATGACTGCCCCTGCGACCTGGCCCACATGGGAGCTCATTTAAATAAAGTGCTAAAGCACCCGCCTAATATTTTTTTTAAAAATTCGTCCGGATTCATGCACCCTGTGCACATTTGGATGTTTTAAAAAAACATTGGGGAGCCCTTGTGGGACCCCCTGAGCAGCCCTATGGGGTTAGGGTGTTTCTACCCTGCCCCGATTTCTTCATTTTTCACTTTCTTTTACTGTTTTCTTCTGACTTGGTTCTACTGAGTCACAAGACGGCTGCCAACTCTTCTGTTTTGGAGTGTTGGCAGCCAATTAGAATGAAGCACGTGGTCGGGAGGGTTCACAAACCCACCTCTCCATTAGATATTGATATTTTTCTTTTTGATTTTCTCAGCAACTACTGAACCGATTTGCACCATTTTTCAAAAGTTTGCTTTCTGATCCAACAACTACATTTTTGTCAATTTTGGTGTAATTCCATTCAGCAGTTGGCAAAATTTTCCTATGGAAGGTCGATTTTTTGACTTTTATTTTTCGAATTTCTCAGCAGCTACTGAACGGATTTACATCATATAAAAAAGTCACTTTCTGAACCAAGCGCTACCTTTTTACCAAATTTAGTTTACTATTAAGAATAAATCGCAAAGGTGCACCACGAAGACTTTTTGCACAGGAATGGCTACTCCGCATTTCATTATCAGCACTTTAATGCAACTAAAGTTGAGATAAATCTAATACAGTATTTAGAAGTTGGTGCAAACTGGAGACATCAATAGTATTCCTGTGATAAGTGCTCTAAAATTTAACATCATGGTGAATACCAGCAAATAACGGTAATAAGATTAAGAAAGAGTCACACAGCAGTTAGGAAAAAAATCAAAAAGGTTTATAATTTTTTTTTCAAACTTTATTTTTTTATAAAGTTATATAAACTGTAAACTTCTCAAATGTAATTTTTTAATAATATATACATAGATAATAAAGCAATGAATAAAATTTAACAAATATAATAGAAAATAACAAGGTGAAAGATTCTTGTGGGGACCATGGATGTCGATGACAGAGCTTGGTAAATAAAGCACAAAATAAGGATGTGTGTAATGTGCATACAAAAGGACTGAGAGAGAGAAACAGAGAAGGAAAAACAAGCCAGAGAGAAAAAGAGAGGGAAGGATGGTCACATGAATTTGGGGTGGCAGTAACTCTATGCATATGAAATCCACACTAAGGGGATGGTAGGCTGCTGATGACCATATAGTTGAAGGTGCGACTAACCTTATGTGCAAGTTTTCATGGAGCCTTTATGGTTGAGACCCATGGACCATTCGCCAGCTAGTCAGCACTGGCAATAAAGGATGTGACGTTGTTGATCTATTATTTTTGCGTGCTGACATGGCTTCTGCAGCATGTGCCGGATGAGTGTGGTGTGTGTGCAAACTTGCCCTCAGTAAGTGGACGTGAGATGTTGAGAACTAGAGCACTGACCTGCACACCAACAGCGAGTACGCCTGCGACAGGTAGCTATGTCTGTGAGTCGAGTGGACGGGTCACACCTGTCCCTCGGCAAGCCTGGGTGCGAACTGTTCATAGCTCACACTACATCAGTATTGAAAAATCATTTTGTGATTCAGTCCGTCAGCTGGCATTTGCCTTAGGCATTTATGAAAACATATCGGAGTTCTTTCTGTGAGTGATACCCTTTTGAGGCTCGCCCTCCCCACATCAGTAAGTAACGCACCCTCCTCCCACATAACCAACATACCGGCAATGACGTTCTTGGGCCCAGAAGTATCCCTGTGAGGTTGGAAAAAGAAGAATCATTGGGGCAGATGTATCAAGATTCCTTTTTACGAGTCTGTAATTGCGATTTTTTGAGAATCGCAATATCGGAATCGCAAAATGGGATGTATTAAGTATTCTGCGATAAATGTGCGATTCCTAAAAAATCGCAGAATTTATTGCGATAATCTTGCAATTTCTTATTTTGCGAATTTCACAAAATAAGAAATTGCAAAAACGGCAATCATGCAATGCAGGAACAGCCTGATGACATCACAACCAGGAAGTTCCAGTGATTGCTGAGTGTTCTGAGGCAGAGCAGACCTGTTTGCAGAGCCATGGAGTCACAGAAGGCACAGGAGGAAACTGCATTGGAAAAGAGAAAAAGGAAGCAAAAGTTTTCTGAAAAGGAGCAAGAAATCCTCATTGAGGAAATGGTGTGTAACCATGAGGACATTTTTTGTAAAAAAGCCCTGAAAGTTCCTGACTCCAGGAAAAGGAAAATCTGGCTGGAGATCCAGGAAAAAGTTAATTCTGTAGGAGTCACCACTCGCTCCATTGATGAAATTTAAAAAAGGTGGTACGACTTCATCTTTATACATTGCATATATCATTTTCCGACACGGCCTTCCCCCCCCCCCCCTCCCCCGGGACAGACACCCACCATTTAGTTTCATTCTGCCTCACTAGGTATTTTAGTTTATTTTTCATTGTCATATATAAATAAAATGTAAAACCTTTAATTTATCCTGCTTACCACCACAGAACTGCTCAGAATAATATGTGGAATCGCTGCCGGACCCTCGGGTTGTCGGCTAAATAGCTGTGTAACGATGCAATATTGGTTTCTCCGTTTTGTTTTAGCAACGGCCGGCCCCTGTGGTTGTAGGCTTGCAACTGTACTGCTTTTATCGAAATAAAGGTTTTTAAAAAAAAGTGGTACGATATGAGACTCAGATCAAAAGAGAGACTTGCTGATAGAATCAAAGAGGCAAACAAAACAGGTGGTGGAACTTCTGCTGTGGACCAACCAACACCCCATGAGGAACTAATAGAATCCACCCTGCTACCAGAGAGTGTGAGTGAAGTGGCTACCAATGATAGCTCTGAACCTGCTGCAAGTACACAAGGTAAGATTATTGCAAATTGCATCAATGTATTTGTGTACAGAATGTGTGTGTGTTGTGCATAAACTCATTGTCAGATAAATAGTAGTCCACTTACACTGTGAAACCAGAAGTGAGCAATGCATTATGGGAGTTGTAGTCCAATTAAGAATGTCACACTCATCATCATAGTAACACATGTTATTTGACCAAGTAGTAATTTGGCATGCTGAAGCAGTGTAGTACAAGTTGTAGTCTGCAATGAAGTCATTTTATATTAAAGAATCACAAATTCATATTTCACACTATACATCCACAGAACATACAAGAGATGCCAGGCCAGAAAATGTTTCAGAAAATACTCCTCCTCATGTGACGTCTGACAATGAAGATGAAGTCACTGATGCCCCTGTGCAAAATTTAAACATTCACAGGAAGCACAGACGTGTTGCACCTCTGGAACCAATGGGAGTGGAAGAAAATTCTGAAGTAGATTCAGTCCCCAATGAGACAGTAACAGTGTCCCCTCAGGACTCACACCAGGTAGCACAAAGTCCAAGGAGGGCACGCTCATTCTGTCTGGAGGTATGTGGGAGCAACAGAGGTCCAAGTGAAGGAGGCACTGTGTTCGCTGGCCTTGAGCAGGACATGCTTCACATGCAGCGCCTGCAACACAAGACACTCAGATCAATAAATAGGCAGCTACTCAAATCTAATAAAAATCAGTAAAGAATGGCTGCTTCAATAGACAAACTCTGCCTGACCCTTGTAAAAACAGAAACCCTACCCCAACTAACCAAATTGGCCAATGCAGAAGTGGAAGGCGTTCTACAACCGGACCTGAGCAAGAGGCCATGCCTTCACATGAGCAACATGCTTCCAGCCGCCAGCGCTAAAAATAACTTCGTGATTAGTTACCTATGCTGCAGAAATGCATTGTGAACTTTTTTTCTTTACTTTTTCACGTATGGATATTTTGATTTACAACATTGTAAAGATATGTTTAACCCCTTCCATGCTGATGACGAACCCCAGCCGTCATGCACTACGGTGCTCGTGTGCTGATGACGGCTGGGGTTCGTCACGGCCCGCCCCTGTTCATGTTGTTTAAGCACACCAGGGGAATCGCGGCCGCATGGAAGGGGTTAAGACATATAGCAGTATAGTTTGTATGTTGTGAATTAAACAACAATTACAAACCTGAGTTAGTACTTAGTTTTTTCTTACCTACAAATAATTTTGTGTAATCTCTGTCCTTCTTTGACGGCCAGCCATTGCTCCTACTCCTGCAACTGCCATTCTTGTTGGAGGGTTATCATCATCATCAGATGAGTCAGAGTCACTCACTTCAATTTCTGTGCCTTTGCGAATTGCCATGTTATGCAGCATTGCACATGCTGTAACAATTTTGCAACATGTGTCTGGATTGTATTGCAATGCACCTCCACTTTTGTGTATGCATCTGAAACGGCTTTTTAATATTCCAAAATACTTTCAATTACCCCATGTGTGGACCGGTGTGCCCTGTTGTACCGTCTTTCACTTGCATTTGCAGGATTTAAATATGGTGTAAGTATGAAATCACGCACTGCGTAGGCACTATCACCTGCAAGTAAGAGAGAAAATAGTAACTGTATGTACCATTTCATTTTGATGGATGGATGGATGGATGGATGGATGTTTGCATGATTGTTACTCACCAAGCAGGTATCCATCTCTGAACTGACCAGCACTAAGACATCTATGAATTGCACTATGTCTGAAGATGAAAGAGTCATGTGTACTCCCTGGAAACTTTGCAACTATGTCATTGAGTATGTTTTTGCCATTGCATACGATCTGGATGTTGAGCGAGTGGTAGCTTTTTCTATTCCGGAAAACATATTCTATGGCTGCAGGTGGAGTGATGGCAATATGGGTTCCGTCAATGCATCCAATCACATGTGGAAATCGTGCTATTTGATAGAAATCCAACTTTGTTTCCTGTATGGCTTGTTGTGTATTGGAGAAATATATATATGATGTTGGAGTCTACTTAGCATTGCGTACAGGAACGCATGAAAAAAACGTTATAGGGCACTCTGTAACACTCCACCAACCTCTGCAATTACACTTTGGAAAGAGCCAGAAGCCAAAAGGTGCAGTGAGCACAATACCTGCACATGTGTTGGTATTGATTGTGTTCCGTCTGTTGGACGTTCCAAAATAGGTTCCAATTCATTTATCAGGTCAAGAATGGTGTGAGGATGTAGTCTGTATTTTTCATAGATCTCCTTCTGAATCTGCTGGAACAGCGTTATGCGTATTCTGAAGATTCTCCCTTGTCTTTGTCTTCTCTGGGCAAGACCTTAAATGCGCAGCCTCCTGGCAATCAGGTACAGTCCGCCATTTTCAAAAGTAGGAGAATGCATTCTGGGAGCCCTCTTATATGTTTTTTTACCACCTGCTTCTACTTGGTGTTAATTGCGATTTCTTAATTTGCGATTTTTGTGAATTCGCTATTTGCGAATTTTTCTTACATATTGATGCGATTTCTTAACGTGCGATTACTTTATTTGCGATTTTCGCAAATTTAGGAACATGCAAAATTGGTAATCGCTATATATTCTGCGAAAAACACTTCTCGCACACTAAGAATTCGCAAAAAATTTGAATTCTTAATATGCGATGTGATTTCTTTCATACGTGCCAGTTGCACTATTTGATGTTGCAAACGCTGCGAAAATGCGACTCGCAGCATTTGCGACATGCAAAACACTTGATACATCTGCCCCTTACTCATGTATAGTTGTACATATAAAAACAATTATTTAAAGAAAAGAACAACTAGTAAGACTGCAGGGAGTTTGGTGCTGTGGACACTGCCCCGAAGTTGGGGTCACTGGTGTTCTGGACTCAGGACACAGTTAGTCATTTGGTATTTGTTTGTGCTATATAGGGAAAGTGGTACCACAAGCATTAACAGCGTATGGGCCTGTGATGATGCTTGATGTGGAAGGGTTGCACTGGGAGCAATGTGTCTTACCTACTGGACTGCATCATGTGGAATCGGGACTGTATCTGATTTGTGAGGACTGCTGACTATAGTGTAGGTCAGAGGTAGCGATGAGGAAGGGCCTACAGCCTTGTGCATACGTTGGTGGCATCACCATCCTGCATAATGCAGGTTCAGTAGCACCACTTGTCTGCAGACTTCAATCTGTAGATAATCCTCACTAATCGAAGGGAGTGAGGTGCTGTGGTCACTGACATGAAGCTGGGGGTCACTGCTGTTCAGGACTCAGGTCACAGTTAGTCATGTGGGATTTGTTTGTGTTATATAGGGAAAGTTGCACCAGAAGCATTGAGACTGTATGAGCCTGTGATGATGCTTGGTCCGGACGGGTCGCACTGGGAGTAATGTGCCTTGCCTACTGGACAACGTCATGTGGAATTGGGACTGTATCTGAAATGTGAGGACAGCTGACCGTAGTGTAGGTCAGAGGTAGCGATGAGGAAGGGCCTACAGCCATGTGCATACATTGGTGGCCCCAGTGGCCTGCATAGTGCAGGTTCAGTGTCATCACTTGTCAGCAGACTTCAATCTGTAAATACTCCTCACTAATCAAAGGGAGTGAGGTGTTGTGGTCGCTGACACGAAGTTGGGGTCACTGCTGTTCAGGACTCAGGACACAGATAGACATGTGGGATTTGTTTGTGTTAAAGAGGGTTAGTGGGACCAGAAGCATTGAAAATGTATGAGCCTGTGATGATGCTTGGTGTGGACGGGTTGCACTGGGAGCAATGTGTCTTGTCTACTGCACTACGTCATGTGGAATCGGGACTGTATCTAAATTGTGAGGACAGCTGACCGTAGTGTAGGTCAGAGGTAGCGATGAGGAAGGGTCTACAGCCTTGTGCATACGTTGGTGGGCTCACCGGCCTGCGTAGTGCAGGTTCAGTGGCACCACTTGCGGCAGACTTTAATCTGTAAATACTACTTACTAAGCAAAGGGAGTGAGGTGCTGTGGTCGAAGCCATGAAGTTTGGGTCGCTGCCATTTAGGACTCAGTTACACAGGTGGGATCGGCTAGTGTTACAGAGGGTTAGTGGAACTACGTATCGCCAGCCTTGCATATGGAAATTTGGTAGTGATCGACAGGAGTCTGGTGCTGTGCTCACTGCAAAGAAGTTGTGGTCGCTTTCATTCACGACTCAGGACACAGTTACACATGTGGGAACGGCTTGTGTTGAATAGAGTTACTGGCAGCACGTGTCGCCAGCCTTCCATATGGCAACATGTCTTACTGTTTGAAGGGAGTCTGGTGCTGTAGTTGACTTACGGACTTGTGGTCACTGATATTTTGTACTCAGGACACAGTTGGGCATGTACGCTTATGTTGAAGACGGTTAGTGGCTCTATATGTTGACGGTCTTCCACTGTGTAGGTTAGAGGTAGAAGTGAGGAAGGGCCCACAGCCACGTGCAAATGTTGGTGGCCCCTCTGGCCTGCGTAGTAGAGATTCAGTGGCACCACGTTTAGCTGGCTTTCCATATGCAAATATCCTTCACTGATTGAAGGGAGTTTGGTGATGAGGTCAGTGCCACAAAGTTGGGGCCGCTGCCATTTAGGATTCAGGAACCAGTTACACATTTGGAATCGGCTTCTGTTGAACAGGGTTAGTTGGTAGCACTTGTCGCCGGTCTTCTATAGTGTAAGCTGCAGGCAGAGGTCAACAAAGGCACACAGGCAGGTTACGTTGACTTGAGCTGCACAGAAGGGGAGCATTTGGTCTTCTTAACCCATTATAGTCTCTCACACAATTTGCGCCGCTACTAATCTTGAATTGTGAACCGTGTAACCCCAGTGTAGGGCGCAGGCAGTGGTCAGGATGGGTGCACAGCCAGGTGGCGTTGCGTTGAGCTGCACAGTTCTTGGCACCTGGAGTACTCAGTGTGTGCGCACACTGCGATGATACGTGGTCTCAGTGGCCCGCACTGGGAGAGATGTCTTGACTTGATAAGGCCATGTGGTGATGATTTATGGTACAGTGAGTTAGTAGCACATGAAGCACTTGGCGTGTGCGCATCCTGCAATGAGTCGTGGTCTCGGCAGGCCTTAGTGGGAGCAACATGTCTTGCAAATCTGAAATCGCCACTGCATCTGAATCTGAATTGTAAGCTGTGCTGTCCGCAGTGTAGATCGAAGGCAGTAGTTAGCATAAACATCGAGGAATGCTTTTTGTCACTTGTTTAAAAATCGTACATTCCCGTAGATTTTTTACATTTTTCACCATTTATTGAGGGATAATACAAATAGGTAGTGTACACAGGATGGTAAGGAGTCTGAAGGTAGAATTGACTCCTATACACTCAAGCAGACCAGTGGAATATTAGGCCTACGCGTTTCAAATCCCCTTTAGTTCGTCGGGGATTCTCATCAGGGCCTCAAGCACACCCAAAAGGCTATGCGTTGAACCTATTTGTATTATCCCTCAATGAATGGTGAAAAATGTAAAAAATCTACGGGAATGTACGATTTTTAAACAATTGTACTTAACCGTTGTATAATTTATGCAGATCCAGTTTGTATTTTCTTCTTTTTATTGTAGCAGTAGTATGTGGTATGCTTGATCCAGGTTTGAATGTGGTGAATGTTTTTTGAATGTGACATGACTGAGGTTTTGAATGTTCGAAGTGTTCAATTGAATGTAGTTTGATGTGTCCGTTTTTGTCCTGATTTTTCTAATGCTTCTCTTTTCTGATGTAAAGATACATTTTATAACAATTGTTGAATTTCTATAAAATAAAATTGCGACTAAGCAGCAATACCCGTTCTTGAATTAATTTTCTTGCTGTGGGTGATTATTTCTAGCATTAAATAAATATTATCAGTACTGGCACCTCCCTTTGTTATTTTGTCATTCAGAGGCACAACACTCCTGAGGCGGAAGCCGGGAGCACGCTCGATTTAAAAATTGAAATTGTCACAAAATACTTTGTTTTTACTTGCACTGCACTTACCTAGTGCATTCTCTCACCCTAATCTCTCGCAGAAATCGCTGCTCAGCCGATATTAACGCTGCCACGGCACAGTGATCTTCGCCGCCATCTCTCCTCCTCAGCCCACAGGCCACGCCCACGGCCCTGAGGCTACGCCCCCTCATACCGGCTACTTAAAGCGCGCTGACTGAAAAGCTCGCATTCAGAAGCACAACACTCCTGAGGCGGATGCCGGGAGCACGCTCTATTTTAAAAATTGAAATTGTCACAAAATACTTTGTTTTTACTTGCACTGCACTTACCTGGAGCATTCTCTCACCCTAATCTCTCGCAGAAATCGCAGCGCAGCCAATATTAACTCTGCCACGGCACAGTGATCTTCGCCGCCATCTCTCCTCCTCAGCCCAAAGGCCACGCCCACAGCCCTGAGGCCACGCCACCGTCATACCGGCTACTTAAAGCACACTGACTGAAAAGCTCGCATTCAGAGGCACAACACTCCTGAGGCGGAAGCCGGGAGCCCACTCGAGTTTAAAAATTTAAATTGTCACGAAATACTTTGTTTTTACTTGCACTGCACTTACCTAGTGCATTCTCTCACCCTAATCTCTCGCAGAAATCGCCGCGCAGCCGATATTAACGCTGCCACGGCACAGTGATCTTCGCCGCCATCTCTCCTCCTCAGCCCACAGGCCACGCCCATGGCCCTGAGGCCACGCCCCCTCTCATATATAAATGTGCCTTCCTCGGACGCGCAGCATGCGCGACACCTGCGCGCCAAAGGCGCACCAAAGGCAAGCCCATCTGCGCCCGTTCGCGGCCAACCGGGGCAAGGGGCCACCCCCCCTGCCCAGTCGCCCTACCAGGCCAGAACCCATAGTCCCCACTCCCTCCTCCAACTAAAGCAGGAAGCTGCCCCACCTTGCCTACACGCATGGGATCCATCCATACAACATCCCGCCTGCAACCAGTGCGGATTTCATTGCTCACCCCACCCAAAAATGGAACCCACACAATACTCCATGCTCCTGCTCAACTGCAGATCCCTCCCCAAGCACACTACGGAAATCTCTCTACTGATAGGGGATGCAAACCTGGACATCCTCTTTATCATAGAGACTTGGTTACAGGAACACTCGGAACCTGATTTGGTACAAACTCTTCCACACGGATACCAAATATTCCGCCTTGACCGCAAAACGGGAATCGGTGAAGGGCTAGCAGTGATCCACAAGATAGGATACGAAGTCACTAGCACTCCCGTCCGTGTTCCAGATAGTGAATGTCTCCCTTTCACTATAAAATTCAGCCCCACCAATACGTTCTCAGGTATGCTCATATACCGCCCACCCGGGACGCAAGGACAATTTCTTTCTAACCTTGCCCCAACAGCTGCAAACCTCGCTCTCAGCTCCGCTAACTTCACATTCCTGGGTGACCTCAACACTCACCTCGACGACCCTAACGACTCAAACGCCAGAGACCTATCCTCCAGCCTAGGTGCTCTCGAACTACAGCAACTAGTCCTCGGGCCCACTCACCAGAAGGGCCATCTTCTGGACCCCATATTCAGCAACTGCCCGAACCTATGCGGACGACACAGAGCTGGTGGTGGCATTGGACCCCCCTCTCAACTCCCACCACAGCTTATACAAATGGGGATAAAACAGAGATTATGCTCTTTGGAAATAACATCACTAAATCCATTGACTCCATCTGGCCCCTTTGCCTAGGCAACCCCCTGGAACCCAAAGAACAAATCAAAAGTCTCGGCATCTGGCTGGACAGAACACTCACTTTTAACTACCAAGCAACCAAGCTTGCTACCACATGCTTTGGGCTCCTGAGGCTACTTCACAAAATCCTCCCTCTTCTCCCGTTCCACTCAAGACGGATCATGGTCCAAGGGCTGATTCTATCTCACCTGGACTGCGGAAACGCCCTATACCTTGGGGCCCCACAGTGCACGCTCAATAGACTTCAAATCGTCCAAAACTGTGCCGCCAGGACCCTCCTCGATATCCCACGACGAGTCTCAGTTAAAGCCCGACTGGAAAATCTCCACTGGCTCTCTGTGAAATCGAGGATCGAATTCAAGGCCATGTGTATTGCTCACCGCTCTTACTGGGGAACAGGTCCTGCTATCAACCGCCCCCTGGTAAATGCCTATCATCCTTATCGTCTCCTCAGATCTGGGACCTCTTGTCTTACCACAGTGCCGCGAATCAGAAGAGCCAGGTGTGGAGGCCGGTCGCTCTCCTACAACCTAGCCAAAATCTGGAACACTCTCCCTCTCTCAATCAGATCAGAGCCCAAACTACTTACCTTCCAAAAGCTCCTTAAAACATGGCTTTTTAATAAATCATCCTTTTAATAAATCTTCTGAAAAATCCGCCTAAGTCTAGCGTACTCCGCTTAGCCCAACCTCTGCAGCGCTGGGAAGCCCCTGGGTAGCCATCGCGCTTTATACATTTTCTTTTCTTTTCATTTCATTTCATTTCTTCTTGCCAAAATCCGAGGACATAGAATTCAATTCACTCTGCAATTAATAAATCAAGGCTGAATTCAATGCTGTCCACAGTGTAGATCGAAGGCAGTAGTTAGCATAGACATTGAGGAATGCTTTTTGTCACTAAATCAAGGCTGAATTCAAGTTGTGAACCCTGCTGTCCGCAGTGTAGATCGAAAGCAGTAGTCGGTACAGACATAAGTCTGCGATATTGTGGCGCTGGGTTCGCAGGGGGCTTGTGTGGAGGATTCCTGCAGTCATGGTGGCAGCCCAATTTTTTGAAAAACTAATAGAGCAGAATCAAGTGCTAGTACTGCGTTGTCTGACAGAAGAGGGTGCTCAAGAACGGGTAGTCACAAAAAGCATGTGTAATTATTATTTCTACTTAATCAAGCCCATTCCCTTCGACTCAATGCGTAAAGTATAAATCTACCGGTGCTGCTTATCTGAGCATGAGCTAACTTTTTAGTGCATGGGGGTGTTTGAAATGTAGATTTTTATTTTATTTTAGAACAGTATTTACTGTGTTTTCCATTTGCCCAATCGCGACACCATTCCCGTGCATGTGATGGTAGATCTGGACAAGTTATGTTACATTCTTTTTGCAAGTTTTATATAAAGTATACTAAACTATTTTGAAATTATTTTTATGAAATTCTTGAATTTTTGAGAACCTGGGGCCAGATGTAGGTAAGTATATTTTACCGATTCATAAATACCGAATTTTACCGATTCGGTATTTATGAATCGGTAAAATAGAAGAGGGGAGCTGTAGGTGAAATCGGTAATTGAATTACTGATTCTGTAACAATCGGTATTTATCAAATCGGTAAATACCGATTCGGTAATGCCCATTGATTCCTATGGGCATTGAAGCCCATAGGAATCAATGGGCATTATCGAATAGGTATTTACCGATTCGGTAAATACCGATTCCAGCAAGGGTGCAGGGGGTGTCACTTTGACACCCTCTAGCACCCCAAATACTGGCATGTGTGCCATGTGGCACACAGACATGCCCTAAGGGCATGTCTGTCTGTCACATGGCATAGGTGTGCATGCACACATGTGCATGCACACCTGGATTCGGTATTTTACCACCCAATTGGATTGGGTGGTAAAATACTGAATCTGTAAGGCCAGTGGGACTCAGAAGAGTCCCACCTACATCGAGAAGTTACCGAATCGGTAAAAATACTGAATCGGTATTTTACCGATTCGGGAAATTTACCGATTCGGTAAATTTACCGGATCGGTAAAATAGGGCCCCTACATGCCAATTACTAAATACTGGTTGGTAACGGCCGAAATCGGCCGTTACCGACCAGTATTTCGGCTCCTACATCTGGCCCCTAGCTCCGCTGTTAACTTTTTGCAACAGTTGACAGATGATGGACATATTACTATGTTGGCTCCTTTCTGAGAGCTGCTGTGCAGTCCTGAAGCACAATATACTTTGAGTAATTTATCATCACTTTTTATCTGTTTTGATGTATGCAAGAGTTTTTACTGACTTGCAATGCACCATTATGGTATGTGACTGCTGCCATTCAATTCGAAACTGTACTTACTGCATTTGTATGACATGAATTTTTTCTTATAGTGTACACTTTTATGGACACTTTTGCACCCAAATAAAGCTATTACATTAAATTAATAAAATACTAGTTTAAGAAATCAGTACACTAATATTTGTGCCCTGCACAATCTTTATCACTATCCATAACATGTTATACCTGCCCAATGTTAAAATGAGACTTCCTGTCGAACTAGCACAGTTAAAGGGTGCCACAATATGGTTTTAAAGGAATATCCACTGCTGACAGTGGTAGGTTCCATATAATCCTAATCCTATTATTAGAGGCAGAACTGGCACAGTTTCTTTTTTCTGTTCCACCATTGAATCAAGCTTAGGCTCCCAAAATTGGGCCCTTAACATACTCTCCGAACAACTGCTAACCAATTTTACTTCATGAGCAACATTCTTCTCGTAGAATGTCTTTGAAGAGATTCATTTCTTCTCTATATACATTATAACCAGGCGTAATACATTTCTGAAGTGTTTCCTTATCTCCTGGTCAGGATACTCTACTCTTTCACCTTTGCAACTCATTCTTTAGTTTTGAGTCCTTCTAACAATACTCCACTACAATATGTTTATTGCCATTGTACTCCTCATCCTTTTTGGGTCTCACCTACAACTTTAGCTACAGCTGTCTGTTGTCAAAAGATCTTTTGAGGAAAATACCAATACTCACAAGGGTCTATCAATTAGCCAATTGCTTATCATTAGTTGTTTTTCTTGTCACTTTCATTTGTCTGCTTCTTTTTAAAGGCTTCCATTCCTCTTAATTTATTTGACCTTTCCCTGGAGCATAACTTCTTTATCATAATTTTAATTGGATACCCTTCCAATCCATATTAGACAGAACCTACACTAATAACTTTATACAAGCATTACAAAAAGAGCACAGCTACCAATCACTAAGGATGGAACAATCTGTTACCCACTTTGCCCCAAAACTTAGCAAACAAATCAAAAGAACGCATGACATGCTACAATTTAAAGTTGAACTCATCATAAATGAAAAAGGATTATCGTGCTTAAAAATGATTGCTAAAAGCAAAATATAAAATGACCAAAGAATCAAAAGACTCGAATTTGCAGGATAGCTACCTCCGTGCCCTGCAGTTCCCTCGCATCTCACAAGTCACGAATGATAAACTTATGAGCCCCTATAACCACAGAAGAGGTGGGTGCAACTATCGCAGCTCCTAAGCTGCACAAGGCTCAGGGGCCAGATGGCCTCACAGCCCACTTCTATAAAACCTTTTCGCCGGACGTTTTTCCTCACCTCACGCGCCTCTTCAACCAGATGGCGGAAGTTGGATAAGTGACCCCCTCGATGGCTGAAGCAGTGGTAACGGTCATACCTAAGCCTTGGAAAAATGTTCAGCTTTGTGCCGCGTATCGTCCCATAACCCTCCTAAACTTAGACTTGAATACAGGATTTAATGCCAGGCCTAATCCATCCTCAATCAATCAATCAATGCATTTATAAAGCGCACTACTCACCCAGAGGGTCTCAAGGCGCTTGGGGGGAGGGGGGGTGCCGCTCCTGCTCGAACAGCCAGGTCTTGAGCTTCTTTCTGAAGGAGAGGTGGTCTTGGGTCAGGCGAAGGTCGGTAGGGAGGGTGTTCCAGGTCTTGGCGGCCAGGTAGGAGAAGGACCTACCTCCTGTTGTCGCTCTTCGGATGCGGGGGACGGCGGCGAGGGCGTGATTGGTCGATCGGAGGTGGCGTTTGGGAGCGTAGAAGTTGAGGCGGTTGTTGAGGTAGCTCGGGCCTTGGTCATGTAGGGCTTTGTGTGTGTGGGTGAGGAGACGGAAGGTGATTCTCTTGTTGACGGGGAGCCAGTGCAGGTCTCTCAGATGTCCGGAGATGTGGCTGCGTCTGGGGACGTCAAGGATGAGTCTGGCTGAGGCGTTCTGGATTCGCTGGAGTCTCTTCTGGAGCTTGGCGGTGGTTCCGGCGTAGAGGGCGTTGCCGTAGTCCAGTCGGCTGGTGACGAGGGCCTGGGTGACCGTCTTCATGGTCTCGGTGGGGATCCACCGGAAGATCTTCCGTAGCATGCGCAGGATGTTGAAGCAGGACGAGGAGACGGCGTTGACTTGTCTGGTCATGGAGAGGGAGGAGTCCAGGATGAAGCCCAGGTTGCATGCGTGGTCTGTCGGTTTGGGTGCGGTGCCCAGGGCAGGGGGCCACCAGGAGTCGTCCCAGGTGGAGGGCGAGGAGCCCAGGATGAGGACTTCCGTCTTGTCTGAGTTCAGTTTCAGGCGGCTGGTCGTCATCCACTCGGCTACGTCTTTCATCCCTTCATGGAGGTTGGTTCTGGCGGCGGCGGGGTCGTTGGTCAGGGAG
Source organism: Lissotriton vulgaris (assembly GCF_964263255.1). Lineage (NCBI taxonomy): Eukaryota > Metazoa > Chordata > Amphibia > Caudata > Salamandridae > Lissotriton > Lissotriton vulgaris. Next base: position 1,208,979,900 of record NC_141694.1, read on the forward strand.
AGGATCAGCTGGGTGTCGTCGGCGTAGGAGACGATGTTGAGGTTGTGTTGGCGTGCGATGGCCGCAAGGGGGCTCATGTAGACGTTGAAGAGGGTGGGGCTGAGCGAGGAGCCCTGAGGAACGCCGCAGATGACTTTCGTGGCTGCAGATCTGAACGGTGGAAGGCGGACTCTCTGTGTCCTTCCAGCGAGGAAGGAGATGATCCACTCCAGTGCCTTCTCCTGGATTCCGATGTTGCTGAGGCGCTGCACTAGGGTGTGGTGGCAGACAGTGTCGAACGCAGCGGAGAGGTTTAGGAGGATGAGGGCCGCTGTTTCTCCGTTGTCCAGCAGGGCTTGGATGTCATCGGTGGCAACGATGAGGGCGGTCTCGGTGCTGTGGTTGGCTCAGAAGCCAGACTGTGAGGGGTCGAGGGATCCATTCATCTTGAGGAAGGCGGCCAGCTGCTTGTTGACGGTCTTCTCGATGACCTTGGCTGGAAACGGGAGGAGCGAGATGGGGCGGTAATTCTTGAGTTCGTTGGGGTCCGCTGTTGGTTTCTTTAGCAGAGCTCTGAGTTCGGCGTGCTTCCAGCTCTCAGGGAAGGTGGCGGTGTCGAAGGAGGTGTTGATGATGTCCCGCAGGTGGGGTGCGATGACAGCGTCGGCCTTGTTGAAGACGTGGTGGGGGCAAGGGTCAGTCGGAGATCCGGAGTGAATAGAGTTTATCGTGCGGATGGTGTCTTCTGTGTTGATCTGGGTCCAGGCGCTGAGGGTGGTGGTGGGGGGTGTTGGTGCGGTCGTGGGGAGCGTTGTTTGTGGGCTGAAGCTGTTGTGTATGTCAGCGATCTTGTTGTGGAAGTAAGAGGCGAGGGAGTTGCAGAGGTCTTGCGACGGGGTGATGTTGTTGTTTCCGGCGTTGGGGTTGGAGAGCTCTTTCACGATGTTGAAGAGTTCCTTGCAGTTGTGTGGGTTGTTCTCCACTCCGTCCTTGAATGCTGTTTTCTTGGTGGTGTGGATCAGTTGATGGTGCTTCCGGGTGGCGAGCTTGAGGGTGGTCATGTTGTCTGGTGTTGGCTCCCTTCTCCAGGCTTTCTCGAGGGCTCGGCAGTTCTTCTTGGAGCTCTTGAGTTCATCGGTGAACCATGGGGCACTCTTGCTGCCGGGTCTGCTAGGCGGGGTCTTTAGTGGGGCGAAGTCGTCTGCGCAGTTGCTGATCCACTTCGTGAGGTTGTCGGCGGCCTGGCTGGGGTTCGCTGAGCTGGCGGGAGGGTGCTGGCTCAGGGAAGCGGCGAGCTGGTCTGCTGTGATCTTGTTCCAGTTTCTTCGAGCAACCTGTTGCTGGTGGTGGTGGATCGTGGATCTTCTGAAGCTGAAGTGGACGCAGCTGTGGTCCGTCCAGTGGAGTCCGGTGGCGTGGCTGAAGACGATGTCCTTGCTGGATGAAAAGACAGCGTAGAGTGTGTGTCCGGTGAGGTGGGTGGGGGTGGTCACCAGCTGCTTGAGTCCAGGGTTGGGGAGGTTGTCAAGCAGGGTGGTGGTGTTGCGGTCGCTGTTGTTCTCCAGGTGGAAGTTGAGGTCCCCGAGGAGGATGTAGTCGGCAGAGGACAGGGCGTGCGGGCTGATGAAGTCGGCGATGTCTTCGCTGAATTGAGTGCGTGGTCCCGGGGGTCGGTAGATCAGGGTGCCTCTGAGGGTGGTCTTGGGGTCGGTGTGTATCTGGAAGTGCAGGTGTTCGGCGGTTGTCAGGGTGTCGTCGGTGTTGGTCGTGATGCGGATGGTGTCGCTGTGGATGATGGCGATGCCTCCTCCCGTCTGTTTGACGCGGTCTCTTCGGGTGATCTTGTAGCCCTCTGGGATGGCGATGGCGATGTCGGGCGCTGAGGAGTTGTTCATCCAGGTTTCCGTGAGGAAGGCGACGTCAGGAGCTGTGGTCTCGAGGAGGTTCCAGAGTTCGATGGCGTGTCTGTGGACGGAGCGGGTGTTGAGCAGGATGCACTTGAGGTGGTTGCTGCTGGTGTTCGGCTTGGCGGGTGCTGGTGTGGGGCAGGTCCAGATGCAGGTGAACTTGCAGGCGTGGCAGCTGAAGTGTCCGTGGGTTCGTCTCGGGGTGGCTCAGTAGCATCCCGGGATTCGGTCGGTGTTGAGTGCGTTGAGGGTGGCGGCGTCGTACGTCCGGCTGGTGGGCTGGGGTCTGCGGGGGCCAGGGGTCCTGGCACAGGGCGCGGTCCAGGCGCGGATGGGCACAGACGGGCTTACCTTTGGCGCGCCTTCGGCGCACAATCGGCGCGCCCGCTGCGCGTGACCGCTGCACGTTCGCACGGTTGCCATATATGGCGAAGTGCGAGGGAGGGTGGAGCAGCTGGGAGGCGGGAGCGGGGAGGGCACAGAAAGAAAAGGGCCGTGGTTAGGCGGCGGGAAGCGGGGAGCGGGGCGGGAGGACACCGGGGTTACAGGGGGACAGGCTATGAAATAAACAAGCAATGCTAACAAAATACAGGCAAAGTCAGAGCAAAGGGGCACACAGCAGGAAAAATACGGGGCACAGGATCCTAAAGGGCATCCTGATCAATATGGCTTTATACAGGGACGACAAGCACACAATAACATTAGCCGCACAATATATCTAATTGAGAAAGAGCCAAACGGGAGATACCAGCAGTCTTGGTAGGACTTGATGCCGAAAATGCTGTTGATCAGATGGATTGGGGATTTCTTTTTCGCGTCCTTACATCCTTTGGCTTTGCAGATAAATTTATTCGCATGATTAAAGCCAATCATTCACATCCCAGCTCTAGGTTCCAGGTCAATGTAGTGTTGTAGGCCTCCTTCCCCCTCACGAGAGGCCCTAGACAGGGGTGTCCTCTGTCACTCCTGCTTTTTTGTGCTAAGCATTGAACCGTTCGCAATGTCCATTAGAAATAATCTGGAGATTCAGGGGATTCCCTTTGGAGGCGATGATCCCAAGATGTCTCTCTTTGCAGACAATGTTCTTCTGACACTCGCGGACCAATCCCGGTCACTTCCGGCATTGCAATTAGGATTAGCCTATTTTAAGTTGTTGTCGGTTTTAAGGCCAATCTTGGTAAACCCATTGTCCTCAATCTCACACTTCCGAACGCTGAGACATGTGCCCTCCAATCTCAATCCTCCTTGCAGTGGTCCAGCTGCTCCCTTCAATACCTGGGGATCCTGCTGAACCCACAGGTAGAAGGGCTTTATAAGGCCAACTTCCCAGCCGCTCTCCGCCAGCTTGAAAAGGACCTTAAGCGGTGGAAAACCCTATTAATTTCTTGGCTTGGCCGCATTCATGCTGTCAAGATGACACTATAGCACAAATTATTGTATCTTTTTCAGTCCCTACCATTAACTTGGATGCAACCTTTCTCCCCAAAGTCAAATTGTTGCTCGCACGGTTCTTTTGGCAGGGTGGGTGAGCCGGCTTATTTTTTTCCATACTGAGGCGTTCGCGGACAAAAGGTGGGGTGGGGCTGCCGGACATTGGCTTATATTATAAAGCTACCCAATCGCGAATAGTGACAGAGTGGTGCAAGAGGTAGTCAGCGAAACATTGGCTCCACATGGACAGGGGAGTGGCGAGGAGAACAATATGGGACCTAACCTGGAAAGCCAAAAGGAAGCGGCCCGCAAATGTGTACATCAGCCTACCCACACGCTTCATATTGACAGTGTGAGACTCGGTGTCGGGAGGCGAAGGGTGGACTACATTTCCTTCCCCATACACCCCAATTCACTTTAATCTGGCCTTTCCACCGGCCCTTCATGAAGGCCCATTCAATGCATTGAGGGAGGGAGGCTGTCTCATGCTTGATCACTTATTCCACAACCATGACATCCTCACCTTTGATAGCTGCAGAAGGGACTTCCACTTACAACCAGAAGAACACTTCCCCTACCTTCAACTTTGACATTGGGCACTCACCCCCCCACATACAGGACAGTGCCAGAGAGAGAAAATGGGTTTGAGAAGTATGTGAGAAGTGAGTACGGTGGGCTCCATGAAAGGGGTGATCTTCTTTCTCTATAATTATCTGCTGCCCACTGCACACTCAGCTCAACCGAGATACATGTCCATGTGGGAGGGAGTGCTACAGCGAGATACCCAGGACAGGAAAAAGACGGCACTTTACTTTGATATAGCGAAATTCAATCACTCCCTAGAATTTCGGGAAGAACACTTAAAAACTCTAATGGACTGGTACCTTGTCCCCGCCAAGCTCAAGCAAATCTTTCCGAACACGACCAATAGATGCTGGAGAGGGTGTGGGGTACTGGGGGATTTCCAAAACATCTGGTGGGATTGCCCCACTATACGTCCTTTCTGGGAGGAAATCTTAGCACAAATTAAAACCATGCTGGGATATACAATACCGACCACCATGGAAGGGGTTCTTTTGGGCCTCTGGGATGCCTCCTTAGAACAAGAGACTAGGGCTGACAAGGCTATCATGTGGACTTGCAGAGAGGCAGCAAAAGTGGCAATCGCAGCATCCTCGAGGAAGAGGTCAGCTCCTTCCCTCGCAATATGGCATGCGCGACTCTGGGAACTTCTCTGTCTGGAAAGAATGGCTGACATATGTTAAATGTTAAATGTCGTATACTTGTAAAGCGCACAGCTGCCCCAGCAAAGGTGCGTCCCGGCGCTGTATACTGCTGGGGAACACATCCTGGCTTTCCCTGTGAGATGGTCCCTCCTGGGCCTCTCCAATGTGAAGACAAGCATCCCCGGCGCTGATGGGGCCGTTAGTAGAGATTAAGCAAGCTATTTCCCAGAGTTGCTGAGTGGGACCCATGGTTGGAGTAGGCACCGAGGCGAGAATTATTGAGTCCGCTGACCATGGCCCAAGACCCTGCCGCGTCGGGAATCGAACCCTGGTCCCGGGTCGACCTCTGCTTCTGGGTCTGCCGCCTCTAACCAGTGAGCCACACCACTCCACGATGATTATAAAAGTTTTGAATATAAATGAGGTCCCTTAGTCACCTTCCTTATGAGAGAAGTGGTCTGCCCTCAGCGGTGTGTCCTCCGTCAATGTGGGACCTGTATATCATTTAATTCTAACATACTACACCCTTGCCCAGTTGGTCACCCAAGCTTTTATATGTAGTATCATCACCATACCTATCTTGTTAATCGGTGGGGGGGTTTGAGGGGAATTCTTTGGTTTAATCGTTTGGAATATTACTTTTTTCTGGGAGTGCCTTCCGGACAGGAAGGTTGCAGTGTAATCCTGTCATGACATAATGGACTGTGTGAACCTATTTCGGAAAACAGGACTTACTATGCCTATGTACCTTTTGAAACTGTACGGATCGCTATAGATTTTTTGTTCTGCAGATGGGCACGGAGATGTCCGAGTATGCATTCTCAGCTTTCTTTTCTCTCGTGACAGTGTGTATTGTATTTTCTGACACTGATACTCCTGGTGTTGTGAAGCAAATGATGTCTCTTTTACGAAATGCCAATAAACATACTTTTGATAAAAAAATATATTAAACATATAAAACTTGACACAATATGTTATTATAAATTATTTTAATGTATAAAGTAAAATATGTATACCTATTTAATATATACATAAAAACATAAGATGAAACAATGTTGAAATATGTATATTAAAAAGTTAAGTAAGGTTAACAAACTGTTAAATATGTCAATCACAAGTTGAAAATGCACAACATAGAATGCTATGTATATATGGTTCACATATTTTTTAATTAATAAAGAAAATGTAAGCACAAATATTTACTTACCAATATAAAACTGTTAATTTTTGGCACAATAAATATAATGAAACGTCAAAATATTCAATTAAAAAAGTTTGAAAAAAATAAATAACTGTTATAAATGTGCGGCATGTATTTACTACATGAAACAATGTACTTAATAATATTATTCTATTCAAACATACAGCTGATTTAAAAAATATATATATTTCTAATAACTGACAATAGTAGTAAAATCATGCAAATGATATCTACAGTATACAAATCAAAGTAAAAAATTGATAGACACTAAAGGGGTGGCATTTACTATTCCCACGCTGATACAACCATACTGGGGGAAGGTATTGGACACTAAGTGGTTACATTTGCTATTCCCACTCCAAAGTGGGGTATATTTACTATTTTCTCTCCAATATAAATCAATTTTGGGAAGGTGTTTGACAATAAAGGGGTAACATTTACTATTCCCACTCCAGTCTAAACCAATTTGGGAAAGAAGTGGGACACTAAGAGGGTGGCATTTACTATTCCCACTAAAATCTAAAACAATTTGAGGAAAGTGCTGGACATTAAATTGGTTAAATTTACCAATCCCAATCTAATCTGAACAAATATGGGGAAGGTGTTGTATACTTAAGGGGTTATGTTTACTATTCCTAATCCAATCTAAACCAATTTGGAGAAGCTATTGAACATTAAAGCGGTAACATTTCCTATTGCCACTCCAATCTGGACCAATTTGGGGAAAGTGTTGGACACTAAAGGGTTACATTTTCAATTCCCACTCCAATGTAAAATAATTTGTGTTAAAGTATTGAACATTGTAGGGGTTCTGGGCCCGATGTAGGTAAAACGCATTTTCCGATTTCAAAGTACCGAAGCGCACCAAATCGGTATTCTGAAATCGGAAAACGAGATGTAGGAAAAAAAAAACGAAAAAATACCGATTCGTTCGTAATCGGTATTGTGATTCGATACGTACCGAATCGGCATGCACCGAATCGGAATGTACCGAATTGGCTACCACCGAATCGGAATTTTCCGAATCGGCAATTACCGATTTGGCAAATAAAGAATCGGTGATTGAAATACACCCCCATGGCCAAAATGCCCATAGGAATGAATTGAACAATCCGAATCGGTAAAATCTGAATCGGTAAAATCCGATTCGGTAAAATCCGATTTGGTAAAATCCGAAACAGCCAATGAGGTGGATCCACCCTCCCCCACCCAAGCAGGGAGTGGCTACCCAGGCAGGTGCAGCTCATTAAGAACTTTCTGGAGAGGCAGCCTGAGCTGAACATTCACAGTGAGCAGCAGTGGAAACAGGAGCCAGAGCACTGTGAGAGAAAGATGGCTAGCAGCAGTGAGAGCCAGAAGGCTGGCCACAAGAGAAAACCCAAATTCAGTACCATGGAGCTGCAGGTGTTGGTGGAGGAGGTGATGAGGGTGCACAGGCAGCTCTTTGGGAGGCTGTCCCTCACTGTACCGGACAGCACAAAGAGGAGGCTCTGGAGCGAGATTGCTGAGAAGGTTAACTTAGTTGGTGTTACCCCAGGAGACTTGATGACCTAAAAAAAAGGTTTTATGATATCCGTAGCTTAACTAAACACAAAGGCAAGCTGGACTGACTGGTGGAGGCAGGAACCCGGCGCCACCCCTCACTGAGCTGGAGGAACTGGTGTCCAGCACCATCGAGAGGGAGAGTGTGTCAGGAATCGGGAACCTGGATAGCTCAGCCAGAGCTACAGCTGTTATGTTATGTTATGTTATTTATTATTTGTTAAGCGCGCATACGCCCTGGGGCTTCTTGGCGCTGGTGAGAGAATCAAACATAACAGTGCATAAAAGAAATACAATTATTTTTTACAGTAGGCCTGGGAAAAAAGAAGAGTTTTAAATGCCTTCCTAAAAGCAAGGAGATCCTTGCTTTGTCGCAGGGTCAAGGGGAGGGAATTCCACAATGAGGAGGCTAAGAATTGAAAGCTGCTGCCCCCTTGACGTTTCTTTTTGAAACGAGGGACCTCGAGTAGATCTTTGTGGATTGATCTCAAACTGCGCGAAGGTGTATATTTGCGCAGTAGTGATCTAAGGAACATAGGGCCCTTGCCCTCCAGAGCCTTGAACACAATGCAACCCACCTTGAAAGTGGCTCTCTGTTCCACAGGCAGCCAGTGCAGGGTCTCTAGTCCATGTCTAATCGATTCCCAATTAGGTACTTTGCAGATAAGTCTCGCAGCTTGATTTTGCAAGTACTGCAATCTTTTAAGTTGGCCAATAGGCGCCCCCAAGTAGAGGCCATTGGAGAAATCGATATGGGACAGGACTAGAGCACTGACTGTCTGAATTAAAGCCAGGCCTGTAAGAAGATGTGCTATTTTTCTGATCTTCCTCAATTGAAAAAACCCGAGGAGACCACAGTTCCGACTTGGCTCACTAAGGTAAGATCCTCACTAAGAGTCACTCCCAAGCTTTTCACTGTACGGGATTTTTTTGGAGGCGAGCCCATGTCCGATGGCCAGAAGCTAGGACTCCAGCTGATCTCACTCTTCCCAGGTAGAATGAGCTCCGTTTTTCCCGGATTTAACTTAAGGTGGTTTAGGGACATCCACCTCTGAATAAAAGACATGGTGGCTCGAAATTCCTCGGCAGCATTGTGGGAGTTTAGCACAAAAACCAACTGCAGGTCGTCTGCATAGTTATAGACATCGACCTTGAACTCTCGTAGAGAAAATAACAGTGGGCGCATGTATAAATTAAATAATAAAGGGGACAAGGAAGATCCTTGAGGAACCCCACAGAAGGAGATTTTTTTAGGGGCTGTGAAGGAGCCTAGTCGAACCGATTGAGTACGTCCAGAAATAAAAGACTTGAGCCAGGCCAAGGCCGAGTCTCGAAGACCGGCCTGTTCGACACGGTTGACCAAGATGGTATAGTCAACCGTGTCGAACGCCGCAGACAGGTCCAGTAACACCAAAGCCTGGTGTAAGTCCCTGTCTGCATTAGACCTTAGAGTATTCTGGACGGCCAATATCACTGCCTCAGTGGAGTGACCAGGCCGGAAGCCTGCCTGGTTGGGTTGTAAATACCCGGAAGCCTCCACAAAACTTGATAGGCAGTTAGTTACATGCGCCTCCAATATTTTGGATAAGTAAGGCAGTAACGATATTGGTCTGTAATTAGAGAGGTCTGAGGAATCAATGCCAGGTTTTTTTTTCAAAGGGATCAATAAGGCCTGTTTAAAACTATTAGGGACGCTTCCTGACACAAGGGAGTTATTGAGCAGTGGAATCAGGCTATTTGGGAGCGCCCGACCAATTTCTCTCATTACTTGGGGAGGGCAGGCATCCTGAGGAGATCCTGATTTAACTCTAGTGAGTAAGTCTTGAAGGGTTTGGTGAGTGATTAAAGGAAAGGAATGCAGGGTAAGAGGGTTTAAAAAAGTGTCGTCTATCGGGGCACAAACTGGAAGTTTGGATAAAGTGTCCTTAATCAGCACTATTTTGTCATTAAAATAGTCATTCAGCGAATTGCAGAGCAGTTGTGAAGGGACAACCGGGGGAGAAGTTCTCTCATCATTGCACAACTCCGTCACAATCCTGAAAATTTCTTTCGACTTGTTGGTGGCATTAAGTATTTTAGAAGAGAAATAAGCAGTTTTGTGGGTGTGCAATGTTTTTTGGTAGGCTTTTCGGGTAGAACAATAAGCGATCCTTGCTTGAGGACAGTAGTTGGAGCGCCATGTTCTCTCTTGCTGCCTCACTTCAAGTTTTAGTTTCCTCAACTCCGGTGTAAACCATTTATGCGCATCCGCGCCACGCGAGTTATCAAAACGAGTGAGGGGAACACACACATTAATGGCCGAATTTAGCCAGTCTTGAAGCCTACCTTCGGCTATCTCCACATCTGAGCTCTGCTCTGGCAGAGTAGACTTTAACCGATTTAAGAAAGCAGACATGTCCAGCGAGGACCATTTCCGAGTCAGACTGGTGGCCTTCAGCTTAAATTGAAGAGCTTTCTCAACACAAAATGAGAAACTAATAATAAAATGATCAGACCAGCTACAAGGTTTAATATCAATAAAATCAATGGCTAAATTCAATGACCAAAGTTGATCGAGACTGTGGCCCTTTTGATGGGTCTGAGTGTCTATATATTGTGTTAAATTCAGATCACTCAGAAGGTCCCTAGTCTCTGCTGCTTGGGGGTCAGATAGAATATTATCAAACCAGAGATTTAAATCCCCGACCAAAAGCAGTTTTGAATTATCAGTGGCTAGCATGGCCAGTTGCTCCGCAAGAATAGCAGGGAACATAACCATGGTTTGGGGCGGGCGGTATAGTAAAACCACCACAAGTGTCCCATTGACAGTGTCCAATTTGGCAACAATATTCTCCACATTAGGAATATCCAAGGAGGGGAGTTGTCTAAGTTGATGTTTTTTATTGGAGATGATGGCCACCCCGCCCCCAATTTTACCTGCCGGTCGTATCACGGAGATAATATAATAATCAGCAGGTAAGGCGGCCAAGATGTCCGGTAATGAATCCGGGGTGAGCCATGTTTCAGTCAACAGGAGTAAATCCGGTTTAATGTCAGATAGTAGCAGAAAGATATCTATCTGATGTTTGGTCATGGAACGTGTATTTAAATAAAGACATCTAAAATTGCAGGTGGTGACTGGCATGCTTGCCGAGACCGCGTAGGTAGAGGCGGAGTCCGTAGTTAGGGTGATGGGATTACTGATGCCTAGGCGGAATGTCCGCTTCACCGCATTGAGGGGTACGGGAGGGCACTCCATGGTAGAAGGTCTTAGCGCTAATAATTCGGCGGAAGTATACACCAGAGGACACACAGAGTCCTTAGCCCCTAGTCCCGGACGCTCGCGGACGAGCGCAGACGAGCTTGACTCTAGCGCGACTCCGGCGCGCCTCCGTCGCGCCCGCTGCGCTCGTCCGCTGCGCTCCCTCCACCACATTACGTTTTATGTGAGGGAGCCTCGAGCGACTGGACCGCTGCCACAGGTCCCTGCGCTCTCTGGCTCCTCCCAATATGGCGCCCGTTCCCACCACCAGCCCGGCACTAGAAGCCGCGGTAGGTGAGCCGCCCTCCACACAATCGGCAGAAGCCGCTAAAGGTAAGAAGCATGCGCATCATGACACACCCTACCAGACACCTCCCCTTTAGACACAATGCACAGCTAAACCCCAGCCCAGTACCGCTACCAACAGACAAGAGAAATGCATCATGGTAAATGTAGTCAGCAGAAGGCGGCAAAATATGGCAGTGCGGAACCATAATATAAAAAACAGTGGAACAGAATCAAAGTATATGCAAGGACATGTGCAATGCTTTAATTGTAGTGACTGTAATACGTTGGCACTCAATTCACAAATGCTTCTTTATACTTAGGGGCACCATCAGGCGGAGAAGCAGAAGCAACTGAGGCACCAGCACCAGCAACAACTTCCAGTGCGGTGGCAGGGCCAAGCACTAGTCAGGCTGCCCTGGAGGAGGAGGAGGAGGACAACACCATTGGCCAGGGAAATGAGGGAGACCTAGGACTTGACTTCACATTTCTTCACTCCCCCCAAATGTCTGGCACACCCCCATTGCTGTTCTCCCCTGAGAACTCACCAACAACGGCCCACCCTGCACCTGCCACATCTCCTGGCAGGAGTATTGTTGTGGCTCCACTGAACCCTATCCAGGCAGCAGTGGGTCAGGCCCCAGCTACCACCACAGCAACACCAGTGGCACCCCAACCCACATAGCAGGGCAGCAGCAGTTCCCGGAGGCGTACAAGTTCCAGCACTGCACTTCCGGCATGGGAGGGCAGCGTCTTTCAGGGGCTGGAGGGCAGCATGGTGAAGATACAGCGCATGCAGGCGAAATCCATCATGGCCTGCCAGTGCCAGCTTCGCCAGCATAACCTGCAAATGGGAGAGATGGTGCAAGGGTTTAAGGCTTTCGTCGAAACTAATAAGGAAGTTGCTGTAGGTCTTGGCCGTGTGAACACAGCCATCACACAGCTATGCTCCAAACTTGACGAGCACGAGCACTCTCGCCTCCGGGATGCCCGCATGCACAACAGATCAATTAGCCGCCTTGCTGCTGCTACCGCACAACTATGCCAACGTGGGGCAAATATGGAGGCCAGCTTGACCCAGAACACCGCTGAGTAGGCGTGGGCGGAAAATCCGTTCCGCTCGCGGATTTTGCGGATTTTCGGGAAATCCGCAATCCGCGAGATTTGCGAATTTCCCGCAAAATCCGCAAATCCGCGAGCAGCGGATTTTGCTCGCACTGCTCGCACTGTTAGCGTGAGTTCGCGCCCCGCGAATAAGTGCGAAATTGCAGAAATACGATCTTGGCAAAACTGAAAGTAACTACTTACCAGGTTCAAAAGTTCAGGCACATCATTAGTAGCCATTTCCTGCAGTGCTTCCTGAGGGGCCCCTCCAGAGTTCAGTTGCCAGTTGAAACTATTATGTGACCCTGCTCTGAACCTCAGAATAGTTACACATATGCCACAAAGGTCCTGAATTACAGCTAAGGGAGACAAGCAGGAGCCAGGCTGGAAGTTAAAATCCATTAATCAGCCCCTAATTCATTATTGTCAGTTGGGGCAGGGCAGGTGTTGTAACTAATTTTGCAACAATGAAAGCACTTAGCAAGTGCAAAAGATCACTAATCAGGGCGCACTAAGGAAGCAGGTGCCAGCTAAAAAAATATTCTGTGACACATTAATCAGCCCCAAATTAATTCAGGTCACTTGAGGCAGGGAAGGTGTGCTTTGCTTTGCCGAAAATAATGTACACTGGACAACCAGAGGGTGTAGTGATGAAACAGAGGGTGGCATGGGTGGGCCAGAGGGTGGCATGAGTAGTCAGAGAGTGGCAGTGGTGACAGAGAGTGGCAGTGATGAAGAAGAGTGTCCCAAACAGGCTGGACACGTAGAAACAACAAGTTCGCAAAACTTGCGACCCGACAGGTAAGTTCGCAAATTGCGAAATTGTAAAAACCCTCGCGAACTGGCAGAAACACGGGCGAACACAAAAAAAAAAAAAATCCGCAAATTCGCGGGAATTCGCGGATTTTGCGGATTGCGAATCCGCAAATCCGCAAAATTCGCGGATTGCCAATCCGCAAAATCCGCTCATGCTTACCGCTGAGGTCACCAGAGGCATGGCCTGCATAACAACCGCCATGGAGGCAATGATTATTTCCAACACTGTGGCCAATCCAGCCCTGGACCTGGGCGAGGCTGGGGACAGCAGCAGCCGCAGCAGCCGGCCAGCGCTGTGTCGGAGCCGCGCCGGAGCACCAGGCGCTCTGCTGAAGCTGCTGGACATGCGGAAGGGGGAGAGGCACACCCCAGTGGGGCTGCTAAGCGCAGCAAAAAGTAGGCTTGCCAGGGCGGGTGAGGCAACCCGGACCTTTGACATTGATTTACTTTACATTAACATTTTCTTTTGTTGCACATCAGTGCAGTAACGGTGTTGCAACATTATTAAAATTTTCTTTTCCTCACAACCATTTACCTGTCTGTGCATCTGTACTCACTCAGAAATAGTTTTCTGTAATCTCCTCACGTCTGTATCTGCCATCACTTGGCGTAGACACCCCAGCAGGTTGTGTTTGTGGCACAGCAACGTCGTCGTCATGGTCCTCGTAGTCTGACAACTCCACCTCAGTGCCCTTCTTCACCGCAAGGTTGTGCAACATTGCACAGACAGCTATGATCTTGCAGCAGGTGATGGGGGTATACTGCCTTGCACCTCCACTCTTGTGCAGGCATCTGAATCTGCTTTTCCAGATGCCAAAGGTCCGTTCAACTACATTCCTTGTGCTTTTGTGGGCCCGGTTATACCTCCTTTGGCTGGGTGTGGAGGGGTTGAGGTAGGGGGTGAGTATGAATGAGCGGAGGGCATATGCACTGTCGCCTAGAAGGAAAAGGGGTAACATTACTCACATGCATTGTAAAAGTTCAAAAATTATTAAAAGGGACATGAAGAAGGGCACATACAAGGTTTCAAAGAATAGTGGCTTTATTGCCAATAAAGCTGCAGCTTGAGACAATTTGCAGGAGTGCAAAGTGATCTGGTTTTCACAGAGTGAATTCAGCCTTTATATATGTTCACAATCTCTTGACAGGTTGTTCATTAACTATTACATCATGGTGTGACCATGCTAGAATTAGATCCACGTGTACATTACAGTATCAAGGTGCATTTCAAAAATAAGTCTACGTTCACATTTTACATGATTTGCGACACATCTGACCATGCAGCTACATTGTAAAAGTTCAAAAATTATTAAAAGGGACATGAAGAAGGGCACATACAAGGTTTCAAAGAATAGTGGCTTTATTGCCAATAAAGCTGCAGCTTGAGACAATTTGCAGGAGTGCAAAGTGATCTGGTTTTCACAGAGTGAATTCAGCCTTTATATATGTTCACAATCTCTTGACAGGTTGTTCATTAACTATTACATCATGGTGTGACCATGCTAGAATTAGATCCACGTGTACATTACAGTATCAAGGTGCATTTCAAAAATAAGTCTACGTTCACATTTTACATGATTTGCGACACATCTGACCATGCAGCTACAGGTTAATCTTTAAACCACCATCTCCAGACTTTTCAGCCTTGCCTTGGCCGGTTATCTTGAAATGTACATATACAATGTTGATCTGATATCGGCAGAGGCCCGTGTCAGCCTTGCCTTGGTCGGTTATCTTGAAATGTACATATGCAATGTTGATCTCCTTATCAGCAGTGGCCCGTGTTTTCTGCTTTCTCACACAATGACGCACTTGCTATCTGTGCTGGGCACACACTTTGCCTCTTTATGAAAATAAAGGCAAGGACAGGCCAAACTTGTCACATTCTAGGTCAGCGAGCGATTCTTGGAAAAGGCTTGCTGAACTGACTGAACTGCCTCTGGTACATAGGTAAAAGCTAGTGAATCATTAAACAATTTGGAGTTTCAGCAGAATGGGCACGCACAAGTTTGCTTGCCTTTCTTTCCTGGTTTCAGCTGAATTTCAGACAACTTAATTTAACCCTCTGTGCACCAGCTGTGCACCATGGAGCAACATTTCATTTTGACTAGTGGGATCTGTTTATTTGCAAGCAGGTTACAGACAGAAATTAATATAAACTACGGTTCAAAAACAATATTTTCTTTCAGCAAGGGCCAACGTATTTTTTTTATCTTTTACAGCATACATGTATTTCACTTAGCTACTTTGTATTATGGGGGTCTGATGATGTGTCTCACCTAGGAGGTATCCTTCACCAAATTCGCCAGCCATCAGCCGTGCATAGATGCCGCTCTGTTGAAAAATGTAGGAGTCGTGGGTACTCCCTGGGAATTTTGCTACCAGGTCTGTGATGGTGCACTTCGCATTGCAGATCACCTGAACATTGATGGTGTGCGTAGACTTCCTATTGCGGTATATGTATTCTGTGTCAGCTGGGGGGCAAATCGGAATGTGCGTGCCATCTATGCAGCCAATGATTTGGGGAAATTCTGCCATCTGGTAGAAGTCAGCTTTAGTTTGTACCAGTTCTGCGTGGGTTGCAGGGAAAGAGATGTATTGGTCCATCCTGTGTATCATGGCGTCAAGGAATGTGTGGAAGAACCTTGACAGGCTGCTCTGGGTCACCCCTCCTACCGCTGCAACTCCACTTTGATAGCTGCCAGACGCAAGCAGGTGTAGGCTGCATAGCACCTGGACGTGCGCTGAGATGGCGTGTGCCCTTGGGGTGGGGTGGTCCAACAGTGGTTTGAGGTCCCTGATGAGCTCCAGAATGGTGTCTGAGTCCAGCCTGTACCTCTGTAGGATCTCTGCCTCTGTGAGCATGAACAGGGTGATCCTCTGTCTGTAGACCTGTTCCTCTCTTTGCCATTCCCTCTGTCCTTCCTGTTGTAGCCGTAGCCGCCTTGCAATGACATAAAAAGCAGCCATCCTGCAAGTTGCAATGCATTTTGGGTCTATTTTTATGGGTTAGAGTTGGTTACCACCTGATTGTAATCCATGGTAAATACCGATTTAAAAATACCGATTTTGAGCCAAAATCGGTATTTCTGTGCTTCCCTACATCTCCCTATCTGTCCGAATCGGGGATTTTCCGATTCGGTGATTCTACCGATTCGGTAGGTTATCCGAATCGGCTTTTTTCCGATTCGCTGTCTCTACCGATTCGATACATGGACCGAATCAGATTTTTTCCGAATCGGTGTCACTACCGATTCGGTACATGGACCGAATCGGTATTTTTATCCGAATCAGTATGTTACCGAATCGTTATATTTCCGATTCGGGGTATTTCCGAATCGGATTATTTTCGATTCGGTAGTCATTCCGATTCGGTATTTGTACCGATTTGGAAGATTTTCTTTGCCCTACATCTCGATGGCTGTATACCGATCGGTAAGGGCCCAACATCGGTATTTTCGGCTGTTACCGATTGGTAACGGCCTACCTACATCGGGCCCTAAATGTACTATTCCCACTCCAATATAAAGACATTTGTGGAAGGTGTTTGACACTAAAGATGTGACATTTACTATTGCCATTCCAATCTAAACTAATTTGGGAAAGGAGTGGGACACTAAGGTGGTTGCATTTACTATTCCAACTCCAATCTAAACCAATTTGAGAAAATTGCTGGACACTAGGGGCCAGATGTAGGTGGCCAAATACCGTCAGTAAAGCCGAAATTTGCTAAAATTCAGCTTTACCGACCGGTATTTAGCCCTTTACGATGTACGTATTACTGAATGCCTTTGGTAATAACGAATCGGTAAATCCAAGGGAAAAAGTTACCGATTCCTTATTTACAGATCTGTGAACACCAAAACAAACAATACTGAATCGGCAAATAACGAATCAGTAATAATCCCGAAATGCGATGTAGCAAAATTCGGTAATACCGAATTTGACCAAAATCAGTACTAACGAATCAGTATTTACCACTGATCCAGAGCAGGTGCTAATCAGGTGCAGTACATAAAAAGAGCCCCAAAATGCAACAGTGTGAACACAATGGCAGGCCTCTACCTCATAGCAAGGCGGCTACGTTTGAGAGCAGCAGGAGTGAGGTTCTGGAGACGGGAAGAGTGTGTGAACAGACTGCGTGTCACACTGTTCCAATTGACTAAGCCTGAAATCCATGACAGGTACAGGCTACACCCACACACCATCCTTGACCTGATACGGGACCTGAAACCATATCTTAAGCATCAGACACCAAGGGCGCATGCAATACCCACCCATGTACAGGTGCTCTGTTGCCTACACCTCCTGGCATCAGGAAGTTACCAGGGAGTGATAGCCGCAATGGGTGGTGTGTCACAGAGCTGCCTATCCCGATTTCTCAACACCTTCCTGGACGCCATGATGGACAGAATGCATCATTACATAACCTTCCCCAGCACACAGGTGGAGCTGCAGAAGACCAAGCTGGATTTCTACCAAAAGGCACAGTTCCCACATGTAATAGGCTGCATCAGTGGAACCCACATACCAATCTGCCCACCAGCAGCATCAGAATACATTTACCGCAACCGTAAATCCACTCACTCGATAAACGTGCAGGTGATATGTGTTGCAAACTTCATCATCACTGACAATGTTGCCAAATTCCCCGGGAGTACCCACGACTCCGACATATTCAGGAACAGTGGTATCTACACACATCTGGCTGCTGGTGAATTTGGAGAAGGATACCTACTAGGTAAATCAATGTCACACACCCTGATGTATACCTTGGATTAACCTATTGGTGACACAAACTGATTGCACTTTCTTTCACATTTAGGTGACAGCGCATATGCCCTTCGGTCTTTCCTACTCACCCCATAGCTCAACCCATCCGCCCCAAGGGAGAGGAGATACAATGTGGCACATAAGGGCACACGCAACGTGGTGGAGAGCACCTTTGGACTACTAAAAAGCAGGCTCCGTTGCCTCCAGAAAAGTGGAGGTGCACGTCAGTACAGCCCCATCAAATGTTGCAAAATAATAGCAACATGTGCAAATCTACATAACCTTGCCACAAAAAAAGGAACAGCAGTGGAACTAACTGACTCTGAGGACGAGGGTGAGAACAATCCCCAGGCAGAGCCCTGTGCAGATGGTGTGGCAGCAGAATAGGATGGGAGACACAGACGGGCTGAGATAACATGCAACTATTTCTGAGTGAGTAAGGAGACAGAGCCAGTTACTGTATTTGTGTGATGGTGTTTAATTAGCACACCACCAGGATCAAAACCAGTGTCCATACAGTGTAGACATGGGTTACATCACCCATCTAATGAGTCCCAAATCCTAGTTGGATCTATTTTCTACGCCCACGCGCTGCATTTTCACGTTCCCTGGACCCACTGACTGAACTGCCTGTATATTCCTGGGCAGTGCTGTGGCATTCGCTGTCCCCACCTGCCCTCGGTGGGAGAGGGTGCAATGCTACCACAGCTAGTAGCCTCCTCACTGTCCCTCCCGTTTCCATAGTGGCCACCTTCTCATTCTGCAGCAGTTCCAGTGCAAAGGTCATTGACACCATACCCCTAGCCACATCCCTATTACAATGTGCTATCTCCTCTTGCATGGCTATTGACCGTCTGCACATTAGGGAGGTAGCAGTGGACAGCCAGTTCATCGCCTTGGAATAGGGCTCAAATCTCTGCCTCTCTCTGCGTCTACAAAGATGGTCCTGCTCCAACTGGCTGCAGAGCTTGCTCACAGATGTCGCAATGTATCTCATGCCCTCAGACATGTTGTTGCTCATTGCACTTATGCCCTTTTCAATTCAGTGAATGTGCTTGTTCATGTGAGACATCTCTCTATGCAATGACCGCATCTCTCTCCATTGCAGGCGCTGGACCTTAAGCATGTTGCCTTCCAATCCAGCAAAGACACTTTCACCCTGTTCCGAGACTTGAGGACTGGCTGGCCTTGCCCTGCGGCGTCTTGAGGATGTGTGGGCGCGCTCTGATGGTGTCTCAGCCCTCTCCATGTTGCAGTCCTCATCGACTGGAGACTGTTGACCCCCTGTGCCCTCCCCCTCCGACTCCTCTATCTGCTGGAGGGTTGCCACGGCATGCCTCCTGCCTGACTGTGGTGGTGGTGATTGTAGCAGTGGGGATAGAGTTGGGGGAGATGGCAGCATTGTCTGGTGCTGTGGTGATAGTGGGGAAGGAGAAGTTGGTGGTGGTGGTGCGATGGTTGTGTGCCCTCATCCTCCTGTTGCCTCCCCTCTAGCCTGGGTGCCTTCGCTCTGCTCCCCTCCGCTGCACTGCGAGATGTCTCGCCTGTAATGACAGAATGTAGATATACTCACTTCTCTGGCTGCATATGCATTGCATTAAACGTCATGCCTACCAATCACACTGACTGTCCTCTGCTTGCTAATTTTTTTCACATGCTATTGGTTTTTCTAGGCTGATTGTCCTATACCTCTGTTCCCTAAGACTACAACTCTCACATTGCATTGCAGGTAATGATTAAAACATGGAGTGGACTGGGAGCCCCTATGCCTCTATGGGGATATCGGGTTGGGGAGGGTGAAGCACAGCACGCTGGACATGTATCTTACCTTGTTTCCTGGCAGCTCTAGCAGAGCTGTCTGTGTCTCCCACACCACTCACACTCTCCGGCTGGAGGGTGGACTCTACCATGAGTTCCAGTGATGTTGGTGCAGGTGCTGTGTTCTTTCCTCCACCAGTTTTGCTGGCCTGCCTCTGCCTCTCTGCCATCCTTGACTTTGCCGTCTTCCTAAGGTGGTACCACCTTTTCTTTATGTCCTCTATGGAGCGCTGGGTGACCCCAATTGAATTTATTTTGCTCTGGATCCCAAGCCAGATCTGTCTCTTCTGAGACTCAGCACATGGAGGGACTGCTTTAAAAAAGCTTCTCATGGTCCTTGCTCACGTCTTGGATTAGTACCTCCAGCTCCTTCTTGCTGAAATTCAGCTTCCTTTTTCTTTCTGCTCCCTCCTTCTCTCTCTCCTGGCTTGCCATTTCCAAGGTTTGTTGTTTTTGTTTGAAGGTTAGAGGCTGTGTTGCTCCTGGATCTTCAGCTCAGCGACCTGCCTCACAGTCAGCTCTAGGTTCAGTGCAGCTGCCTGGGTGTGGCCACTTCATGTTTGGGAGGTAATTGGGATGCACAGGATTGGCTGATTCATCAAACAACGAATTTTTGAATTACCGATTCGGTATTTACCGATTCGGTAATGGATTCGGTGATAACGAATCAGTATTGGTATTTCGGTATTTATTTTTTTTTTACCGATTGCTTCCGAATCATTATTTTTTACCAATTTTTACCGAATCGGTAGATTTTACCGAATGTTTACATACATCGGCGATACAGATTCCTTAATACTGAATCGGTAAAATTCAGTATTAAGGAATCAGTATTTCACTTTTACCTACATCTGGCCCTACATGGGTTATCTTTACCAATCCAACTCAAATCTGAGCCAATTTAGTGAAGGGGTTGTACACTAAAGGGGTTAAATTTACTATTCACATTTCAATCTAAACAAATTTGGAGAAGGCATTCCCACTCCAATCTAGTCCAATTTGGGGAAAGTGTTGGACACTAAAGAGGTTAAATTTACTATTCCTACACCAATGTAAACCAATTTGTGGAAGGTTTTGAACATGAAAGATGTGACATTTTGTAATGCCGGCCAATGCATTGGTTGTAGCCGCGTGGCTGTAATGTTTTCAAATGCTCAATAAAGGTGTTTCAAAAAAAAAAAGAAAATGTGACATTTACTCTTCCCACTCCAATATAAACCAATTTGGGGAAGGTGTTGGACACTAAAGGGGATGACATTTACTATTGCCTTTCCAGTCAGACCAATTTGTGGAAATTGTTGGACACTAAAGGGATTACATAAACTATTCCCGTTCCAATCTAAAACAATTTGAGGAAAGTGTTGGGCACGTATATAGCATGTTACTAGGCAGGTTATTATGTTGCGTTCTATTACAAAACGCTTGTTACAACAACCGTGTTGTTAGAACATAATACCTTTAAGTCGCAAGTCATTAGATCGACTTGCTGTAGGGGGGACGTTGGACTTAGGAATAGTATAATTTACTATTCCAACTCCAGCATGCGCATCAGTAAGAAAGGTGTTGGAATAATAAATTACACTATTCCTTAGGCTAGAGCGCCCCCTACAGCAAATGAATTTATTGACTTGCTATGTAAAGGTATCGCATACTAACAACGTAGTTGTTACAACAACAATGGAACACAATGTAAGGTTGTTTCCCGTTGGGCACTAAAGGGCGACATATCCTATTCCCACTCCAAAATAAACCAGTTTGGATTAAGGTGTTGGACACTAAAGGATGACATTTACTATTTCCACTCCAATAATATCATATTGGGGGAAGGTGTTGGACACTATCGGGACTATTACGATGCCAGGGGATGGAAAACGGGACCGATGGATCTCCGGTTGGCAGTCCCGTCCACCTGATTAGGATGCGACAGAACACTGTTTGGTCTCATTCCAACCTTTACCAATGGGAACAAAAGTTATGGTCATATACCGGCCATTGTACATGCTCCCATTGTGAAATGGGAGGTGGTGTTAATTTCTGTACCCGTGGCAAGCACCTCAAGTTGCCTGCAACGGGGTGCAGAGATAAACAGGGGGGGCACCATAGGCGCCCCCTCGGCCATCAACCGGAAGCCACAGAGGCTTGGGGGCTTTGCTAGGGGCCCCCATATTCGCTCTCCAATAGGCTTTCCATGTCGCAAAGCCCAGCATGGAAAACCTGCCCGAGACGAAGTATCAAAATCTCAAGGGCGGAAAGGCTACCCTTTGGGATTACAGGCCAGCCTCCGATTGGCCGACGGGCTCCATGAGCCTGTCAGAAGTCAGCCAGAATGACCAGCCATTTTCAATTCTGACCGGCTGAATCAAAATCAGCTGGTCAGAATTGAAACTGAAAATTACCCACATCTTAATCGGCCCCTAAAAGGGTGACATTTACTATTTCCATTCCAATCTATACCAATTTGGGGTAGGTAACGGACACTAAGAGGGTGACATTTAGTAATCCTACTCCAATCTAAGTCTACTTGAAAAAGGTGTTGGACACCAAAGATGTGAATTGTTATATAGGCACTTCCAAGTAAATAATTTTAAAGAAGGTAATACATATTAAACAACATAAATGCACAATTATTATTACATACTCATGCATATTTTTTACTGTAAAATAAAAAATATCCCAAAAATACCCTAAACTAGTAAAATAAAAATATATATGTTTATTGCTATTAATAGTTAAAAAAAACACTTTTTTTCTAACATTCTTAAATTTAAACCGTAAAATATTAAACTATTGCAAATTTAAAAATCATAACATTTATGAATATCTAAATAAACTTTATGAGAATTTGTGCAGGGTTATTCAAATACAGAAGGCTATGTTAGTTTTGAAACAATTGGAACATATACGCAAAGGGCAGTGGTGCCAGTAATGTATAATGTGGCATTATGGGGCATGCGAACATTCGCTCACTCCAAGTAACTGAGAATATTTTTCTTTTGAACTTTGCTGGAGCTTACACTAGGCACCCCTCTAGCAACGCTTTATGGGGAGCAACATGTTATCCCAATATCTGAAATCATAACTCTTACTCCAATCCTTTACTGGGTTAGATTAGTAGGAAATCCTAAGGTTATAGTCTATTTTGGAAACCCTAGAAGTTACAACCAGGAACCCTAGCCGGGTCCACATATGATCATCCCATCTACAAAAATTCTTAAAAGGGCTACAGATGGTGTCCTTGTTAGAAGCCCACTGGTAGAATCAGACAGGATACTGCAGATCTAATTAAAGAACGGTACCACAAATACATGCAGATAAAAAGGTGGCAGAAGTTGAATCCAGGCTCCACCACAAGCAATTATTTACTAACATCTATAGCCCCCCATAGTCAGAATATCTGGATGTGTTGTGTCCTAAATTGAAGCAAACATTGTACCTTAAATTATGTTTGGGTATCCTTCTGACCAGGGTTTTCATCATATGAATCTATACGCTCAATGGTAGACAATAGCACTGTGATTGTAGCTTCAGTGGTTTGGACAATATAACCCATTTTGTCCTGTTTTGCATGAAGAATGATGCAGCACGGCGGAAGTGGCTCCTTCACCTCTTTAAACATCATGGTGTTAGATGTGTTAAACAAGCATTGGCACTTTGCACCAAATCAGATGACAAGTACGTGGTTATTTCTGTAGCATCATGTTTATGGGTTACATGGCCTTGCTTGAGAGAGCTGCCTATCACAGTAGGTATAAACTTAAACAGATACGCGCTGTGGATCTGTATGTCTTCCATATTGGAATGCGCTGCTAGGTCGTGCATAAATTGCACACTTTTTTTATCATTTCCATTCACTGCTCTTTTTCATTCTAGGTGTTTTATCAGGTTGTTCATACCTGGAAAGAATACAGGCCCACATGCATCATTGTTTCATTTTGCACTTCCTAATTTGCGATTTTTTGGGAAGCGCAAATTAGGAAATGCAAAATGGGATGCATGTACATTTTCGCAAAATATTTGAGAATCGGTAAAAATCGCGATTTTTACCGATTCTCAAATATTATGCGATTAGCAAAGTGCGAATTCGCAATTCCCATTCATTCCTATAGGCTAAAATGCCCATAGGAATGAATGGGAATTGCGAATTCGCAATTTGAAATCGCAATTCAGCAATGCATTTCAAGGGTGGTGAGGGGGGTCCAAATGACCCCCCCTTCACCCATGAAATGTACTTTTGAGTATAAGTTACATACACACATGTCCTAAGGACATGTGTGTCTGTAACTTTACAGTTTAAAAAATGCATGTTTGTGCTTTTTTAAACAATTTCGCAAATTACCACGAGGTTCAACTTCGTGGTAATTTGCACTTGCAATTTCAAATTTCGCAATTTGAAATCAAATGATGTATAGCATTTTAGAAATCACAAAATTGCGATTTCTGAAATGCTATCGCAATTTTAGAAATCGCAAAAAAGTTGCGATTTCTAAAAAAGCATGATGCATCTCAAAAAGCATTTTTGGAATCGCAAACGGCCGATTTTAAGGAATCGCACCGATTGCGACTCCAAAAATGCTTGATGCATGTGGGCCACAGCTTCTAAATGTTCTCATGCTTTTTAACTGACAGTGATGCATATGTTTTTCTTTTCTCTTAGGATGTGCCTCTGATAGTAATGCACACTTTTATTTTTCCACTGCTCTTGCATTTTTTTGCATTTGATGAATTTATGTATGCTTTTTAGGTCCTATGCCTTTGATGGAAATGTGTACTTTTAGTGTCTTAATGCACTTGCAATTTAATGTTTTTGATGAATTTTTTGACTGAATGTTCCGTACATATTTTTATCTGATGATGGCTAGTATATTCAGTGTTCCTATTTTGCAGTTTTAAAATATTGTATGGCTGAGGGCTGAAAGACTAAATACAATTGATTGATGGATTGACTGAAATATATTTTATAATTTTATGATTATAAAATATGATTTATGAATAAAATAATAAAAACAATTACAATTATTTACAAAACAAATCAAAATAGTTTCTTTTGAAAACAATTTTGCTATATATTTTTTATTGGTTTTATTTAGAAATTAATATTGTTTAATCATTAATTTATATGAATTAAAATTAAAATTAAAATATTTTAACCAATATTAATATTACAACATACATTTAAAAAATCTAAAATATTATTTGCATATCTTTGAAACTAATAACATACATTTTAATTGAAAGTATACACTTAAAGACAATCTCCCCATCCGTATCCCCTTAAAACTCAATGTCCCTCCACTTAAAATAAAACACTAAACAATTATTTATAAACATAAAAACAATTAAACATGCAATTTTTAACTATTTAATCACTAAAAATAATCTTATTACCAACACAAATATAAAAAAACAGATACAATAAAACATCCTACCATAAATTACATATTATTTGACACTCAGAAACGAATATACATACAAACATATTTAGTACATCAATATTTTTTAAAACTTTACAATCAACACTAAAAATGTTATCTTTACTTTTTATATTCCTGTCAAAGATATTTTGATGTCCTAATAGTCTTGCCCCAATATTTTTGCATCACAATATATATTTTTTAAATAATCTGTCCAAACACCTGGCTGAACTGCTGAAGATCTGCCAGCTGAAGGGGCTGTAGGCAGACAAGAAGGCTACAAAACTGGATCTCTAGGTAGCTCTACGAACGTTTTAGGAGGTCTGAGGTGACAGTTCAGGTCAGGAGACGATGATGGTGGTGACATGAGGAGGAGGGAGCAGTGGCAGAATATGAGGGGATAGTGGACCTATTCCAGGGTCTTGATCTGCAAGGAGAGCCCAACTCAACCCCAGCGGATGGCCAGGATGCTGAGGATGCCCAGGATGGAGCAGGGAGCAGTGTGTCTGACAGAGTGCTGACCCCAGAGGAGCTGTAGGGCAGGATGTTGGAGAGGCAGCTCAAGCTGCAGCTGGCCAATGTGAAGCTGGAAGTGAGGACACAGGAGGCTGAAAGAGTCTTGGCAAGAGAGAGACTGGGCATGGAGGAGAGGAGGATGGCCCATGAGCTCAGTCTCAAAAAGCTGGATATAAAGGTCAAACAAATAAAGCCCATGAGGGCAGTGTACCCGCTGTGTCCACTGGAGAGGTGATAGTCTACATATCCAATGAGCGGGTACCCTCTTATGTGGTGGGAGATGATATTGGATAATGTTTTTCCTCATATGAGATCGCTCTGAGGAAACAAAAGGTGTCAGAGGAGTACTGGTGGTAGCTTGTGGAAGTACATATCAATATCGGGGAGTGACTGACACTTTTCTTACACTTGAGTTAGAAGACCAGAACAAGTTTGCCCCATGATGGTCAATCTTATTTCCAAAAATGTGGGCTGACCCCTGATATGTACTGCCAGAGGTTCAGGGACTGTCACAAAGTCCCAAACCTGTCCTGGGTGGACTTCTTAGTTTATTCCAGCAAGGCGCTGAAGGGCTCACTGTTGGGCAGCAACATAGATGATGTTGTTGGGCTGTACAACCTGATTCTGAGACAGCACATACTCAATACCTGTTTGCTGAGGATGTGGACCGTGGGTCAGCACCAATGTGTCCAAGAAGGCATCTGGGGCTCTCCCAAAAGGGTGGCCAGGGCTCCCACCAGAAGGAAGAGGAGGGAGATGTAAATAAGAAAGTTCTCCCATCGCCCCCAAATTAATTCCCAGAGGAAAGGGTCCCATTCCCAATTTGACACCAGGAGAAATGCTTCATTGAGAAGGTCACAGGTAAATGTGTCCCCAAGTGCTATGAATGTCACCAGTATGGGCAGACCACAGGTGATCCCAAGTGCTCCAAGTGGGCACAACTCCCCAGTTGTGGGCAGACTCTAGAGTTGGATAGCATAGTGTTTGAGGAGCAGATGGCTCCAATTAGTGTGGGGGAGACAGTTGAGGTTACCCTAGTGTCCCTGTGTGACAAGGGGATGGCGTCCAAAACCCACATGCCTACAAATACTTTTATGTTTAGGCAGTGGGTTGCCATCAATGGGCAGAGGGTGGCAGCTCTGATGGACACAGGAGCCTGTATGACCACTGTAGGTACCCCAGAAACCCCCTGCTCCCCAGGATGTGGTTAGCTTACTGTTAGCCCTCTGGGCTCAAATGGCCACGTCCTGAAGAAAGCTTCTGAGATTTTGGAGGCCTGCCAGGCAGCTATGAAGGAACTATATGGACGGACAGCTACCATGGTGGAATTTTAACCTGGACAGAAAGCGTGGGTGTTGGAGTTACTGGAGCCCAGGGCCCTCCAACATTGTTGGAATGGGCCCTATGATGTAATTAAGAGGAAGAGGGAGGACACCTACTTAGCATATAGCAAGACCCCAGAAACCTCTTAAGGGTACTCCTTATCACCTCCTTCAACCCTCACTATGAGAGGTCTGAGTTAACCTTGCTGCTGGTGACATATGATGGGGAGGAGGAAGAGAGTGAACCTCTCCCTGATCTCCTGTCATATAAAGAAAAAGATTGATCTGTGAAGGGTGTTAACCTCTCCCCTACTCTGACCCTAGAACAGCAGAGGGACTGTTGCCAGTTATTAGTTCAGTTTGACTCTCTGTTTCCCCTCACTTGTGGACCTACAAATCTGGGTACCCATGATAATGATACCGGAGACAGCCCCCTGTCAAAAATAAAATATGCAGGCTGCCTGACAAAGTGAAGGTTTACATCAAAAAGGTGACCTCTAAGATGTTGGAACTAGGGGTGATTGGGAACTTCAGTAGTACCTGGTCCACTCCAGTTTTGTGGTGCGAAAAGCTGCCAAAACGGGCAACCCCCAAAACTCTGCTTCTGCATAGACTACAGGGGGATCAACTTAGTCACCAAGACCAATGCTCACCTCAACGCTGAGCTGATGAGTACATCGACAAATTAGGTGCTGCCAAGTTCCTGAGTACTTTGATTGGACTTCAGAATACTGGCTGATTGCCGTACTAAGAAGGATAAAGAGATTTCAGCCTTTTCCACCCCAGAGGACCATCTTTAATATAAGGTGATGCCCCTGGACTTAAAATGCCCCTACCACCTTCCAAAGGCTGGTGAACCTGGTCTTAGCTGGTATTGAGGCATTCAGTGCTGCTTTCTTAGATTACATGGCTGTCTTCAGTAGCAGCCCTGACTATTCAGCCAGTAAGTGCCAGATATGGCAGGAGTCTGTGGTGTACTTGGGACACCTTGTGGGTGGGGGTGAGATGCAGCCCCTCCATGTCAAAATAGAGATTATTCTGACCTGGGAGCCCCAAAATATTCAGACTGAGGTGAGGACTTTCCTGGTCAAGGGGTGTGGCACCACCATTGCCCCCTTGACTAAGCTGACTTCCAAGAAGCAGCTCAAAAAAGGTCATCTGGATTCATCTGGATGGAGGCTTGCGTGAAAGCGTTTGACTCCCTCAAAACAGCTCCCCTTTGCTCAAGGCCCCTGCCGTTTTCCAAAAGTCAATAGTCCAAATGGATACCTTAGAGCATGGCATTGGGGCAGTTATATTACTGCTCTGTAAGGAAGGCCTCGACCAACCTGTAGCCTTCATCTGTAGGAGGTTAATTCCCATGGAACAGAGATGGAATACTACTGAGAGAGAAGCCTTTGCTGAGGTCTGGGTAATGAAGAAACTGACACTATGCTTATTTAGGACTCACTTCTTCTGGACTCATATAGACTACAAGCTCTTGGGTGGCTCATGCAAATGAGGGGTGAGAATCCAAAATTGTTGGGGTTATCCATATCCCTAGTGGGAATGAACTTTATGTTGAAACACTGTCCTGGGGCAGACCACTCCAATGCTGATGGTCTATCCAGTTTCTTTCACCTTGGTGATGAGAACTCCCAGGAGGTTGGGTATTTCTCCTCACTTTCACCTGGTAGTGGGACACATGTTATACCTGTTAGCCTTAGGTTGGCCTTCCTCCAGACGTTTTGCTTACCTACCTCCATTTCTGTTGCTGAAAATCTATTTTTGTTGGCCTTTATGGCACTTTACTACTGCTAACCACTGCTAAAGTGCTTGTGCTCACTCCCCTAAACCTGGTTTAATTGGCTTATGCCTGATGGGCATATTTAATTTACTTATAAGTCCCTTGTAGTGTGGTATACCATATGACAACGGCCTGTAAATTAAATGCTACTAGTGGACCTGCATCACTTATTATGCCACCCACTTAAGTAACACCTTACAACATAACCCAGGTCTGCATTTGCAGCCTGAATGCAGTTTTAAAATGCCAAATCAACTCGCCAATATTACCCCTGTGCCAAGCTTTAAAATCCCCTTTTATTACATGTAATTCCCTAAGGTAGGTCCAAGGTATCCCATAAGGCAGGGTGCATTGTAATTAAAAGGTCGGTCATGTACTTTTAAGTTTTACATGTCCTGGTAGTGCAAAAGTTTTCACTACCATGAGGCCTACCTGTACCATTAGTTAACATTACCTTTAATGCGTGCTAACTTTTGATTGGGACCAGGTAAGCATTTTGTGTTTTGTATCTATGAAATTGTAATAAAAATAGTAAAGTTGGATTTTACATTGCAATTTTGAAACCGCCACTTTTAGCAAGTGGGCATTTTCCTGCCCTTAGCCTTTTGTACCTGCAGCCATTCTCAGGGCACATGACTTGGTGTAATTGACAAACTTTGTGAATTCCTTCCAGACAGTCACAGAATAGAGGGATTAGCTCTGTCTGAAGGGGTCATCTGTCAGCAAAGTGGGGAGTGGATTTGAGCACAGCCCCTCTTGCAACTGAATAGTCTGTGCTCTGTCTTCATGCACAGGGCGTATCACCTTCACATTGTCACTGCAGCCAGCTGGGAGCCAGGGTAGGGAAGTCAGGAAATTCCATTCAGTTCAAAAAGAAAACCTCTAGAAACATCCCCCCACTCTGCAACACTGCTTTGCTGTACCTGGAATTACTGATGTACTGCCTGGACCTGCCTTTAACCCTGAAGCCAGCCCTGCTGTTTCAGCCTTGTATCTTGACATGAACCTTGGTCTACCAGAGTGACTCCAAGGGATACTTTGCTGGCTTCCTGTATAGAACCACAGGGATATAAAAGTCTTCCACCACCTTGAACTGGAACCTAAACCCAGCCTGAATGAGCCTGAACCCCCCAAGTGGTGTTCCAGCAGTCCTGGACCATTATTTGTGGCGCCAAAGGTGCCCAGATATCAAAACTCCAAAAGTACAAACTTTTTGGCTAAAAAACTGCTCTGAGGACCAATGGAAGACCAGGCCCAACCTGTGCGTCTATCCGCCCAAGGTGCATCACCGGTCGACCTGACTTCATAGCTCGTCCAGCTACATTCTTCTCTACAGCAGCAAATCCTTTTCACCATTACTTCACGGGAAGGGTACCTGGAACGCTAGGACTGTCTTCGGCTACTGCCTCCTGTCTTATCTCTGTGGAGATTTTTGACTTCCAAAAGGGTTACTTCATCACAAACGTGACATACATCCAGTCCGCCAAATTACAATTCAATTATATCCTATAGAAATTGTAATACAGGGGAGGGGATTTCTGTCACATTTGTGACGGAGTATCCCATCTGCCAAGATCATAATCAGGCCCTAAGTCTGAATGTTGAAATCTTCACCGCAGCTCCATCCAGAGGCTCCACTACAACAATGCTCCTTGATCAGATACCACCTCCAGGCTTACTTCGCTGATCATCACTTGCAGCCTTGACCCTCTGAATTTACCTTCTCAGAATATTTTGTTGAAAATCCCAAAGTACAAAGGTAAGCGCCGACCATGCCCAATCCACTTTTTTATCCAAACCGTTGGCCATGTTTTTAGACTTTCCCTAGTCTTGTGTGACTAGTTGTCTAGCGTTGGCTCTTTGGTCTTTGAGCCACCAGTTTTTATTAAAAACCTTTAAAATTCATAACTGCAGTTCTACTGATTGGATTTCTGTTGTTCATATGTCGAATCATTTATTACATTTTACTCTAATTTACTAAATTGGTGTGGAATGTTTTTTTGATTGTGTTTACACTTTATCACTGTTTTTGAAATTGCACTTTTTGCAGGGTTATCCCCAAACCTCTTGCTTCTTCCTCCTGGTTTATCCTGACCTGCTGTAGGTGGTTGTAGGACACTGGGCACTTTACCACTGCAATACAGTGCTAAAGTGCATATGCTCTCTGTGTAAATTGTGTTATGGATTGATTTTTCCATGATTGGTATATTTGATTTACTAGTCAGCCCCTAGCAAAGTGCACTGAGTGTGCCAGGGCCTGTAAATCATATGCTACTAGTTGGCCTGCAGCACTTATTGTGCCGCCCACATGAGTAACCATGAAAAGGTAACTCAGACCTGCCACTGCAGAGTCTGCACAGTTTGTAACTGTCATGTCGCCTTGACAAGTGCACCCACTTTCCAGACCCTAACCTTCCCTTTTCTTACATACCAGTCACCCTAAGGTATGCCATAGGTACCCTTGTGGGCAGGGTGCAGTGTATATTAAATGTAGGACATCTACTGGTATGTGTGACATGTCCTAGTAGTGAATTACAGTGCATCTTGTTTTCTCTCTATGGAAAGGCTATCTGTCCCATAGGGAAGCATGGGAGTTAATTTATAACATCTTATAAATATATCTTCCCATTGGAACCAGATAGGAAAATAAAGTTTAGTATGCCTGAACTCAGAACCAAAAGATGCATCTTTTAGCAAGGGTCATTTTTACATTCTGTGTTTGAAAATAACACTTTTAGAAATAAGGTATTTTCTTGCTTAGCCATCCTGTGTGCCTCTGTTAAGATGTGTATTGACTGTCTGGCTTTGATGTGTCATGGGCTGTGGATATGCAGTGGCTCCAGAGTAGGCATGGGCGGAAAATCCGTTCCGCTCGCGGATTTTGCGGATTTTCGGGAAATCCGCAATCCGCGAGATTTGCGAATCTCCCGCAAAATCCGCAAATCCGCGAGCAGCGGATTTTGCTCGCACTGCTCGCACTGTTCGCGTGAGTTCGCGTGAGTTCGCGCCCCGCGAATAAGTGCAAAATTGCAGAAATACGATCTTAGCAAAACTGAAAGTAACTACTTACCAGGTTCAAAAGTTCAGGCTCATCATTAGTAGCCATTTCCTGTAGTGCTTCCTGAGGGGCCCCTCCAGAGTTCAGTTGCCAGTTGAAACTATTATGTGACCCTGCTCTGAACCTCAGAATAGTTACACATATGCCACAAAGGTCCTGAATTACAGCTAAGGGAGACAAGCAGGAGCCAGGCTGGAAGTTAAAATCCATTAATCAGCCCCTAATTCATTATTGTCAGTTGGGGCAGGGCAGGTGTTGTAACTAATTTTGCAACAATGAAAGCACTTAGCAAGTGCAAAAGATCACTAATCAGGGCGCACTAAGGAAGCAGGTGCCAGCTAAAAAAATATTCTGTGACACATTAATCAGCCCCAAATTAATTCAGGTCACTTGAGGCAGGGAAGGTGTGATTTGCTTTGCCGAAAATAATGTACACTGGACAACCAGAGGGTGTGGTGATGAAACAGAGGGTGGCATGGGTGGGCCAGAGGGTGGCATGAGTAGTCAGAGAGTGGCAGTGGTAACAGAGAGTGGCAGTGATGAAGAAGAGTGTCCCAAACAGGCTGGACACGTAGAAACAACAAGTTCGCGAAACTTGCGACCCGACAGGTAAGTTCGCAATTTGCGAAAGTGTACAAAACCCTCGCGAACTGGCAGAAACACGGGCGAACACAAAAAAAAAAAAATCCGCAAATTCGCGGGAATTCGCGGATTTTGCGGATTGCGAATCCGCAAATCCACAAAATTCGCGAACGCGAGATCCGCAAAATTCGCTCATGCTTACTCCAGAGTCAGGATGAGCCAGGGTTGAATAGACCTGGGCTGCATTCAGGATAGTGGGAGGAATTGTCACTAGCACCTGAACAGGCTCGGTCTGCATTTACAGTGGTGGGAGGAAGTTTCCCTTGTACCTGAATATGCCCTATCTGCCTTGGACAATGCTGTCTCTGCCTCCTGCTGGGAAGCTGGATCAGAGAGGACCAGACTGGTTGGGACTAAGTACAGACGCTCTCTGACTGAGAGGACAAAGGATTTTATGCTATAAAATGTGGGGCCCAAACCCCTAAACTTTAGAACTTGCTGGAATCAAGGAACCTGCCAAGAAGAAGAGCTGGAAGCGCTGCCAGGAGGAGTACTGCCCCTTTGCTGTGTTGTTGCTTTGTTGGAATGGCCTGCAGCTGCTGCCTCTGCCTTGGGCAGTGAAAAGACTGGACTGAACTTTCTTCACTTGTGCTGAGTGTCTCCAAGGGCCTGAAATCTAGCAGGACTTCTGTTTTTAAGTCTCAGGGACCGCAAAGACATCACCAACCTCTAGGTACAGCTTCTGGAGCCGGTGTTTTAGTTGCCACAGAGAAGGAAACCACAACCAACTCTGTCGCTGGCTCCATGTCCTGATGGCAGACTACACCGTCCACATCATGCACCATTACCCTGGTCTCACCGACAACAACGCCCGCTGCTGCCGGCACCGAGCCGCAGCTTGCACCGTAACCTGTCAGCACTGCAGTCCGCACCGCCTCGCTTCGCTTTCCCATCCTGGTCTCTCTGACGCAGTCTCTGCAGCTGACTTGACACCCATGACCGCATCGTGGTTGGGGCACTGCTCGTAAAGTTTCTTGATGCACCGCCATCTGGGTCGATCAACGCCAGCTCCCGCAAACCTGCTCTGTCGCATAAACAGCAAACTGCCATCATCCATCGACCACCGTCTCGCCCTACGCCTTGGTCTCACTGACAAGGGAAGGACAAGGGAACCCTACTCACAAAGGAGCCAGGGTGATTAGTTTATCAAGAAAACAATGGTTCCTGCGGTATAATAGTTGTACAGTGCATAGTCAGTACATAGCGTAATAGCAATTATAAAGTCGTAGAGGGTTTGGCTAAGGATGTCAAAGGGAGAAACAAGGCTCAAGATACAAGTTTTATGTCATCAAAGTTTTTGTATTTCAAAACACTGGTTTCATCAATCATATACAGTTGTACACATAGTATTTCAAAAAAAGTGCAGAGTGTCCCAAGTGTTGTAAGTGAGAACCGAGGCGTCATTAAGTGACAGTGAGTGAATATATACAGGTTCTGTATATATTCACTCACTGTCACTTAATTACTCCTCGGTTCTCACTTACAACTGGTGGCTGTAGAAGCTAGGACCTACACCAACACCCACTGACCACACAAATAAGCTTGGGGATCATCCTTGACAACAAGCTCACCTGACAGCAAAAATCAGCACAGTGAGCACCGCCTATTTCTACATCCTGTGCATACTATGCAAGATTTTCACGTTTCTGCCACAGATCACCAGAAAGGACCATTACACAAGCACTCATCACAAGCAGGCTCTACCTCTCATGTTGCACCCACATCGCACCTTATCTCAAGGAGCTGCACTGGCTCCCCTTTCAAAAGGGTCGCCAATTACACAACACTGGACCAGTATACCTAGAGAGACGCATTAACCTCCACCAGCCGGCAAGAACCTATGCTCTGCTTCACTTCCTGGTGCATATAAGAAGCATTGCAACCCTTTATGAAATGCAAGTAGGAGGAGGCATGGAGTGTATCAAATTCTTTGCAACCATAATTGCAGAAGCAAGCCACTAAAAACAAACCAGCCCTTCAAAGAAGTGGTATAAGATACATCAAAGGAAAGCTGACCTTGTTTGCACTTTGAGAGTCGAGTTTGAGAGCCTCAGGGACAGCAGGCACGGGTCCAGGAGAATACAGCATGCTCTCTGTCCCAACCCCCTGATGTGTTTCCAGGTAAGAAACAATTTATTTGTCAATGCCTCCGCAATGGGCAGGGCAGCTTTTTAAATTTTCGTAAAAAAGAGTTTTCCTATCGGGAAAGCAAATGCATGGTTTGTGGTCTTATGTTTTCTATTTTCCACAATCCATTCCTGCATTCGCTGCTATTCACAGGGAATCGAAAATTGTAATTTCCAAAATTAATAGTCATTAAAGAGGTGATTTTGGGCCTCCTGCAAATGTATCATTGTGATGCTACCTATTAGTGCATAGGTCATGTTGCTACTTGCATAGCCATTAAATCAACAGTGAGCGTGCAAGTTGCACATGATGGTGTGCGATTTGCCCCATATTCTGAGTACGCCCCCATCCGCCCCCTGGCTCCACAACATTGATGTGTGGATCTCTTAAAGGTCTTTTGTAGGTCGGGGGAAAATTGGCAGCGGAGACTGCAGCAGAAATTAAGATAATGCATAAGGAAATACAGCTAAAAATACCATTTGTCCAATGTTTATGCTGAAAACAAAGTCAGAGGTAAGAAGGTGCACACGCTTTGATTATGCGGCGATAAAATACACGTATATTAAAGTTGCTTTTGGAGAACAGAAATCACAAATAAGAACGCAGCTGGTGGTTCTGCCTTTTGTTCCTGGCTCTTGCTGAGAAAATTGAAAAGATACTCTGGTGTAGCAAACATTTAAATACAAGCAGCTTGCAGTATCTTTTAAGATAAAGCTATTGTTGGTTTTACGAAGAGATTATTTGCTTTGTGAGAGATTTCTTTTATAAAGATGACAAAAGAACCTAATAATATTCTGAGCACAAATATTCATTGCAAGTGTAATCAATATGACAGTCTCTCACCATTGTGTGTTGAATTACCTTGATATATGCTCTTCTTCACATGGAAGTGAAGTCATTTGTAAGAACTTATATTCATAAAGAGAATGATCATTCATTTGGCTTCCAAAGTAGTTGGGAAGTGTTCCAGATGGACTTATGCTTTTGTGGGCATAGAAGTAGGGGTTTATTCTCATTTATTATAAAAGTAGGTGTGAAAACTCCACTTTGAATTCCAGGTACAAAGAACTTGTGAGCAAATTTCCTCTATAGGTGCCTAGTCAACAGTGATGAAGGTGGTGTTAGAGATGAGGAAGTTGAGTGTGTTGTTGGTAAGGTGGATGGAATTGTGGTTGCCGTGAGTGGGGCACGATGTCTTTCCAAGAACGGAAAGAGTGTGCTGAGCATGACATTTGCCAATCTGCATTAAAGAAATTTATCATTAAGGATTGGTAGCATGAAAGGAATGTGAGTGAGGAATTTAAACCTCTTCAAAATCAAGGACAAGTTATCAATAGCAGGTGTGCATGAAAGTCTGTTGATTCCTCCAGTTACTCTTGGAGCTCGGCTGGTAGGATTGGCACACATGGGCCATGTGGGCATGACGGGATCGAAGAAATGGGCTTGCAGTTTTTACTGGTGGCCTAGTATGGACAACGAAGCTGACGTGATGGTAGTACTCAGACTGACAAGTTCTTGTGGGTATATGAAACTCCTCCATGACCGGTTGAGTTCCCATGGACTTTGTGGGGCCCTTGTACCATCTTCCAGCAAACACAAGATTTGTATTTATTTATAATGCACACAAGTCACACCCAAGGGGACCTCCCGGCTCTAGAACCAATCAAGGAAACTCTGTAAATAAAGGCCTTTTAAAGAGGATACAACCAAGTCTTCAAATGTTTGTAAAAAACAAAAAGATCCTCATGAGATGTATACCTAAAGGAAGAGAATTCTAATGAAGTATGGCTAAATGGCAGAAAGAACAGACACCCAACCTGGATTTCCAAATCCGGGTACCATGAATCAAGGCTTGGTGGGAAGAAGGCAGTGCTCTATTAGGCTTATAGACACTCACCTTGCCACGTACAATAGCAGGTTCTGCCTCGTGACGTGCCTTGTGTACAAAGCAAAGTGTTTTAAACCTCTCTCTCTTCATTACTGGGAACCAGTGTAGCTGATTGAGGGAAGCGAATGCTAAACTCCTTCTAGGGCTCTTGCAGATTAGTCTAGCAGCTTCATTCTGATTAAGCTACAAACGGCTGTAAGTAAGTAAGTAAGTAATCTTTATTGCTTGATTATTAAAAAACGATTGCAATACAGTATACACAGTAAATGCATTAAATCATATATTAAAGGAATTATATAAAGCAGACACATGGTGCAAATGACTGAAAAGATAGTTGGAATTTCCTTAAATATAAGTCTTTGCCATTGCCCAACCTGCTCAGAATTAGCCCCGGAGGGACTGTCCTGCGCCAAACTAGAGAAATACATCTAAATGGCTTCCTCAGCATGGGAAAGAGATCAGAGCACGCTGCACACACTGCGTTTACCTGGCACTGAATAGAAAGGGAGTCATCTACTATGACTCCCAAATTCTTAGGGGGTCTTGTGGGCCTAGGAGCCGGCCCAAGAAAGGTTGGCCACCAGGTGTCATTTCAGACTTTATCTGCCCCTCCAAACAACAGGACTTCAGTTTTTTCAGCGTCCCGCTTCAAAGCAATTACAACACATCCAGCTAGCCACATCCAAGAGACAGCGCAGGAGATTCTCACCAATTTGAGGCTTATTGTCATCGATGGTAATAATAAGCAGGGTGTCATACATGTGAGAAAATGTCTCACCAAGGGGGCGGCATAGACATTAAACAATGACACGCTTGAAGATGACCCTTGTGGAACACCACACTATAGGGCCTTGATTTAGATCTTAGCATGGCTGGTTCCGCTGTCACTTTTTCAACACTCTTCCTGCTCGCCACCTTGGTGGACGGACTGCTTGATTTAGATTTTGGCTGGTCACTGAAAGGCACTGCAGTCCTGCCACCTCTACCAGAATCTTTTGCCCCCATTGATGGCATCAGAAGCACAAGCTGCTGTTGGAGGGAGTCTCGCCAAGGTAGCTGCTGCCCATATTACGATGTGCCTTTCCGTCGAGGCAAATGTGGCAGGGAAACCTTCATGCGTCAGTTTGTGGAATTAAACAAAAAGAGGGGAAACCTCACTGTTTTTGGGGGTGCCACCACCGATTCTGTCTTGCCTACCATTGTCCAGATCCTTATTGTGCTGCTGCTACTTGACCACGGTGCTCAGCCACTCCATTGTTGAAGGAATCTAAGGTAGGCTTTTGTGGTAGTTGTGGGTGTACATTCAACAATGTGTGTACGTTGTGTTGGTGCGCAATGCAATGTGTAAAAATATGCTCAGCACACATTACCTACATATACACATTGACAGATTCACAAGATATATGTGTATTGAGATGAAAATGAGTAGTACTTACCTGTCGCCACACCTCCATGGCCTCACTCCATCAGGACTCTGCTGCCAGGACACCACCAGCACAGCAGGAACATCTAAATTGGCTCAGTGCAATCCCACCGGCCAGACCGTGATGGAGTATGTTAGCCAGCAGAAAAGACTGCTGCCGCAGCAGGACACTGTCTGTTGCCACAACATCTGAATATAGCGGACGGACCACCGTCAGTTCTATGGAGTACATAGGACCTCAGCCATGGCAGGATAACGGTAGTACCGCCAAGATCTAAATCAGACCCTTATTCAGCAAAGGGGTGGATTTACATGGAGCAGCACAAGTGCAGATTTGTAGCAAGATAGAAAATGAGCCTTCTCCATTGATAGCCTAAACAACCAGGTAATAAAAGGACTTAGGACTGGGGCCAGTCTAGAGCAGATAAAATGGGGACAGGATTCACGGTGGATCCCGACTTCACCTCCATCATGTTATTTTCCACGAATTCCTGATTAATCTGGAATTCACCCCAATGAATAGGTGTTCCGGTGTGAGGGCTGACTTCTCCCAGGAAGAACTCTGTCACGGGGATTGACTCTCAAAAGCAGAGGAGATCTTCTGAATCTTCTCATGGAAACATAGAGCCAGATGCCAGATCTTCAGACAGCTGAACCAAAATAGGAACATTTTGATTTACAGCTGAAAGCTGAGATAGTTCCTTAATTATTTTAGAGTTCCTTGGAGGAGCTGCTATCTCCTTTAGTCGCCTCACAAAATGAGCTGTTTTAGTGATTTTAAGCATTTTGTAATAGGATTTTAAAGCACCTCTAAATGCTGTCTCATCCAGTGTGGGTGTAGAAATCCACCAATAGGGCTGTAATGCCTTTCATTCCCTCCTAGCAATTCTAAGATTGTTTGTATACCATCTCTCTAATGGAGAGGATATCAGTGTCCACCTCAAATTTAAAAGGGGTGCATCTTTCTAGATCCTCAACAATTTCAATCTCCAGAGCTTTAACATTTGTGTCAACACCGAGATCAACATTTAAAGCTGGGGTATACCAGTTGTCTGTGAACAACTTCAGAAAGACTTTCCTCCAGGGCCTAGACCTCACATGCGGAGTGTCATGCATGAGTGAGATACACGTTGGTAGTTGTAGACTACTTCTCAAAAGGGGTTGAAACCAAGTTCATGAGGGAACTTAACATGAGATGGATTATTGAGTTTCTCACTACCCTGTTCAGAAAGAAAGGTTTTCCCCTCGTGTTGGTTACCAGATGCCAATTTAGGTCAAATGCTATGCAAAGGTTTGTCAGTTTCCATGCTATCAAACATCTTTCTGTTGTTCCATACAGTACATAAGGGAGCGGGATGGTGGAAAGAGACAACAAAATGTTGAAAGAAAGCATCAAAGTGGCTTTGACTTCTGGGGAGGAGCTGTTAAAGTCAATACAGGACAGGGTTTTGAGCTACATGTTTATTGAGCACTCTTCCACAGAGGTTCTCCCGTTTGCGATATTGAGGGGCAGGCACGGTCATACAAGGGCCGTCTGTACGTCCATGGGGAGGGTTCCCCTTGTCGCCATAATGTGTTGTGGAGAACAACATGAGACGGGAGACAGGAGGTGAAAAAAAGCATAATTCCTTTAATGTTACGGACACCACATGGCCACTGCTGCCAAACATCCCAGTTCTCGCCAACCGTCGAGAACTCGTACACACCACTGAAATGATGAAGATAAGGTTCCACAAACAGGGTTCTATATCATTACCCAGCACAGAACTTAACAGTAGGCTTTGTCAGCTTGTGATTTTTTCACCAAATTCTCCCTTTTGGAGACATGAAACCACAGGATGGCATATACCTACAGGAACTGTGTTTGCCAATAACGTAGGTTTTGAATGCCTACTCATATTTGATATATCATGCA
Organism: Lissotriton vulgaris; assembly: GCF_964263255.1. Taxonomy (NCBI): domain Eukaryota; kingdom Metazoa; phylum Chordata; class Amphibia; order Caudata; family Salamandridae; genus Lissotriton; species Lissotriton vulgaris. The sequence continues at coordinate 1,209,019,311 of NC_141694.1, forward strand.
CTGTATTGAAACTGTGAAAAGTGCATACTTGCCTAATCAATTCTTTAAGGAGGAAATCACGTATGCATGTCATATGTTTGAAAAGAATCTGCAACTTTCTAACATCAGATGACCTACTCTGTATGTAGGAATAAAGATGAAAAGCGGTATTCAAGTACTGTGGCAAGAAGAATATCTAGGCAAGCAACACTATGAGTGTCAAAACCACACTGAATTTTTGTACTTTATGGAATCAAAATTCCTCAAATGGAAAGTTGGTTTGTGCAAGCTTACGTGATGATGATACATGACACCCATTTGGGTGTGTGAGGGCTCTTGCTCCTGAGCAGTCAAATACCTCGATCTGTTTTCTCAATTGACTTCTGAACTCCTCCTTTTTTCAATAGCACTGCATACTCCTTTTATTCACATAGTCAAGTTGGGAGCAAGTATGCTGGACCTTAATGTACTGCTCGTGCCTCCTTTTTTATATTGTTTTGCAAGCTTACAACAGAAGATCTATTGAATAAACCACACTTAAAAACTTCACAGTGCTACCTTTGGTTCCTGTTATCCTATGTGTTTTCTTGGCTCTTTTACTATCAAAAGGCTGGCTAACGTCAAAATAGTTACACAATCATAAATAATCTTGAGGAGAGCCCCTTTAGACAATACTGTGTTCCTAACTCACAACATTAAATACACTTGTGTGTATTTACCAACGTGTATATTTACTCCTATTACTGGAAACTGGTCTAAAGCCTATCTTGTCAGATTGGAAGACTGTCACATGTCCTCCTTCCCACACCTAGTGCACCTGGGATTAGTTTCACAAGAGATGTTGATATTGTTATTGCTAATGACCATAATCAATAAAAAAATATCAATAAGAATTTGGGACAATTTTGATCTGTTTATTCGACAATGTAAAGCATCGTGAGGTCATACATGCACATATCATACTCAATTGCTTTCCCAAACTACAGTATCACATCTGAAAGAGTGTCTAACTCACCCACTCCTAAATGATGTTTTAATCACAAGAACTATATTGCCTCATTTTAGCATTACCATACAGCTATTTTATGTTTAGTTTACTTGTCTACCTCTACGTCCCTCCCTTCTGCATTTTCTACTATCTAATTGATATGATGTGCATAATATTGAGCTATGCCAATATATTGTAAAACTGTTAGTTGTAAATAATTTTGTAGCAAGCTATATTTTTCCCATGCTATGATAAATAATATCTATACATGTGACATTTGCAAATTCTCCTTTGTTGATCTTGTCTTTACTTTTTTATAATAAAGAAACATGTTTAAAATTAAGAAAATACATACTAGATGTGTTACCCTTGCAACCCAGTGGCCCCATTTTTTTTATTCCTCAGGTAGTTGATTCTTCACATATCTGTGGTCCTGCGCCACCTTCTTTAAAAATAAAATGTAAGCCTTGCCTGGTAAATTGCCTTTCAAATTGCTCCAATAAACATTCTCCCATGGCAGGCCAAACTTCCATGTCCATTCTTTCAACCCCAGTTTCTACTTCATACCACTCTATCCCCCACATTCCCATTTTTAGGCGTGACTACAGATAGCTTTAGCTGTCATGAACCGTTTGCTGTCAATTCTTTAAAATATATAGGGTGGGTTTGGGCGCTCCCAAGAGATGTATTCCTCTCACATCAGTTCTATTGGCTTGATAGTATTAACTTCTACCTTTCATGGAGTTCTTTCATTTCAATACTATTTTACAACAAAAAAGTACAACTAATCAAAGCAGTCAAATATGCTTTCTGCACATACTACCATTACCATCGCAACCGTTACACCACTATTAATGTAACAATTACAACCATCATCACCACTACAACTACAACCATAAATACGACTACCACCATTAACATCACTGCTACCATTGCCACATTAACACCACAATCAATACATAACAACTAGCATTATCATGACCATAGCCACCACCATCACATTACCAACATTCCTATTATCATTACCTCCATCAATACCACCACACCACCACCACCATTACGAGCACCACTGTGAAAATTACTGGAACCACTCTCAGCTTTAGCGCTATTATCACCAGTGATACCATTACCACATCCTCATTGCCACCACCATTATTACCTACATCCCCATTAACAGTATGCCACTATCATTACCATTATAATTATCACCATTGGCACCACTACTACCACCACTATTATTACCACTACCACTATTATAACTACCACCACAAATAAAAAAGTATCACCACCATCATCAGCCAGCATTACCACCAGCACTACCATTACCATCACCACTATTACCACCCCACCAGCATTACAACCACCATTATAATTGTCATACAAATGCCCTGGTTTTCACAACTATTACCACCCCCACTATTCATAGCACCACCATCACCACCACCATGTCAACATTAGCACCCCTCAATGATCATTACCGCCATTACCATTAACGGTAAGACTACCACTACCTTTATTGTCACCACTAATACCCCTATTAATATCTCCAACCCCACCAATGGACTACCATCCCTATTATCAGCACCACTCCCATTGCCATCACCCCATTAAAATCAACGTCAGCACTACCATTACCACAACACCACAACCACAGCCATCACCACCACCATAATAACCACCATCATCGTTATTATCAGCATCACCTCCATTACTATCATTGCCAAATCCAATATGCCTGGCTTATAATTGGAAATGCCAGAGCTGTTGACTTTGCCATTGTTTGTTTGTTTTCTAAGTCAGGTGGTGGAAGACCCTGAATTCTGCCCTCTTCGTCCATGATGCATGTTGTTTCCCATGAACCTTATACTTGACAAAAGTTCTACTACTTATTGTAAACATCATTAGTCTAGATATTTCACATTTTCGATTCCTCATTCTTCCGTTCTCACGTATATTTTACCCCACACATTTCCCACCCCGTCCAAGCCCCCAGTACACCTCCACCTCTTCCCCCTTTTATATTTGAATTCCTGGTCTTGGAAAATTCTGGTAAGCCTTATTTCTCTGTTGCCGCCCTTCAGGGCCAATCACCCATGCTATTTCTCTCATCAACACTCTCCTTTCCCACTCTATTTATGGCGGTGTTCACCATTTATTTTTCAAAAATGTCCTTAAAAACACATCCATTTACATATAGACACATACATACATACAAACATACGAACATACAGTGGCTTTCATCCAGCCCATTTCATCCATTAGTTAGTTGGAGTATCATTCACTTTTTGGTTCTACTTACCACTGCACAAAGCATGGGCAATGGGTCAGTTCACTTCAGCCATTTGTTCCCATCTGTGTGAATGATGGCATTCCGCCCAAGCACAAAGCCATCATCCACAATGGAAATAGTCCACTTCAGTGTCAGGGAATTTTGACCAACTTTTCTTTTTTAAATACACATTTTTTTCCCTTTTTAACTTTTTTTTTTATTTGTCTGGGCCCAGCAACTCCCCAGATACTGCTACCGAGCCCTCGCTTCCACTTGCCGGGAACATAATTCTGTGCAGGCACTGCAGTTGGTTTATAGCTTTAAATGGGTTGGGTGTTACTTTTAATTGCTTTTTACTAAGGTATAAGAACACATTTAAATATGGCTGCCCATGCATCCGTATACAGGCAGAGGCAGTCATCTTGAAATAGGTTATCGATAACTGTAATAAAAATCAAAGATGATGGTCCATTGTCTGTATGTGTGTGTGTACACGCATGGGACATCTTAAAATATTTTTTGCGAAGTATCCAAAAACATTTCCAGATGTTTGCCCATGCACCCCAAAGCATGCACACAAATCAGTAGTAATCTTTAAATGGTTCATGTTACATTTTAACAGAAAAAAATCAAAGGAAACGAGCATTGGCAAAGCCTATGCCTTGGTAGAAAACACCAGATCTGTTGTCTTTGCCAGTGCTTGTTCATAATTAAATGTATTTTTGAGTGAAACATCACTGAAACACCACTCCCCAATTCCATCCTTGTTTGGCCTTTGCTGCTCATTTTTGTTTCAATTTATCTAGAAATAGAAAACAGACAATGGCTCAGTTTCTTCGCAGAGTGCACCCATGCTTTCTGTGCTGGTGCTTGTGGGTCCAGCAACTGCAGCTACTACTCCCCACAGGCCACGCTTTTACTAGACCCAGATGCTTGCAAATTGACACCAGGGGTACAGCTGTCATTTCCAGCTCACAGTCTGGCAGGAGGTTCTTGGCAGTATTACTTCATTCTTCTAATTATATGCAAATCCAATTGCACAGCCCTATCAAATATGATGATAATGATAATATATCTACTCAAACAATTACAGAGAAAATGTAGACTCTTCGAAGCCGATTCACAAAGGCAATCCCGGCAATAAATATATGTCAGTGGCTGAAAATAGCCCATTTATGACTCCCAGGTTTCTGGCAAGTGAAAATGGATTTACTGCCGCGAATTTCTCCACCACAAGTGTGGAGAGTTCTGAAGTAATAAATGCAACGGAAGTGGTGGAGAGTGGGGATTACATGACTGTGTTATTTTGTACGTTTGCGAAAGCCCACAACTTACGTTTGAGGGCCTTCACGAGTGTCGTCTGTCCCCTTATCACCCTAAAAATTGTTGGAAATGCATTCAAGCCTACTGGCTGGTGAACCACTCTTTCCAGCATGGGAAAAGGAAACGATTACCAAAGATCTGAGTGGGAAAGTGTAGGTGAAGGGCATTAATCATGTGAAAAAAATGTTTCCTTTAAAATATATATTTTTTTTAAATGTGCATTTGCACAGCTGCACCTGTGCCGAATTATATGCCAATAGAATTCGGCAATGGAGAATAGAAGCCAGTGGGACATGGAAACTTGAGCCTCAAGCGACTTTCCAGTACTTCTGGGAATGTTTGTGATTGAAAAAAAAACATACAAGCATGCTCAGGCGGAAATGTAAATCTCCAGTCATACTTTTATCTGACACAAATGTCAATGTAGCTCAGCCATAGCCTTGCGCGCTTTATTGAACAGGGTCCAATAGCTTAAAACGCTCTGCCTTCGTTTGGTGAACCTTTTCTCTTTGAGCTTTTTGCAGCTGCTACAGAAATCAAACACGTTTTGCCTTCAAACTAAATCTAAAACAAGCGATGACAAATGAAGCCTTAGGTGATGTCTGTGTCTGTTCTGTTTCTGTCTATCGCTTTTTAAGCTCAAGGCTGATTTGAAAGAGGTATTATTAAATAAAATACTACCTGGCATTCTGTTCACATTTCTGTCTTGCACACATGGCTAAGACTGACAGCCGACCTCGCTTTCGTGACCCAGAAATAATGGCAGTCATCAAAGAAGTGTACATAATAGGTACAAGACTTTGTCATCTAGGCATGCTTTTTCTGTTCTATATTTAGAGCATGTAAGTACATCAAAGGGTGGCAGCTGGGACGCAACGCCATTTTATCAGTGGCTTGGCGACTCTCAGAAGCAGTGTGAAAAGACTGGCAACATAGTTTATAACTTATATGTGTGCTGTACAACTCCAGGGCCTCAGTTCCCATTTCTTAGCAAGACAGTGGGAAAGAGGACAGGCAAACATGTATACCACTAATCTGATCCTGACAAACGCAGCCAGTTTGGGCTGTTACCCAGTAATAATAAAGTGATGACAATTGTTTGTATAAAAAATGTTTAATAGTTCAGTTCACAAACTAGGGGGTCGATTAGGATGGCAGTGAATCCGCATCCGGATTCACCGCTGCGGTCCCTGTAAACACCACCCGCCAGATCAGGATGGCGGTAGGATCAGCGGCGGACGGCAGGTCCGTCCGCCGCTGATCCGCGTGGTGTAGCCTGCTATTTGGTGGCGGTGTCTGCAAGACACCGCCAGCCAAGTTAGGAAGCATGTGTAAACATGCTTTTCCACTGCGGTTTTTCCGCCGTGGAAAAGCATGTGGACCTTTGCTTCTGGGGGGCCCTTGCGGGCACCCAGGGTGAAGTGGTGGGGGTGCAGATGGGGGGTACCTATGGTACCCCCCTGTATTTGCATGCACAAAGCGGCAGGCACCGCGCGGTGCCTGCCGCTTTGTGCATGCAAATGCAATGCATGCATTTTTAGGTCTCGACTATTTATCACTTAAGTGATAAATGGACGAGAGTATTGAGGGCCAAATAAGCTTTGAAACCAACGGCGGATTTGCCTCAGTGCATGTGCTCCGTGCGCGTTCACAAACCAGCTGCGTCACAATCCACCATCTGTCTCTCAGTGCCTCACACTTCAAAGGCTCCGCTCCCCACCCCCCACCTGCACTTCGCACTCTCCGACTTCCCCTCCCACCTCCCACGGCCGCTCTTCCCATTCACGCGCTCGCACATCAAAGGCTGCTACTCCCCCGTCAATGCGCTCCCACCAAGCGCCCTCCACAGCAATGCCAAGAGCTTGTTGATTTTGAGTCACAAAAGCAGAAGGAAAATGGCTAGGGTGCCGCCCGGCGTAAAACGCTTCAACGCCTCGTCGGGCGTAGTAATCGCTATATAATTACTATTAGTTCACTCTGTGGGGCTTCACTAACAGATCGATCACTTGTCGCCCACTACAAGTGCCCAGTCTATCTTGATGGAGAATGTAACGGAAGAAACTGGCACCACCGGAATGACGAGGGTACATGCCACCAACACCATCACACGGCCCCCTGACTGCGCAGACTCATTCACGTGTTAACTGCAGCTGCACAAAGATAATTAACACATTTCTGTGCCTTTTCACCCCCATTTTTGCAACTCGATTTAAAGCATTATCGAAGAGGAGTAGCTCACACGTCACTGGCACGTGGCAATCTCACCATATATTTTTATCTTCCAAGCCCTGAACGATTCTGCCACCTCGACATGGTTTATCCCAAAACATATTTTTTTTCTTGGAAAGCAAACACTTCCAAGCGTCCGTAACCCGTCCTTCACTCACAGCTGCTGAGACACTTGCTATTCACAAATGTTTTTTTCTTCTTGTTTGGCATTTTTCAGTGCCAACAATAGGGGAGGCCACGGCGGGGTCATCCCCCTCGTATTAAAATTCACATCAGCTCTGGCCCCGGGCCGCAGGTTTCCCACAATGCCGCTGCACCTCCCACATCTGTGCAGCTCTCAGCGCCCCATTCACGCCTGGGCATTCGTCATTCCTTCGAAGGCCTTGCGCTCCCGGGCCTCAAAGGCATGCGCCGGCTGCAATGACAGAAGCCTAGGCTATCATTAAAGACGAAAAGCCGAGTATTAAAGCTCTCCCGGTAAGTTAAATACTGAATGTCTAAGATTTATTGTCACTTATTATCACCACTTCACTCAGGCAGAGTGAAGTGGTGAGGCAGCTGTCCTGTCGAATTTGCTTCTTCAATCTCTATTACTAACACACACCTCCCTTTCTGAACACATGTGAATGTGTGGTTGTTACGCAAGAAGCAGGGCATTATCACTCAGCATCACCACATTATCACTCAGCACCACCACAGCACCACTCAGCACCACCACATTATCACTCAGCACCACCACAGCACCACTCAGCACCACCACAACATCACTCAGCAGCACCACCACAGCACCACTCAGCACCACCACATTATCACTCAGCACCACCTTATTATCACTCAGCATCACCACAGCAACGACACAGCATCATTCAGCACCACCACAGCACCACTCAGCACCACCACAGCACCACTCAGCACCACCACAGCACCACTCAGCACTACCACAGCACCACTCAGCACCACCATATTATCAATCAGCACCACCACTTTATCACTCAGCACCACCACAGCACCACTCAGCACCACCACAGCATCACTCAGCACCACTCAGCACCACCACAGCATCACTCAGGACCACTCAGCACCACCACAGCACCACCACAGCACCATCCAGCACCATCACAGCACCACTCAGCACCACCACAGCATTACTCAGCACCACCATAGCACCACTTAGCACCACCACAGCATCACTCAGCACCACCACAGCATCACTCAGCACCACCACAGCATCAATCAGCACCACCACAGCACCACTCAGCACAACCACAGCATCACTCAATGACACCACAGCACCACTCAGCACCACCACTGCATCACTCAGCACCACCACAGCATCACTCAGCACCACCACAGCACCACTCAGCACCACCACAGCACCACTCAGCGCAACCACCGCATCACTCAGCGCAACCACAGCATCACTCAGCGTAACCACAGCATCACTCAGCGCAACCACAGCATCACTCAGTGCAACCACAGCATCACTCAGCGCAACCACAGCATCACGCAGCACCACCACAACATCATTGGTTCAAATATGTTCTCTCAATGTTTCAAGCTTTATTACAAATGTCACAAAAAGATGTTAATATTTCACTTCCGTTCTTGGATTTTCATCACAATAAAATACACTTAACATAATCTTCACAAAAGTTATTTACAAAAGTTTAAGCTGTTGCCATTATAAATTACAATCACTTTTATTTAAGTAATAATTATGTAAAAAAATTAAAAGCCATTGTTATTCGTAATATCAATACATCTAAGTCACGTAAATACAAAACATGTTGCATTACAAATGCTATAGGTGTCACATTTGCGAAAGTTATAACTATTGGCATTGTAAATGACAAAGCTATTAATTAAGCTATTTTCAAAAACAACACATAAATAAAAAAAATGTCATTTACAATACCAATAGCTCAAACTTTCCTAATGCGAGACCTATTGCATTGCAAATGCTTGTTAACATTGCGGCGGGTGCTGCTTGAAGCAGCACCCGCCGCATTGTTAAAGATACAGGATGTGACCGCCAGGGTGGCGGTCACATCCTAATTGGCATGGAGGGAACGCCGCTGCCCTTGCGGACGGTCCCTCCACCTCGGAGGGTGGCGGACGGACGCAAGTCCATCCGCCATCCTAATAGGCCCGTTTATTCTGATAAATATTGTATCCATAAAAGTGTGACAAGAGTTAAAAATAACAGAAAGAAATAGCAATACATAATAGTAAGAATTACAGTTGTATAAGCACAATATCATGAAATTTAAATGGCAAATTAAAACAAATAAATCATCAGTAATAAATAAATCAATAATACATAAAACCAATCCATTCAATGATTATGAACTGTCCGTGCATGATTAAAACTCAGTGAATAAGCATTGTCTTGCGTGCCCTGGTGGCAATTCTCAAAAACGTGCTTAGGCGAAAAACCAACTCTTCCTCAGCCAAGGCAAGCATACATGAATGAGCAGAAACCAAACTAATAGGCCTACTCTTATTAAAAAAAATGGAAGAAGAAGCCACTTAATATATGTCATGTAGTATTTGCAGAAAAACAAGAAGTGTTGGATTGATTGACCACTCACCCTGTCACATGGACATGGTAGTGATTCAAGTTTTGGGTGGTAACCCAAGGGGAAACACAATGCAAATTTAACTGTCCCAGCACTCAGGCGGAATAAGAGGCACTTTTACCAACGACTCATGGGTAGGGTGAGATAATTTGGTAGGGGGCAGCAGAGCCATACGTAAGCCATATAACTGGAAACAGAGGTTTTTTTGATTCCAACATAGTTCTTGCAGTGCTATATGACGAATAAAGTGCGCTTGTAAGTTATTTTTTATTTACAGTTTCGGCTTTTCTAGGATTTAAGAAAATGGAGCCCTTATTGACGTTGCATAAGTTCTGATACACTCCAGATAACCAGGGAATATCCATCCCCTTCTCACACTTCAAAAAGTCTTTTATGATGTTTTATTTTAAGGTAGCTGCCTGGTTCTTCCAAACTGATAGCCAGAAAAGAGCTGGGCGGGCAGGTATAAAATCAGATATATAATTTAAATTCAGTTCCTTGTGGCAAATGAATTGTGGGGTCGGGATTTGGATGCTCAACAGCCTTCTACAGAACTGTTTTTCTTCCTGCTGAATACAGAAGCAATCTGCAGTACCCCAAATCTCAGCTCCATACGTAGCCACACGGACACACTGTAGTCTAAAAATTTTTAAGATGGGTAAAATAGCACCTGTGTTCTTTGGGCGGGGAAAACTAAAAATAGTGTTAACGGTCTTTGAGAACTTGCTCCTGAAAGTGAGCGAGGTGCTCAGTCCAGGAGCCGTTCACAGCAAAGACAACTCCGAGCTAAGGGAATTTACAGGTACTTGTCAATTTTGATTGCCGGCAACAATAGAACTAAGCTGGCGTTTCCTGGGGCCGTTTTTAAATTTACGCACAAATCAAAACTGTCCATATATTTGACAAAGGACTGTACTAGAATACGCAGAGAGTTAGGAATGCGGCCTATAAGAACCACGTCATCTGCGTAGAGTAGTGCAGGAAAGGGTTTCCCATGAATCATGGGGACACCTTGCGTCATGGGTACCAGTGACTTATTTAGACCATTAATATAGATAATAAAAAAGGAGGGGGGCCAAGACACATCCCTGCCTGACCCCCCTTTGAACCTTAATGGCTCCTGATACCGTTCCACCACTACCTATCCTCACCTGTGCATGGAGGTCTTTATGGAGGTGTGCCAGAAAATTAACAAATGGCTCATCCAGCCCATAAGCCAATAGGATAGCCCACAGTCTTGACCTATTCAGAAGGTCAAATGCTGAGGACAAATCCAAGGCTAAGTAGACCGGGGAATTCCGAGCAATAGTGTACTTCCCAATTACAAGGTTGAAGTTAAGGCTTTGTTCATTAGTACCAACCTTGCTACGGGTTCCTAACTGGCAAGGCTGTAGAATACTGCATTCTTCTGACCATTCAAGGATCTTATTATATAAGACTCTGCCCAAAATTTTAAGGGTATTATCAGTGAGATCGGCCTATAGTTTCTGGGCTGTGACCGATCCCCCTTTGTAAATATCAGGACGATGATACTCTTAGCCCAGGTGCTAGGTAGTGGGGCATACTTTAGATTGTTAAAAACATTCAAAAGGAGCAGGGCCCAGAAGTCTGGGTTCAATTTGTTCAAATCTATTGGCAGCCCATCTTTGCCCGGGGCCTTATTCCCAATAAGGCCTCTGATGAATGGTTTCTTCTACTTCGAAGAGTGTTATCTGAATACCAGTGAATGGGCCAAATTCATACTGGTCCGTTACCGTCAAAGTGGTAGCATGAAAATTGGAAAAATGGTTTCCCCAAGATTCACTGGATATGGTGCAGCTGATGGGGGTTAGTAACTGTTCTGTGGATCAGAGATCCCTTACAGCAGACCAAAACATTTTACCCTTTTTATTAGTAGCTGCCTGGGATAGTGTTTCCCAATGATCATTTAGAAGTACTCCCTTCCTGTTGGCAACTGTGGAGGGTTTGGTGTGGCAGGCGAGTGGCGCTCAGACAGGTAGCTAGTAAGGATAACTAGGTGAAGGATGTCATTAAGAGTATGGTGCTACCAGGATAGGGGAAAACCCAAAACCCCTAAAAGAGTCAGGAGCAAAGCCCTTCCCTCTACAATGAAAAACAAGAACCTGGGCACACATATGATTATCAACAGTATATAAAGTAATTGGTAGTAACTGTAGTCGACACCGGATATTCTTCTTGTAGATTTTTAAACGTGTGGATGTTCATAAAAAAAAGAGACAAACGCCAGCTGACACATGTTTCATCAACAGGACAGTGCCTGTGACTCTTCAGGGCTTGAAAGCGTGGTGCAGGTATCGAAAGTCCGGTGATAATTCCAACCCGGAGTGCGGGTAAAATAATGGAGGTAATGTAGATTGGTCAGGCGGGCGGGTGCTTCCGAGACCATGGTAGAGCCTGTGAAAGCAGAATTCCTCCCGTGCTCGTCTCGTCGGTAAGAGTGAAACCGAGAGCTCTCAGTTTCACTCTTACTCTTACCGAGCACACCTAGGTTTGGCTGAAAGGGCCCTACGTAGGTTCCTATTTGTCAGTGAACATTTATCATCAAACCATCTAGGGCCCTGCTTCCTCAGAGAAGCGGGCTTCAACAGTGAGGTTTTGATGACCATGCAAAGTTTAGAGAAATCATTAACTACCTCTAGGTGTGGGGTTTTAAATGACAGACATGAATTAATGAGGGGCAGATTATCCTACACTATTAACTTAAACAATTCATCGCTATTGATGCGACTCCATAGTAATCTTAAATTGTCAGTGGATGGAGTTAGATCTTTAGCCCCACATTCAACTGAAAATGCGGGTCGAGGTGCCAATTTCAGAGCTAATTTGATAGGGTTATGATCCCCATGGATCATGGCGATAACCTCTGCGGCCGTAAAATAGTCCACAAGCGCAGAAGAGATAAAAACAAAATCTATTTTAGAGGAATGGTCCCTACCTCTGAATGTCGGAAGTTGATAGTTAATGGCATGTGCTGGACCCATCTGGTCCATAACATTAACCAAGTCATGTGAGCTTAGGAACACAGCCAGATTAGCGCCCCTACGAGAGGAGGAACCTGGGTTAAGTGTCTCTACACCATGATATGTGTCATTAAGTTTTTTCGCTAAAATCTCCTCTTAAAATAATCCCAATAGCATCGCCCGAGTGTTGATGACAATTTAAATTAGAAATAAAATCAAAAAGCGCAATAAAATTCCTATTAGGAAGAGATTGGAAATCATTATTATAAAAATTTACCAAATAAAAAAAAATATTTAGTTGGTTGGACCTTAAAGCTCCCTCCAGCTGCTACGTTAAGCCCAATGAAAAGCCCCCTCCGATGGACGGCCCGGTTTATGATGGGATGCCACTACACTAATGCAATGGAACCCCTCAATATGCAAATCCTCAGTGGCCCAAGGCTCCTGGAACATAACTACATCCAGTTCCTTGACTAGGAGCAACCAATCCTGGTCAGCAAGATTGAACTGCAGCCCTGCTACATTCCAACTTAGGATATTCAAGTCTGTTCCAGTACTGCTTCTGATTGAGGGTGGCTTATCATTAGCATTATAATTTAATACCATAGTAGCAGGAGGAACCGTCATAGTTCGGGGTCGCTTATCATTAACATTATAGGTGGACACTATAGTAGCGTAAGGGTCCGCCAAATGAGGCAGATGATACTGTTGATCTGCCATTAGTGGTGGTTGTCTGTCCTGTGCGTCTAGGCTGAAGAGTGCATTAAACCTGTTGGTTAACAAAGGGAGGACATAAGTGTCCCTAACAGGTTTAAAAGGAGGTTCATAGAAATAGCCCAAGGGGAGCGCACTAATACAGGTATTTTGTGTGGAGTGATGCTCAAAAATGTTCAGTAAGCGGTGAACCATGTGAGGTCTGTGAAAATTCAAAGCAATACAGTCACCGTTTATATTCTTGGCAGAATGGCCAACCCACGCTACTCTTCTTGCCGTAAGAATATCATTCATATTGGAAGGGTGAAAACCCTTGTATTTCCGTAGCCAATGTACGGACTTATTGCGCAGGTCTACCCAAGACTCCCTTTGATCCTCCACTAAGTTAGGGACCCCAGCCAACACCAGCACATAGGGACAGGAGGCAGGAGGTAAGCTTAGTACATCAGTGTTTGGCCTCATGCGAGCCTTTCAAAGGCTACTAGAAGTATCCTTTCTAACGCTCAGATCACGGGTCCGTGACTGAATAAAATTACTGCTCTCTCTGGCAAAATTTAGGTTAGCTACATTGGGTTGAGGAGCATCCTGTCTTCCCCTTTGCTCGCTGATAAATTGTGGCGCTAGAAAAACTTTTAAATTACTACAATTTATAACATCCTTATTCCGGACAAGACCAGATTGTGGCTCGTGCCCATGTGTGCCGCCCGGGAGAGTTGAGGAAATTCCCCCCTCCCCCACCATCGTTATGAATAAAGTCCACTTCCACTCCCCTCAGGCTGAGCAATTCAGGGTCCAAATGCTCCAATTTCCCCCAAAGTACATCAAAGTTCGATTAAAAAAATCCTTAAGGTTTGCCAGAACATTTCCAATGGACTCCACTTTAAAATCAGTGTCAACAGCGGCTCCTATGGTATCTGTATTGAGATCATTGCAGGCAAGGTTGGAAAATACGTCAGTCTTTGTGCCCATTGAGTCGGTAGAGATGGCCACCTGGTCTGATACATTATTAACAAGTTGGCAACCTTTAGTATATTTAGTCTTAGTCGTCCCAATGTTCTTCTTTCTTTTTACAATTTTGGCGGTTTGTGGTTTCAGTTTGGAATTCCTTTGTGGACATGCCGCCTGAGCTCTGGTGTTAAGACTAGGCACATCCGGGAAAGCCTTACTAGAGGCTCCCAGATTTGGTGGAGATAGACTTGTGGGAGCTGGGCATGCTTCCGTTGGCGGCACGTTTTGTGGAGTTGCACAAGTTACGCTATCTGTAATCAAACCACCTAGTGATAAACGAGATTTAAAGATACAGGGTCAAGGGACAGTGCGATTTCATGGATTAGCAGGGACTCAGCCCTCACAAGAAAAGCGCCCAGAGTCCCAGCTGCTCCCCTGCGTTTGCTCATTTTCCAACGCACCTAAACAGTCCGATTGTAATTCCACGAGATAGCACACTCTCAAATAAGATGAACAATTATATTGCAATTCTTAGAACTTACAGTGTAGATGCTTTTCCTCAATAGCAGCTGTCAGGGGGGTGGCCCAGCCCTGCCTCTTCCGCCCCCTGACATGCACAGATAGGCCCGCCCATGGTCCGGGCTGCGTCCCGCGTCACTGCGTTATGAGCGCATTGGTTCCCCCCCCTCACTCGCGTCAGCTGCGGGGAATGGCAGGAACAGCGATGCACTCTGGGGGTTGCAGTCCCCAGAATTTAGTGGCCCGCGTGGATGGTGCAGCAGAAGTGATGGCATTGTGCCTGGGACCCTTGTACCACCAGGGGTTCTTGACAGGATGGAGGTGCGGCGGTCAGCAAGGAAACAGAACAAACAGAACAACCAGCAGCAAGCAAAGGAACTCCCGCGCTGCGGTGGGAGAGGCTGCGCTATGAGCGCGTTGGCCCCACCTCCACCTCTCTTGCGGCAGCTGCGTGGAATGGCAGGAACAGCGGTGCACTCTGGGAGTTGCACTCCCCAAAGTGTAGTTGCCAGCGTGGATGGTGCGGCGGCAGTGATGGCGTTGCCCCTGGGACCCTTGTACCAAGGGGTTCTTGACAGGGCGGAGGGGTGGCGGTCAGCAAGGAAACAGAACAAACAGAACAACCAGCAGCAAGCAAGCAAAGGAACTTTTAATAAAATACTTTGAAATAAAAAAAGGAATGTCTTACTTAAGGCTTACGTGTAAATTACTGTTGAATTTAAAGGGATAAAACATGCATGTTCACACTTTCAATAATTAAGTATGTTTTGCTCCGGAAAACGTCTCATAGAAAATACTTGGTGGATCAGGCCTTGATGTTCAGATGTAACTCAGATCTATGAGATGAAAAAGACACATTACTTATATAGAAAACAAGTTTTGTGAACCATACCCCATGTGTTCTGTGTGTTACATGATTACACAAAAATGCCTATAAGTCCACTACCCCTGTGACTCATGCATACAGAGCCTCATTGTAAATAAAATTATTACATCTACGCTAAGATATTTTTTGGACCCTCCATTAGTGTACATTTACTCATTTAGTAATTTGGAAAAACTTTCGAAATAACACGTAGAAACTGGACCTGGGCAACATTTTAATTAGGCCGGAGTAGTGAGAGTAATTTCACACTACTCTTGTGACACAAAATTACCAAAAATTCTATGGCAGGACAGGAGGCTTCAGATTATGCTTTCTCTATTTCTTTACTACTAACAGCAGCCAATAGAAACACAGTAAAGAAACGAAAAAACTACAACTCCCATGAGCCCTTAGGCCAACCATAGAGAGTGCATGCTATATAAGGAACCATAGAGGACAACACTTCCTCTTTCTTTGCTGCTTCGCAGCCAGTTAAGTGCTTTTGACTTTCATTACTTGTTTGTATATTGCATGGCACTGTTTACTTGCTTGTTTACCTGTATGCCGGTTTCGCTCTAGCGTTTGTTTCACAGCCGCGTTGTGCGTCGCGCTGCCACCGGCGTTTATTTTGCAGGTTTACTCGTTTGTGCTTTCGCCGCTTTTGTGCTTTTGAGAGCGCGTGTTCGCCTCTCTGGTATTTGCGGGCGCATTGTGCCCGTGTTGCTGCTTTGGTGGAGCGGGACCGGAGCTCGGGGACTCGCGCGCGCGTGTCGCGCGCCGCTCCTCTTCCGTCAATAAGGCACGTCACCGCGCATGCGCTTTGGTGGCACTTGTGACGCTCCGTTTGACAGGAGCTGCTGAACGCTGTGAGGCGGCGCGTTTTCAACTTTGCCTCGGCCCACTTTGCCTGCCGGAGAGCTCCTCTGACGCCCTCTACCTCTCGGAAGGTTTTGGGCTGCATAATTTTTAGAGGCGGTGCCTAGGGTGTTATTCTTTGCGCAAGCTGGTCCCTCCACGCTTTATTCTGTTTATTGGGTCGAGTTGTGACTCTGCCTGTATAGCTTGCGTGGGGCTGTCACCCCCCCTGTCGGAGTCACTTGATTGTGACCTTTTCATTGCATTTACATTTGCTGTGGGCCTCTAGTTATACTTTGGTATTTCTAGATTTTGTTATTTCTGGGTTTCTACCTCATTCCTCAGTGCATTCCATCATCATGGCAGACTATGTTGATGCTGAGGAATATTTTTATGAGGAGGAGCAGGAGGAATCCTTTGAATTTGATTTGGTCGAGGCCCTTGACCAGGGCGTTCAGCAGTCTGTTAATACTGCGTTGGTCCGTGCCATTGGGCCTCTGAAGCGTCATTTGGCTGACTATGCTCAGCAACAGGGTTGGATTCCATCCTCTGCCTCTGCGCATTCATCTAAGTCTCCTGGTAATCCTCATAGGTCTGACTTTGCTCGTTTGGCCAGGTCTTTGTCTGCTCCTGCTCCGGACACTGAAGATACCTCTTCATCATCATCTTCTGGTCCCTCTGGTCCCTCTCCGGCGAAGAAATCCCGAAAGGAACATTTTGTGGACGCTTCTCCGCATCCACCAATCTTGACCTTTGAGCCCTCTGATATCGTCCACCCTAACTCCAAGGTTTGGTGCCCAGCCCCAGAGGTCGCGGACTATATTCAAGAGCATATCCGCGACTCTTTTGATCAGGAGGTGCGTGCTCGGTTACGTTCTGAGTGCCCTCGTCCGGAGTTGGCGGACAAATTAGCGGATACTCCGGAGGTCGATCCCACGATTTTGACCTACCTTAAAAAATTTAATAAGGATCCCAAGAAGGGTATCGACCGCTCTTGGCGACTGTGCCAGGACAAGTTACTGGATGTCCTTGGTCCTTTGACAAAAATCCTGGATCTGGCATACCAAGCCCAAGGGGAGGCGTCTGGCATTGATCCCGATGTCCTACTTGGCTGGGCCCAAAGGGCTATCTGTCTCTTGGGGAACGCAAACTGTGCCCTTTCAACGGAACGTCGCCGTTCCATCTTAATCAAAATGGATCCGCGTTTGTCAGAGCTGGCTACTTCCGAATCCGGTGCTCTGGCTCAGGGTCTATTGTTTGGTCAGCCGTTTTTGAAAGAACTGACTAAGTTTGTAGCGACTTTTAGTGGCCTGGACAAGGCGCAATCTTCTTTGCGTAGGGCGTTCCGCCCGGTTTTTGCCAAGGCCGGACGTTCAGGGGGACGTTCGTTCGGCCGAGGTTCTGGTCAACAACGTGGCCAGCAGTCCCATCAGGGTGGAGGCGGACAGCGCCAGCAGCAGCAGCAGTCCTATTCCGGATCCAAGTCCACCTTCTACCCCTCCCGGAAAGGTAGAGGCCAGGGCAACAAGGGAGGCTACGGTGGTAACCAGGGAGGACGACAGGATTACTCCTCTGCAGGTGAGCCTGATTCCTTTCGACAGTGTTGTTTTGGGGGGCAGGATTCAGTGTTTTCTAGAGAATTGGCGCTCGATCTCCAGCGATGCATGGATATTGCAAACAGTGCAGGGGTACCACATCGAGTTTTACCATCCCCCTCTTCAGGGTCCCGTCCCTTCTCCCCTTGTTTTTTCCCAACGAGATCGCGAGGTGATCTCCAAAGAAATCGATTCCCTTCTTCTCAAAGGGGCCATAGTGCGAACGAACCGCCATCCACAGGGGTTCGTCAGCAATGTGTTTCTGGTGGAGAAGAAGGGGGGCGGGTCTCGCCTTGTACTCAACCTCAAGGAATTCAACAACGGGGTGATTTATCGTCACTTCAAGATGGAGGGCATCCATCTTCTCAGGGATCTTCTACGCAAAGGCGACTGGATGGTTCGCCTGGATTTGAAGGACGCCTACTTGTCCATTCCCATCTATCCGCCTCATCGCCGTTTTCTGCAGTTCCAATGGCTGGGGAACTGGTTCGAATACACGGTACTCCCGTTCGGTCTCTCGTCCGCCCCATGGTGCTTCACGAAGCTCCTGCGGCCAGTCATGGAGTTCCTGCGTGCGCGGGGGGTGAGACTTATAGTGTATCTGGACGACATTCTTTTGATGGCTCAGTGTCCTCTACAACTGCGCTCCCATTTGTCTTGGACAGTCGATCTACTTCAGTCTCTCGGCTTTCTAGTGAATCTGCAGAAATCTCATTTACTTCCAACTCAATCGATAGAGTTTCTGGGTTTCCTTGTGGATTCGGTCTCTTGCCAACTTCTTTTACCTACTCAGAAGGTCAGGTCTATCAAGAGGGAGTTGAAGTCACTGTTGTCTGCACCGAACGTATCGTTGCGGTCGATCGCTCGGATTGTCGGGCTGTTGGCTTCTTCCATCCAGGCGATATTTCCGGGTCCTCTGCATTATCGGGCCTTGCAGCGCCTCAAAATCAGACATCTGCAGAAGGGTCTTCGGTATTCCGACCTGGTTCCTCTGTCCCAGGATGCGAAGTCGGAAATGATGTGGTGGCTTCAACACATGGAGGCTTGGAACGGGAAAGCCCTTTTCGGCTCGACTCCGGATCTGGTTTTGGAATCGGATGCGAGTCTTTGGGGCTGGGGAGCCCGTTGCGGGGACTTGACGACGGGCGGCCGTTGGTCTCAGGACGAATTAGCCCTTCATATCAACTGCCTGGAGCTTCTGGCGGGGTCATTTGCGATCCGCAGTTTGGCTCCACAAGCCACCAGCTGTTGCATTTTGCTTCGCATGGACAACATCTCGGCGGTGCGATATGTGAACAAATTGGGGGGACTCGGTCGAAGTTGTTAGCGGAGATTGCGAAGGACTTCTGGCATTTCTGCCTACAGAGAAAGATCACTCTTATTGCAGAGTATCTTCCGGGTCGCCAAAATCAGGTGGCCGACTGGAACTCCCGCCATCTCCTGGACTTCAGCGACTGGCGTCTTCACCCTCGGGTCTTTCGCTCCCTGTCTCGCCTGTGGGGTCGTCCCTGGATCGATCTCTTCGCCTCTCGCCTCAATGCTCAGCTACCCAGGTTTTACAGCTGGCGTCCGGATCCGGAGGCCATAGCCACGGATGCCTTTCTCCAGACTTGGCCTCCACAACTTTGCTATGCCTTTCCCCCGTTCGCAATGATCCCGCGAGTCTTGGCCAGGGCGAAACAGTTTCTGTCGGAGATTGTTCTGATCACTCCTCTTTGGAGAGCTCAAGCTTGGTTTCCGGACCTTCTGGAAATGAGTTGCTCGACACCATTTCTGCTTCCAGCGAGGTGGAACTTGCTGTTGGATCCTCTGCTCCACCCGCATCCCCTAGTCTTGTCGGGCCAGCTCCGTCTTGTAGCGTGGCGTCTCTCGGGGAACGCTGGAAAGTCCCTGGCTTATCTGGAGACGCTGAGAGATTCATCAATGAAGCTTGGGCCCCCAACACGCGCAAACGTTATGCGTCAGCTTGGCGTAGGTGGTGTGATTGGTGTTCTGAACGGAATCTGGATCCCACTTCTGCAGATATCTCTCTAGTGGTTAATTTTCTTGCTTCTGTCGCTTCTGCTGGTTCTGCTTACAGGACCGTCAATTCTTTCCGTTCCGCTCTCTCTGCGGGCCATGCTTTGGTCGACGGTAAGCCTGTTGGGGAACATCCTCTCATCTCTGCATTGTTGCGTGGTGTGCGAATGGCTAAACCGCCATGTCCGAAATATGTGGCTCTTTGGGACGTCTCTGTTGTGCTGCGTTTTCTGGAGGCTTGGCCTCCCAACGCTTCTCTGTCCCGTAAGCAATTGTCTGCAAAATTGACAATGCTTTTGTGCTAAGTGTCTTGTAAGCGTGTTTCAGATGTCCGTGCGTTGGACCTCGCTGGTCGTTCTTTTTCTCCGGAAGGGGTTACTTTTACGGTCTCCAGGCGTACCAAGACTAATCTGTCTACTGTCACTTATCCTGCATTTCCTCATCACCCACAATTGTGTGTGGTTCGCTGCATAAAGGATTATGAGGTGAGTACTGCTCCTTTTCGTCAAGATATGTCTGGACAGTTATTGATTGCTTTGTTGAAACCTTTTAAGCCTGTGGCGTCAGCTACTCTTGCTCGTTGGGTACGCTGGCTTATGTCTGAGGCAGGCATTGATACCTCCATCTTTGGAGCTCACTCCGCGAGGGGTGCCATGGCCTCCAAGGCTTTTCGTGTTGGTGTAAGTTTACATGACATTGTGAAAACAGCTGATTGGTCTTCTGATACAGTGTTTAAAACCTTTTATTTCAAACCCATTGTCGATATTGCATCTGTTGTGGTGGAACAGCTTTGAACAAGCATAATCTGAAGCCTCCTGTCCTGCCATAGAATTAAAAATTTGCAAACATTCGTGACAAGAATTTTCAATTCTATTAAGGACACGGAGGCGAGGATTATCCCACCCATTGGTATTCTACTGCATTGTTCATGTGCATCTTGGCTTTACTATGATATGCGTTGTTTTGCATTGATATTTTTTCCCCACCCTATGTGATGCGACCTTCAAAGGTTTTTGGGGATGTGTATTACGGCTTTGTTTTTGCTTTCAGGTTCGGACCAGAAGTGATTTGTCCTCTTGGTCTTGCCGGCACCGTTTTCCACGCCTTGGATCCTGGAGTTGCTGTGTTTCCTGATGCACCTTCGGCGCTTTTGGAATGGTTGCCTGTTTTCCTGTTGGATTTCTTGCGCTTCAGCCTTCGGACTTTCCTTTCTGGATGGTTGGCGGTACTTTTCTTCAAATGACTTTAGACTTTTATGGTTCCTGGACAAAGAAAGAGGAAGTGTTGTCCTCTATGGTTCCTTATATAGCATGCACTCTCTATGGTTGGCCTAAGGGCTCATGGGAGTTGTAGTTTTTTCGTTTCTTTACTGTGTTTCTATTGGCTGCTGTTAGTAGTAAAGAAATAGAGAAAGCATAATCCTCGCCTCCGTGTCCTTAATAGAATTGAAAATTCTTGTCACGAATGTTTGCAAATTTTTAATTATCTGATTATGCCCGTTGGTGTATTTTGGGGCAAGATGAGCATTGGGAGAGAGGAAGGGCATTCCAATGTTTGGAGGTAATGACCGCAAAGGACCTGCCACTGTCTCAGATGATATGTATTGCATTTTGAATTCAGTAGTTGACATCCGCCGCGCGTAAAACTATTTTTTCACATAAGCATCTTGTTTATATTAATTTGGTTCATTGACTATCTCGTCACCAGTACGATCTAATATCTAACTCATACTTCATACTTTAATAACGAAAACAGAACAGATTGTACTTTAACTGATGAGCGGTCACGTGATCACGGTTTGAACCTATCGAATCGCTTAAAACTAGTGTCAATGCACCAGAGTAAGATACCGGCATTCGGATTGGCAGAGAGAACACGGCGCGCAATACTTGACATTTGGCTGTAAGTGTAGACATAATGTTTGTTGAGTTCCTGCACGTTAATTCTTCAGTTTAAGCTTGAATTTCTTTAAACTTGAGTAACGCATAGAACTTTAAGCAATTCACTTTGAAGTATACTTTTCACGCTCTGAGATTAATTGAGTCAGCAACTCACGAACAGGGGTTATGTTATTGTTCTCGGCAAGATTTTGCTCGACAATGTTTACCATCGTGATGGGATGAGAATGCAATGATATGGCTCTATTAGTCTATGTATATTTCCCTTGGAAATCTTATTAGATAAAACACTAGACAGTACTTGATTGGATGACTGTATTATGACGATTATGTTGAAATAGTAGCTGTATAGCTCATTATCAGTCTGATTCATCATACTCCCGTTTTGCGAGGCCCTAATAGCGATTCATAGCGAATCGCTATTAAGGACTCGCAAAACGGGATTCATGTAGAAATTGCATGAAGAAATGCGATTCCTACATATTCCTTATTTGCGATTAGCAAATTGCTAATCGCAAATAAGGAATAACTCGCCATTCATTCCTATGGGCCAAAAGGCCCATAGGAATGAATGGGGAGTATTCCTTATTTGCGATTAGCAATTTGCTAATCGCAAATAAGATAGCGCTTTGAAGGGTGCCAGGGGTGTCCAAAGGACACCCTGTAGCACCCCTCAAATGAAACTTTACACAGGTGTTGCACACACACATGTCCAAAGGACATGTGTGTGTGTAACATGCAACTCAGAAAAATGCATTTAAATGCATTTTTCTGAGTTTTCGCAATTTACCACGAGGTCTGACCTCGCGGTAAATTGCGGCAAGAAATTGCGAATTCGCAAAATGAAATTGGATGTTGAATTGCATTTAAGGAATCTCAAATAGAGATTCCTTAAATGTAATTCCTCGCAAAATTGCGAGATCGCAATTAGCGATTTTTACATTTGGGATGCTGAATCCCAAATGCAAAAATCGCTCTTGCAAAGGGCCAGATTCTCAGAATCTGGCCCTTTGCAAGCGCTATTTTCTTTGATGAATCGGGCGGTATATTCCTTGTTTTCCTACACAGACCCCCGAGGAAGGGTCGACTCTGACTCGAAATGCATTGGGTAGATGTTTAATGTTAAAGTAGTAAACCGTCATAAATTAATGGATTAATTCAATTTACTTTGAAGAACCAAAGAATAAAAATAAATCATGTTTGAAATCAAGAAAAAGTCATAAGGATTTTATTATGGAAATGGTGAAAAGATTGCTATAAGACCACTCAGGTCATGGTATTGATGTGCACACCTCCACCTGCAAGCGGAATTCCCGCTTTCTCAATTAATTTCATTTGCATAGAGTGTTCCTGGACAAAACACTTAAAAGGAGTGAGTAGCACAA
Organism: Lissotriton vulgaris; assembly: GCF_964263255.1. NCBI lineage: Eukaryota > Metazoa > Chordata > Amphibia > Caudata > Salamandridae > Lissotriton > Lissotriton vulgaris. Next base: position 1,209,042,457 of record NC_141694.1, read on the forward strand.
AATCAAAACAGTGAAAAAAACAAGAGAGGTAAATAAAATTCGTATAGAGTGCCAGACGGACAACAGTAAAGGCCTTGAATTCAGGGCATTTATTCACTGGTAACCAGTGTAACTTTCTCAAATAGGGGGTAATCGAATGGCGGAATGGAATCTTACAAATCATTCTGGCTGAAGCGTTTTGCATTATCTGCAGACACCTTGTCAAATAGGCTGGTGCCCCCAGGTAGAGGCTGGTGGCATAATCCAGGTGAGATGTAATCAAAGCATGAATTACTGTCCAACGGGTCTCAAAGGGGAGGAAGTGTAGAAATGTGCCCACCATGCAGAGCTTCCCAAAGCAAGCAGAGGACACATGTCTAATTTGAGTTTTGTAAGAGAGCTCATTATCAAACCTGAAACCGTGATTTCTCACTGAGCCGGCAGGCTTGGGAGGGGGATTCAGCTCTGGCAGCCACCAAAGCGTCGGAGGGGGTGGGGTTTTTTGGTTAAAAAAGAGTCCCTCGGTTTCATCTGAGTTGTTTGAGGGTGTTGAGTCACATCCAAGGCGAAATGCTACTTAGGCAGTTTCTAAAATTAAGGAATGCCGCTTCGGAATGCTCTTCAAAAGAAAACACCAGTTGGGTGTCGTCCGTGTAGGAGATCACCCTCATCCCACAGGATTTAACCAGTTCTGCTAGGGGTGATAGATAACTGTTAAAAAGGAGAAGGCTCAAGGCAGAGCCTTGGGGGATCCCACAGAGCAGGGGTTTCTCATCGATGAAAGGAGGAAGAAAAACTTGTTGGGACCGGTTTCCCAAAAATGTCCGGATCCATGACAGGGCCGTGCCCTGAATACTCAATTTGCTAAACCTATCCAGAAGGATAGCGTGGGAAACCGTATCAAATGCCGCAGACAGATCGAGTAGCACTAGCATGGCTGCTTTGCCCAAATCGGCGCTCTCGCAGATGCACTCGAAAACTTCGAGAAGGGCAGTCTCAGTACTGTGGCCCATTCTGAATCCGGATTGAGAATCATGAAAAGGGTTTCGAGATTTCAAATGAGTGAAGAATTGTTCCTGAACTATTTTTTTAAGTATTTTTGCCGGTGCCGGTAGAAGGCAAACAGGTCTATAGTTTTTAAAAACGGCAGGATCGGCATCCGGTTTTTTGAGAATCGGTACCAAAAAAAGCCTGCTTCCAATCGTTGGGGAAAATGCCAGAGCACAAAGAAGAGTTCCAAATCTGGTTCAGTGTGGAATTGATGAGGGGTGCTAGTTGTTTGAAAAACTGAGCTGGGCAAGGATTGTTGGGAGATCCAGATTTACATAGAATTTTTTTTTGTAGTGAAATATTGAGAGAGATAGGGCGGAAAATAGACAGAGCACCATTGCTTGTTGACTCAGCCGAAGACTCAGGATTAGGCTGAAGGGAGTATAAATATCATGAATTGTGTCCTGAAAAAAATCGGATAGTCCATTACACAAGGACATGGTTGGGGGGACTGTACTTGTGGTGACGTCTGGCTTAGTAAAGTCTTGTACACTTTGAAAAAGAGTTTTAGCCGAATTCGCTGCAGAGTGAACCTTATTAGTAAAATAGTCACTCATAGTGGTGCGTTTAAATTTGTGGAATTTTTTTTGGGTCAGCTTTATAAGCTTCCCTAGCCTCCTAATCATAGAAATAATCTCCAAACACGTTCCAGATTTTTACAGTGGCTTCTCTCCACACGGAGCTCGGGCAAGAACCAGGGGGCGGAGGGCTTTTGTCTAGCTGAGTTGGAAGGCCTAAGGGGAGCTACAGTATCTAGGACTGAATGGGGTCAGCTGTTAAAGCTTACTAAGTCAGAATCCGTGTCCCCTGGCAACTGAAGGTGCGTAGAAGAGGGTGAGGGAGCCATGTTTGGCTTGTGACGTTGCACCACAACTTTCTTTTCTCTGAATTGTAAGAGGGTCTGGGATTGTGGGGAGGCAATGCCAGGCTAAAAGGAATTAAAAAATGATCAGTCCAGGTGAGTGTAGAGGGGGTGGCTGTGGTCAAATTGGGGTGGTTGGTAAAAATCAGGTCTAACGTATGACCCGCAGAATGTGTAGGGCCATTAACCAGTTGTGTCAGATTAAGGACTTTAAAGGTGTCGACTAATTGACGCGCTTTGGTGATGTTAACATCGTCCATGTGTTTGTTATAGTCTACCAGAATCGTAAAGTTTGCATGCTTGAGTGAGAGGTCTGCCTCAATATCTTACAATTCTAGCAGGTGACTGGCATGCGAGTTAGGGGATCTCTATACCAAGATCCCGGCAATAACCACGTTGGGAGCCATCGTAATACAGAAAGACATGTCTTCTAGGGGCTCCGTTTATCAAGTTTCCTGTGTGATATTTCCCAGCTGGCGCGAAGAACCACCGCCATTCCTCCTCCAGATTCATTGTCGACCCTGTTGACTCCCAGGACCTGGTAGCAGGTCGGAATGGCAGAACTGAGATCAGGTTTAATCCATGTTTCAGTTCGGAACATTAGGTACCATGAATGGACTTCCAGGGAGAGCCAGACATCATTTGAGTGGCGAGGAAGGGATCTGCAGTTGATTAAGCCGGCCTTTAGGGGAAGGGAGTGAGTCCGAGTCTGGACAGAGGGGGCTGGGGTTGTAAGTACATTTGAAGTCGATGGCAAAGAATCTGCCAGAGGCAAATAACTGCAGGTATGACATTTTGTTAAAGGAAAGGATCCTAAGTGATCGAGATTGAAAGTGTGCTTGCAGTCGCCAACCTTCATTTTTAGTAGCTGAGCCCTGGGCTAGTGAATTTGTCCGTCAGAGGAGCCGCGAGCAGCATGTCTAGCGCTGTCCGTGTTCCGGTTGCTTGATCCAAGATGCAGCACTCACCTAGTCAAATACATTTGAATTATAGGAGGGATCACTACCCTTGCTACTTCCTATGCTTTAATAATGAGTGAGGGAGTTAACTGACCGCCAGTAGCAAGTGTCAACCTTCCTTTTGAAACTAAATGTTAAAATCAAAGCCTCAAATTTTCTAAACTCTGACTTATGGTCCAATTAAATGCTGACTGCTCATCGAATGTCTACCCCAGATAACTTGGAAAAAATATCATCCTGAGACAGGGATGGTATAATAATTCCTTGATCCAACTGAAGTTGAAATAGAATTTTGGGTATTTATGGAAGTTCAAGGTTGCAGCACCCAAGCATCTGAAGAAGGCACACCTATAATTCACCTTAACTAAAGCACCCAGACCCCTCAAATGTCTCAGGGACACAATTTCTACAAGAAAGACCAACTTATAAAAAAGTAAACTCAAAAGAATTGGCCACAAAGGCTCAAATGGAAGATTCTCTAGTACTCTAAAAAACACTGTCAAATCCCAACAAGCTGTCAAAACGTTTGTGGGAGGACTTAATAAGCTAAACCCTTTCAGAAGATGAGGGACCAAGTAATCCAAGATTTTCATATTTCTGTATCTTCTAGGCTACTTAGAGGTTTTAATGGGAGCAAATTGTTCCTTAAGGGTGGCCATCATCATACCTTATGAGACCCTTCAAAAAGAAAATTTAGAATTCTAGGAGGAGTCCATTTGAGAGAATGAATCCCCACTGTTAGACACCATGGCCCAGATTTACAAAACTCTCAACCAATGCTGCTGTGCTGCATTGAGTGACAGGGAGAAATATGGCACTCTCCTCCTCTCTCCCTAGCACTGGCACACAATGTGGCTGCTGTGCATCACACACACTCCTTTGCACTATAGTGCAAGGGTATCTACAGGAGTATAGAAAAAGTTTTATACTGGAAGGATGCCCTTCCAGTACAAAATACTTTACTTAGACCAATTGTGAAACATTTTCCATGTTGGATTTGTGCTGTACAGTACAGCACACATGCAACAAGGGAAATGTTAGGAGAAATAAAGGCTTTTCTTCTTTTTAATGCCTGCTTCAAAGTAGCATTATTTCTTAGTGCAAAATCCTGTCTACTATTGTAAATGGATATTGTTTTGCAGCAAAAACAATGGGTAATTCATTGGAAATGATCATGCACCACCCACGGAATGCACTGCTTTGCTTTAATTTCCGGCAAATTTCCAACGCAAAACAGGTATAGCACTAGAAAGTCATTTTAAAAAACACTTCACAGGTTGTGGCATTTTTGTCACGCAAACCCATGGCAAAATGTTTGTAAATCTGCCATCATCTCTGAAAAGACACCCAGTGATGAGCATGGAAAAATATTGCTTATAACTGTCTAGTCTGCTGAACTGTAAATATTGCAGCCCCTGAAGTCCTAAATGCTGCATCATAGCTTTTCAACTTCCACACTTCTAGCCTCAGATGGGATAACAGCTGAGGAGAGCTCATTGGACTCTGAATCATCTTGAGCAACCACATTGGTTCCACTACTAAACTCAACACTTTGGGAAAGCATTCCCTATGAACACAGTATAGCAATGTCACAATTACTTCTGTCTGCTCTTTCCATCTGTATCTCCTGCAAGACCTGTGGAATGAGGGTAAACATGGTAAACACATACATGCATCCATCTCCCAAACTAGAGGATGGTAGAGATAGGAACAGAAATGTTGAACCAGACAATTTTATTTGGTCAGAGACTGATCAATTGAGGGAGACAGAGTATCTGACAGATTGATTGAAACACAGTCTTTGTGGAAAACAGTCCTAGGCAGATGAAATCATCTTGCTTTGGTGATTGGAATCTCAGTTACTCTGTCAGGGAGAGAATGCAGGTTTCTAACCTTTGGAAGATGTTGTCTGCTATTAGAACCATACCCTCAGGGATCGTTCCCCTGTCTGTTGATATAAGTTTTCACTATCAAATTATCTGTTAGTACTGACAATAAATAACACTGAATTTGGTTTGAGATTTATTTTTATACCACCCAAGAGGCTTACCGATGCTTATTGGAATCCCGATCTGTGAGATTGTTTCATGGCCCAATGTATATCTCATCAAAGTGTAAGATGTATACCAAGGTAAATCAGTGTGAGCTATCCAGCCTTTAAGAAATGGGTGTTGGGTTCATACCAGTAACTTGCATTATTGTACCCATGTCCTACTCATCTAGTATGGCTGGCCAGTCTCAAAGCATTTGTAAGCAGAATGCTTGATCTATTGTGTAGGGTATGTGCTTAAGAATTAAGTTGCCTGCCAGATCAACTTTTGTTTTATTAAATTGTCTCTTGGCAATGTTAAAAAACAGTGCAATGTCATAAGGGTGTAGTGACCCCATACATTTGTGGTTGACATGTTTCAGCTGTTTTAAATTCCCTAGGGGGTCAGTCAGTATTCTTCAGGACTGTTGAGTATCATTATTTCTGTATCTACTGGTTGATTTTTGCAGCCCTTAATGCACACTTTCATAAGTTTATATGGTGGAAAACATGCACTCAACTTATACACACCATAGAATCAGACTCTTTCCTTTGTTATGGTCGTAACTAGAAATGGAGATAAAAGTGGATATAATTCAATTTATCACATGCATTTTCATGTTTTATGCATTGTCTCTGATGGTATTGTGACACACTGCATGCACTTGTGTGTCGACGTCCCTCTATTGATATTATTATGTGCAATTCAAAACATTTAAAAAGACTCACACGACCTATAATGCACAAGAGATTGGCTCATTCTAATCATACAAATCTGCACAAATGCTGTTAGAAATTATCCTAGTGGATATACAAACAAGTGAGGGAGAAATTAGAGCAACGGTCACATCTTTAAACAAAAGACTTGAAGAGATAAATAAAGAAATCAAGGAATATAAAGTACACCTAACACAGTAGAAAATAATAAAAACTACAAAAAGAAGTAAAAAAGGCTCTTTCAGCAAACTACACCCATACTCCCCCCCCAGACAACATCATACCCCCAGAGGCCAACTTAGACCTATCTGGAACTAATTTGTCTGACGATAGATCTACAGATTCAGAGTCATGGGTTAATGATAAAGACTATAAACTGGGGAACAAACAGGAAATAGAAGAAGACCATGGGGGAGACTGTGGCAAGGGTATAATTATCCCCAGTTTTATCAACCCCCTTCTCAACCACATGGCCAGGACATGATGCCTTGGGGCCCACCATACAACCCAATGATTCCTGCAGAGTTTGCAATCAACTAATGCCCACCCTTTTTAGGCAGAGGAAGAGCCACAGGGGCAGAAGAAGAAAAGGATCACAGGGTACATTGAGAGACAGAGGACTCCCGAGTACCAACACAAAGCATGACACACCCATAAAAGGAATCCAGCACATCAACGAGATAGTAACAAATTTGATACACAACATTTTGAAACCAGCACAGACAGTAGTATTAAATAAAGGTCTGGGGTTTGTACCTACACTGGTTTTTGACAAATTCCATTTACACTGCAAACAAGCTGCATTCTACTGCAAACTACAACTAAAACAAGTCCAAGTACCAGATACATTTAATACAGGTCTGTGCAAATCCATATTTTATCCTCTAACCCACACAAGCCCAGTGTAAATCATAACCTTTGAAAAGGCGGATGACAGAGAAATCGAGAAGCTGTATACCAACACAATACAAAAATTCCAAAATCTAAGCAATACAGATTTAACAGCATTAAAACAACTATAAAAAGATAGAGGAATCACAATCAAACCAGCCGACAAAGGGGGTGGGATTGTATTGTAGACCACTATGGCATACAGAAACAAATATATCAACAATGATTGGGGACTGGGGGAACTAATAGGTCCAGCATACGAGCTTCTAGAACATATCAAGTCTGTCAAAAGAGTATCAGTTCCTTAGGAAAAGAGAATTAAAAGGATTGCTCATTATCTATATATCTGTCTAAAGGTTGGAGCCGGAGTCTCCTCCTTTTGGAATTTGTGCCCTCACACACCCAGCTGGGTGTGGTGCTTCATCATAGGGTATTCTCTTCATCGGGCAGGCACTGCAATTTCTGACAAGCACCCTATAAGGGGCTGTTTATCAGATGTATTTTGTTCCAAAGCCATAATGTGAAGTACAAGTATAGGGCTGTGGAGTGTAGGTGGGTGTATAAAGAAAGTGACTTGTGGAAGAAAAATTGGAAGGAGTCTAAGTAGTACTATAAAAAAGTTTTAATCTATGAGTCTATTTGTCCAATTGAAATCAGGATTAGCCTACAACTGACATGCTGTTTAGTGATTGCTGATATAGAAAGGATAACATGTTTCTTGCTGTGTTTGTCACCAAAGCGACCAATTAGCAATTCATCAGGATCGGAAGTAAAAGTTCTATCCACACAGTGGTTGGCATCCTCGTTAGTATAAAGGGTAAACCAAGCACTAGAACAACCTAAATGTGAAGTACCTTATGGTAATACCGACCCATATGGAGTGGGTAACCAACTACATCAAGTGCTGGCTGAGGGGACGCTAAATTGTTGCATCAGTTCTGAAGCGGTTTACTAGCCGGATGACCTACCCTCACTGTACTAGTTTGAAAGAGTATGATATAGTAATGAGGATGCAAACAACTGTGTAGATAGACATTTTACTTTGAGGAGCAAGGCCTATGATGAGGCATGACACCCAGCTGGATGTGTGAGGGCCCTAGGTCCAAAAGGAGGAGTATCCGGATCCCACCTTTGGACAGGTATATATATGCCGACCAATCCTTTTAATTCAGTTTTCCTTAGGAACTGCATACTCTTTTGACAGAATTGATACAAAAACGGATGCCTGAGATTACTAAAATATGAACAGAGATCCTAGACATTGATTCAAGCACCACACTAAAAGCAGAAATCTACACGTTGATTGAGGAAGCGTAATGTGAAGGGTGGATAAACATACAAGAGAGTGATTTCCTAAGGAACAAAAACCCAAGAACACTGTATTTTTATACAATTCCGAAATTCCACAAAAACCGTGATCCACTATCTGGAAGACCAATAGTCTCAGTTATTGGCTTGCCTTGTGATCATTTCATTAAACCAATTGTACAAAAAACTGAAACATATATCTGAAACACTATAGACTTTCTTGTCCATATCAATGACCAGGACATTGCTGAGACCGAAAATGTATTAATGAGCCTGGACTTAGAAGGTTTATACACTGGCTTGCCACAAGAAACTACCTTAGAAGTTATTGAGAAATTTTAGAGGGTGAAAAATGGATCCAACCTGCTTCTATCAACTTTGTAATGGAACGTGTAAGATTAGCATTGAAAAACTTTCCTTTGAATTTGAAGGGACCTTGTACTTACAAAGCCATGGACCTTAGCTCCAAGTATGGGCATTCTCTATGTTTAAAATCTAGAGAAGAAATGTGTTCTTCAAGATGACAATCCCTACCGGCCACACATTGTAACCTGGAAGGGATACACAGATGATATTTTTGTCATATGGAAAGGTAGTAACACAACAGCACTGAACTTGATAGCATGGCTAAATAACCGAGATATGAATCTCAAATTCACCCACACTCTGAGTAACACGCTTGACCACTAAAGGAACTACCTTATAGGCAGTTTCTATGCCTGTGTAGGAATCTCAGAAAGACAGCAAATTTTAAAAAACTACAGGCAGATGTACTATCAGAGAGACTCAGGAAACGCAACTGCCCTGAACTCATAATTTGGAAAACTAAGAAAAGAGAAAGAAACCAAAATCAGCACTCTGTTTTGGAAAATCTTATAAGGGAAATAGGAGACCCACCCTTAGTGTGTTTGATCACATACAATTTAGCATCAAATCATGTTAAAAAATTCATAAGACGTAACTGGTTCATATTCAATGCAGGCACCAGACAATGGGACTACCCTTTGTTCTTCAACAAACAAGCCAAAAGCCTAAGAGACTCTGTTGTACATACAAGACCAAGACAAAACCCTAGACCCCAAAACATCTTGAACACACTAGGCGGGGGCGGTTCCTCCGCTAAGGCATAGGAGCGCCAGCCCACTGCTCCAAGAGCAGGAAAAAGGAAAAATATAATGATAATAACATAGTTATTATCTTTTTATTTTTAGTAGGTTCGGGGCTGGGTTAGAACAGGGTGGGGCAGGAGGCACAGGGGGAGGAGTGGTTTGTGCACACTAAGGAGCAGATTTACAAGCCCCTTGCGCCTCTTTTACGCCGCCCTTGCGTCACTTTTGTGACGCAGCGACGGCGCAAATGATGCGTCATGGTGCGGGGTACTTACAACGTGACGCATCTGGGAGATGCGTCACGTTGAAAAAGCCCTGCGCCAGAAGGAGGCGTTCCTGCGTGTGGGGGGGTTGTTCCGGCGCAGGAACGCCTCCTAAAAGTGGCTGAGTGAAATCTACAAGATTTCACTCAGTCACTTTTGAGCCCATGCTGCGTCAAATCCCAGAGCCTGCTTGAAGCAGGCGTAAGGATTGATGCAGCATTGTAAGAATAGGGCAAAAAGTTAAGCTGAATTATTTTCCAAAGGATAAGAGAAATTAATTGTCTCTTCCTATGTGAAATATATCACATCAGTACAACGAATTCTACTTCATTTACAGTCCTCCATTGTCCATCTGAGTTACACAACACGATACACGTTTCTAATTGATTTGTTTATTTTTTGCATCAACTAGAATAATTGGTTCCAGGTTATTTTGATTTGTATACCTGAATTTTCAACTACAAAAGACAAAAAACAAACATGTATATGTACATCATTATACACACACACATATATATATACACAATATACACACATTGATACCTTTATGCCGTTTTTCATATATCCTTCTTCCAAACTGTAGCCCTATTTTTTGAGAAAAGGATGCTTTATACAAAAGTAACCAAGCATTCCTATAAACACACGATCTACCAGAACTATAAAGCGGAGAAAAAATAATAAGGTATAGCTTGTTTCAACTTTTCCAATTCTTCAACTCCTAAAGAATTAAATTATACTAAATATATTTCTTTTGCTGGTGTCTCCTTGAAATGTCGACGCGTTTCAGCCCCATGAGTATGGGCCTCATCAGGACGAGGGCTAATTAAGATCCGTCTACGTAATCAAACAAAATCAAACATAACTATGTACACATAGGTATTGTCAAAAGCCTCAAAGACAGGGGTTATCTACATTTTTACATATATACATTCTCAATTATTTATTTAAGTAATTAAGCTGTGAGTGGGCATTCTAACATAACCAACCTTGTTCTAGGCCAACTTTGGTAATATTCAGAATTTTTTCTTTCAAACCAGTAATAGGATTATTCTCTAATCTTCTATAGTGTGTTATGTTAGATAATTGTCTGTTCACTTCCTGGTCATACTTATCTATGTCCCAAAGGACAATCCCCCGCCTTTGTCCGCTGGCTTGATAATTAGAGACTTTCACACAACACTCTAATGAACGGGCCTTGGTGGCCATTATTAAATAGGTGATCATAAGCAATTGGTTATGGATGAATAGTTAGGTTTGTCGACACATTTACTTGATTTCTTCTTTTTTTTTTCCCCTTTTTAAAAAAATCTCAAATCACAGGTGGTGCGATATCCTTGCACTGTTCTCAGACGGTTTGCGTGATTCTTTTCTATTATAAAAGGTGGATTACTCTTCGACACTTGTTTCATTTCGGGTGAATGTCAGTCCACTCACAGCTTAATTACTTGAATAAATAATTGAGGATGTATATATGTAAAAATGTAGATAACCCCTGTCTTTGAGCATTTTGACAATACTTATGTGTACATAGTTATGTTTGATTTTGTTTGATTCCGTAGACGGATCTTAATTAGCCCTTGTCCTGATGAGGCCCATACTCATGGGGCTGAAACGCGTCGACATTTCCAGGAAACACCAGCAAAAGAAGGATATTTAGTATAATTTAATTCTTTAGGAGTTGAAGAATTGGAAAGGTTGAAACAAGCTATACCTTATTATTTTTTCTCCGCTTTATAGTTCTGGTAGATTGTGTGTTTATAGGAATGCTTGGTTAATTTTGTATAAAGCATCCTTTTCTCAAAAAATAGGGCTACAGTTTGGAAGAAGGATATATGCAAAACGTCATAAAGGTATCAATGTGTGTATATTGTGTATATATATATGTGTATGCATAATGATGTACATATAAGTGTTTGTTTTTTGTATTTTGTAGTTGAAAATTCAGGTACACAAATCAAAATAACCTGGAACCAATTATTCTAGTTGATGCAAAAAATAAACAAATCAATTAGAAACGTGTATCGTGTTGTGTAACTCAGATGGACTATGGAGGACTGTAAATGAAGTAGAATTCGTTGTAGTGATGTGATATATTTCACATAGGAAGAGACAATTAATTTCTCTTATCCTTTGGAAAATAATTCAGCTTAACTTTTTGCCCTAGGCATCACCTTTTTTATATATTATACTATTTACCCAGATGCCATAGGCTTATCGGGTTCCCCCTACTGTATATAAAGCATTGTAAGAATAGGGCCCCCCAGAGCATTGCTGGAGCTGCATCACGCTTGCAACGCAACTCCAGCAATGCACCGCTTTTACGGCACAGATGCATCACGCATCTGTGCCGTTTTTGCCCCATGGTGCACCGCACTGTAAATGCGGCGCATACATGGTGGCGGAGCCGTGGCGCACAATAACTGGCGCATCCCTGCTGATATGCTGGGATGCGCCAGTTATTGTAAATATGCCCCCAAGTGCACATAACTGATTGGCCCGCTGCCTGGGACCTGCCAATCATGCGCACTTAGCATGTTCCCAGACCGGCTGCATTACACAGCCTGGTGGGGAACATACCCAGGCTCCATGTCTGAGTGCCGAACCACAGTGTTCAGACTAATCACAACAGCGAATTTTTATATAGGCATAATATACTAAGAGAATGACAATTAACTATTCCAAAACCTCAAAGAACGAACACGTGATAAGCGATATGTGACTGCGTCACTGTCATGTGACCAGAAATACATTGGTATTCAAAATAACCAGCTTGCCGAACCCGGCCTAATAATCAGGAATACGGGAAGCCAACTAGGTGAGGACATGGACCCGGTCCTTTGATGAAGTAAGTTACTTATAGCTACATGCTGGCTACCTAATCCTAAAGTCACAACTGTGCTGTCAACCAAAGTCTCTATTATTTAAACAAGGTCGCTTTTATTTAATAGTGTGACTGCAAGGACTGTATCACACGATAACCTTATGAAGCCAAACTGAAATTTGGGCAATGCAGGTACAGGGTACACTATCTCTCATTTACGAAAATCAGAGCTTGCTGTACAGTGTATGTATGTATTGTTACTCACTGTATGTCTTTCGTGCCTTTTTAAATATTTTTAAATTGCACATGATCATACAAATAGTGACATCAACACACAAGTGCATGAAGTGTATAACAATAGCATGGGAGACAATGCAGAAAAACGTGAAAATGCATACGATAACAATTCAATTTTATCCACTTTTATCTCCATTTCCAGTGTAGACCATTAGAAAGGTAAGAGTCTGATTCAATGGTCTGTATAAGGTGCGTGCATGTTTTCTACCACATACATTTTCGGAAGCCTGTACTAAGAGCTGTAAAAAGCAAGCAATAGATATAGTAATAATTATACTTAGCAGTCCTGAAGAAAGCTGACTGACCCACAAGGACATTTAGTAGGGCTGAAACATGTTGACCACAGATCTGTGCAGTCACTACACCCTTAAGAAATTGCACTGTTTTTAACCTTACCAAAGCACCAATAGAATAAAACACAATTGGATCTGGAAGGCAATGTTATTCTTAAACAGAATTGTTTATTTTATTGTTTATTAAAACTTTTGTAGCGCGCTCTGTTACCACGGGGTATCCTGGCGCGGTGAGTGAAATTTTAAGAACAGAAGTACTGAAAACAGAGTCTGGAAGAACTACTAGTAAGGGACATTAAACAAGTGGGTCTTGAGACCTTTTTTAAACAAAGCAATGGTTGGCGAAGCTCTGAGAGAAAGGGGGAGAGCATTCCAGGCAGAGGCTGCTTTAACTGATATGGATTGGCCTCCTATGCGTGCGTATTTGAATTTGGGGGTGACTAAAAAACAGAGGTTGGCCGATCGAAGGGCACGGTTGGGAGTGTAAAATGAAAACCTATTCTGCAGGTATGTTGGTCCCTGGCCATGGACTGCTCTGAATGCCAACACAAGAATTTTAAACAAAATTCGATGAGGTACTGGTAGCCAGTGCAAACTGCGTAAGTGGCTACGCACGCTAGATCTCCTTGGGAGGGAGAAAAGCAAACGTACTGCAGCGTTTTGTATCACCTGCAGGCGGTGAACCATGTACGCAGGTAGACCACTAAATAGGGCGTTGGCGTAGTCGAGCCGGGATAGAATCAGAGCTCGAAGGACAGACTCCTTGGCTGCCCTAGGCAGAAGAGGAAAGAATCTCCTCAAGGCACGCAGGGTGCCAAAGCAGATGCCGGTCAATTTTTTTTTTTTTTTTTTTTTTAAATGTTTTTTAAAATGTTTTTTGTAGAATCCGTACAATAGATCAAGCGCTCCGCTTGCAAATATGCTGAGACTGCCCACCCACTCTAGGTGAGTAGGACATGGGTCCAATGATGAAGCAAGACAAGTGTGAGGACCAAATAATGATGTCATAAAAGCTGTATCGATCACACTGATTTACCTGTGTGTAGATCTTATACTTTGATGAAATGTATGTTGGGCCATGCAACAATCTTGCAGACAAAATCAGAATCCACATAAGCAAGAGTAACACTTGCTAGTGGTATAAAGTAATATGATTTTGAGAGGCTGAGAGTTCCAACCTAACATACTCTTCTCACTCCTTCTAAGTGATGACCTTTGGTTTGAAAATGCCAGAAGGCCCTCCTAATCTCTTAAAGATCTTGCCAACTGTAAGAATACTGACTCTCTGGCTTTGTCCACCTTCCTTATGTCTTCAAAATTTGTTAATTTTCTGTCTGTAATATTTATTAAAATTGCACTGTTTTAATAGTCTTTTTATTGCAATGGGGGGATAGTAAATCTATCCCCATCATCATCTAACACCTTGCACAATGTAGGCTAGAATTAGGTGGAAATAGTGAATCTAGCCCCCCATAACATCTACCCCAGTCCCCAATGTAGGTGACAGTGGAGTGGGAATATTACATCTAGCTCCTTTATTTTGAATGCTTTCCCCAGTATTGCTTAGCTAGGAGTATAAATAGTAAACTTAATCACTTCTCTGGCCCAGACTTTCACCTGTGTAGCTTAGATTGGAGTGGTAATTGTAAATCTACACCCATTAATGTCCAACACTTTCCCCAATGTGGATTACATTGGAGGTGGAATAGTAAATCTAATCCTCTCAATGTCTAGCACTTTCCCCTATGTTGCTTAGATTGGAATTTGAATAATAAATATAACCCCATGAATGCCCAAAACCTTCCCCACTTTAGCTTAGATTGGAGTGGGAATAGAAAAACGACCTTCATTAAAGTCCAACACTTTCCCCAATGTATCCTAAACTAGAGTGGGGATAGTAAATCTACCCATCATTAAAGTCCAACATCTTCCCCAATGTAGCTTAAACTGGATTTGGAATAGTAAATCTAACCCATTGAATGTCAAACGCTTTCCACAATGTAGCTCAGATTAAAGTAGGAATAGTAAACCTACCCCCATTACCTTCTAACACTTTCACCAATGCCACTTAGGGCCTGATTACAAGTTAGGCAGTCTTGGGAACGCTGTTGCGTCGGTGTCGTAATCACCGCTACACCGTTGGCGGTCCAACCACCCTATTAGATGCATGCGGTTCTATAGGGAAAAGACTGCTATGGTCTTGCTACTGCTGGCAGGAATTCTCAACTGTGGCGGCAGAGGGATAGGCCACCGACCCAGTTACAATGTGCCTTCCCATCGACTTGACTGTTGCTGTCCAACCACCACATCTGAGCTGGCAGAAATGAAGGAATATAAGGCTGAAACTCACCTGTGCTCATCTTCACACATCCTGTGCCACCAAAGAGCCGATCGTATATTTACTGCCACTGATTCTCCTGACTTGCACACACCAAACACATATCCAACCTACATCATAGAGAGAAGTGAAGAAGAGGGAAAGGGGTTAGTGGTTCTGGGTATGTATGCACTCCTGTGTGTATTTGAAGATATGTTTAGGCGTTTACTTGTCCTTGGCAATTGGGGACCCCTTCCCCATGAATTACAAAACTGAAAGA
Organism: Lissotriton vulgaris; assembly: GCF_964263255.1. Lineage (NCBI taxonomy): Eukaryota > Metazoa > Chordata > Amphibia > Caudata > Salamandridae > Lissotriton > Lissotriton vulgaris. The sequence continues at coordinate 1,209,057,632 of NC_141694.1, forward strand.
ACTGCCAGAGCAAGTAGAAATATTTAGAATCTTTTTTAATCCTTTTATTGAATCCAGTTTATTTTGAAATCAAGACTCTTTCCTCTTCTGAGTCATTCAGAGTGAAGTACAAACAATGGGTAAGAGATTAGTAACACAGCCATCAACATGTTTTTTGCCCCTCAAAATTGGCTTTTCAGCCTGGGGCGTCCTCAGGGCATCCTCAGAATAAAAAAATGTTGTTTCATATGAGGTTCAATAGGTGTCCCAAAGAAAACGTTCTATTCATGTTCAAATTTTAGCGATTTCTGTAGTCTTTCTCTGAATAAGTTTTCTGCAATGCAAGCATGACTTATGGAAAAGTGACAACAGACCTTTGGCAATAAGGGGCCTGTCATTAGTAAATGCCACACCTTGACAATGTGGGTCAATGAGAAGAAGTATCAGGTTAGGGGTTAACTCTGTCACCATTCCAAATTTAGTACATGTAAAAGCAATCAGGGCTACTATTGGTTCACAAAGTCATTTTTGGAACATACAAGGCTCTGGAGGTCTACAGGCAGGAAGATTACTCTATGCGTCAGCTTTATTGCCACAGTGACTCTGCCCCAGCCTGGCCTTCAGCCAGACTGGGCAGAACTCATTCTCTGGCCTTTCTCTCTGAAGGCTGAGCATACTGATCCCACACACACATCACATATCTACCACTTCAATACATAACACTACATTTTGTGGTTATCCAATAAGTGACCTCAAGGTCATGCAGCACTCTAAAGGGGTCGCTGAGTTATAGCTAGTTCTCAGACAACAGTTTGGCGAACACTGATCTGGACTGCGTGATATGCATGTCTATACACATAATTAACATCATCCTCAATAGCTTCTTACAGTATACATACACATCTCATGCTGTTGAGCCTATACATTTTATTTGCACATTTACCATGATCTGATTAGCAAATATAGCATAGGTACAATGAAAAGTATACATGCTTAGATATGTGCATGCAACACATCAAGGATCTAGGGCTTATCACATAACACACATCACAATAGTTATGTTAAGTACACTAGATACACAATCCATTACACGATTGTCCTATGTAGGGACCACAAAATGTTACAACAATAATCTGAATTCAGTATTGGACTCAGAGGCACATTGTAGCCTCTGGAAATGGAAAGAATGGAGTTAAACAGAGTAAAATTATATGTGAGATATTTACCTGCTCCTCTGGTGAGCCATAGAGCAGGCCATACAGGGGAAGGACCTCTTCAACAAGTTTCTCCCACTCCACTGGAAAGAAGGCGGGGGCCTCCACAACTGCTTGGCATAATTGCTCCCTGAGGTGGCAAACGGCAACTAAAATGGTGGAGGTGTTGATATTAGCAATGTCAGTAGGCAAGTGAGCTATTTTCCAAACCACGCCATACATGTATGCTGCATACACGGTCATCAACATAGACTGACACAGCCATTGGCCCATGATCATCACAACGTTAGCCTATGGCTGTGCCTGCCGTGGATGAAACCACCCACCAGCTCGGTTGATTTCCATCAGCAGTGGAAGGTTCAGAATGTCCTGTATGTGACATTAGGCATCCGCCATTTTAGCGGTTGAAACTACAGTATTGGTTACTGTTAAGAGCATCACCACCACTGCACTTGCATTGTAACATGTTTACACAATGTATTACTCCCTTGCTCTATAGTTTGCTTTTCACAAACTAAAGTGTACTGCATTACTCTGCATAAACGATATATTATCGCGAGGCACTCTACACCAATGGTGACAGTATTTTATGAGTACTCAATTCAAACTTCATAATATTAGGGTGCTCATGATACATTTTTTGCAGTATAATGTGTACATTTCTGTTACAGAGACATGTGAAGACCACAATGGGGATGATAGGTGGATGTTGGACCGTAGACAATTATTATGTGAATTATGTGTGATGCTCTCTGAACCAGCTATGTTTTCTCACTTGACAATTGGCTTACTTTACATAGATGTTACTCTGGACACTGTGACCAATGTTCAAAATTATTTCCACTCCACACATAGGTACCATGAAAGAGGGAGGATATTACAGCCTCCAGTATACCGCCCATGTCCAGACTTTCAGACCATGGAAGAAAGGCATGTCATCAAGCTAAGTTTTGTATAATTGGACAAGCAATACAGGGTTTATGTCACCAGTTGAAGTCTGATCTCCTTTCTCAAAACACTTATCCCACATGTATACCAACTATTGTGAGACTTATGGCATTATTGCATTTTCTGGCCACCTGTTCCTTCCAGGACACTGTGGCAATACCTGGTAGCATGTCAGAACCAATATTAAGTGGTTTACTACAAGACGTGCATTCAGCAGTGATGAAACACATTGACAGCTATATCCAGTTCCCCAGATGTGAGGATTTAGCCAATGTGAGGGTGGATTGCTATGAATTTTGGCACATCCCACATGATGGCACCCATATTGCCTTAACACCACCGTGTTTTAAAATAGTTTTAAAATATATTAAATATATTAAAGATAAAAGTTTATTATTTATTAAAGAGGAAATACATATATGTATACATTTTTAGGTTTGTGTGTTTATTTTTTTAAATTAAGTTTATTAAATGAATGTAATATATTATTTTATTTTATATATATTTAAATCAATATTTTTTACATCAATATTTTGGATTCAATATTTTTGTACTTACCTGTGTAGGTATGGGAGTCGATATTTTTGTATTCTATAGTTTGTTTTCAATATTTTTAAAATCATTGTTTTTGTCATTGATATTCTATGAGGGATGTATGACGGTACAACGCATACCATCACAACGCATCCCTTTACCACGCATCCCTTACAACGCAAGTCGTTACCACGACTTGCGTTGGGGGTGCGGATTTCGAATAGTATAATTTACTATTCTAACACCAGTCCCCGTGGACCCTAGGGAAGGTGTTGGGATAGTAAATTTACTATTTGTAATCCTTTAGCGCCCTCCAGCACAAGTCGTGGTAACGACTTGCGTTGTAAGGGATGCGTGGTAAAGGTACCGTGTTGTAAAAACTTTGTGGTAAACAATGTTTACCTTCTATGAGTGAACCTTCGAAAAGCTAGGCCTTTCCTTTGCAGATTTCAAGAAAAGACTCTGATGTGGAAAGGAAGGTTGTTCTATGCTAGGAGAATGCTCATCCTCCTGATCTGGTTCTTTGTAAGTGTGGGATATTGGTGAGTGGGCAGAGGTGTCTGGATGGTTGGATGAAGGAGGAGATGCATCTGTTCCGACAGGCGTAATGTGAGAATTTTGAATGAAACACTTTTGTGAACTGGAAGCCGGTGTAGTTCCATAAGATGTGGTCTAATGTGAGCTCTATAGAGAAGGTTGAGGATTAGTCCAGCTTTCAAGTTGTGGATGGTCTGCAGTCTTCTAGTGAGTTGCTTTGTGATCACTGCATAGAAGCAGTACCCAATAGTCCAACTTGCTGGTGATTAGGGTCTGAGTGATACTTTTTCTTGTGTTGATTGGGAGCCATTTGAAGATCTTTCTCAGCATCTTCAGAGTGTGGAAGCGGTGATGGTCTTGACTTGTGCAGTCATATCCAGTTTACTGTTGACTATTGTTCCTACGTTACTGGTTTGGGTTCAAGGTGTGTTCCCAGTTCTGTCAGCCACTAGTTGAAGTCCCATGGGGAGGTGTTCTTGTGAAAGGTCACTACTTCTGGTATACCTGTGTTGAGCTTGGGACAGTTGGCTTTCATTCAGTAAACAGCTTCAATCATGCAGGCAATAAACTTGTTTCTTGTGTTTGGTGTCTTATCCTGATGGGAGAGCATGAGTTGCATAACATCTACATAGGAGAGGATGTTGATGTCATGTGTGCATATGACATTGGCCAGAGGAATCATGTGCAGATTGAAGAGGGTGGGGCAAGGCGATGAACATTCTAGGAATCCTCAGATGAGTGTGTGGACTTCCAAGGAGTAAGGTGCAAAGGATGTCAGCTTGTTTTCTATCCTTTAAGAAGGAACAGATCCAGCCAAGAGTGGGTCCTTGAATCCAAACTCATGCAGCTGCCTAATGAAGATGGGGTGTGAAACCATGTCAATTACTGCAGAGAGGTCCAGAAGAATGAGGAATGCCATGTCACCTCTGTCACTGATTGTGCAGATGTATCTGTGGCAAAAATGAGTGCTGCTTCTATTCTGTGGTTGGGCCAGAATCTAGACCTCGTGACATTGAGGAGCTGGTGGTTGCTGAGGTTGTTGGTGAGGTACTTGTTGTTTAGTTTTTCTAAGTCCTTTGCTGGGTATGGTGTGAGGGGGATGCGTCTGTAGTTGGAAAATGTGGCTGGGTAATCTTATGATTTTTTGAGCAGCAGCATGATAGTGGCCTGTTTCCAGGTGTCCGGAAATTTGTCTGAGTTGATGGAGGTGGGTACTAGTGCTTCACTGATTGGTAGGAGTCCTTTGTTGAAGGCATGGTGGGGGCAAGGATCAGATGGAGCCAGCCAAGTGTATTTTCTTCATGATAGCACTGATATTGACAGTGGTGGTGGTGGTGGTAGTCCACAAGGTCAGGGTTTGTTCATCCACCATGATGGAAAGTTGTGTTTCAATGGTAACTAGGCCCTGTTGAGGGTTGAAGTTGCTGTATATACAAGTGATTTTGGTACAGAAGTATTGTAAGAGGTTGCAAAGGTCTTGTGAGGGGCTGATGTTGGTGGAGGCAGCAGTGGGCATGGTGAAATATTTGATGATGGAGAAGGTTTCCTTTCTGCTATTAGTACTGCTGTTGATGCATTTTGCAAGTGCAATGTGCTTGGTGTTCTGATCCTGCTGGTGGTAGCATCTTAGAGCTGGTTTGAAGATGTCTTAAGCTATGGGGTCCTCACTTGCTCTCCATTTGGGCTCCAGTTGCTAGCAGTGGTGTTTCACCAGCCTGAGTTCCTCTGTGTTTCAGCTGGCCTGTGATTGGCTACTGCCTTTGCGTTGCATTTTAGGGGAGCAAGGGTGTTGGCACATGCATTGATCCATCTGTTGTGGATTTTGATGCCTTTCAGCAAGTCACTGGCATGCCCAGGCCGAGGCACTGGAAGGATGCTTTCCAAGATATGCGTTTCCATGTCCGGTCGGCTGCTACTGTGGTGGTTGTCCTGTGAAAGTGCGTGATGGGTATATTAAAACTGACAAGGGTGTGGTCTGTGCAGGTAATAGTTGCTAGTTTGTCAACTATAATGTTGCAGATTGAGGAGAAAATCGTGTCTGTCAGTGTGGGTGAGTTCGGTAATGTGCTGGGTGCGACTAAGTTTTGTGAGGTGCTTTTTTGTTTGGGTCGGTGCGGTTTTCTAGGTGAAAGTTAACATCTCTGAGAAGGATGAAGGTGTTGGCTTTGATGATGAAGGGTGAAACTAATTTGGTGATGTCTCTGGTGAAATTGTAATTAAACAACAAGGGGTGGTGATGGACAGAGTTTCTGAATTAAGCAGAATACTCTCACCCAGTCAAGAGATCAGGGCTAGATCCAACACCGTTTTTTAGCTCACTGCACCATCCCAGCTCAGAACCTGGCTGTATGCAAATTAGTCTGTTCCTGTCCCAGTGCATGATGGGAACAGGGCAAACCAAACTACAAAGCCAATTCTTTCACTGGGAAGGAAACAAGCTTCCGGGGACCGGTTTCTGGCATTACAGCCGTCTTCGGCCCGGCTTTCTTGAATTTTACCGAATCGGTAATTTACCGAATCGGTAGTTTTACTGGATCAGTAATTTACCGAATCGGTAAATTTACCGATTTGGTAAATTACCGATTCGGTAAAATGACCAAATCTGCATTTTCTTAGGCCCCTCCATCTCAGTATCCAAATACCGGTCGGTAACGGCCGAAAATCAGTATTTTCGGTCGTGACCGACCGGTATTTGGATACCTACATCTGGCCAAAAATCTTCAAAGTGATTCATTCTATATTCAGAGCAACAAGAGAGTGTCAATGGGAGCAGAGAAGCCTGCCTCAGCCCTGCTCCATGTCAATCAGGCCAGAACGTTAAAAATGAATATACAATTGTACCCTAGAGCAATGATACAGCCTGCTAATTGCTTCATTTTTTTATTCTAGACTAAGGGCGATATTTTTTATACCTTTTTGCAACGCAATGCAATGCAGCATACCTTGCTGCTCAGCACTAAGTAAAATGGTAGGATCAAGATATAGTGCATTCCTCTTCTCACAATTAGCAATATTATGGAATGATATAAGCTGGGTACTTTGGAATAGGTTGTGGCCCAAAACTCTAAATGGTCTGCACAGACTCAAACAGTATAGCCATCACAGGAAGAGACCCTAACCTTTCACCATTTACCTCCAAGCCCTGGAAGGAAAAATCAAGTGGATCAGACCAGCAGAAAGGATGGAAGCTGTAGGAGGAAACACCTCTGTCACATGACCCAAAAGAAGCAAGCTAAATACAGGCTGTAGGCTGGGAGAGGATTGATGTGGGCTGGAAGAGACTTTAAGCACAAGCATCAGTAAGCAGGTCATGGGTAGAAGACTGGTCTATGCAATGAGTTTTGTCTGTGAAGGTTCATAATAAATTGCACAACTGAGGACTTTGTAGAACTTGTCCACACTGTAAGTTAGATTTCTTTCAAGAGCATGCAGTGATTTATTGCATCATTGAAAGTGTGTTAATTTAGTGACTGCGTAAATAAGGGATGAGTCCAGTTCTGTTAAGTGCAGTTTATTTAAATGTGATTCTTTCCAAAAACATGAATTAGTAGAAGTACTCTGAAGTTTCCTAGCTTATCACAAAGAAGGCAAAATCGGTGGCAACAGAAATGTTTTCATCAAAAGAAAGGCCAGTATAGTCAGAAAAGACCCTGAGCTAAAATCAAACTTTCAAATATCGATCATGATAAATTCCAGTTCACATATAATTACAGTGTGATGAAGGAACACCAATTCTATATCTGATGTAACCCAGTATATGCTAGAGGTTCAATAACTTGGAACAAAATGCGCAGGATGTTTCCTACACAATAGGGATGTTGAGAATCAGGGATTTCAGTAGCTGCACATAGTTGGGCTGCATGGTCAAGGCAAGTTATTCTGCCATGTTTCTCCAGAAAGAACTACTACTTTTCTAAATAAAAAGCTAGTTAGGATAGCAAAAACTATCTAATACTTTCTTGAATTCTTTAATGTAAGTTTTATAACCTTGCCCTCCCAGGTGCAAGGTGAGTGAAGTTGGGAAATGTGAGGGTTCCCATCGCTATCAAATTTGTCAAAAGCTGTGGGAAATAATCTAGCACTTCTTTGATGATTTATTGGTTCACAATGTCCAGTGGGAAGATTCAGTCTCTTTGCCCAGTTTGTCCAGTGGGTGGAACAGGAGATGACTGTCAGAACCTGCAACTCTTCTGCAGGCATTAGTTAAGAGGTACTAGAGCAGGCTGCAGAGAACATTGTCATTCCTAGACATTTTGTCTTCCTCAGTTTCACAGTTGCCTCTACAACATTTCCCCATGGACTGTCATATGAGTAGAAAGTGGAAATAGACTTAAGCACCACAATTCTCTCAATCAGAAGGAGGATGGCTAGGAGAAAACTGTATAACTGTATAGGAAAGGTTAGATAGCAAAAGGATGATAGTGTTACATAGGTGTCAGTCAGCCTGGGCCCAGTTAAGCAGGAACATCTGTAATGCAAGGAGATGAAAGTTAGATTACACGTGACTTTCTTGCACAGTATGCAGCCCATAAATATAGAGGCACAAGTAAGTCAAAAAAGGGGTTATGCCCAAATCACCCTCCTATACACTGGCAAGGGACATCCACAAAAAGAAGTACAGAGGGATCAATTCAACATTTATTTGCATACAAGGTACAACTAATTACCCTGATGTTCAATATAATATTTACATATCCTATATATCCATAAGTAAAGAAAAAATATATGTGTCAAAAGACGGGGTAGGGTACCAATCAACATAAATGTATATATACACTTGATGAAGGATACACAAAGGCAAAACACTCTAAATCACATTCATGTCTATATACAATACATAATACATTATATACACTACATATACAACATCTACAATACATACATAAATCAAAAGAGGTTTTATACAACAAATATATATATATATATGTATACCCTAAGTAAGCAACGAATTCCCACAGTGTATACTCCTAACTCAAAGTAATACACTCAGAGGAAGTCCTCACAGCGCTAGAAGTGAAACACCCCTAACTAATCATTTTTAAAGGGCGCTTAGATCTTATTTTAGACCAACTCGATATTTAAGGGACTCCTCATCAAAGGTGTCATAAATATAAAGGGGGCCCTGCGTCACTTTTGCGCTGCCGGTGCGTCACATTCATTCCATCGACATCATTCTCAGTGTTTTATTTTTTGTGGAAAGTTTTATTATTTTGATTTTTGAGAAGTAATGTTTATAGGTTTTAAATTGTGAAGTGATGTTTTTAAGGTACTGAAGATATTCTGATTAAAAATAAAACGTTTCTTCCGTTTCTTCTTTTTCTGACATGTACTAGGTTTACATTTCATATTCGGATACTATTTTCATCATAAATCTTCTATCCTTAGATACATCTTGATCTGAAATAGCAATACAAGTTGAAAAATCGTGTTTGTACTGGAAGCCCGAGGAGTGGCACCAGTTTAGACTTAGGAGAAAATTACATATGTTCGAGGTTGTGACCAGACGATCATGAAATCTGAAGGGAAAGTCAACAGCGTCATCATGTTGGTTAGTTTAATTAGTTGCACTTTCACATGCAATGTATACTGAAGCAAGCAGAGCAAAGCAATGGTGATGCACTCAATTAGCACTCATGCTGATCTTTCGATGACTCATCTGAGACAGTTTCCTTTCCTTTCGTTTGTGTCATGTACTAAGCAAGGAACCTGAATATGTCCAACAGATGAAACATGTAGAAGATGGACTTGCAACGATTCAAAACAGGATTTCGAAGAGGATGCTCATTGGCTTTCAACAAATGGCTCAATGGTGCACAAAGTCTTCAACAGATTACCAGAATGCCACCAACTATTTTCAATTATTATTCATTCAGCTTCAAGCAATGAGCAAAATAGAGCACTCTGCTATATCTGACATCTAACAATTTTGCTGCCATTATCAATAGCAGCACATCCAACCCTTTACCCCTCCACCTTCGGGGTTCAAGCCAATCCAAGACGTGAGCATTGGAGACTATCAGAAGATTATACCACAGAATATCGAGCATAGAAATATCCAGGTGTCAAAATATTATAGACAAAATATCAAGAGACAAATATCAACAAGCATTAAAAATGCATCAGGTCTCGCCTCTAATTAAGTTAAAGCCATTTGCCTTGCTATACAACACCATTAGCCAAGCAAATGGCTTTAACTTAATTAAAGTACAGTAAACTGTGCGTATATACAATGCACCACACTGAAAAGTACTGGAAAAATTAGAAGCTTGCAGCAGCCCCCGGGTGAAAGCATGCGGGTTTGGATGCAGGAAGTAAATATTAAATTAAAAACAAATAAGAGATGCCGAACACATAGGCATGGGAGTGTAGGGCAAGCAGCAATACACAGAGGGCTGGAAAAAGGGGCAATGTGGGGAGACAGGGCTATTCAGTCAAATGTAAGCAGGAGGGCAATAAAGCGAGTAACCAATTGGGGGGGTCAAGGAAACAGTGACTGGGCCTAGCAGAGAAAGGCGATGCCAGGGAAACAGAAGTGCGCAGAGGCGACGCTGCAAGTCACACTGGTGAGAGGCTGGAAAAGACGGCTGCGCAGGGACAGAGCAGTTTGATCAGGAAGAAAGGCATTTACAAGCACAGGCAAGATAGAAAAGCGAGGGAGTCATACGAGGCTGACCACAAGACTGAAAGTGGGGAAAGGAATAGGGTGCCTTCACCTCCTGCAATAACAGGCAAGCCCTCCGTGGGTGCCCGCCACTGCTCGACGCCATGTCTGACTGGACATCACTATGTGTTACATGATTTTATGTACTCTCGGTCTCACAGTATCACACCACAGATGCATTGATTAATTCAGGGAATGCTGTCAAATATAGACACTGCGCTCGTGTTTATCAATGTAGCCCGCTGTAGAATAACAGTAAAACGCTGGTTCGTGTTCTCACCTGAATTTTCTGAGCATTACAAGTATTGCATAGTGATGTCTGTGCGATACAAACTGAATTGTGAGCACACTTAAAAGTCTATTGGAATCATTATTTCCAACAAATGCATTTTTGCCAATGTAACGTCATTGGTGGCGTACTGAGATAGACTGCTCCAAAAGATCCTGTCTATGGGGGCACAACACCCTATGAGGGAAGTCCATTCCATCTATCATGCAGAAGTACCAGAATTGCGTAATTCATCAATGAGTTGATGCCTGGTTTCAGGAGAAGTGGATCTACACTCCCTGGAAGAGGAGTGAGGTCCTGTCTTTAAAAGGCCAGCTGCCGGACCCTCAAAAAAACCCTACTGCATATTGTAAAGAATTGACAGAGGCGGCCTCTTTCACTGTAATTACATTAGCTGATATTGAGTTGTTTTTTTGGCTTGTTGGTATGGTTGATACATGGAGGCAGGTTCATACGCAAGATCATGCTTTAGAATTGGGTTTCACCTGGGACGAGATCAGGGCCTCGGCTAAGGAACGCAAGACCTGCAATAAGCCGAAGGCAGAGCTACTAGCCTTGCCAGGTCATATTATACCATACATGCACACCCATATCCCGACGAAGAAGGTGGATTGGGATAAGTTAACTGGGTGCAGTCAGAAAAAGGATGAGCGTGTGTATGATTTCTTTACTAGATTTAAAGGGGTATTCCTAGACTTTAGTGGTCAGGATTTGTCTCAGGAGGTGGTGTTCATTTGTTGGTTAACAGATTTGGCACTACTTTGCTCCCTGAGATCGCAATACGGTTGCAGGCGTTGGAAAGTGCTTGGACGACATTGTCCACGTCCGTGATTTTAAGTATGTCACAGTATTACAAGTATAGGGAAATGAGGAGAAGGAGGCGGTGGAGAGAAAGGTAAAGGATCTGAAGACGAGGGTGCTGTTGCAGCAGGTTGCGAGGGGTAATGGAAGAGGAAGAGGTTCGGGGTCAGCCCAGCGATTCCCTCAGTCCAATAGGGCTGGTGCCTCGGGTGAGCCCATTGGGCCCACTCTGTGTGCGTATTGTTAAAATGGTAGGACATTGGCGGGATGAGTGCACAGAAAGAAACGGAGAGGTGCTGAGAGGCCAAGGGTATAGAGGACGTGGACGAGCAGGAGGAGGCCAAGGGGGAATGCAATCAGAGGACACATCATTGAATAGACAAAGTGGGAAATACTTTGACGACCTAAGGGGCCGACAGTTTTATCATGACGATTATGACATGGATGAGGTAACTGGGTTGTCTCACAGCTAGGACAGCGAGGGAAAGGGTGAGGGACCAGTTGTGGTGCCTATAGATCAGCGTGGATCCTATGTCACCCCTGGTTTGGAAGGCACCACAGAAAACTTTCTAATCAACACCAGGGCTATGAATAGCTCTGTTTCCCGTTCACTGGTAATGAGGGCAGCTCTGTCTGGCCATCCTAATGTATCAGTGGGTTTTTCAGGCGTACTGGTTGTTAGCCCCATTTCAAAACCTCTTGCTCTGACCATTGGTCCCATCGCAGTTGACTCACCATTTCTATTAACATCCATTTGTGGGGAAAACTTGTTGGGATTTGATTTATTAAAAAGACTTCACGCAATGGTTTTCTGTTCCCCTGATGGTGTATATATGACAATTGGGCCACAGGTGACCCCTGCAAAACAATGTTTCGCAAAAGATGCTCCACATCCTGCAGAATTTAGCACTGTACCCAGCACATTGTGGGCTACAGGAGATACGAATATGGGATTACTCCACATCCTGTCGGTCTACATGCAGATTAAGGAAAATGCCAAATTGACACACATTCCCCAGTACAAGATTTCCCAAGCAGGGGAAAGGGCTTTATTGCAAATAATACAGGCTTTGATTACGTCCGGGGTGGTTAAAGAGACAGTGTCCAATGTATGCAATAGCCCCATTCTTCCTATTCTTAAGAAGGCACCCTCGGACTCGTCTGATACCCACCCTAATGTTTACCGCTTTGTGATTGACCTGAGAGAGGTCAATAAGATTATGGTTCCCCAATACCCAGTGGTCCCAGACATTACTACTATTTTGACAATGGTTCCCCGTCTGCAAAATTATTTTCTGCAATTGATTTAAAGAACGCCTTTTTCAGTATACCAATGCACACAGATAGCCAATATTTGTTTAGGTTTTCAATTGCTGGTTGAAGTTCTAGATTCTGTTGTGCTCCTCAGGGCTATACAGAAAGCCCTAGTATATATATTCAAGCGTTAAAAGCACTATTGGATTCTCTAGGACTCCCCACTGGAATTGTGCTGTCCTGACACAGGGTTTCGGTGGTAAGCAGAGACCCTGCGCCTATTTTTCTGCCATGCTTGACAACGCCACTAGAGCTCTCCCGAGCTGTCTAAGAGCTGCTGCGGCAGTTTCTACCAGGCAATTGGCCAGGATCATCCTTGACACTGATCTCACAGTGATGGTACCTCATGCTGTGGATAGGCTTTTGCATAACGCAAAGACACAGCACCTTACTGGTGCACATCTGACTGGATATGAATTCACTTTGTTTGCTCCACACATTACTATTAAACAGTGTGCTACTCTGAACCCAGCCACGTTACTACCCCTCCCTTCAGAGGGAAAGGACAATGATGTCCATGATTGTCTGTTTTGGTCTGAAAAGGAGATGAAGGGACAGGTAGATTTCACTGATGTTCCCTTATCTGAACCCCAAGGGAAACTATATGTAGATGGCTCTTGTTTCAAACTGCCGGATGTTACTACTACTGCAGGCTATGCAATCACTACCTTACACACTGTATTTGAGATGTCTCGCATTCCATACCAGTCAACCCAGGCAGCAGAATTGGTTGCACTCCTAAGGGCTTGTGAGTTGAGTGAAGGATTGACTGTGAATATTTACACGGACAGCCAATATGCGTTCGGGTGGCCCATCATTTTGGCGCCTTTGGGCTGACAGAGGGTTCCTGGCATCAAAGAATACAACATGGTCCACTGATACTTAGACTGCTATCAGCCCTGACCCTTCCTGCTAAAGTGGCTATAATAAAGTGTAACTCCCATAAATCTGTCATGGACGATGTTGGAAGAGGCAATGTGTTCGCAAACAGTACAGCTAAAGAAACAGCCAGAACCAAAATGAATAAAATGTTTGTGCCAGGTCCTGCTAGATGGGTCCCAGATAACAGGATGTTTGAGAGTACTGTGCAAAGTGTAAGGGAAATACAGAGTGAGGCTACTGTAGACAAACTTGACATGTGGGAGGAGAGGATAGGACATTTGCACAAGGATGGATGCTGGACTGATTTGTCAGGAAAACAGAGATGGCTGTTACCCACTGCCTTTGTTCTCCCTGTGGTCACTATGGCTCATGGTCCAGCGCAAATTAGTGAGAAGGGTATTTGTAAATTGTTATAGCCAGTATGGTAGAATGAGAATATCCCAAAAGTTGCAACACAGTTGATGTGACACTGTATTGTCTGTTTGAATCAGAACTCTGGAAAAGGCACCCCTACACCTGCTGGTAATTTTGCCCCGCCTTATTTCTCTTTCGAGGTCACCCAGGTGGATTTCATCAAGATGGAACGGGTCAAAAATGTATTATACATATTAGTGGTAGTCTGTGCATTTAGTAAGTGAGTGGAAGCCTACCCGACTAAAGAGAACATGGCTATAGCGACAGTAAAAGCACTTTTAAAGGAGTACTTCCCACGCTACAGATTGCCACGTGTAATCTGGAGTGACAACAGTAGCCACTTCAATGCTAAAGTCATTGAATTGGTGTGTAAAGGCTTGCAAATTGGGCAACCATCTACAGTCAGCCGGCCTTATTGAGAAATATAATGGCATTCTCAAGTTGAAACTAGCAAAGATTCATGAAAGTACAGGATTGCAATGGCCAGATGCACTACCCCCAGCACTTATGTCAGGGAGAGCGACTGAACATTCTAGGACTGGATTCTCACCCTATGAGGTGGTCTTCGGGTGCCCTGCTAATGTTTGTGGCGTTCCCAGACCTAGAAATTTTTCTGAGATAGAGTACCCTTTCTTGATTGATTATTTGTTTGCCTTGACCAAAGATCTTCGTCTGTTGACCAATAGATATCACAGGAGCTCCTGTAAATACATTGACCGTTTAATGGGTGGCTCTGTCAACATGACAGACTTGTGTGGGGAACTTTAAATTATTTTTATTTGGAAAATAAAAATCACAAAGTTGGATTTTCTTTTGGAAAACAAAAAAAGAATAATGAGCCCCTCACCATGAGAGACTTTTCCCATGATGTGGGTGTCATTTAACAGTTTTCAATGTCACTTACCGCAAGGATTGGTTGGCAGTGACAGACAATGAGAACTGGCAATTTTTCCACCCACTCTAAATAGGGTAGATAGACAAATGGACAAACCTCTGAAGGCCCTCACTTTGTCTGGTCTTCAGAGTTCTATGTCGGTGGTGGAGACAGAGTTGTCCTCCCTTCTCTATATGAGTTGTGACAAAGTTTTCCCTGCATCAAACTATAAAATTGGCCCATTTTCATCATAAAAGGTTGGTGGCTGCTATATAACCTAGCATAACTGCTGTGGGTGTGGTTCAGCTGTGGTCTGAGAGGTCCATGACTGCATGTTTGGGGGATAGGAACAAATAGAAGTGAGGATACTGGGTCCTGTATTCTTCTGATGGAGAGTAGCCAATGACTGGTGATACAGGTGGCAGACCTGTCTGTTGTGGTGTTATCTGTACTGAGGTACTGAACCCTTGGCAAGAAGAGTGGGGTGGGTGCATAGTTGCAAGACCTATCAAGGGTGGGACTCAACCAGCTCATACCATGTAGGCACTTAGTGCCCTGAATGTATCCGAACTAGAACCAGAAGGGCTTGCAGTGCCATCTAGGTTCTCTGACAGTTGAGTTAGGTGGGTGGTCTTGGAGTAGGCGGCCTACTTTAAGATTCCTGTGGTAGTGGACAACTAGCAAATGGAGTGTCTGGTCAGAAGAACCTATTGCTACTTGTTACCACTGTCTAGGTAAGAGAACCCATGAGCAATGGATAGCTTCTTCCCGTAGTTTCAGCTACCAACAGCGTATGTTGGAAATGGGTTCCACCAGAATATTCTGCTTTTGATCACTAGGTATTTGTACCTTTACAATGGGTGAATCACACTAAATAAGTTTCACTCACAGTAAGTTCATGGTAATGGGACTGAGTATGTTTATGACAAGTGTCTGCCTTTTAAGATAAGGCCACTGCAGCACAACTAGGGTAAGTGACACTGGAATGGTTACATGAGAGCATGTGGGCACATGCATGTGCACTCAAGTGCTAAACAATATGAGAGACTACAGTCATCAGTAACTGAGTAGTTGCTCACAGGATGCATGCCTGTGGCAGAATTAAACTGCAAGTTTGATGTGTCAAAATAACAACTTTTGACAGGCCTAAGCCTTCCTTTCAAATATTATGAAGTCACCCCTAAGCAGGCCTTATTGGCCATAGGGCAGGGTGCATGGTATTTAAAAGAAGGACATGTAAAAGTGTAATGTTCTAGATTTCCTCACATTTAAATAGACCTAAATGTTATTTTAACTGTAGCGATGCTTGTTACTTCCAAAGGTAAACAATGAGCTACATTTTTATATTGAATAAGTGCTGAATTTGAATAAGTAGCAGCTATAGAAAAACATCAATAAATCATGTCAATATTTATCGAAAATCAAATTTAATAGAAAAATCTAATTTGTCTAACTACGAAGCAAAAGGCACTTTTAAAAAAGTTACCTTTTTCCTGCGTAAAGCTTATCAAGACCTTTCTGTAAGTATTCAACTGCCAATCCAGTCAAGCTGGCTCCAATCCCGGTG
Organism: Lissotriton vulgaris; assembly: GCF_964263255.1. Taxonomy (NCBI): domain Eukaryota; kingdom Metazoa; phylum Chordata; class Amphibia; order Caudata; family Salamandridae; genus Lissotriton; species Lissotriton vulgaris. The sequence continues at coordinate 1,209,073,646 of NC_141694.1, forward strand.
GAAGGGGATCCGCCACAGAACTGGTTGAGAGTGCCCAGAGAGGAAGGGCTGCTCATTTCAATGTACACACATCTGTGTGGACACAGGAGCTTTGCACATGCACTGGGGAAGAAACGCTCTGCCATATTGGATTGACTCAGAACTATGTTGGGAGGATTTGTATAGGGATGGAGAGATGATGTGGCATCCAAGGATTTGCCCTAGGTGCCTGTCATCTATAACATTACACACATTCTTATAGACATCTGCACAAGGGAAAGACAGTAAACATTCCTGGACCTATGGAAGATCAACACAGGACTGAACCTGCTGTTTGAGATATGAGAAGATCTTAGAAGACTGGACCTGCTCTCCCTCTAGTGCTCAAGACAAAGGCAGACTGCAAGGGCCATAAGTATAACCTCTTGTTCGAGTGACAGGGATACAACAACTACAAGAGACCTTTTCCTACAAATGCCCGGCTGATCAGTGGGAACTGGGCCTTGTCTGGACCCTGAGTGGACTTTGCCAAAGACCCTGTGTGTCTCTAAGTGCCTCCCCTGCGTTCCAGGGAGACCATAGATGTGTACTCCAGAAGTGAGTTGGGAGTTCCAGGACTGAACGTCTGAAGGTAAAAATTGTATGTTACATTGCAGTTAAATTGCGCCTAGGTCCTGTTCTACTGTGACCTTTGACTATCATTGGCATTTTGTGTTCCTTGGCTCCATTTCTACTTAAAACTTTAAAAATTCATATCTCTGGTTCCCTTTAGTGGTGTATTGTCATTTTGGTAGAATTTTGTTTATTACATGTTACTATAATGTTCTAATTCATTTTGGGATATTTATTGTTTTACATTATGACTTAATTACTGTTTGAGAGCTGCATACATGCTCCACACAGTGCTATAAGTAACTTTTAGGTCCAAATTCACAAAGGTAAATGTACACCATTTTGTTAGTTTACAATTGTCTGCTATTCATAAAGGTATTTTACTGGTATTATCTTTATGACTGTGGAGTCTCCACACATAAAAACATATGACTGTCCTATCTTTATGTGCAGAGACTCCCCAGTCATAAAGATACTGCTGGTAAAGTAAGTTTGCAAGTAGCAAATAATCCTGAACTTACACAAAAGTTTAAGTTTACCTTTGTGAATGAGGTCTGAGTGTTCATCCTGACGAGGATTGTGATTATTACTTGAGGTGGGAACTTACCCACCTCAACAAATAACCCAATTTCTTACACTGCTCTGCTTGTCTTCAAAGAATCACTACCTGATACATCCTTAAAAACTAGGTATTGCAGCTACAACAGAGACACAACACAACTGACAGAGAACTCACTATCCTGGACTTTCCTTGCAAAATTAACTGATCTTAATTGGAAGGCTGGCTATGATTACTGAAATAGACATCACCCCATGAACTGACAATTGTTTCTGATACAACACTCAAAGGAAAAATGTACCAAGTTGTGAACATGCATGTGAAGTAATCTTCATGTCATTCTCTATTCATTTGCAAAATTTCAACTTGCCTAATGGATGGTGCTTACAAAGTAATCAGTCACTCATTTTCAAATTATCAGCACAGTTATTAAGTACTGCTGAAGATTTAAAGGAATTGATAATGACTGGGATATTTGATGGTCTGGTCATTTCAACTTTTGAACTTGGCTTTCTCTACATCACTGCTCTAAGTGTCCGCTTTGCTATAAATTACATTCACAAACTGTAAGGTGAAATGTGATGTAAGAGAGGATGACAAAGAAAAGAAAGACTGTGTCACCCTGTGCCGGCCTCCGCTGGGTAACTTGTCATAATGTTCAAATATACACAATTGTGCCTATTGGATTGACTCTAAAGCACTTATTGGTAAGATCACAAATGGTTTTGAAACTGCAGACTGGACATTCATGTGAGCAGTGTTTTGTTGTATTCTTTGTGTCTAAAATGCGTGTTGACTCATGACATTTCTCCCTGAATACCCTCCCAATTTTTGCTTAGCTTCATCTATTCATCTACATGTTAAGTTGCATGTCAAAGTAAGGGGGATTTATACCTATGCATGCTTATTAACTGTGACCATAACCTTCTCTGCTGAAAGTCAATGTGGGAACCTTTTCTTTGTTTTTAGCTCCCATGGGTTCAGGCCTAGATTTACGTTAGGTTTTTGTTACCTTTTTGACACAGACGCAACGCAAAATACTTCTTGGCATTTACAAAGTATCACAAATGCCTATTTGTGTTGCTATGTAAAAGAAATAGTAAAGCAGTAGAGCATGGGAATGTTGCTTGCTGCATCATGGTATGCCTCTAGCCAGCGGCGCCTCCTCCTTTATAACGGAGGAGCTTGGGGCCGCCTGCTGCGAGCACAGTAGGCACACACATTAATAAAATGGTAGTAAATAACATTTTATTTTGGTTGCAGGCTCGTGCTGTTACAGCACAAGGGCAAGGGGTGGGGCTGATTCGTGCAGTTGCACTATTACTGCAGCCCCTGCCAATGTGCATGTCTGATTTGCTGGCTGCCTACAGCTGGCCAATCTGACTACTGCTGCTCGGCTCTACGGCTCCAAGATTGGTTGTGATCTCGTTGCACACGAAAGGAAGTCCTTTCCTTTGCTGCTGCCTGATGGAGTCACCGCCTAGGAGAGAGACACCAGACGTGGCTCTGTGCAAAATATATTGTGAGTTTTTATAGCATCGGGCGCACCATATTTTAATGTTGTTGCCCGCCACTGCCTCTTTCTAGTAAATATGGCACACAATCTTTAGCTCAAGCATGTGTCAGGGCTGTGTTTCACCTTGTTGTTCTGCTGGCTCCTTCTGTTGGATTGTAATGCCTTGGGCATAATTTGCTGTTCAGTGTATTTCATTATTGGGGAGCAAATACATATGTAAATGTGTACGTGATGTTTTGTATATGTAGAGTGTTGTTTTTTTGTACTTCAGCTATTCCCTGACATTCACAAATTTGGTAGCCTTAATGTGGGCTTCTATAATCTTAACTTGTCTCTGAAGGTGTTTGTTGGATTGTATCTTACTGTGTCACATGCGAAAAGAACAATTGATGGACAGAATGCAGAACAATGTCATACATTCACCCCAGTACAGATATCTGGGCCGAAATCCATTTTTTTTATGCTCCCCATGCCATTCCAGTTTGAACCCCGCCATATGCAAACCAGTCTTGACCCTGCTCCCAATGGGATCAGTCCAGCCCGAACTGCCATTCCAGGTCGTCCCTGGACTGGAAACAAGCACCTAGGACCGGTTTCAGGGTTTGTTCCTCAGCAGTCAAAATAGCTTGACTCCAGTGGCATGGAGAGCACAGAACCCATGTAATGTAAAAAGAACTTATATAGCGCGAAACCCCTTCCTGAATGCGAGTAGGTTTGGATTTGTCTAATATTTACGGTGAGATCATTCCATAGCCATGAGGCTGCTATGCCAAAGGCTCTACCACCAGTCCTAGTCTTCTTAAATCTCGTTGTGCTCCCCAAATTAGTACTTGATGAGTGGAGATTTCTCCTGGGAGAGTACCACATTAATTTTTTCTGCAAGGATTTCAGGCCCAACCCATGTACTGCTCTGAACACCATACAAAGGGATTTGAATTGTATTCTTTGACAGATTGGCAACCAATGATGGTCCTTCAAAGCCAGCGATGTTGAGGATCTACGCTGCCCGTTTAGAGCCAGATTGGCTGCTATAGTTTGAATCCTTTGCAGCTTCAGTATTACTGAGTTTGGTGCACCCAGGTACAGTGAATTGCAGTAACCCAACCTGCTCAGTATTACCCTCCTCGCTACTTGTGACCTGGTAGTAGTGAGCAGCAGTGGAAGTATTGTCCATAAGCCTCTTGTTATGGAGAAACACATGTCCACTGTCTTATTAACTTGTGACTCCAACTGGAGGTTATTATCCAGCATAACCCCCAAATTGTGTCCTCTTCTGGCTGGAGTCAGTAGTTTATCTGTGGGGGTGAGTCTAAATTCAGAGGGGAAGGGACAAACCATTTTAGTTGTGGCACAATATACAAACTCCGTTTTATCTCCATTGAATTGTAAAGAGTTATTTCTGAGACATTTTGTGGTACTTTTCATGCACTCCTGGAATTTATCCAGATAGACTACCTGGTCTCCTTTTAGAGAAAAACACCAATTGTGTATCATCTGCATAGTTGACTACATCAATTTCAAAGGACTTGATAATAGGGATATGTGGATGCAGATAGATATTGAATAAAATTGGGCTCATCTGTAATCTTCCATTTTCTCAAATGCTCCGGATTAAAAGAATTTCATCTACACCAGAAGCATATCAACATGATCTTGAGCGTCTAAGAACAAGATTTCTTGAAAGAGGTTATCCTCCAGACTGCATCGACAAAGCTGAATCTCGAGTAGTGATTGAGCGCAATAATCTGTTAGTGAGTAAACCCAAACAAACTACAATCAACTGGAATGTTGTTGTGTCTAAATTTTCTACCAGATATCTGAATATCAAAAAATGTGTCTTGAAGAGGTGGGAACTGCTTCAAAAAGATGAAGACTTTAACAATATTTTCAGAGTGAGACCCATTTTCACATACACTAGAAGTTTCAATTTAAAGGAACAGTTGTCCTTTACCAAATCAATCGACAACATTCAACATAAAGACATGAGGAAGTGCAGTAATTGCACTCACTGCAATAATGTATTGCAGCAAAATGTCATAGCTCACCCAAGGACTGGAGAAAAGACAATGCTACGTTTTACAGCAGACTGTAATTCAAGTTGCGTAATCTACAGTATTAAGTGTCCCTGTGGACTTATGTACACAGGGAAAACAGAAAGGAAAATCAAAATAAGAATTGGAGAACTCAAGAATATGATACGCAACAAAAACACAAACTCCAGTCTTGTTGAACATTGGCTTAACCACCAACACAACATCTCTCAAGTTCAATTCATGATGATTGAAAAGATAGTAGGCAAAGAAGGGAGGGACTCCAGCCAGTATTTATCACAACGTGAAGTGATCTCAATCAAAAAGTACCAAACAATGGAACCTCTTGGACTGAACGACAAAATGGATCTGAGTTGTTTCCTTTAATATAGCTGCAGGCATATCTACATCATCAGCATTCACATATAGGTTGCAAGAATCTCATGAGTACACTTTACACTAGCATTTGACCACCCTGTAGGTAGCAGTTAACCACCTATATGATGATTTTTGTTTATACATCTACTCAGAGTACAATCTCTCTTCTTGTTGGTCTAGATAAATATATCACGCTAGCATTGTATGTAATCATGTATTGAGGACATGCTCTATAGTTGTTAATATGAACCCATTGTCATCCCTCTATTGTTCATCTATACCCTGTATGATGCTGCTTTAATTCGGGCAGTTCAAATCTTCTCCAATGTGTATACACTTATAAATCGTGGCTTTAGAATTAGTTTCAACTTACACCTCACTTTACACCTAACTTGCTTCACCAAGATGTCCACCGCATATATCTCATCACCAAGCACTCCTTTCTTTTATGTTAAGCACTCCCCACGTGATCAGTAACTAGTATATTGTTTGTGGCCAATCTACCAGTGCCCGAACACCACATTGATCAGGCTACGAGTACTATTCTGAATATCACCACGATCTTTACCGGTACAGGTGAGCATTCTCACCGCACTTCTCTGACTTTTTGACACACACGCAGATTACCGCTTTCAGTAATCACCCCGTTTTATGCCTTTTTCGCAGATTTGTCCCTTCGTGTGAAGACCTGCACAGGTACGGTTATATATCTCGTGTTTACCTCCTGTCCTAGTTTTTTTTTTTAACAGTATGGGCTAGATGTAGGTAATTTAAATGTACAGATTCGAAAATACCGAATTTTACCGATTCGGTATTTTCGAATCGGTAAATGCCATGTGGGTAATTAATCGGCAAAAAATACTGAATCATTAAGATTCAGTATTTACCGAATCGGTAATTACCGATTCAGTAAAATTCGGAAAAAGTCAAGGGTGGCAGGGTGTCACTTCAACACCCTGTTTCACCCCTGATTAGTGCTTGTGTGCACATGTGGCACACATACATGTCCTAAGGGCATGTATGTCTGTCACATGGCACAGGTGTAAATGCACATATTTGCATTTACATAGGAATTAGTTATTTACCACCAACTATTAGTTGGCGGTAAATAACGAATCCTTTAAGCCCAGAAGCACTGTTTGAAGTGCTTCCTACATTTCATTTAGCGATTCGGTAAATACCGAATCGGTAAATGATGATTCGGTAAATACTGAATCGGTAAATACCGATTCATTATTTACCGAATCGGTAAATTTGCCTCCTACATAGGAAAAGTCTATTACCGGTCTGTAACGGCCGATTTTGCCCGTTACCGACCAGTGATAGGCCACCTACATCTGGCCCTATGTTTTTTAAATCGACGGTCTATTTTCTTTTTTAGACGGTCTGGCCAAAATTTCTATTTTTGCGTGGTTTAACCACATTAGGCGTCAACACTGCAGGTCAGCCCTCGTTTGCTTTATGCACAACTTCAAGCATGGTCACCACGGCTGCATTTAACATGTTGCTTTCACCTGCATGCTCATTCTGTGTAGACGCATGCGCCGGTATCTCTTTTCCGTTCACGGTGGTTCACCTGCACGCTGAATGAAAGCATTTTGTTTTTACTGTCACTTCGACATTAACAATTGTGTCCCCTAGTGTCGCTGCGCTGTACGCGTTGTTGCACCTAGTAGCTTTCTCTGAGATTCAACATTATGTGCAACCTATTCTCTCTCCGATATGCACTATACGCTTGATGCTTCACGACTACTACCTGCGTAAAGTCCAGCACATTTAAACTATACAGTTGGTTTATGCTTTTTAGTTTGACTGGGCAGATATAGGAAACTGCATTTGGATTATTTTGCTACATAGATGCGATCCGTTTAACTTGTGTGAATCGATCGTTTTAGTTGGCTGTATATAACTTTATTCAGCAGATGTATAGAAGCATTAAAGTGAAACCTTTGAGTGTGTAATTGAACGTTTTTTCAATATTGTTTCATTTACAGTGGCCCCTGAGGAAGGGACCAGACGTCCCGAAATGCACCTGGCCAACCACCACAAATCGCCGTTATCGGTGTATTCATTTTAACAAAACTGATGTTATTATTGTACCATGTTTATGAATCATTGAGTCATGTATGAAGTTAGTCATGAAGGAATGACTTGATTGAATACTATATAAAAATAATTATTAATGAAAATAAGAATTACAATATCATTGAGAAACTAATGATTATTTGTAATGTGCATTTTTTGTATACAAGAAGTTTAATTTTCACACAAAATACTTGTGCAAGAAGTTTGAATTAGATTCACGTAAGCTGTCCTCTTGGTCTGGTCTTGACAGTGTGTCTCGTACCCACATTATTTGATTTAGGTGCCTTAGGGACAGGCAGCCCTATGACACCAAGCAGCACGCTGCAGACAGAATAACATTTGCTTTACCTCACTACAAGTTTGATAATCTCCAATTTATAGGTGTGCTAGTGACAATCCCCTTGTTCAGTTCTTCACTGTACCAAGGGGCTGATGGTTTCTTCCTATTCTTTAGCCTCTTAACTGGGATGATCTGATCCAGAGTATATTGTATTTGATCACAGAAGATCTGATAGTTTTCTTCCACTGACTTACTTGGTACAAATAGATTCTGTTCTGACAGTAACGGTACCTGTCTTTTTTTCAATAATTTAGCCCATCCCCTTCCATGACGGAAGATTGCAGGCTGAGTCAACTTGTTGTTTATATTAGGCAAGACTATCACAAAATGTATTAGAAAGTGATCGGTCCAGCATTGTGGCAAAACCACGACCATCTTTGCCTCCATATGGTTGGCAAGTATTAAATCTAAAATGTGACCTCCTTGATGAGTCGGTTTAAGTACCAATTGATGCAAATCAAGGCTGTCACATGCTTGCACTAGATCTCTGAGAGCTTGACTAGAACTCCCATTATCCCAGAGATTAGAATCGCCCACTATAACCCTCCTTGAGTGGGTCAATGACATGTTAAAAAAGGTATCAATTAGAGCCTGAATATGGGGATTTTGACCTCCAGGAGGCCTATAACACACTATCCCAGACAACATTTGTTCTCTTGCCTCATTCAATTTGAAGCCTAATAATACTGTGCCCTCAACATCGTCGATATGTATGGGTGAGAAATCCCACTTGTCTTTAAATATCACTCCAACCCACCCACCTCTCCCTACTGGCCCTGGTTTGTGAAAGATTTTATACACCACCTGGGCATACCATACCCACTCGGGTGACTAATGAAAAAAGAAGAATTGATGTAAAGAACAATGTCATACATTCACCCCAGTACAGAGATCTGGGTCTAAATTCATCTTTTTTCACTCCCCATGCCATTCCAGTTTGAACCCAGCCATATGAAAATCAGTTTTGACATTGCACCCAATGGGAACAGTCCAGCCCGAACTGCTTGGCCAGGTCCTCCCTGGGCTAGAAACAAACATCCTAGGACCGGTTTTGAGGTTTCCCCCCTCATCACCCAGGATAGCTTGACTCCAGTGGCATGGAGAGCACGGGACCCACATCTGGGCATACCCGTCCCACTTGGGGTGACAAATGCAAAAAGAGCAATTGATGGACCACTGGATTAAAGCTGCCTGACTGAAGAGGGGTGGTGACCCAAAACCTGTCCCAGGTTGCTTGTTTCCGGTCCAGGGAGAACCTTGCTTGGCAGTTCTGATTGGACTGTTCCCATAAGGAACAGGGTCAAGACTGATTTGCATATGGCTGGGACCATACTGGGTGGCGTGGTGAGCAAAAGAATGATGGACTAAACCCGGATACTTGTGACTGGGGGTGAATGTTTGCATTGTTCAGCAATCTGTCCATCAATTGTTTCTTATTGTGCCACAACCACTTGTATGTTGCACCTAAGGTACATTCCTCCCAAGTACTTTGCATGGACATTGTTCCACTATTTGATTACTTTTCATTAATGCCGGAATTGGGAAAAACTACTCTGGGAAATCAACATTCGGGGTCAAGATGTGACAGTGAAAAGGGGGAGGAGGTATGAGAAGTTTAGTCATAAAAAGGAGAGACAGACAGTCAACCTATACATTCACCCTTTTAAAACTCTGCCACAACAATTTTGACAAGAAGGACAAATGTGAGAGTAAAAGTGACTTAATCAATCACAAAGAGGCTGCATTTTAAATATCTCAAGGGGTAAGCCACCCACTCCAGAGATCTCTGTTCACATTGCAAATTTCAGGGGATGATAATAATGGTAAGGTTACTCTGATGGTTAATACATGTGCTGGAGACATTTGTGTTTTTTGAAGTCACACTCCTAAAGTACCTTTGAGGGTTACTGTGCCTGCTGCAAATCACATTGTACAACATTCAAATCACATAGTTCTATTTTATGTAAATAGGTAAGTGTGTTAATTAGACTCCGGAGATCCCTATGTTACTTTCAGTTTATAAGTTGCAGTCCTATTTCACGCAGTACTCTGTGTGAAAGGGGTGTTCCATGCGTGTTGATGTGGGTGTTAGCATCGGAACATCCATGGAATTTGACTCATTCCCAGATTTGCAAGAATTTGTGAAGCTGGGAATGCGTCAGATAGGAGTGGTACATTAGGTAGAAATAATTTTAATTTTCCAAACGTTTTCCTCTTTCTCTCTTTTCTTTTGTGGCACACATAGAAAGAGGAAAATGCCATCAATGATTGTTTTTGTACTTGAAGATTTTCCTTCCTGTACAAAAACAATCTTCCCCCAAAGCAGGCACCTTTGCAACATGACACAAGGGTGCCTGTGCTGGCACATGGCTACCATTATGCGCCAGCACAAGAGAAATTACACGGATGTGTCATATTTTTGTTAATATGACACATTCCTGTGCTTTTAAAACGACACAGCTTGAGGCAGCAAAATGGTTTGTGGCACAACATTGTGTCATTTCTTTGTTAATGAGGCCCTGTGTGTTTCTCCTGACCATGTACTCTTAACATAAAACGCTTGCCAGTAGGGATGGTATTCGACTCCTATAACTTGTAAATCTCATTGTCTTGCGTAACATATCCTGTACATTGATTTAAACACGTTTATGATTCATTCCCTCTATATAATGTGTGGGAGTGTTATAAAGCACGCTCACACGCTGTATTGGGAAAGTAATCGCTTTAAAAGAAGTTAGTTATATTATTTGTGTAATTGTCTATACATTTGATGTTCTTACAGTGCAAATATATATCCTATATATAGGGGTTGATGAAAGATAAACACCTTCCTCCAAAATGTATTGTAAGTAACAAGCAATTATGCCTTTCTTTCCCTCCATGCCATTAGCATCTATTTGTTAGGCTTCAGATAGCTACCAGCCAGGATGCTACTCCAACAAAAGAAGTACCTGTAACCCTTCAAATCAGGCCTTTGTTTGAGCACAGCTGGAAATAAAAATAAGAAACCCCTTCACCACCAGTGTGTTGCTGCTTTGAAAGGAAAGGAGACAACATGGGGGAACTGGTGAATGAGTCCCGGTGTAATCTCACTATGCCAGGAAAAACTCAGTACATTTCATAGAGCCATCCAGATTCTGGATTGACTAAATAATAACTGCCGGATTTGTGATCCATCCCACTTATTTCCTGCACTGCTTTCCATACATAATTATTTTGCATTTTTCAGAGATTTATGTTCTTCCTCAACTGATCATTTTTTAGATTATGTTATTGGCTACTCTGCTATTACACTCCTTATTCGATAGTTAGATCTAACATGCTGGGTGTGGTATTCCTCTATTCATTTTGCTGTCACTTCCTGTGTTGCTAAGTTTGCCTGTGTTGGCTTTAGGACTCTGAGGGGCATATTCTCAAGAACATGTGATAACCATTGCAAAAGTTCCTTAACGCAACTTCCAACATCGCAGTCTATCACAAGAAAATTAGGCCCTGTTAACCAAGCATTCTCAACACGGCGGTACCATGCGATAGTCTCCAGATAACGCGTCAAGTGTCCGCATTAAAATCCACGCCATGCCGCAAAAACGCGAAACGTGAACATAAAAATTCTTGCAATGAGACCAATCGCTGGTACGAACAGCACCGAAATCCAGCGACAGACTCAAATCCCATGCATCTGGTGAGAAAATGCACCATAAAAACTACAGAAACAAAAGACCAGAAAGAATGAAAAGCGCTTAGCAACATGGATGCACCCTGACTGAGTGCAGAAGCCAACGCAAGCCCCACAACACCGACAGACCACCAGCAAGGAATACCTGGGACAGGGATGGCCAAGGAGAAGAGGGAGGGAGTCCTAAGTGTGAAGACTGGAGTGCGCTGACACGCGGGATGCCGGCGATTTGAAACACTACGGTGGTATTCGTTTTTAAAAATACAAGGCATATGAAGAAACCGCCATCACGCTGCCGTGTGACACTGCTTATCAGTGTGGTATCCGCTTTTTAAAAATAAGGCATAGGAAGAAACCGCCAACACGCTGCTGTGTGATAAAGCCTGCTAGTGTGGCTGAGCATTAAGAAGCCTAACAGGAGCTTAATGAGTCTACCACGTGTCTAGGAGACATTACACATTGAAAATATCGAATAACTGAATTTTTATCAGCCTAGTGTTACTGAACCAGTGATATTGATCCTGGACTTTAATCCTTTGTGCGGAAATAAGCACCGTACGAGATTGCCGGTCTGAAGGAGTTCCTTGTCGCAGGACGAGAGGACTTGAAAGGACATCAGAGGTATCTACCCTGAAGTGGCACATGTGTTAGAAATAGTTCGTGAGAAATAACTGGGAAGACATTATATGTATTCCTGCTGAAGGTGGCTTTATTAGAAGGTCCGCCAAAACGCGTCGATGCAAAAAAGAAAGGAGGATTATGCTCTATATTAACTGAAGATAATTCTGACACTCTGCTGAATTAAGTTTCTGTCTGTGACCTCCTTTTTACCAATAGGAATCTAATTGTTTACTCATTTTAACTGTCTGTCCCTGTTTTAAATTATTTTATGATGTATTGTAATATGAATAAACTGTCTAGTATTTTCTCATAATTTTGCTTGTTTGTACATTCTGCCTCACTATTATAGTATCACGTCAATGTTGTTGTTTCTATTCATGTGTGTTTGAGAACGTACGGCCTAACAGTAAGGTGTCCCAAAGGGAATTTTTTGCTTGACGTAAGAGGGAGAGGAAGACAGGGTGCAGTCCGCAGCAAAACCAGATCAGCGTCACGGAGGTGACAGAACACTACCATCAAATGACCCACAAGTAGACCACCTGGAATGCAGTCAGAGTGCCGAGGAGGCAAGTTGAGGAGGCCAAGAGGCTCTGGTATGATGTGGCAACCTAAACCAGGCACAAAGTCGCTGCCAACAGGAAGGATGCAATGGCGACAGGAGGTGGGAGTCCAGCGCTACAGGAGGCGCTGAAGGAAACAGATGCCATAGTCATCAGTGTGGAGACGGTGCAAGGAGTGGGGAGTGCCGACACAGCTCGAGAGGACCTGACACAACATCAACAGGGTGAGTAATGACCAGAGACTGGGGGGACAGGGGGAGATGGGCACAATGGCGCACAACGAGGTGTAGTACACTGTACACCCACAATTACCCTGGATCATGTCCTTGATCCCTGTTGCACACTGCAGCACACACACATAGCAAGAACGGCATACCCACATTGACAACAACGTGGTGCAATGTGCAAACCAGACACTGCAGAACGGAGGACACAAGTGGGTCTGCACACTCAGAGTAGCATGCCTACTACATCTGACACAGCTGGAAACTGTGAAATGGTAATGTATGCATACACCCTCACATCTGTCATGTAGTCCAAACAGTCACAATGTACATTGTCATATAGTCTGCATGTAAACAAGAACAATGTACCAACATACATGTCAACACAATGTCAACATGCATCTCCCCTTCACATTGCAGAGGGGCACATAACACCTGCAGCAGAGCACAGAAGACAACACATCTGTGATGCCGGAGAAGACCACCACACCTATGACACTGAAGCCCTACAACAACCCATGGACATCCGACACAACCCACCACCAGGACCTCAGCAGCCAAACTACTTAGAGGAGAACACAGACCCTGCAACAAAACACAAAGCAGGAAGCACCCGCAAGCACAGCTGGCTCACGGAACTTCACTGACACACACATGGCACCCCAATGCCAGGTGTCAGCACGTCAAAATGAGGTGGCCGAACAGGTATGGGTGGGGTCCGAACCCATGGAAGGTGTATTAGATCACATACGTTGGTGTCTAATATTATTCAGGGACCACCTACACCCCGCAAAAAAGACCCACATTGCCATAGAGATACATGCAAATACACATTCACAGTACAGAACCACACCCAGGAGCACGCAAATAGCAGCCACACACCCACCTTGGCTCTGCGTACGTTGGCCCAGGACACTGTCCTTACGAATTGAGTGGGTGACGACAGAGCAACATGTCCAAGCTCCAACCCCCTGCCTGCGGTGACATGCCCAGGGCCCTCATGTGTAAAACAAGAGCACAGGTACACATGCTGATGTTATGTTGAACTGGCCATGGGTACGTGTGCCCGGCCCCTTTATTGGCAGGGCCACATGTACAGTGATGCCTGTGCTGGATGTGTGTGGGGTGAGTGTAAGCCAACCCCCACGGAGTGGTTGGTGCTGGCAACAACTTGAACAGGGAACACCATTGAGACGGAAACAGAAAGCACAAGCATACCAGGGTCAACTGCTGAGCAACATGGTGGTAGCCAGAGCAAGTACTGAGGTCACCCAATATGCAAACAGAAGTGCCCATGAGTTGCAGTGCACTGAGGTTGGGGCACTAGAGCTGAGCGCGCTCATTTGAAGAAAAAGTCTAAGATTGTGTCCCTCTGTGATATTCCTGATGTAGATGCAGTGGGGTCCATTAGACCTGCATCATCTCCGTCCCAGGTCTCCCACACTGCTTGAGGTGACATTGTGATTCAAAAAGGGGGGTGGTGATGAACAGAGTGTCTGAATTAAGCAGACCACTCTTACCCAGTCAAGAGATCAGGGCTTGATCCATCACCGTTATTTAGCTCACTGCATCACCCCAGTTCAGAACCAGGCTATATGCAAATTAGTCTGACCCAGTGCCTCATGGGAACAGGGCAGACCAAACTACCAAGCCAATTCTTCACCGGAAAAGAGACAAGCTTCCGGGGACCGGTTTCTGGCATTTCAGCCGTCGTCGGCCCGGCTTGCTTGAATCCTGGTGGTGCAGTGAGCAAGGGACTCATGTCTGAGTATACCCTGCCACACTTGTGGTGGCCAAAAGTGATTCAAAAAGGGGGGTGGTGATGATGAACAGAGTGTCTGAATTAAGCAGACCACTCTTACCCAGTCAAGAGATTAGGGTTTGATTCATCACCGTTATTTAGCTCACTGCATCACCCCAGTTCAGAGCCTGGCTATATGCAAATTAGTCTGACCCAGTGCCTCATGGAAACAGGGCGGACCAAACTACCAAGCCAATTCTTCACCGGAAAGGAGACAAGCTTCCGGGGACCGGTTTCTGGCATTTCAGCCATCGTCGGACCGGCTTGCATGAATCCTGGTGGTGCAGTGAGCAAGGGACTCATGTCTGAGTATACCCTGCCACACTTGTAGTGGCCAAAAACGATTCAAAAAGGGGGGTGGTGATGAACAGAGTGTCTGAATTAGGCAGACCACTCTTACCCAGTCAAGAGATCAGGGCTTGATCCATCACCGTTATTTAGCTCGCTGCATCACCCCAGTTCAGAACCTGGCTATATGCAAATTAGTCTGACCCAGTGCCTCATGGGAACAGGGCAGACCAAACTACCAAGCCAATTCTTCACCGGAAAGGAGACAAGCTTCCGGGGACCGGTTTCTGGCATTTCAGCCGTTGTCGGCCAGGCTTGCATGTAGCCAGGTTCTGAGCTGGGATGGTGCAGTGAGCTAAAAAACGGTGATGGATCAAGCCCTGATCTGTTGACTGGGTACGAGTGTTCTGTTTAATTCAGATACTCTATCCATCACCACCCCCTTTTCTGAATCGTTTTGTCCACCTAAGCGTGAAAGGGTAAACTCAGATGTGAGTCCCTTGCTCACTGCACCATCAGTATTCAAGCAAGCCAGGCCGAAGACGGCTGTAATGCCAGAAACCGGTCCCCGAAAGCTTGTTTCCTTTCCAGTTTAAGAATTGGCTTGGTAGTTTGGTCTGCCCTGTTCCCATGATGCACTGGGCCAGGGGCAGACTAATTTGCATCTAGCCAGGTTCTGAGCTGGGATGGTGCAGTGAGCTAAAAAACGGTGATGGATCAAGCCCTGATCTGTTGACTGGGTACGAGTGTTCTGTTTAATTCAGATACTCTGTCCATCACCACCCACTTTTCTGAATCGTTTTGTCCACCATAAGCGTGGAAGGGTATACTCAGATGTGAGTCCCTTGCTCACTGCACCATCAGGATTCAAGCAAGCCGGGCCGAAGACGGCTGTAATGCCAGAAACCGGTCCCCGGAAGCATGTTTCCTTTCCAGTTTAAGAATTGGCTTGGTAGTTTGGTCTGCCCTGTTCCCATGATGCACTGGGCCAGGGACAGACTAATTTGCATGTAGCCAGGTTCTGAGCTGGGATGGTGCAGTGAGCTAAAAAACGGTGATGGATCAAGCCCTGATCTGTTGACTGGTACGAGTGTTCTGTTTAATTCAGATACTCTGTCCATCACCACCCCCTTTTTTGAATCGTTTTGTCCACCATAAGCGTGGAAGGGTATACTCAGATGTGAGTCCCTTGCTCACTGCACCATCAGGATTCACGCAAGCCGGGCCGAAGACGGCTGTAATGCCAGAAACCGGTCCCCGGAAGCTTGTTTCCTTTCCAGTTTAAGAATTTGCTTGGTAGTTTTGTCTGCCCTGTTCCCATGATGCACTGGGCCAGGGACAGACTAATTTGCATGTAGCCAGGTTCTGAGCTAGGATGGTGCAGTGAGCTAAAAAACAGTGATGGATCAAGCCCTGATCTGTTGACTGGGTACGAGTGTTCTGTTTAATTCAGATACTCTGTCCATCACCACCCCCTTTTCTGAATCGTTTTGTCCACCATAAGCGTGGAAGGGTATACTCAGATGTGAGTCCCTTGCTCACTGCACCATCAGGATTCAAGCAAGCCGGGCCGAAGACGGCTGTAATGCCAGAAACCGGTCCCCGGAAGCTTGTTTCCTTTCCAGTTTTAGAATTTGCTTGGTAGTTTGGTCTGCCCTGTTCCCATGATGCACTGGGCCAGGGACAGACTCATTTGCATGTAGCCAGGTTCTGAGCTGGGATGGTGCAGTGAGCTAAAAAACGGTGATGGATCAAGCCCTGATCTATTGACTGGGTACGAGTGTTCTGTTTAATTCAGATACTCTGTCCATCACCACTCCCTTTTCTGAATCGTTTTGTCCACCATAAGCGTGGAAGGGTATACTCAGATGTGAGTCCCTTGCTCACTGCACCATCAGGATTCAAGCAAGCCGGGCCGAAGACGGCTGTAATGCCAGAAACCGGTCCCCGGAAGCTTGTTTCCTTTCCAGTTTAAGAATTGGCTTGGTAGTTTGGTCTGCCCTGTTCCCATGATGCACTGGGCCAGGGACAGACTAATTTGCATGTAGCCAGGTTCTGAGCTGGGATGGTGCGGTGAGCTAAAAAATGGTGATGGATCAAGCCCTGATCTGTTCACTGGGTACGAGTGTTCTGTTTAATTCAGATACTCTTTCCATCACCACCCCCTTTTCTGAATTGAGGTGACATTGCTGCGCAACCTCTCCACAGCACAAAACTCCATCAGTAAAGGTCCATGGGTTGCGGTGCACTGAGTCAGTAGCACCTGGAGTGCTGAGCAGGGGATCAGGCAGAAGATGGCATCCACAACAGGTGCAAGCAACTCCGTCAGTCTGCCAGTACCACCGTTTCGACTCTGGCAGATGGAGGTTGGAGTTGGTCCTGGTGATGGTGGTGTGTGCCTCCTGCGGTGATGCGAGATCCAGGCCGGTCAGGACTCGATTTGATGTGTGAACCCTGGTGGGCCACAGTTGAGGCCGGAGGCAGCGGACAGAGCAGGGCCACAGACACATGACCTAATGACCCCAAGGCCATAGCCTCAGAGGACATCCAATATCTCAGAAGAAGGGGTCCTGGACCTGACCAGTATAGAGTTAGTGGCCCCAAATGCACAGCGGTGCACTGAGGTCAGTCACTCCGATTGAACGGGTCCCCATCTACGTAAGAGGTGAATGAGGCGGACGGTTGCGGGGACAGAGGAAGGTGTCTTTCAGGGCATGATGCGGAAAGTTTGCCTTGTTGCCAGGTCCAATTCGGTATCAGCTAAATGAGGATGAAACTACCCCCTAGTCCACTGATTCAGACGCCACCAAGGTACGACCAGTGAGTGTCCATGAATGTCGGGGAACAGACATAGTGGCACCGGGGCCTAGAGGGGATGCAGTCTGCGATGATGACGGTACACTGATATGAACTCCGCCATTGCTAAATCAAGACTCTGTGACCTGTTGGACCCCAGTGTGGGCCGTAGGCAACTGCCAGCAGGGGCCCACAGCCACGCGCCGTTGACTTGAGATGCACAGAGTTAGTGACACCAGGGCAGTTGTCGGTAATGTTTGATCACCTCCGTAACGATGATCCAATTGTGCTCAGGATTGCAAAGCGTCATCCTCTTACACCTCTCCTTGAGTGCAATATGTACTCTGCCATTGAAAAATTGATGCTCGGTTCCAATTGTGCAACCAACTCGACCGCAGTGTTGGCGGTAGGCGTTTCCAGCAAGGGGCCACAGAAACGTGTGGTTGTGATGAAATAAATAGAATTGGTGTCACCACATTGAAGGGAGTATAGTGATTTAAAGTCTGCATTGCCATGTGTAGCCGCCCATTGCATGATCAAGACTCAGTTCCAAATGTGTGACCTACTCGAACTTAGTGTGGCCCTGGAGCAGTAGTCCACGTGGGCCCACAGACATGTGTTTTTGTAATGCTATGCACAGTCTTGTTGGCACCACATCGAAGGGAGTATAGTGATTTAAACTCTGCCATAATTAATTTTCTCTGCCATGGTGTAATCAAGACTCAGATCTAAACGTGTGACCTACTAGTACTCTGTGCATGCTGGTAGAGTACATCAATGAGAAAGGAGTACTGTAGGCCTGTGTCGTAGAGGCTGTGATGGTTGTAGCAGGTTATCAGGGTCACGGGCCTTGAGCCTGGACTTTGCAGCGGCACGTGGTGGCCCTCTTTGACACACGCCGGTGTCGTCAGTTGGGCATTGAGGCCTGGAAGAGCAGGGGTGGGCAGGCCTGGTTTGGGGACCAGCGTCCCGAGGTGTAGCAGGTGCACAGGAATCACAGGCAACTCCGCTCACGGTGACGGCGTCAACCTCGTGGCGGGGTGAGAGGCGCTGCCCTGGCAGAGACATTGGGCATTCTGGAAGACAACCACGCCCAGAGCTACATGCCCATTATTCACACCCCTATGCTGGCCTGGCGTATGTTAGGCCAGTCCACTCTGCTCACGCTTACCGGGGGGACGTAACAAGCTACATTTACGAGTTCCTCCCCACTGGCTGGGGTGACATGGTTTTGTCCACTGTCCAATACACTCCATACACCAAAGGTGTGTGTTAACATGGATAAGTGTTTGGCCTGCATACTGCAGTGTGGCCATCACATCCACGCCTCACTTGGCATTGTGTACAATCTCATTCATGGAATCACTTGCCTCCTTCACATATGCCTGATCTCCACATCCTGCTTGTTTGTGGCTGAGGTGCCATGGCGTTGATGGCTAATGTACATGGCTGCCCAGGTTCCCACAGTAGGTTTTTCTGACGTGTCTGGTGGGTGTGTATGTTGTATGTGAGCTTGGAACGTATGCATTTCCTGTGTTGTGAGTTGCATGATTGTGGAGTTGACATGTGTGGTGGGTTTATTTGGTATTGGCCAACGAGCTGTACATTTCAGTGGTTGCCATCCTGGTAGAGCAGGTTTATGATGGACTGTGAGGTTCCGTGACGATCGTAAGTGGTGTTTTCGACTCGCACGAATATGGTCGAGTCTAGTATCTATGAACCGCAAATGACGAGTTTAGTGGGTGTACGCGTTTTCGTTGTGCTAGCCTAAACCGTTCGTTTGTTTCGTGGGTTTCTACATCCGAGCCCACGGGTTCCATCTTAGATGCAGCATCCATTTTGTCTCTTGCCCTCAAGTAGCCAGCGAACGGACGCTGTCCGCTTCGCGACCTTGGGATTCCCAAACTCTTGCGGAAGACATGTTTCCTTTGAAAGTGTCTTTATGATGAGGGGGACAGCACTGTAAGGCAGATGGCCCCGCTCGAGGCTCATCTTGCCGTGCCGGTCTATTGTCTTAGTTGTGCATTCATTAAGCACGTCCCCTTTGATGCCTGCAGCTCGTGTTTCCCGATACCACCCCTTTTACACCCTTTCCGATCTCCCCACTGTTTCTGTCTTCCTCTGCACCTGTTTCTGTCCCTAGCTCGATCTGTTTACTGCTGATTGGAATGTACTAATGGTGGGAAGATGGGTTTTTACAGTTGGGAACCACCAAACGTTTCTGTACTTATGTTTCGGGCCTTGAATACATGAAAGCAACCCCTTATGGTCTTTACGATGGGAACGGAGTTGTAAACCTTTGTGTACTATGATATTCAATGCGTTAGAACTGTATAAAAGGAGCGATCCACAGAGGCAAGTCGAATCAGACTCCTCGAACCTACACATGTTGTACTTCCTGTGACTTCTGTGTTCCCTGCAGTAATAAACCTCGAATCTTTGACGCCGAAGGAAGTGTCCCGTGTCTCTGTCATTTGTACGCCGGAACAGGTTACCCACAAAGGTTTCAGGTGTTATCCCTGGCACCGCTGGGTCTTAAGAAAACCCAGTCCTTCAGTTGGCGCCCAACGTGGGGCTGCATCAGTGGTACCGGTCCAAGCCCGACGATCGTGAGGAACTTCGTGTGAAATCTCCGAGGGAAGGTGCACCCCGCTTCATCGATCCTGTTGTCGAAACAAGTGGCCCGACGACTTTTCCCGCGAAGATCCCCGCCTCCTGACGGCTGCGACGGACTGCTGCCCTGACTGTAGACCTGTTTTGGCGCTTGGCGTAGACCTTGGTACAGCGAGACGATTGACGGGCCTTCCTGGTGACGCCATCGATCTTTGAGTTAAGTATTTGTGGGTCGCTCCCGGAGTCCTTAGTTGTGGGTGCTTCGTTGTTGCATGGCTCCATTGCATTTGTGGTTCTTAGTACTTGGTTCTTTGTTGTGATATTTGACGTCTGCAGTCGCCAAAAACAGAGGGTTTTTGCTCTTTGCAGGGACATTGTTAATCCTATAACCCTTGACGTTTGTGAAACTCGGTTAGTGTGCAAGATGCCTGGCCGTAGTACTTTGTTCAGTTGTTTTAGACGTTGTGGTGCAGATTCCCGACTGGAGGACTCGTGTCCGATACCTCCGGTTGGAACTCCAACTTATGAGCTGTGCAGCAAACACGGGTTAGGTCCAATTACATTCAATGAGTGTTGGATTCGCTATACTAAAGAGGATGGTGCCCTTAGTTGGCCACCTCATGGTAGTTTTGAGACCCCGATTTTAGACAATCTTGAAGCCAAATTGTTTCAGAGAAAATCAAGGCCGGCCATGTTTGATTCCTTTCGGTTGTGGCGTAAAGAAGCCAAACAGAGAGAAATCAAACAGGTTAAACGTAATAAGAGAGAAGGAGTTGTTACCACAGTAAGAAATGCAGAGCAGTTTCAGCGAGATAAGGAGGAAAAGGAAAAGGAAGTTTTCGATAGATTGCAGCGTATGTCTGTAGACAAGTGTTACCCCGTTTTACCAACGGGTACGGATAAGAAGGAGGAATCGGTAGAGGACCCTTTACTGTCCTATCTTTTGAAGTCACCACCTCCGTACGCACAGGGTACTGTACCTCATGTGGTTCCTCCTGCCCCTGTTCCTCCTGCTCCTGTTCCACAACCTGTCCCTCAACCTGTTCCTGCTCCTCTACCAACTTCCGTCCCTACTGCTCCTCCGCTTGTACTTCCTCATACTCCTGCTCCCGCTGCTCCTGCTGTTCTGGTTACTCCTGCTGTCTCTTCTGCTTCTGATACTTCTCTTGTTACCCCGTTGTGTTACTCTTCTTCTCCATCTGTTCGACGTCGTACCCCTTCTGTTGCTGCTAACTTCTTCAATTCTCTTGGCCCTATTCTTGAGTCCGCTGGTTCGGACGGTCCTCAAAGACGTAGTCAGCTTCCCGGTACTCGGGAACGTGACACACTGTATAATATGGCGATGAATTGGATGAAATACCCCCTTAGAAATCCTCCACGTGTAGTGTTAGATACGTTTTGTCAATTCAATATGCCGACACAAAGGTTTGTTTTTGAAGAAATGTGTAAGGCTCTCCGTGACCAAATATCGGCTGATGCATCTGACGAGGTTTTGACTGCTTTGACTGATCTGCAGCTTCAGTTTTTTCGAGCGGAATGTTGGTGGGCACCAATGTTCGACGTGCTGTCGAGCAGTTGTTGTCTTTTCGTCCTTCTATAATGCCTCGGGCATTGTTTTTAGAAGACATTGAGGGACCGCTCGCAGCGTCTGGTCAGTATCCCATGCGCGAAGTTCCACCAGTGTGGATGCCTGGTGATGCACAGGCCGTTCCTATCCTCCTGCCACACTTTCAGAGAGTGTGGATACATCTTCCATGGAAACGATCGGAAGTTTTGCAGGTAAAGCAATCTTTGCCTGACCCTCGCAAAAATCCTGCAGGGTATTATAAAGAATTATCGCAGCTTGTGGATGCTACGATAATGAATCTTGCCGATATCGATATGTTGTTTGGCAATGTCGTACCACAACCGGTATGGGCAAAGATTCGTCAAGATGACCATGCAGCGGAATTAGGCGGTGATTGGAATGCATTGCGGGCTGCTGACGCCTTGCAAGTTGGTGGGGCCAAGCCTGATCAATTAATTACGGCTTTGCCCCAGAGAATTATTGCTCTGATGAAAACGCTTATGCCAGGTAGGAAGGTAAATTGGGACAAACTGTCCGCTTGCAAGCAAAAGAAGGATGAGAGTGTCTCTGATTTCTTTACGAGATTTGAGGAGGCATTCATTGATCATAGTGGTCAGGATATGGGTACTGAAGGAGGCCAGCGATTGTTTGTGGATAAGTTTGTCTCAAACTTGTTGCCTGACTTAAGCAACAAATTGCGCAATTCAGAAAGTGTGTGGGCTGTTTCCACTTCTGCTCAAATATTGGCCACGGCCCAATATTATGAGAATAGGGAGAAAGAGGCGAATGATCGTGCCGATAAGAAGACGAAAGAACTCAAAACTAAAGTGTTGTTGCAGCAAGCGTATCCTCCACGTTCGAATCAGAATGATTCGCAACAGTGGAACCGATCACAATCTCAGTCGAATAGGTCGCAATCACGAAATGACTCCTCTTCGCAGAGATCTTCGTTAGGGTACAATCAATGTGCCTATTGTAGGGGTGAGGGTCATTTGAAATTCGATTGTCCAGTTTTGCGTGATTGCAATAGTGGTAATTCATCTAGAGGAGGTCGTAGCGGCCCTCAACAGACATCACGTGGTAGAGGTCGCGGTGCTCAAAATGATCGTTCCAACAATACTTCTGACTCTAATAATTGTTTCGATCAGCGCGGATCGTCGCAAGGGCGATCTGCTCAGTACAATGTGGATGATTATTACGTCGATCAGGATGCTGACGACGGTAATTACTAGGACAGCCATAGACAAGGAGAGGGAGTAGTATCAGTTCCGGTTGATCAGAGAGGGCCTTACGTCGCAGTTGCCACCTCGGGCGTCGTTGAGCCTTTTCTGTTGGACACTGGTGCAGCGAAAAGTTCCATCATACATTCGAAACTCCCTGGCGCACCTTTGTCTGGCTTAACAAATGTTTCCGTTGGATTCTCTGGCGCCATGTTAGCAATCCAGTTTCGTGCCGTTTGCATCTTACAATTGGGCCTTGTGAGCTGAAAGCTCCGCTGATTTTGACTACTGGTTGTGGTGAAAATCTTTTGGGCCTGGATTTGCTAAAACGTCTGTATGCGACTTTGTATTGTTCTCCTGCGGGAGTAAAGCTTACGTTAGGTGAGAGAGTTGTCTCTCCTATGTACTTATCCATCGATAAGCTTCCACCGGAATTGAGTTCTCTTCCTGCATCTTTGTGGGAAACAGGTCCCAATGACGTGGGCCTGCTTGACATCTCCCCTTATGTTGTTCACTTGAAATCTAATGTGCGTTTCCAACGTATTCCCCAGTATCGTAGCTCCCTTGATGGTGAGCAAGCGCTGTTAGCGATTATCTACGATTTGATTGAGAAAGATGTTATCGAGGAGACTCGGGGAAACGTGTGCAATAGCCCTGTACTGCCCATTCTGAAATGCACTGATCCATCAAAGCCTCCTGTTTATCGTTTTGTCATCGATTTACGGGAGGTGAATAAAATTGTGATTCCTCAGTTCCCTGTAGTGCCCGACATAACGGCTTTACTGACTCTGATTCCAGCCTCTGCATCTTGGTTCTCAGTGATCGATCTGAAGAAGGCTTTCTTCAGCTTTCCGATTGCTGAGGAAAGTAGAGACCTTTTCGGTTTCCCTCTTGGTGGTCGCAGCTTCAGGTTTAAACGTGCTCCTCAGGGCTACTGTGAGAGTCCATCGATATACAGTCAAGCCTTGAAGAGCCAACTTGATGCGTTTGTGTTGCCGGCCGGTGCGGCCTTGATCCAATATGTCGATGACTTATTGGTGGCTGCGGACACTCAGGACATTTGCAAAATTGCTACGGTGTCGTTGTTGCAGCATCTCTGTGACTTACATCACAAGGTGTCACCTTCTAAACTGCAATATTGTTGCCAAGAAGTAACCTATCTAGGTCACTTATTGTCAAAGGAGGGAAGAAGGTTGACCCCAGAGAGAATTGCAGCGATTGCTCGAATGACTGTGCCAACAACTCAGAGAGATGTTCGTGCCTTTTTAGGTATCACGTCATACTGCAGGCAATGGATTCCAAATTTTTCATTGCTAGCGAAACCATTGGTGGCTCTTACGTGCAAGGATGTTCCAACTCCTTTACCATGGACGGAAGAATGTCAGAAAAGTTTTTCTGAATTACGTGATGCGTTGTGTTCGGCTCCTGTGTTAGGTACCCCTGACTACAGTAAGCCATTTACACTATACGTTCACGAGAGGGAAGGTTGTGCGTTGAGTGTCTTGACGCAACAATTTGGTGGTAAGCAGCGTCCATGTGCATATTTTTCCTCGACCTTGGACCCAGTAGCTAGAGCATTGCCGAGTTGTTTGAGAGCAACAGCGGCAGCTGCGGTGTCCATCCGACAATCTGCTGGATTGGTCATGGATAATATGCTTACGGTAATGGTTCCGCATGCAGTTGACACTCTCTTAAATCGTACGAAAACTCAGCACTTGACTAGTGCAAGGTTGTCTGGTTATGAGTTAACGCTTTTGGCAAGTCACATTCAAATAAAACGTTGCAACGTCCTGAACCCGGCGACTTTGTTGCCAATCAGTATGGAATCAGATGAAGTAGCACCTCATGATTGCTACTTGCGAACGGAGGAAGAAACAAAAGGTCGTGTTGACCTGAAAAATACTCCATTGGAAGATCCCGATGGGACCTTGTATGTGGATGGTTCATGTTTTAAGTTGCCGAATGGCGATGTAACGACTGCGTATGCTGTGGTGACATTGAATACTGTTGTGGAGACTGCGAGATTGAATCAGAATTCTGCTCAGGCGGCAGAGCTGATTGCTTTGACTAGAGCGTGTGTGTTGTCGAAAGGGAAACGGGTGAATGTGTTTACCGACAGCCAATACGCATTTGGCGTGGCACATAGCTTTGGACGTTTGTGGAGAGAGAGAGGTTTTATGACATCGCATGGTACGAAGATTCAACACGGACAGCTCGTGAATGATCTTTTGGATGCACTTACATTGCCCAAGCAGGTGGCAATTATTAAATGTAGTGCACACCGTAAGGTGACGGATGATGTTGGTCGTGGCAATGCGTTCGCTGATGAAATTGCTAAGGAGTCTGCTCGGAATCTCAGTACTAGAGTGTATGTGACAAGTTCGGTTAGGTGGCCTACAGAGACTGGTATGTGTGAGGACACCATCGAGAGTGTGAAAGCGATTCAGAACGAGGCCACTGAGTCTGAAAAGACGAAGTGGAAGGAGAGTATGGGGAAGTTGGATGCGAATGGCTGTTGGATTGATTTGTCAGAGAATAAGAGGTGGATGTTGCCGGATGCGTATGTGCTAGCTATTGTGACAATGGCACACGGCTTGGCACATATTAGCGCGAAAGGTATTTGTAAGTTGTTGTCCCCTGTATGGAAGAATGATGGTATCACGAAGTGTGCTGAGAGATTGGTTAAGAATTGTATGATATGTATGATGTACAATCCTGGAAAGGGAACCCCTACACCCCCTGGCCATTTTGCTCCCCCTTCATGTCCCTTTGAAGTGATTCAGCTAGACTTCATCCATATGGAGCGGTGCAATAACCTGAAATACGTTTTAGTTGTGGTTTGCGCGTTCTCCCGATGGATCGAAGCCTACCCTCTCAAAGATAACACCGCTCTGTCCACTGCGAAAATCCTACTGAAGGAATACTTTCCTCGGTATGGAATGCCACGAATTGTATGGTCTGATAACGGAAGTGAGTTTGTGGGGAGTGTGATGAAGAGTGTGTGTAAGGGCCTTGGAATTACCCAGAAATTTCACAGCGCCAATCATCCCCAGTCAGCAGGTTTGGTTGAAGGGTATAATGGCACCCTTAAATTGAAGTTGGCGAAGATTCAGGCTACGACTGGTCTCTCGTGGCCTGACGCTTTACCTCTAGCCCTTCTGTCCACTAGGGCGACTGTACACTCCCGAGTACGGCTTAGCCCCTACGAGATTGTGTTCGGCCGCCCTGCAAATGTTTGGGGGGGTCCCTAGACCGAGTGTGTTCTCTGATCTTGAGTACCCAATGTTGATCGATTATCTGCATGATCTGACTGCTAAACTGAGGTTAATTCACCAACAGGTCTTTGAAGCACTGCCGACGCAGACGGAGGGTCCAGGCCACCAGCTCCAGCCTGGAGACTGGGTGGTAACGCGGAACTTCGGACGAAAACGCAACCTTGAACCACGCTTTACTGGACCCTACCAAGTACTTCTTGCCACGAGGACTGCTGTTCGTTTGGAAGGACGCAAGAATTGGGTGCATGCCACTCATACTAAAAAGGTACCGATACCTTTACCAGCAGACTCGTGGGTGAGGAAGGGCATTGCTTCGTCCGAAACGGAAACTGCGCAGACCTTTGTCCCTTTTAGCGACGCTCAGCCTGTTGGAGAGTCCTCAGTGCAGCAGAACGACATTGTTGAACACTTACCATCGAAAAACTTAAGATCTGAACAATTGACTGATCAACAGAACTCTGTCCCACCATCGGATCAGTTGTTTGACAAACAGACACGTCCTGGGAGAAGCCGATACTTTCTGCGATCCAATATCAAAGACTAATAAAAAGCTTTTGCTTTCTCCCTTGACATCCACGTTACCCCATTGACACCATTCAGTCTGAACACACTCGTATAATTTTGGTTTTTGTAAATACTGTGAGTTTGTTTCCAGATATGTGTTTTTGTTTCCACAGCTAGGAGATTTTGTATATATTTGTAAATAAAAATACCTTACATCCGGGTGGACCGTAGGGCCGCGTGTGTACTTCCTTCTGGTTAGTAGGTCTTGACACTAGGTCGAAGGCCGTCGGTTCCTGGGAACTCCTGAGGATTGACTACTGCTACACAGAACGAAGTGCGTCAAGAAACGTTGCGGATGGTTTTAGAGGATGCCGTTCTCTAAGCTGGTGGATTTGGAAAAAGCTCAGGCCCAAAGATTCAAGTTGCAGCAAATTACTCGTACCAAATGCTTCATGTTACAAGTGTTACTTCTATTTTTGACTGTTTCCTCGCTATTGGTGGGTGGGGTGTATTATCTGATATTGACGTTCTTGCCTTCTGCCTCACCTACCCTTTCTCCTGAACCTAAAACTACATCCACTGTTTCTCCTCATTCCTTCCACATCTTACCCCAACACGAGCAGGTCAGACGTGCGGAATTTATGAATAATTCCTTTATTCAGCTCCTTCATCAACATCAGTTGGTGGTTAACACTACCAATTGTTGGGTGTGTGGGTTAATGCCACATACCACCGATAAGGGAATTCCGTATTTGGTCCTTCCTTATAGTTCCCAGGGTTCAGCTCGAGCATTCCAAACAATGTTTCGAAGGGCACTAGATTCCTACCCCAATCGAGAGCCACGTCCTCCGCACTTTGGTCCCGGTCCGTACCACAAGCCTTTGGCTATAGCGATCGCTGATTTAGATAGGGATATCTATGAGCCGTCGCTCATCCCAGAGGAAGAGGTGCGAGCCTATAGGGATCTGAGTGAGGCTGAGTATAGTGCGCTCGTGGGTGAAAGACAGCTTAAAAGCTCGTCTCCAATATGGATCGTACCCCACCTTGGTAATTTCTGTCTAAAAGGTCGTGGCCGACGCCCGAGAGCTCATCTTGGAGAGAGTGCTTGCTCCGAGATGTATGTCTTACCGATGCTCTCTTCCCCTGTTTTTCTGACTGCCAAGGGTACGTACTTTGTTTGTCATGATCGTGCGTATACGTGGTTGCCCTCTGACTTTGCGGGCACATGTTATATTGCAAACTTGTTGCCGCCGACTTTTACAGTTGCCTCCGATTACCACAAGACTCGAATTGTGAGGGGCGTGATTAGCGAAGAGGACACTGCCGGTCAAGAGGCAGGAGACTTTTTCAAAGGTTTCTTTCCGTTTTGGGGACCTATGGTCAATAGTAGGAACCTGAGACAGTTGACCCGAGTAGTGGAATCGACAGCTAATATCACTGCCAGTGCCCTTGGTAATATCACAGCAGAGCTTCAGGCGGATAGGCTTATGACGTTACAAAACCGTATGGTTTTAGACGTTGTTTTAGCAGATCGAGGTGGAGTATGTAAGGTGATCCATTCGAGCTGCTGCATTTTCATTCCAGATAACGCTCCGACTGTCTATCAAGCCATCTCAAAGTTGCATAAGATCTCTGAGTCCATACACGTGGGCGTAGGGGATTGGACGCTACTTGGGTGGTTTTGGGGCCTGATGTCGACTTGGGGTTGGAAAATTCTGATGATCATCGGGGCTGTTGTAGCATTCCTGTTCACGTGTTGCCTTTGTGTGCAGTGAGGTCCTGCCTTATGTGGCCTCTGCGCTACGACGTGTATAAGACAGCCGCCTGTTACCAAAGGTACTCTGATGGATAGAATTATGTTACAGCAACATCTAGATGGTCTGATGAATATCGAATATGATTCCGACTAGTGCTTGCCTACATGAGGGCAAAAGGAGCGTCTAAGGTTCCGTGACGATCGTAAGTGGTGTTTTCGACTCGCACGAATATGGTCGAGTCTAGTATCTATGAACCGCAAATGATGAGTTTAGTGGGTGTACGCGTTTTCGTTGTGCTAGCCTAAACCGTTTGTTTGTTTCGTGGGTTTCTACATCCGAGCCCATGGGTTCCATCTTAGATGCAGCATCCATTTTGTCTCTTGTCCTCAAGTAGCCAGCGAACGGACGCTGTCCGCTTCGCGACCCTGGGATTCCCAAACTCTTGCGGAAGACATGTTTCCTTTGAAAGTGTCTTTATGATGAGGGGGACGGCACTGTAAGGCAGATGGCCCCGCTCGAGGCTCATCTTGCCGTGCCGGTCTATTGTCTTAGTTGTGCATTCATTAAGCATGTCCCCTTTGATGCCTGCAGCTCGTGTTTCCCGATACCACCCCTTTTACACCCTTTCCGATCTCCCCACTGTTTCTGTCTTCCTCTGCACCTGTTTCTGTCCCTTCCTCGATCTGTTTACTGCTGATTGGAATGTACTAATGGTGGGAAGATGGGTTTTTACAGTTGGGAACCACCAAACGTTTCTGTACTTATGTTCCGGGCCTTGAATACATGAAAGCAACCCCTTATGGTCTTTACGATGGGAACGGAGTTGTAAACCTTTGTGTACTATGATATTCAATGCGTTAGAACTGTATAAAAGGAGCGATCCACAAAGGCAAGTCGAATCAGACTCCTCGAACCTACACATGTTGTACTTCCTGTGACTTCTGTGTTCCCTGCAGTAATAAACCTCGAATCTTTGACGCCGAAGGAAGTGTCCCGTGTCTCTGTCATTTGTACGCCGGAACAGGTTACCCACGAAGGTTTCAGGTGTTATCCCTGGCACCGCTGGGTCTTAAGAAAACCCAGTCCTTCAACTGTCAGCAGGTGTAGGGCTCATGCACACTGCCTGGGGTGTTGACGGGGACGTTGGCGGGGATTCCCCGGTGGTCCAATATTGTCTGGACATGTGCGCTTTCTGTTGCACTCATTGTGTGCAGTGTTGCCATGGGGCACAAGTAGGACATGTGTGCAGTCAATTGCCCCCTGACACGTGCGGGGAGACAGCTGTAGCGCTGATGCCTTGCTTGTTCTCCAGCTGTCCCTGTGCAGTGTGGGGGAGGTTTAGATGGTGGGGTACCAAGCTGATGGTGTCATCCATGACAGTAGTGAGGTACTTGGATTGGCCTGGTTGTGTGACTCTCTGGCTCTGGTGTTGGGTCTGTGAGGTTGGTGCATTTTGGGAGGATCGATGACTTTGTCTGTGCTGCCTCGTTGCTGGTTGGGGCGGTGGGATCCAGGGGGGTCCTGGGGTGGTGGCGGTGAGTGTTGTGGCCCTCTTGGGGTTCCGAGCTGCATGTTCAGTGGCTCCATGGCATCTTTTGTTCTTCAGGTGTGGCGCTGGGTTCCCTTTTGGGGTTCATGCTGTGGTCCAACTTTACACCAGGTCAGAGCAGTTGTTAGTGTGCTGCTGCTAAAGCGCCTTATCGCCTGTTTTGTGATCTTATCGCCGATCTGGCTAGTAGTTGAGAATGTTGTGGAGTGATGTTGTTGCTGCTTTTTGCTCGGGAACGCCTACTCTGCATCTCATTAGCGATAGTTGCGGGGCTCATCTGTGGCAATGTCTTTTGTGGCTGCTATCGCTGGTAAACTGGTGCTATGGGCTGTTAGCACCAGCTTGTGAATGGGGCGATCCATTGATTGTGATTTTGGCTGTGATAAAGTGAGGTTAACTCACCAACAGCTCCTTGAGAATATGCCCCTGTGCACTTTACAACTGCTAACCATACCCTAAACCATTGTACAGGTAACATCGACCTGGTAGGTACATTTAATGTATTTGGAAGTCATTAGTGCATGTACTAAAGGTTTTTGGGGGCTGTAAACTTAATGCTATTAGTGAATTGCAGCTCTTATTCTGCCACCCACTAGAGTAGCCTTTTAAAACACACCTCAGACCTGCCACTGCCATTTCGACCTGACAAAACAAACCTTATTAGTGAATAGCTAGTCACCAATGGAGAACCAGACCAAAAGTGCACAACTTTACAGCCATTAGGCTACATAGATATACTATTCTACAATGATTTAAAAATAATTTAAATGAAGTTAACACTCTTCCATACTGCGATTGATGTATTGAAGATGGAAGAAATCAGCGTTCATGATTCAAGCAAAATGTTGCTCCACATTTGTACGATCCGGATTTGATCTTGCAAAAATCCTCCTATTAATATAATCATGTCCAAACCCAATGCATTTCAGGCAAACCCTTCATCAGAGGTTACAATAGGTAGAAGTAAAGAACAAAAAGGCCCTGTTAGGAGAGTTCGCAGAGGTCAGAGAACATAAAATATTTGTGACTCTGTATCACATGCAACACATCAGTGCAGTTAACCATTCTTAGTATTCTGTGGGATATTTCACAGGGGACTCCTGTATTGAAAATATTAGTAGTGAGACACCATGCAAAGAATGACCCGACCAGAGATAGCATTGGTGTATAAAAAACTAATAGAATGGAAAAAACAAATGATAATGTAAAATTAAAATAAAGTACACCCAAATGTACAGCATGCCTAAAATGTGCCCCAAAAAATTAAGTCTAATGTAGATGTGCATTTATAACTTGCATAGCATGCGTGAAGTAAACCACTACTGCTAAATATTGGCCCCTTGTTACTATTTTACTTGCAAACATGCCAGGGCAAAGTTCTGCTTAATCTTGAAAATGAAAATTGCTTGATGAGTACACAGTGCCTGTGCAATCAATGAGGCAATTGTAAGACGGTCCTTGAATTGATAAAGTTGCTTCTAAACAGGCTGTCCTAGACCTGCAACGCTTACATGCCTTTTTGTTACTGTTGTGGCCTTGCTTTTGTGGGGCTCTGTCGCCCAGCATTCACCCTGTCAGCATAGGAGGGACCTGGGCGGACGCTTTATAAGCACCAAGGGACTCCTGCAATGCAAACACTTCTAACGGGCCAACCGAGGTCCACAATGTGTACCTCCCCTTTGGTTACTGATGCAGCACTGGTGGGATGGGAGTCGGTTCCCCAGCATTCACCCTGTCAGCATAGATGGGGCCAGGCTCTGATGCTTTATAAGCGGTAAGGGACTCCTACAGTACAGGATACTTCCAACGGACCATCTGAGGCCCGCAACAATTGCCTGCCTGTGGGTTTGTTTTGCAGCCCTGCGGGTGTTCGATTCGGTGCCCCAGGATTCACCCTGCCAGTTTAGGAGGGGCCAGGTACTGGTGCTTTATAAGCACCAAGGGACTACTGCAGCGTGGGATCCATGCAGGCGTGCCCGGGCAAAGTCTGGGCCAAGGGCGGGCCCGTCAGTGTCTGTCAGAGCCCAAAGGAGGCTGGGGGGGTGGGGGTTGGACCACCCCTCTTGGTTTTTAGCCTTCCTCATTTGAAGTACATGTTTTCAATGTTTAGTGTGAGAGGAGAGAACAGCAGTGCAGAGCAACAATGGGATAGAGGGAACTGTGAGATGGCTCCAGCACTGCAACAGAAAGAAGGCTGCCTCTCATTGCAGTGGCTGGCCAGGGACCTAAAATAAAACCCTTACCTCTCCTTGTTCTTCTGCTCTGCCAATGAATACTTCAGATCAATGGTCTTTGGTTTCCCCCGTACCTAATGTGGGTGTACCACTGCTGGCATCAAGTTCTCACTCCCCTGATAGCCCACACCCTCGTATGTAGGCTAAATGCACTAAGCATTTAACTAGACCCAAAGCAAACAAAAAGGTTACCCAGTGTACTCATCTGGCCTACTGCCCTACGGCTGCCTCGGATCAAGCAGAAGCCCAGAGTATTTTATTGCCAGCGGGGTAAGAGGCGGATAATGGGGATCAGGTCATGGGCGGGTTAAGGAACTTGGCTGTGGATGGTTTTGCCAACATTCTGGAGCTTCTGCTTCCTATATTCTTTTGACTGGATGCCATAGGACATGCATTATCTGACCTTAAAATGCTAAGGAACATTCCAGAATGGGACTCTTGCACTTCTGCCATGACAGTCAAAGAAAAGGATGGGTCTCAAAGCTCACCTAATTTATCTGGCTTTCCCTCTAGCCGATTGCCCATCCCTACTTCAGGACTTATGCTTGACTCCCAGGTGTTGACTCAAATACATATGTCAAATCCCACAGCCAAGGGGTCATTGCAGAAAATAACATCTGCGCTCAGCCTGAGAGGCAGCCCACTAACATGACACAGGGATGAGGAATTGTAGAAAATGCCGTAGGGGGTTTACAATTGATAACACAGCCAGTAATAGCCCTGCTTCTGCCCATCTATGATGATTCTCTCTGGAGTTCCTGATTTGTAGAAGGGCCTAAAGGAGACTCATGAAGAATTGCTCAATAAGACTGTGAATTGGCTAGGTCATCACAGAAATTTGAAAAACTACGTTGGCCAAGAAACTTTTGCTGACAGGGGTGGGATAGATTGGAATTAGGCCAGTGGATCAGCAAAGGATTTGTTTAATTGTCAATTTTAGATCACCATATTTGGCTAAAGTCTGCTTTTTGGGCATAAGTGTACTCAGTCTGATCTTAGTAATGTTGCATTACTGCCGCTGGGCTATTTTTTATAATCCAGACCCTCGAGCTGCCCAGGGTCCCTAACAAATTTGGAAAAGTGTTGTTAATAGCCCCAATAGCGTCAAACATTTCCAGTGCTAGTTCATTTATGGGATCCCCACATGTAATCGATTTGAGGCAAGATGTACGACCCACCAATTTATGACTCACAAATTGCGTGGCATTTGCGACTCGCAATTTGCGACTCGCAAATTGGGATGTACAACAGAGTCACAGACACTGTTTGCAGTTCCTAATGGGGTTGCAAATTGCATGCCTCATTAATAATTATGAGGCAGACACAATTTGCGACTCCATTAGGCATGGCTAGCACTCACAGGGATGATGGCCTGCTGAAGTCAGCAGACCACCATGTCTGTGACTACTTTTAAATAAAGCTGTTTTTTATAAATACAGCCCGTTTTCCTTAAAGGGAAACGGGATGCATTTAAAAACACAAAAAATTATACTTTTCAGTTAAATTTTTTAAGGGCAGGTTGTGGTCCTTCGGACCACTGCCTGCCCTTAAAAATATTTTTTGACCCATTCACAAAGGGAAAGTGGTCCCCTGTGGGTCCTTTACTGTTTGCCAATGGTTTACCAACTACTTAAAGGATGTGGTAAATTGCGAGAGTTTTGCAACCCCAATTGCTATTAGGATGGGACGCCCTTGGCATGCCTCTTTCTAATAGTGAGTCACAAATCTCATTTTGCGAATCAGTGAAATGTACTGTTTCACAAAATGAGATTTGTACATGGCCATGCCCTAAATTGTGGTAAAAAAACGGGCCAATTGCCCATTTACGACCGCAATTTAGGGTTGTAAATCTAGCCCTTGATATGTTAGCAGAAACAGGCTGACTTATTAGGGGGAGGCTGGTTTTCTACATGTGGCTACTGCTGAAACTTTGAGCTTGAAGGAAGCCAGCAAAAAAGAGGTTCCCAGGGGAAAGCTGGATATTTTAGGGACCCATAATAATAATTTGGGAATATTCAGTTGGAATGTAGCAGGGATAGGATTTTTTCTGGTTGATGAGCATGGGATTGAGTTATGTAAGTCTTCGGGATTCTGTGCTTCCAAGAGACCTGGAATGTGGAAGGGACCTCTTTCATTGGCTAGTATCCTTCGACTCAGGAATCATTTTGGGTGTCCTCCTATCTTTCCTGCACAAGGTGAGGGTTCCAGTCTATAACTCACCATCATCAGAGGTATTTCTGGAAGTAGAGCTATGAAAATTCTAGGAAGAGACTTTACTTGTTTGGTCTTGTTTGGATAGCAGGGCATTTTAACATCCATCCCTGTTCCTTTTGTAAAAGAATAGGCAGAAACAAGGCCAATTTGAGGATCCAGAGAATGTCCATTTTAGTCACTCCTGTTAGGGAGATATTTTAAATCTTATGTTATTGGAATTCAATCTTATTAATCTTTTGGCTAAAGATGAGTATGAATCCCCTGGTCTAGTTCCTACATTCAAGGGTACAGGTGCCAATTCCACTATTGGTCTTATCTTTGTGTCTGCATGCCTGGTTCCTATTCTTATTAAGTTTAAGGCAAAGTAGAGTGCTAATAGGGACCATAACTTACTCATAGTAGAGTTTGGCTGGTATTATTTTAGGGATAAGATTACCATCACATATAAAGAAACTTTTTTAACTAAGGAGCAAGGTCGGCAAATTGGATGAGGCAAGATTATTCCAGAGGATTTCCTGAGGACTTTGGTATGACTGTGCAGTCAGGAATTTGAAGTGTGCCTGCAATTATATCCCACTGACCAAGCTATTATGAATTCATTTTCTAATAACTGTAAAGAGGTTCAGACTGCTCAAAATTAGGAAAGTAAAAATGCTGACATTGCCCTGTACAAATCCTCACAGAGATTTAAAGTTTGCCCTCTAACTTAAGCCAAGGTTGAAAGAATCAGTAAAGGGGCCAGAAGGTTATATGTGCTGGTGCGCAGGAAATGGAAGCGTGCCCTCAAAGGAGAAGCTGGGGAAGATCTTAAGGAGGTCTGCAGCTCTAGAAATAGTTTGGCCTTTTGGAAAGTTGTGAATCTGCCACTCTTTAATGAGGAAGCAGCACCAGACATGGGCCAAATTATCTCACCTTAGAAATGGGTTGCCCACTCCAAACGACAGCCACCCAACCCCCATTGTACCATTTGACAGGGAGGTAAAACTACAATTTGATTTGGCTGAGGTGAGGGAAGTAATGGTGGGCCTCACATCAGGGAAAGCGCCTGGTTCAGATGGTGTTCCTGGGGATCTTTTTAAATCATGTGTTTACCTCAGGCCCAATTAATTACTCAAAATCTAAATGCAGTAGAGCAAGGCCATATCCCCGCGTCTTGAAAGCAATCAGCAATTTGTCAAAAAAAGGGAAACCGAGCAGATCCAGCATTCTATTGACCAACTTCTTTTATAAATGCCAAAGTGAAAGTTCTTGGTAGGGTTCTGCACAATCAGTTAATTGAATAGGCAGCTAGTAATGAAATTACGTCCGAAATTCAGTATAGTTTCAGGCCAGAATGAGGAACAGTTAAACAGAATCTGGACCTCTAATTATTAATCACTAAATGTTTGGTCGCAAAAAGGGAAAGCATTCATTTGTCCTTCATGGACCTCAGCACAGCTTTTGATATAGTGGATAGATCAAAATTATAGGCTGTGTTAGGTTCAAAATTCCTCTCTCTATAATGTATTTGCCTAAGCTATATTAGATATGTGGCTAAATAGATGCCATTTGTGCTCATGTTATGCAACCCACTGAGTTATCCCTGTAACATGTAAGCTTCCTTTAGCCCGCTTCACTCCATTTTGTATTTCGTAATCCGTATAAGACTGCTTGGACTGTGCTCGTACTAGACCTTAGCATTTAGAATTGCCTGCCACAGCAGAACACTGTACTTTGTTATTATTTTCTCTCTCGTTCAAGGCTGCTATCTGACTTGCTAATAAGCAATTATTCTGCTTCTGCATACCATTCTCAATTTCTAACTCTGCTTCCACGTGAGGAGACGCTGAGACTCAGCACAGTGGCTTTGGACTACTGATAAAATTTACCCAACTAGCAGGTGTTAGCTCATCTCTGTGCCTCCTTTGTCTATGCCTGGCTCAGGCCGGTAGTTTTCCACTAGAGGCATGGCCGAAGTCTCCTAAGTAGGGTTTATCATGTATTAGCAAACGTTGGGGAGTCAGTACCTCGGTAAATATCTTAAGGTGCAGGTCATGATGGACTCCTCTACAGAGTATTGCCAATAAATGTAAGTTTGTATTCTCTATTGGCTTTGGGAATGCATATCAGGTGGTAGTGAGTACCCGCATGGCCCTAGAGGGCCCCGTCTTTCAGTTGGCGCCCGAACAGGTACCCCGCAAGGTGATCTCCTCACCCGTAACCGGGTTGCAGGATCAGGGTGGTGTTCGATCAGTTGGGCAGATCGGGCCCCACACACAAGCTCGAGCTTGGTTCCCCCAGCTGCCACGCCCTTCTGATCGGACGGATCCTCCGCTAATGATCACCAGCTGGGGTCCTCATAAGGCGAAACCTTGGAGTTGACCGTTTGGTCTGAAGAGTCGGCAGTGGAGAATAATTTGGCTGGACCTGTGTGTACAAGGTGAGTGATTTGGTTTTTGGGAAAATGGCGCCATTCTTGGACGACATAAGCCTCTGGGCTGTATCTTGATTCAGTCTCCGGACTGTTTTGCTTGCAGTTTCTGAACTGTGTTGCTTGAATGACACAAGTCGATGGACTGTGTCTTGGTACGGTCTTAGGACTGCGAGCAGTCTGCCAATCGCCTGACCCCCTGGTTATCTTGCCCATGTTTTATAAAAGGTCTGAGACTGATCGCAAACCATCTGCCAGGCCAGCTGGAAA
Organism: Lissotriton vulgaris; assembly: GCF_964263255.1. NCBI lineage: Eukaryota > Metazoa > Chordata > Amphibia > Caudata > Salamandridae > Lissotriton > Lissotriton vulgaris. Next base: position 1,209,110,724 of record NC_141694.1, read on the forward strand.
TTGGCATACACTCGAAAAGGTTTGGGGCTAGATCCTGTCTTCTTGAACTTGGTACAGCCTCAGGGCTGTAGTGGGCGGTTAGTGGACCGTTTTGTTTTGGTTCATGGACATTTGTTCTCTTTTGTATTTTCTTTATTCATTTTTGTTGGTGTTATATTTGTCCGTAGGGGACAGCGAATGTGTCTTATATTAAGATGCCTTGTTTAAGTAAGTTTGGATGTTGATGTTCTATATGAGGCTCGAAGCCTCTGTAAGATTTAGGCAAAATGGAGAATGCACTAAGCACTTTCAATTAGGCTGCAAGGGTCTGGCAGGGCTGCATATTGTCTCCAATAATTTTTTATATTAACCAACTAGAGCAGTTTTCAGGAAGTCATTGCAAAGACGTACCAAAGGTAGGAAATAGACTGGTCCCAGCTTTACTGTACGTTGACTATACCATCCTCATAGTGCATACAGGTAACTGTTTGCAGTGTTTATTAAATTGATTTTATGATTTTATGGAAAATCTGGGATTGAAAATGAATTACACTAATGAATATAGCATGGCACTAGGCCCTAAAAACCTCAAAACTAACACATAATCAATTTAGGATCATATTTTCTTCCTTGGTTTTTTGTTGGACCGTAAATGAATTGGGATACCCTGATGAGATCACACGTTCAATCAATCTTTCAACAGGGTAGCTCACAGTATTGATGCTTTCTCTAGACGCTTAGGATATATCCACATAAAGTCTATATTACACTTTACAAAGCAAAACACGTACCAACCGTGCCATTTGGGGGGGGGGGAAATCTGGGGATATAACCCATGCCTTCCGATACAAGTAGCGGAACATTAATTTTTTAGAAGAATATTGCCGATCCCTCAGACCCTCAGAGATTTAGCACAACAATTCGGGTGCTGTTTTTATTGCGGACTACATACAAATTTGCCCCATACTCCTGTGATTTTCAGTTTGAGTAAAAAGCGACCTAGAGTTTAACAGTAAGACCTTAAGATACTATTTGGGCCTGGATCATTGTAATCATATACCATGGTTTAATTATATAAAAACCACTATGGGAGAACTGGTTAACTCATAACTTTTTAGTGATCGAGGTTCAATCACCAAATCAGATTTTGTCTGGGCAAAGGAGACGTTTTCGGCACATATGCAAGAAAAAAGGGCCACATGTTCATTGTCCTAAAGTCTGTACACTCATTATGCTATGGCTTATTAATATTTGAGTAAAAAGAATTATATCAAGCGTCTGCACAGAAGACTTTTAAAGTATTTTAATTCAAACTTTTTACCACAACATCTACTTGGGTGGCATAAACCCTTAGGTCCTCCTTCTTGCTCACATGATATGGCTGCTGCACTAGACACTTTACTTATTACTTGTATTTGTCTAAAATGGGCCAGCTTACGATACAAGTATATTCGTCACCTTCTTTTGGCTTTGGATTTCAAGAGAGCTAAACCAGCCCTAATGTATTTGCATTTTTTAACTATTTTTATTCTCTGTTGCTATTTATCATGGCGTTTCGCGGGGTGTTTCATCCTTATTCATGAAACTGTATTTTAATAACTGGAAATGATTTACATTTCCTTGGATTTACTTTGATGTAATATTTGGTGAGTATATATTATTGTTTCATTATTTCATACTTCTCTTGTCAATTATTGAATTGATCAATAGGCTACAGATTTAGATAGCTACAAGGAGTTATTGTGTGTGCAGATTCTAGATGCACATCACCTCTTATGAAGAATATGAATAAATAAGTCTCTTCTTATGAACAAATACGAATGCAATATGTGCGTTACTTATGTTAAATAGTTGGGTTAAATTGTCACAACTAATAAATCTTAGTGCTGAGCCAACTATTTTATGATTTTCTCAAATCTATAATAATTAGCCAAAATAGAATTAGTGGAAGATCAGCAGACCCACCATCCTGTTTGATAAAAGAAACAGCCTCCTGTTGTTTTTAATAGAAGCCCATCGGGTTGGCCACATCTGTACAAGTATGTCATTTAGGGAAGGGGGTCTTGTGGGATGACTCCTGAACCATTTTAAAGCCCCAGAGATCCCATCCATTTGTTATAATATCTTAATTTATGGGGAAAGGGTTGTGCAGTCCCTTTCCTCGAGCGTTTAGAAGGCCCTGGTGACCCCATCGTCTGGGGCCAGTATCTTTATTTACAGGGAGGGGCACGAAACCCCCTACCAAAGCCATAAGTTGGCCTCAGGAACCCCATCACCCAGGGCACTGACTTATTCCCTGCCCAGCAGGGGGGAGCGGATGGGAGCAATGCAACATAGCTGGCTTCCGCTTCATACAGGATGGGTGGTGGTTTGGGAGCTAGCAAGGGGCAGTGGGGGCTTTGGGGTTCTCCCTACAGCCCCCAATATTAAAAAAAAGTGTGGGTGCCTTTTATCTTTTCTATGTTTAAAAAAGGAGATTAGGGTGCCCACGGGGGATTTCGCTCAGGATTGAGCCTTAGACCTGGTCCTTTCAACAACCCCATGTCATGCAGGGACAAAGTGGGGTGCCTGCGGGGGTTGCACAGTGATGGGCATTTAACTTTACGTTAACAAAATGGGAGGTAACTAAAAATCCAAGTAATAAAGTTATGTTCTTATTAGAAGTTGAAATAATTCCTTACTGTGGATTAAACAAACCTTACAAATTCACTGAAAAAATAAAGTTTAAAGGCATGTAAAAATGTCAGTTAAAAAATAACATTTTAAACTAACAAAATCACCAACATTTCCCAGTCATATTTGTCCTTTGGAACTATAAATTGTACCCTAAAAAACCTATAAAATGATTCCTTACCATGCAGTGCAAATTACCTTATATATTACATCACTCATGACATGTTCTATGACATCACTGATAAAATCACATCAACATCTGAAATGAATTCTTGCACAACACTGTGCAAGGCAGTGGCGTGACATCAGCCAGACCGCATGGTGGATTGGCTGATGTATAGGGATTATGTTTTGTTAGTTTGGAACAGGGGTATAATCCAATTTAAGTAGTTATTCCCTACAATAAACAACACTGATCTCAACTTGATATTCATGTTGAACCAAAGCACCAATCAGCTAGAGTTTCAGTATTTAAAACAAAACTTAGTAGGATCAACCATTGAGACGTGCCTGTTAGAAAAGAAACAGCAGTCAACGCAACCCTGCATCTGAAATGTAACCATCCACCTACTTTTTAGGGGCCAAATGGAATTGTAGATCCCATAAGAAATACATACAGACACAAATTTATATACTGGAATGTTTCAAGGCCAGGTGATATAGAAACAAAACACTATACTTAGCATCAGCCTGAGTTGATAAGATGATGCAGACATTGTTACTGTATTGACCAAACCCAATGCCCAGACATTCAAATGAAAACACAGAACCTATCTGCCTTATTACTTCTCACAATACCAAAGCAAAATTATTTCATAGTATTCGAATAAAACTGAGACATTCAAAGTAGTGGTGATCTGCTGAAAGCGCGAGTAGCTGCTACCCTCTACCACATACAAAAGGTGTACATCCATCAAGGGCAGACTGTTTCACAGTCATTTAGCAATTAAACAACATAAATGGTTGAAATCTCCCGCTGCGTCCTATATACACATTGCAAAGCATGTAAGCAGAGCTTCTAAATAAAATATTGTAAGCTTCCTGTGACAAAAAGTTACTAAGTTTATAACATGTGAAATAGCGTTTGTTGTTTATCTCACTGTCTGCAGTGCCCGGAATAGTACATTGAGAGTACTATCTTTCCAGTAAAAAAATGGTTATGGAGGACTTAAGGTTATTATTGAATAAAGATATGACATATAGTTCAGCATGTCATATTTGGAAAGCACAACATGGCAACGGAGAATACATACACTACTTTGAGATCAGCCACATTCAGAAGAATCCCTGCGGGGGAGCTACATGTGAATCAATGTATATAATCAAATCAGGGTGTGTCAACCTGAGGGGAATGAACTTGGATGAGGAGATACATATGCACCTGTGAATTGAGATTAAGCAATTGTTTCCTAGCCCAGAGTAAGCAAGTGATGGGCATATTTGGAAAAACCTCATTAAAATTATTGCCGTTTTAGCGGCAGGAAACTGCCGCTAAAACGGCGATAATGGGCTTACTTATAATGGTTATAGAATTCCAATAGAAGCCCAGGTTAGATGTCCTGCACATCTAACCTGGGCTTTTATTGGAATTCTATAACGCATATTAGCAAGCCCGGTATCACCGTTTTAGCGGCAGACAGCGATAATTTTAACGAGGTTCTTGCCCCTTTGTTTTTTTAGTACAATATTTTTTACTGTGGTGTGAGGCACTGGAAACAGTATTTTAAAAGAATACACAAGGGCAAGGTTTTTTTTACATTTGATTTAATTTTGATTCGTTTTATAGCTTTACTCCTTCCAGTTATTGATATATAAGAACCCATCTGTGAAAAGATGAAGCTTATTGTACTGAGTGAAAAATGATATCATGAACTAATTGCACTGATTGAAAATGAAGTAACAATGAGAAATTGCCTCAAGGTGCAGGTTACATTTTGGAAACTATTGGGCATATTTATGAGAGCTTTGCATCATTCTTGCACCACACAATGTGTCATATTTATGAAGCCATGCATGCCTTTTAATGGCTTCAACAATATGGAGAAATGCAGCACAGCGTAAATCACTGCATTGTATTACTCTGCACAAGGGAGGCATTCCATGGGGTATGCGGTGGGTGTTACCGTGCAAAACCAATGTTCTTTGACACATTATCAAATGTACCAAACCGGGTAAACATTGGAATGCGCCAAAAAGATATACCTCCCTAGGTGAGGAATACTAAGGAGAATATCTTTATTTCATCTAGTTTTTTCCTCTTTCTGTGTGTGGCATATGCAGCACAAAAGAAAGAGGAAAACACCACTATTGATTACTTTTTGAAGGAAAGTGCCCCTTCCTACACGAAAACAATGCTGCTTACACCAGAGTCTCTCTTGCAACATGCTGCAAGGATGCCTGCATTTGTGCTAGGCTGAAAAACAGTACCAGTGCAGGGGTAAAGAATAGTAATCTGCCGTATTGGATAAATATGGTGCATTCCTGCCCTTTCACTGTAACGCAGGGCAGCACATCAAAGTAACTTGCTGTGCTGCCCTGCACCACAACACACATAAATATGCCCCTATATGTTCAAGGGTTTAGGTATATAATTGTACAAAGCTACACAGTGCATTGGAAAATTAAATTACATATTACAGAAAAAATCACGTCACAAAAAAGAAAGATAATGATACCCATACAGAACATACATACGCTTTTTACTAAGACCATAATACAAAATACAATCATAATTTGACGGTGCTCACATATTTACACAAAAAACAAAATCAGGAAACACAATTACAAGTGTAAACAAAAAATAGCAATAGCAGAGGCAAATGAATTCACCAAAGAACAATACTGATTGGACTAAACACAAAACCAGAAATGGCAGCATGCATCCTCTTGAATAATTGCCAAGAATCAATGGCCTTTCAACCAAATAAAATTGAATTGGTCATCATCTGGACAGACAACATTTGACAGAGAATTCAACACAGAATTCTAAAATAAATATATAGAAGTGAGTATCAAAGAGATGTTTATGAAAAATCAGCAAAAGGCAAAAGAACTAGGCCTTGTGCATACAGTTAAAATGTTTTTTCTAAATAAAACTTCTGAAAAGTATGAAAAGAAAAAAGAATCAGGCAAGTTCAGAATAGATTAGTCAGAAACGCAATCTTATATCTGCACCAACTGGTAAGTGAATATCCTGACCAGATCAAGCATCAAGAAATAAGGGAATTAGAGACCCAGAATAAAATTCACCAATAGTGTCTCCATGCAGCCTAATTAACATAGAGCTCTTGAAGGATCATATAAACAAGGATCATGTGGAGAAAGGGAACCATACTTATCTGAGGTCACCCTCCAGTGTAAAGGCTACTCAGTGCATAGTCCATTAGGACAAGTAAAACAACAGCTTAGGAAGAATCACGAGTACTAGATGTTAAAAAGGAAAAGTAAGAAAGGAAAACCGGAACGAAACCAATGGGTGGCAAACGGCTGTATAGGGAGGAATCCTGATTCCTCAGGTTACTTACCTCCGCCCAGCTTTATGACGGGGTGATGTTGCCTGATGTGGGGTGGGAGCGGGTATGGATGTGGTGTTGGGACTGAGCTGCCCATACAGTTTGATGGGTGACATTTCTTAGGAGGCTGCTAACGACGGGGTGCATACCAGGGGATTGATCTTTCTATGCAGGCCACATTGTTAACATGATATGTATATATTACAGTGTCTTCTATGTATCTATGTGTTACCGATGCTGACTAAGGTGCGGTTTTATGGAGCATGTTTTCTTACAATATAAAGATTTTAAAAAAATAAATAAAATAAGGTGGCAAATTCCCAACTAAGGGGGTCATTATGATGGGGTAGCAATTTGTGGCCGTTAATCCATCGTGACAAGTAATAATCCCTGCCATATTATAATGGCAGGGAGTATCGCGACGGATGCAAAGTGCGTCCGGCAATTTTCCGCCTGTCGGCAATCATTCTGATTGCCCGCAGGACGGACATGATGGCGGGGCCTAGCAGGCAACCCCATCCATATTAGGATGTGTGCCGTGTAAGGCCTTTCCATGGCGGCGATGCTGCCATGGAAAGGCTGGTGAGGATTTGCTTTGGGGGCCCGCTGCCATGGGTACCCCCCAAGTGCACCCCCCTGGGGGGGTGCACTTGGGGGTGTACCCATGGCACCCCCCTCCATTTCCATGCACAAGGTGGCAGGCAATGCGCTATGCCTGGAAATGCACAACATTGCAATTTGACATTGCGGCAGGTGCTGCGGTAAGCAGCACCCACCACAATTTTAAACTGTGGAATGTGACAGTCGCGGTGGTGGTTGCAACCTGATTCACGGTGCGGGACCGCCGCATGTCTGGCGGCCGGTCCCAAAACCGCGGGGATGACAGGCGTACTCGCTTCTGTCTGCCATCCTAATCGACCCCTAAGTCTATAAAGTGCTGGATCCAAGTACAAGCAGGGATAGCACAGCAATTCAAGGTCCCCCAGTCAGGACCCGGAGCAAACTGAATGGCCGGCATACGTAGCAATAATTGAATTATTTCTAGAATTACAGAAACGCTTGCTGCAAAGGTTGTGTTGATCAACCGTAAATTAACAAAGGAGTCAACATTAAGGGTACTCACTTAACTTCAACTCCAAAGCGGCATCTGGTTAGAATGTCATGTGAACGTTACAAGTGCGATGGGAGCAGCATCTAAAAAGGAACTGCTCACAACAAATAAAGAACTGAAAAAAGACTACCTTTTTAGTGGAGGGCTCATAGCCATGAGAAGAGTGGTGGTTTGGAATATGCTCGGCAGTGCTGCTGCGGCACCACCAGCATATTCCTACCTCAGACCGCCATGCCTCAGGATCCTCGATCCTTGCAGAGGTGGCGTTCCTGTAGCGGTCTGACTGCCACACTTACAGTGCGGTCAGACAGTGTGGCGGTGGTCAGACCGCCACCGTGAGTAAAGCTATCCTATGAACCGCCGTACTCGCAATCAGGACCTCAGCGCAAGAATGTAAGGAAAAGGGTAAACAAAACTATTAGAATAAAATCAAAATTGTATGATTTTGTATTATTGTGTTATTTCGTAGGGAGAATTTGGACATTTGTGTGTCACAAAAAACCCAATGATCAGAGTCGATCGAAGGGACAGACTCAATGTTTTGGGCCTTCTAGGTCTGTATGCACTTTATGGGTGATTGGGAAATTTTCTATGTTGTTTGTTAACTTTAGAACTCTGTGGTTTTTCAATAGATCATAACCCGATTGTTTGAAATGCATTTTCTTGATTTTTTCAAAAAATTACATTGACAACCAGTAACCATCTGTAATTTGGCTCAACTTTTTCCTGGAGGTTTTTAGATCAATGGAGATATGTTTTGAATATATGTCCACTTGCTGTCTCCTCTCAGTAGCTTTTCTGCGGCAAAAGTCGGGAGGTAAAGAATACTCCTTACATTTAAAAAAAGCTCAAATTAATGTACTCATATAAACAGCCCAAAACCAAAAATGTTAAGAGGTAAAAGTTAATGAGCAATGTATATATATATATATATATATATATATATATATATATATATATATATATATATATATATATATATATATATATATATATATTCACTGAAAAAACCATAGGTTTCACACCAGTTATAGTTAGGAATTAGCATTTAAAAAACCTATTAAATTCACTGAAAAAACCATAGGTTTCACACCAGTTATAGTTAGCTGGAAATTTTACTGATATAAAACCATTGAAATTCCCACGTTATAGTTAGATGGACTCACTATAACTTGCGCGTGCAATGCACTGCTGATGACGTCACATATTACATCACTCATGACATGGTCAGTGACATCACTCATGACATCACTGATGACACCATCCAGTGAATGTGTGTCTTTCTGAAAAATAAATATATTTTATATATGTATATGTAAAAGTTGATGGAAGAATAAATGTTTAAATAAGTGTCTAAATGGATGGTTTTTAAAAATTGATTGGTTAACTGGCTTAATAAGACATCATCAGCAGTGCATTGCACGCACAAGTTATAGTGAGTCCATCTAACTATAACGTGGGAATTTCAATGGTTTTATATCAGTAAAATTTCCAGCTAACTATAACTGGTGTGAAACCTATGGTTTTTTCAGTGAATTTAATAGGTTTTTTAAATGCTAATTCCTAACTATAACTGGTGTGAAACCTATGGTTTTTTCAGTGAATTTCATAGGTTTTTTAAATGCTAATTCCTAACTATAACTGGTGTGAAACCTATGGTTTTTTCAGTGAATTTCATAGTTTTTTAAATGCTAATTCCTTTGTATATCGAGTTTCTAACCTTTTTTTTTTTTACAATTTGCTGTTTTTTTTTAAGTATTCATTTTTTTTTATAATTTTTTTCTTTTGCGCTCTGGGTGCGCGCTCCGGGAAGCTTTCAGCTAAGCTCTCCTGTAAGCTTCTCCGAGAGCTCATCTGAAAGCGCACCCAGAGCGCAACTGTCGTTCGTGAAAAAAAAATATGAATGAAAAGTTAATAATAATGCAAAACATTTCGTACCATACAAATAAAATTTGTTTTTTTTAATATGGAAAATGATTATGCATTTCTATAAAAGATTGATGACGTCACTTCGGCGCGCAACGTAAGTGCCCTCGGAAGCGCATACGTGCGCGGCGCATAAACGCACGGAAAAGCGCCTACGATCGCGCCACGTTTGCGACCCGGAAGCGCCTACGATCGCGCTGCGTAAACGCACCCGGAAGTGCTCCGGAGCGCGCAGCGTAAACGCGTCGGGTCATGTGACCCTAAAATAACACTTTTCATTGGTTGCTAACAGTTTTTTTTTACAATGAATGAAATCCCCACCCATTTCCTTCACTTCTTCTTTCACTTTTGTGACTGAAAGACCTGCCTTTTTTGCTGCTCCATATTCCTGGATTCATCATGGCTGCCAGACCATCCAGCAGTGAAGATGACTCCAATGATTTCATTGATGAAGAGCCTCCTACCCCAAAGGTGATGGAACATTTCATCTGGAAATTTTTTAAGTTTCCAGAAGGCCAGAAGAAGGTGAATGCACCAAAAGTAGAGTGCAGGATCTGCAAACAGGTCCTGTCACGGGGTAACCCCCAAAAAAAATACTCTTTTGGCAACTTCACCATGATTCGCCATGTGGAGAGGAGGCACCCCCAGAATTTTGCCCGGGAAAGTGTCAGGGCTCTGGCACAGGAGGTTCCCAGAGATGGGGCCTCTACATCAACAGGAGGAGCAACTTCTTCTGGAAGAGAACAATCTCAGGGGCAGGTAGCAAACATTCAACCTGCATTCAACCATGGGGTCGTCAGATGCAGATACTGCAATCAACTCCTCACCTATGGGGAGCAAAGTGTCCTGCTCATGGTTCGGGCATTGGAGAACCATCACTGCCCTTCCCACCCCTAATTTTTTTCTTTTCTTTTTGCTCCTGTTGAGCAGTTTCTATTCCCTGTTTTTGTTCCTCTTCAGTTAAAAGAAGAAAACCAAAAGTTCTTTTCAGAACTACCTCCAATTCTCATCAAAGAGCTATAATCTTAAAAAATGAAGAGTAAGTGAAATATAGTGCATTGATAATTGAAAGGAGAATGAGTAAGAAAGAACAGAAAGGTATGAGAGGTGAAAGGAAGTGAAGTAGGAGGACTGAAAGAAGGTGAGTGTTAGAAAAGAAAGTTATGACACAGTGAATAAACTGGAGGCCTCATTTCTGAAAAGTGACGCATCGCTACGTGAAAATAGCGATGCGTCACTTTTCTGGACGCACTCCTTATGACATTCCAGATATGTCATATTTAATATATGACTAATCAATTCGCAAGGAGTTACAGATATGTCAGTATTTCTGACATATCTGTAAACACAAAAGTAACGCATTGCAGGAGTGCGTCACAAAAGTGACGCAACTCCAGTAATGTGTCCTTTCACATGGAAAAAGCACCATGTGAAAGGTTTGCTGTGAAGCAGGCGCAAGATTTTGGCGCAACTGCATCCTAAAAGTGACGCACTGCGTCATTATTACCAAGCTTTTTGCAAGGAACACCCCCTCTGCATGCATTATACCTGACACTATTTTTTAAAAAGTGACGCATCTAGGTACATGGGTCACTTTTTAAAACTCTGCGCCATATTGTATCTGCATCAGGTATAATGTATGCAGAGGGGGCAATCCCTCGCAAAAAGCTTGGTAATAACAACGTACTGAAATCTATGAGATTTCCCTGCGTCACTTTTAGGATGCTATTGCGTCAAAATTTTGCGCCGGCCTCGCATCACTTTTATGTTTACACATATGTCAGAAATACTGACGTATCTGTAACTCCTTGCAACATGATTCGTCATACATTAAATATGACACATCTGGAATGTCATAAGGACTGTGGACAGAAAAGTGACGCATCACACCAGCAGTGTAATAAAATGTGCCTCGTTGCACTATATTTAAAGGATGCAACAGCATCCTAAAAGTGACGCAGTGAAATCTCAAACATTTCACTGCGTCGCTATTACAAAGCTTTTAGTGGGAGAACACCCCCTCTGCATGCATTATACCTCACGCAGATATAATGTGGCGCTTGATTTTAAAAAGTGACCCATCTACCTAGATACCTCACTTTTTAAATATAACGCAACGCAACACATTTTTTTACACTACTGGTGCAATGCGTCACTTTTCTGTGCGCACTCCTTATGACATTCCAAGTAACGCATTGCTGGAGTGCGTCACAAAAGTGACGCAACTCCAGTAATGTGTCCTTTCAAATGGGGAAAGCAGCATATGAAAGGTCTTGCCTCAGTCTAACACCTGCTGTAAAGCAGGCACAAGATTTTGACGCAACAGCATCCTAAAACTGACGCAGTGAAATCTCAAAGATTTCACTGCGTCGCTATTACAAAGCTTTTTGCGGGAGAACACCCCCTCTGCATGCATTATACCTGACGCTATTTTTAAAAAGTGACGCATCTAGGTACATGGGTCACTTTTTAAAACTCTGCGCCATATTGTATCTGCAACATGATTCGTCATACATTAAATATGACACATCTGGAATGTCATAAGGAGTGCGCACAGAAAAGTGACGCATAACACCAGCAGTGTAATAAAATGTACCTCGTTGCACTATATTTAAAAAGTGACGCATCTAGATAGATGCGTCACTTTTTAAATATTGCATAACAATGCGCATTTTTTTACACCGCTGGTGCGTCACAAAAATTGACGCACAGGAAGCGCAAAACTAACAGCGCAAGGCCTTCATAAATATGGTCCTGGATTTTCCCCGTGCTTCGCCGGTGCGCGTACCATGCGCTTCCCCCGCGCAAAACGAAAAAAAAATTTTAATGCCCTGCAGGACCCTATTTTAGTCCCTACATCAAACCTAGGGGGTCAGAGGGGGTCTACTCTTCCCCCTTATGGTCATTTGCCCCTTTTTTTTTCAAACCCCTTGTGTCTCGATTTTACCGAGACACAAGATGGCGGCCGCTCCGCACTGTTTAGAATGTTTACAGACAACTGAGATCCAATCAGCTTCCTGCGCGCAAGTCGCGTGTCGCGCCTGGAGCGCACTCCGGTGCGCGCACGGGAGAGCGCCTATAGATATATATATTTTTTTGAACCTAAATTACTCAAAATCCACTGGAGCACATATCTTGAGACATAGCAAAGGCACATCGGGCTACCAGTCCCTACAATTTTGCCAAGTTTGGTGGAAATCCATTCAGCCGTTCGGGCTAAAAGTGAAATCGACCGCCCTATGGAAATTAACATGGGGAAAACGCGTTTTGGGACCCCCCTTTTATCTCGGCCCCCGCTTGACGAATCCCCCCCAAACTTTCAGGGAAGGACCGGACCGCCATGAGACCATTTTCCTGAAAATTTCAGGCAGATTTGTCAACCGGCGCCAAAGTTATTCAAAATAGAATGTTGAGATTTAACATTGAAAATTATCCTAACTATAACTACCTACTGGCGACCGCCAGTAGGTAATATATATATATATATATATATATATATATATATATATATATATATATATATATCCAAGCTCCAAGTGCCCCCAGGCAAGGATGCTTTTATGCCAGTTGTCGTCTGCGTGCATCCTTGCCTGGGGGCACTTGGAGCTTGGATTTGACACACGGCAGTCCCGCCGTGAAGGATTGCACCACCCCGTTATCACTGGGGGCCACAGGGCTAGGTATCTTGCCTTTGCTTGCTGATGTGGGATGACAACGTTTAGGATGGAGAACTGACCCCCGCATTCTGAGGCTCATTCGAGGGCTTTGAAAACCACAGTGACAATTACGTGCTTCCATCTGAGGAGTTTATTTGCTGACACACACTACAAGGCCCAGGGGGCCTAGCGAAGAATCCAGCCCATCAGAGGGCGTCTAATTAAGCATAAAGAAACTGGGTGTGTCAGTTAGCACAAACTGGATGTCGAGCCTCTGAGGAAAGAGCAGGAGCTCTGAAACGCGTCAGGCTGAAATCGACAAACAGGCTGTTTATATTTATTGGAATGCTGGACTCTGTTCACTGAAATAAAGGGCTTTTATGCCAGTTGTCGTCTGCGTGCATCCTTGCCTGGGGGCACTTGGAGCTTGGATTTGACACACGGCAGTCTCGCCGTGAAGGATTGCACCACCCCGTTATCACTGGGGGCCACAGGGCTAGGTATCTTGCCTTTGCTTGCTGATGTGGGATGACAACGTTTAGGATGGAGAACTGACCCCCGCATTCTGAGGCTCATTCGAGGGCTTTGAAAACCACAGTGACAATTACGTGCTTCCATCTGAGGAGTTTATTTGCTGACACACACTACAAGGCCCAGGGGGCCTAGCGAAGAATCCAGCCCATCAGAGGGCGTCTAATTAAGCATAAAGAAACTGGGTGTGTCAGTTAGCACAAACTGGATGTCGAGCCTCTGAGGAAAGAGCAGGAGCTCTGAAACGCGTCAGGCTGAAATCGACAAGCAGGCTGTTTATATTTATTGGAATGCTGGACTCTGTTCACTGAAATAAAGGGCTTTTATGCCAGTTGTCGTCTGCGTGCATCCTTGCCTGGGGGCACTTGGAGCTTGGATATATATATATATATATATATATATATATATACTTGAAGGGTCGTGAATAAAAAAGATCATCCTGCCTGAAAACGGGGGGTCTGCCTTCTTCTTTCGCTGCGCTGCGCTGTTGGCGTGGAGGTTCGAGGATTGTGCTACACATATATATATATATATATATATATATATATATATATATATATATATATATATATATATATATATATATATATATATATATATATATATATATTTCATCACACTTTTCCCTTGGTTAGAAAGGATATCGGGCGCACTCCCTTTGGTTTTACACAAATTAATTTATTTTAAATTTATTTAAGCAATGAAAGCAGTCGATCAACGCGTTTCGATGCTGCAAGCATCTTGGTCACGATCAATTTCCTGCGTTTTTTTTCACAACATTTAAGGCATTCACTTGAATTTTACATCATTTCCTGTGCTCAATAGCTAAGCATTGTGGTTATTGTAGTTTAGTATAAAACCAGTCTCTAGGTAAATTATATTACTAGTTAGTTCATTGGAAAATAATAGCACCTTATTTTCAATGAATTGTCTTGTAAGGGTTTCAATGTCATTTTCCCATCTCTTTAGTCTTTTTCAAGTCATTTCCGTGTATTTTACGTCAGTTATACTTTAGTTCTCATTTAAATCCCTCCAGTGGGATTTGTTATTGGTGCAGTTCTGATTTAATTCCCTCCAGTGGGATTTGTTATTCAGTTGTCATCCTCTTTGTTATATTTCCTGTGGTTTTTTCTTTTTTTTAGTTTTTACTATTTTCATTTTCCAATGTAACTTGATGTTCCTACTTTTTCCTCTATAATTTTTTTTACTACTTAAAAATATGTCCACCATGTTGTTTTTCAGATGAATATATAACTCCTCCGATTGGTTAAGGCCGTACGGACTTAGAGTTCTGAAGTTTATTATGCAGTGTGACTCCTTTTGCCTTAAAGATTTTTCTTGGTCACCTCCTCGTATATGTTTTGGTATCGTTTCTATGCCAAAGAATCTAAATTTCTGCCAGTCTCCATTGTGTATTTGCTCCATATGTTTCGCAACTGCGTTTGCTCGATCTTTGTGTGTGGTTGCTCTTGCATGTTCCATGATGCGTTTCTTTAGTTCACCCTTCGTGCTTCCCACATACATTAGTGGGCATGGGCTCTCTATTCCATAGATAGTAAATTCTGTCTTACAGGTGATTAATTGACGTATTTGCCACGTCTTGTTGTTTGGTATCTTGACTTCTTTGGTTTGTTTTGCAATTTGGCACATTTTGCAACCATGACATTTTATGAAACCAGTGGTTTTGAGCCAATCCTTTTTGTTGTCTTTTTTGGTTTTGCAATGACTGTGGATAAGATGGTCTTTCAAGTTTGGAGCTCTTCGGTAGGTTACCGTCTGGTGTTTTCCTACTATTTTACCAACTGCCTCATCCAAATGTAATATTTTCCAATTTTTTCTCAGGATATTTACAAATACTTTGCTGCCTTCTGAAAAATCCGTGATTAATCTGATTGGTTCCTGTTCGTCTGTGTTTTTAATTTGTTTTTTTAGGCACTCTGCTCTGGGTTTAGCATTTGCCCTCTTCCAGCATTGTTCTACATTCTCCTGGTTATATTTGCGATTTTTGAATCTCCTTTTTGTTTCAGCGCTGTGTCTTTGCCACTCAGTTTCTTCGCTGCATATTCATATTATTCGGAGGAATTCCCCATAGAGGATGCTTGAGATTAATGAGCTTTGATGGAAACTTGTTGCTTCCAAAGTGGCATTGGTTGCAGTAGATTTTCTGTGCAGGGTTGATGTATTTAGTTGTCCTTGATGTAAATGTGCGTATCAAGGAAAGTTATCTCTTGGTTGCTGATCTCATATGTTAGATTTATCCCTGTCATGCTTCCATTGATGGTTGTGTGGTATTCCCTAAATTCCTCCGGAGATCCATCCCAGATGATCAATAAGTCATCGATAAATCTTATCCAGCACATGATTTTGCTGGTCATGTTGTAATTTTCTGGTGCCCATGCAATTTCTTTTTCCCAAAAGCCCATTGTTAGGCATGCATAATTTGGGCTAAAAGAAAAACCCATAGCGGTTCCATTGTTTTGCCGGTATAGTTCTTCTCGGAACAAAAAGATGTTTTGAGACAAACATAATGTGATCATTTTCTGCAGCATCTGGTTGTGATTTTTGTATTTGATGTTTCTGTCCTGTAGAAAATAATTACATGCCTTTATCCCAATGTCATTGTTGATGTTTGTATATAGGGATACGACATCCATTGTGATGAGCTGGTAATTTTCTTGCCAAGGAGTATCCTCCAATTTTCTCAATATGTCATTGGTATCCTGGATATAAGAACTCAGTTGTGTCACATACGGTTTCAAAAAGTGATCTGGTTCAAGCAGGGAATCTTTTGCAGATAAGATAGGTCTGCCTGGAGGGTTCCTTTGATCTTTATGTACCTTTGGCAGGAAATAAATCGTAGCTGTTATTGGGTGGTTCACTGTTAGATATTTTAGTTCGTCATCATCTATAAGGTTTTTCAGTTTCCACTGTTTCAAATCGTTATCCAGTTTGGTTTTCACTTCCAGTGTTGGATTGTTTTTCAGTCTCTCATAGTACCAAGGGAAAAGTGTGATGATAATTAACGGCGCGGTTCCGCCGTAGCTGCACGCACCCACAATGAGCACTCAATGGCCGGGGAACGGTGAACCAACGCTTGGAGATATATATATATATATATATATATATATATATATATATATATATATATATATATATATATATATATATATATATATATATATATATATATATATATATATATATATATATATATAACCTACTGGCGGTCGGTTTGGGGGGGATTCGTCAAGCGGGGGCCGAGATAAAAGGGGGGTTCAAAAACGTGTTTTCCATATGTTAATTTCCATAGGGCGGTCAACCTCACTTTTAGCCCGAACAGCTGAATGGATTTCCACCAAACTTGGCAAAATTGTAGGGACTGGTAGCCCGATGTGCCTTTGCTATGTCTCAAGATATGTGCTCCAGTGGATTTTAAATAATTTAGGTTCAAAAAAATATATATATCTATAAACGCGCCCCGGTACGCGCTCCGGGGCGCTAACAAGCGCGCTACGCGAGTTCGCGCGCGGAAAGCTGATTGGTTCTCGGGTGTCTGTCAACATTCCACACAGTCCGGAGCAGCCGCCATCTTGTGTCTCGGTAGGATCGAGACACAAGAGGTGGAAAAAACAAAGGGGGAAATGACCATAAGGGGGCAGAGTAGACCCCCCTTGACCCCCTAGGTTTGATGTGGAGGATATAAAAGGGCCCCGCCGGGCAAAAGAAATTATTATTATTTGCCCGAGGGGAGCGCCCGGTACGTATGCATGTATGTATGTATATATATATATATATATATATATATATATATATATATATATATATATATATATATATATATATATATATATATATATACATATATGTACACAATACCTTCTTCTTGACCTATGGTGAGCAAAGCATAACGCTCATCAACCATGCTGGTGACAACCACAAATGCCCCAAAAATCCTTAATTTTTTCCTGATTTATTTTTGCTCCAGTTGAGCCGTTTTCAATTCCCTGTTTATATATATAAAGGTCCTGCAGCTAGATCCGGCCATGTTCACCCAAAATGGGGTTGGTGTGAGTAAAGGGGTCCAGGACCAATTTTGCAATACCCAAAAGAAACCTGGGTTATCAGTAAAACTCCAGTAAAACCTGCACTCCGCAAATGCAATTTTCCATGCTTTATTAGGCAAAGCGTTTCACCCTCACAGGGGCTTCATCATGGCCAATAGAAACACACAATGCCCAATCGGCCATAAAAAGAGAACGGTCAAACGGTGCCATTGACATAAAAGGAATTGCCAGCTTTACGACAGGCATGAAAAAATATCAAACAAGCATTTCTCCAAGATTTTTTAGCTGATTATGATTCGGACATACAAAAAGGTGAAAATATAATATAGAACATTAGCTATAAATTATGCATACACATTATACATTTGTCATTCTTAAATCAGCTCCTGTGTCATGTTAGTATCTTCACAGCTCATATGGGAGACAAGAGAAGATTTATGAAATAAACATTCCATGTGGATGAGAATAATACACGCAAAATTAAATTAATTCCATGTGACCCATCAACATAATAAAAAACACCTTGAGAGAACTCGCTCAAAGCTGAATCATCCAGTATCTTCCAATCAATTATCAGCCTGGTGGCTGAAGTAGTAAACTCATATAAACACTCCTAGTGGCTGTGAGACTTAAACAAAATTGCAAAATAAATGAATTGACATGATCCAGCCAAGTGGTCAATTCAACCAAATGTCTATAGTAGATACATTGAAACCAGAGGTACGTTTGTTATTCTACCTAAGACATGAGTTACCCCACATAACTGGAGGCCTGCTAAATATGAAGAAAAAGAAAAGTCAATGGCTGGCACACGCTCACACACATAAAAAATTATACTTGTTAAACATTCACCCACAGTGAAACAAACTGCAAAATATCCTATTTCTTTATTACAGAAATGTATTAAATCTGTAAAACCTTCATCAACAATATTGTAAAAAAGAGAAAGAGAAAGAGATTAATGAATGCGTAAGAGAAACCCCCTATGTAAGTTGCACAGTGCAGCCACATGCACATTTCCTGCTCATAATTCAGAGAACAGGAGAATGGATAGGAGAGAAGAGGTAGAGGCAGTACATTATACAAGCCTTATCAACCGACATGAACATGCAATTCCTGATCCTCATTGAGGCCTCCCCAGGATTTACTTTCAAGCAGGATAATATTTTCAGATTCCAACAGTCTGAGTCTCTTTTCCCTGTCTCCTTCACGTACATTCTTCAGGACCGTGTCAATGCCAAAGTAAGGCAACAAATCAGCATTCTGGTTATAGATTCTTGACCAATGTCTAGCAACTTGCAATTCACATCAGCAATTTTGATAGCTCTGTAATGTTCCAGAACTCTCTTCTTCACAGTGCATATGGCACTGCCAACATATTGATATTCACACACACTGCGGGACAGAAACCACATAATTCTTCATGTGATAAACTTTTTAATGTTACATGTCTTTCCAATGGGTAGTGAGTACTCTATAAGGTTGCTGTTCCCTTTGCAGGCATTACACCAGCGACACTTACAGAAGCCATTCTGTTCTTGCAGCCACCTCCCTCTGTCTACTTGTGTGCTAGTAAAGCTGTGTGTCAAATAGTCCTGCAAAGATTTAGATCTGAGGTAAGTCACTATCTGTTGAGGTGGCATAATGCCACCAATTATCTTTTCTACCTTGTCCAGGTGCAAATGTCTGTTAAACGTCTGTCATAGAAACGTATATGTAACCCCTAGCCTTGAACCTTTAAGTCATGTGCCCTTCTTTTTCTCTGAAACTCTGTATAGCGCTACAATTTCACTTGGCTCCCAACAATTCCACATATGGGATACTCCAGTTTAACCTGTGAGGTTAATGGCTATTGGTATGCAGAATGCTATTGCCTGCTGTGCTCTTACAGTACAACGGGTTTGTATACTCCTGTTAACTATCTTGATCTACACATCAAGAAAGTCCATCCTGGTGTCATGAATCTTGCAAGTGAAAGCAAGGTTCAAAATATTCTGGGAAATATATGTCAACAAGTTATTTAGGTGGTGTTTGGGACTCTACCAGATCAAAAACAGGTTGTCAATATAACAATATAACAAGCTCAGAATGTGATGTGATTTGTCCACTTCTCATTGTCTTCCATACATACAGGCATAACTTAGAGCAAATCAACTTTCCATAGCAGTTCCAACTGGTTGGTGGTACCATACATCATTGAACAAAAAGAAGCAATTCTAGAGTAAGGCAAGAACATAAGGGAGAAGATGAAAATCAAGATAGATAGATGTTTGTTCAAGGAGACTACCGTTGGCAGAATGGTGGGTCTGAAAGCAAGTTACGGTGGGTTGTTGGGCCCACCAAATCGGGCACTGTGCACTTAGCGCTCCGCGCTTTATTTATACTTCACACACTTTGATTTTGAATGCTTGTTTTATTTTTGTTCTATTTCAAGCTTTGTTTGTGTTACTCATGTATTATTGTCACTTTTCATAATACAAGCGTATTTCAACATTTTATCATTTTTACACACATGACAAATATTTCATTCCTCTAATTTCAATTCAATTTCTACATTAAACAGTATATACATATATTACACGTGAGCCCTATATTACACGTGAGCCCAATGCATTTCGGCGCCGCGATGGTGCCTTCATCAGGGGCGTGTCTGGAAATCAAACATATGAGATGATGTCAGAATCTTAATGGGGGTTCATGGGGTGTATGTAACTAAATCCTATTGTTAGGTCATACCTGCCAGTTCAGACAATTTATATGCGTGTCAATCCTTATGTTCAAAATGGGTCACTGTGGATGATAATAAATAATCAAGGTAAATAATCAACTGATGGTCGCATAAGGGTTTCTAAAACTATGTCCCGAAGGACCTGATGGAAACATACCTGTGTGTGTCGTTATTTACTCGCTGAAAAAAGAAATTCATATATGTCAAAAACTAATCCTCTTTAACATATAGATATGATCGATTCTCCAGGTCATAAGACCCTTACCTTATCTTCACCAAAGTGGAGTCACTATCTGGTGAAAAAAACTCAATTACTAGTCTGCTTGGGAGTAATGCAGCAATGTTTTCAGATTGCTCAAAATAAACATGCGGCTGCATACCTGGTTCGCCAAGAATGTCCACCTTGTATGGGGTTCCGTCTAACGAGCGTTGTGCTACGCGGAGTGCCGGTAGAACGCCATATGTAACTCCGTTTGTTTCACCGCGAAGTTGAATTAAATGACAGAGAGGAAGGACTGTGTCAACAGGACCCGGGAGTCCCGATGGTGATTGTGGGCGCCATATTTGAAACTGTCTTTTACCAAGACGCGCAGTGTTTACTCATGTATTTGCGGGTTTAACGGGCAAAGTTTGCATTTATTTATTCAATCGTCCATTGGTGGACACTGAAAGGAACTGTTATGGAAGTGTTCTCTAGTTTGTAAGAGGAAATTGCATGCCTGTGGGTACCCGATGTGTGTTACTATGGGTCCCATTTAAAGTGTAATCGATGAGTTGTCAGTTATTTACTCCTAGCGTTTGTTGTATCAAGATATTGTGTTCGTAACGGAACAGAGGGTCCCTGTTTATGTGATTCTGGCTGCTGCTAAATTATAGGTGACCAGTCGACAATATTATGCAGGCATCGCTGCTAGGGAATGCTGATATTATAATCGGAGTTAATTAAACGGACTGATCTTGTTTTTCGGATTATGTATTTCGGGGCAACTAAGTGTAACCAGCATTAATAATAAGGTGGTCATGTAGATTGCTAGTTAATCCTAGTGAGTTGTTGAAAAATGTATTTAACCTGAGTCTTCAGTTTGTTATAAATTATATGAGACATAAAATCACGTGGGTCTGTTAGCGGTCTGTGCACGCTCACATAAGCATTTGATAATCATGTCTATTTGCAAACATTGATCAATTTCAAACTGTATGAGTCCTGAATTCATATACATTCCTGTGAACATTTGGTAATCATGTACATTCGAAAGTTATAAGATCATGTGACATGTATACAAAGGAATGGATCATAAGGTAAAACAAAACATATGGCTCTTATTCCTAGCCCCTCTTTGGGTGGAGTTCATGTTTCATTTAAAAAAAGTGATGCATGATCAAATCCATACAATGTGAATTGTCATCTTATGCCCATTATTTTCCTCACGGAATTGATCTAAGGGATATATGTTATGACTAAGTGATCAATATGGTTATGTCAATTCTTGTGACGGGTAGGATTCCTACAGATAACATGAAAGATCGTATTTGTCATTTAACCCCAAAGGGGTTAATGTTTTTAGATATTTGATCCAAAAAAGTTCACGTTGCATTAATCTCTGATGGTTATCAATTCCTTCCTTGATCTGTACCTTTTCAATTACAAAGAATCGCAATTGTGATATGGTGTGTTTTTCGTCTCTCCAATGGAGTACTAAGGGTGATGTTAGGTTCAAGTTGCGAATTCTGCTCTTATGTTCTGTTATGCGCACTTTTACTTTGCGTTCCGTTTTTCCAACGTACATTTTGCCGCAAGGGCACTTGATTGCGTATACTACGTTGATGGAATTGCAATCACTGCTGTGTTTAAGCTGTATAGTTTTTCCTGTTGTTGGGTGTGTGCACATGTTTCCTATGATCACATTGTTACAGTTAGTGCAATTAGTGCATCTTGTTGTTCCTTTGTATGTCGTCGGGCTCATGGTAGGTTGTTTATGTTTTAACTTAGATCTTAAGTTTGGTCCTCTGGTATGGGCATGTACTGGTAACTCTCTAAAGATCCCATGAAAATCTGGTTCTTCTGATAATAGCTCCCATCTTTTGTTGATGATAGTTCGAATTTTTGTAGAGAGAGTTGTGTATTTGGTTACGAATACCATTCTGGTTTGTGTTTTTCTTTCTCGTGTTTTCAAAAGGTCAACTCTGTTCATCGTGGTTATTTTGTTCAGGTGTTGTTCCAAGACTTCAGCCGGATATCCTCTGTCTATGTATTTCTGGGTTTGTTTTTCCAAATTCATTTGGCAATCATGTGGTTCCGAACAGATCCGTTTGATTCGAATAAACTGAGATGCTGGTAAGTTGCTGATAAGATTCCTCGGGTGAAAGCTTTTATAGTGCAACGCACTGTTTCGATCCGTTGGTTTCGTGTATAGTGCAGTTTCAAAACCATGTTTTGTTTTTGTTATTCTGACATCAAGGTAGTCGATGGTATGATCACTGATTTTGTGAGTAAATTGGATCCTGTGGTCCACTGTATTCAATGCTGTGATTAGTCCTTCAAGTTTATCAAGTGTGTCGTCCCAAATTAAAAATATGTCGTCTATGAAACGACTGTACATTTTGACATGTGACCATTCCATGTGTGTCATTAGATTGTTCGCTTCATATTGGGCCATGAAAATGTTAGCATATGCAGGGGCTCCTGCAAAACCCATGGAAGTTCCGTGTAGTTGAGCAAAGTACTCATTTTTCCAAGTGAAATAGCTATTGTGCAGACAGAACTTTAACAACTGTAACACAAAAATGTTTTGATTGTTAGATAGGTTTTCCATTTTTAGCAATGCCCATTCAATAGATTCCAATCCTGCATGATGAGGTATGGAAGTGTAGAGTGCCACCACGTCAATGGTGCACATGATCCAGTGTTCTTGGAATCCTTCTTCAGTCCATTTTAATTTATTGATAAAGTCAGTGGTGTCCCGTATATAGGATCCCCATCCTTGGACAAACTGTTGTAAGTGGTGATCGATGTATTTACCCAAAGGGTCAAAAATTGATCCGCAGCCCGATACAATTGGTCTAAACGGAGGGTTTGTTGGGTGCTTATGTATCTTCGGGATCATGTAAAGGCTGGGGCGTCTAGGGTTCCTCTCAGTTAGATATGCTGACGTTTGCTCATTGATCCAGTGGTGGGTCTCCCAGGGGTTTCTGTCCTGTTTTTTTACTAATACTCAATATATATATCACCTTCTCGACCGTGTCCTTGTACTTCCCTTCCGCAGTTTGAAGACACACTCGAAGAGCAAATGAATTTAAAGGAAACTGGCATTTTCATTCTTGATCACAGGCATGATGATACTGCACAGAAATGGTGAAAAGGCACAAAAAAAGAAATCCGAAGCTGGTTGGGACAGCAGACCAGCACAAATTATGGAGTATTTATAATTTGGAGGCCCACTGGAATGTAATTTTAAAATGCATATTCAGTGTTGCAGCGCAGGGTCGACAAGAGATAAAACACTGTCTAAAAGGGACTACATATCCCAGCACGAGCACAAGTTAACTCACCTGTGAAACCTACTAAAGGTTAATTGAAATGTGCTGAGAAGTTTTGCCTTTGAGTATGTCTGCGTGCACCCTGGCAGCCTGTGATCAAGAAGCTGTGCTATATATATATGTCATTTGTGTTAACTTCACTGTATATATTGTAATTCACTTTAGAAGATAGTAGAGTGCTTTAACTCTCTGAAGTCTTTTCGCTGTGTTCTGTTTATCACGTGAATGTTTATTAAAATGCACTATAACAAAGACACCATTGCTCTTGATCAAGAGGTTGTCCCAGAAACGCATTGGTTCTTGGCATAAGCCAAAAAATAAAATACTGCTTTACAACATCTGTGTCTACAGCGTGCTGTTTGGAGAAGAAGGGGCAGCATTGTGATATATATATATATATATATATATATATATATATATATATATATATATATATATATATATATATATATATATATATATATATATATATATGAAGCTCCACGGGTATTGTCCAACAATGAGCGGCACACGAAAGTGAGAAGCTTTTACCCATCAGCCTTTTATTGGTATGGAAATGCGTAGGCAGAGTTAATCATGAACACCTGACCTTTTAGAGTCCGACGCGTTTCGTTTGCACTTCCTCATGGACAGTTCAAAGTCAGTGAAGTGCATGTTGGGGATGTTAGTTCCATATCCCTTTCCTTTCCTGAATGGATGCACCTTCAATTGCGTGCGAAAAGGCTCCGAATGAGCCCCTCTGCTGCAGCACGTCCTAAATCCATGCTCACTCTCCCACCTCACGAGCTCCTCTTCCCAACGAACTCAGTGGCCCCCTCCTAGGGGGTGGTGCCAGCTCGGCGGCAGGACGGCCGCCTATACATGAAGCTCCACAGGTATTGTCCAACAATGAGCGGCACACGAAAGTGAGAAGCTTTTACCCATCAGCCTTTTATTGGTATGGAAATGCGTAGGCAGAGTTAATCATGAACACCTGACCTTTTAGAGTCCGACGCGTTTCGTTTGCACTTCCTCATGGACAGTTCAAAGTCAGTGAGGTGCATGTTGGGGATGTTAGTTCCATATCCCTTTCCTTTCCTGAATGGATGCACCTTCAATTGCGTGTGAAAAGGCTCCGAATGAGCCCCTCTGCTGCAGCACGTCCTAAATCCATGCTCACTCTCCCACCTCACGAGCTCCTCTTCCCAACGAACTCAGTGGCCCCCTCCTAGGGGGTGGTGCCAGCTCGGCGGCAGGACGGCCGCCTATACATGAAGCTCCACGGGTATTGTCCAACAATGAGCGGCACACGAAAGTGAGAAGCTTTTACCCATCACCCTCGTTGTGAGCGAACATGGGCAACCAACACGAGAAGCATGAACGGACCACATATCCCAGAACTCTTCATGCACAGCCTCATACAGAGCAGCTGCATATCAGCGTGCAATTGGATTTAATTAGGAGGTGTGGCCCGCACGGCTTCTTGCGACCGTGCCTCTGAGGAAGTTGTAAAACGAAACGCGTCAGGCTGGGTCGTATGCCGCAAACTGAACTGAGGACAAGCTGCCTGTGTGCCAATAAAGCTTTTAAAGGGGAAAAAGCTAACCGTGTTTGAGTGCTGCTTGAAATGGACACCCCTGGGAGCTTTGATGTTAACGCGGCTGTCCAGTCGCGGAGCTGGCACCACCCCGGGACTGTAGGGGGCCACGGAGTCTGTATCATCGACTTCAAAGTGGAGCACGGCTACTGGATTTAACAGCGCACCTTTCCTTGGGGCTCATTGTGAGCGAACATGGGCAACCAACACGAGAAGCATGAACGGACCACATATCCCAGAACTCTTCATGCACAGCCTCATACAGAGCAGCTGCATATCAGCGTGCAATTGGATTTAATTAGGAGGTGTGGCCCGCACAGCTTCTTGCGACCGTGCCTCTGAGGAAGTTGTAAAACGAAACGCGTCAGGCTGGGTCGTATGCCGCAAACTGAACTGAGGACAAGCTGCCTGTGTGCCAATAAAGCTTTTAAAGGGGAAAAAGCTAACCGTGTTTGAGTGCTGCTTGAAATGGACACCCCTGGGAGCTTTGATGTTAACGCGGCTGTCCAGTCGCGGAGCTGGCACCACCCCAGGACTGTAGGGGGCCACGGAGTCTGTATCATCGACTTCAAAGTGGAGCACGGCTACTGGATTTAACAGCGCACCTTTCCTTGGGGCTCGTTGTGAGCGAACATGGGCAACCAACACGAGAAGCATGAACGGACCACATATCCCAGAACTCTTCATGCACAGCCTCATACAGAGCAGCTGCATATCAGCGTGCAATTGGATTTAATTAGGAGGTGTGGCCCGCACGGCTTCTTGCGACCGTGCCTCTGAGGAAGTTGTAAAACGAAACGCGTCAGGCTGGGTCGTATGCCGCAAACTGAACTGAGGACAAGCTGCCTGTGTGCCAATAAAGCTTTTAAAGGGGAAAAAGCTAACCGTGTTTGAGTGCTGCTTGAAATGGACACCCCTGGGAGCTTTGATGTTAACGCGGCTGTCCAGTCGCGGAGCTGGCACCACCCCAGGACTGTAGGGGGCCACGGAGTCTGTATCATCGACTTCAAAGTGGAGCACGGCTACTGGATTTAACAGCGCACCTTTCCTTGGGGCTCGTTGTGAGCGAACATGGGCAACCAACACGAGAAGCATGAACGGACCACATATCCCAGAACTCTTCATGCACAGCCTCATACAGAGCAGCTGCATATCAGCGTGCAATTGGATTTAATTAGGAGGTGTGGCCCGCACGGCTTCTTGCGACCGTGCCTCTGAGGAAGTTGTAAAACGAAAAGCGTCAGGCTGGGTCGTATGCCGCAAACTGAACTGAGGACAAGCTGCCTGTGTGCCAATAAAGCTTTTAAAGGGGAAAAAGCTAACCGTGTTTGAGTGCTGCTTGAAATGGACACCCCTGGGAGCTTTGATGTTAACGCGGCTGTCCAGTCGCGGAGCTGGCACCACCCCAGGACTGTAGGGGGCCACGGAGTCTGTATCATCGACTTCAAAGTGGAGCACGGCTACTGGATTTAACAGCGCACCTTTCCTTGGGGCTCATTGTGAGCGAACATGGGCAACCAACACGAGAAGCATGAACGGACCACATATCCCAGAACTCTTCATGCACAGCCTCATACAGAGCAGCTGCATATCAGCGTGCAATTGGATTTAATTAGGAGGTGTGGCCCGCACGGCTTCTTGCGACCGTGCCTCTGAGGAAGTTGTAAAACGAAACGCGTCAGGCTGGGTCGTATGCCGCAAACTGAACTGAGGACAAGCTGCCTGTGTGCCAATAAAGCTTTTAAAGGGGAAAAAGCTAACCGTGTTTGAGTGCTGCTTGAAATGGACACCCCTGGGAGCTTTGATGTTAACGCGGCTGTCCAGTCGCGGAGCTGGCACCACCCCAGGACTGTAGGGGGCCACGGAGTCTGTATCATCGACTTCAAAGTGGAGCACGGCTACTGGATTTAACAGCGCATCTTTCCTTGGGGCTCGTTGTGAGCGAACATGGGCAACCAACACGAGAAGCATGAACGGACCACATATCCCAGAACTCTTCATGCACAGCCTCATACAGAGCAGCTGCATATCAGCGTGCAATTGGATTTAATTAGGAGGTGTGGCCCGCACGGCTTCTTGCGACCGTGCCTCTGAGGAAGTTGTAAAACGAAACGCGTCAGGCTGGGTCGTATGCCGCAAACTGAACTGAGGACAAGCTGCCTGTGTGCCAATAAAGCTTTTAAAGGGGAAAAAGCTAACCGTGTTTGAGTGCTGCTTGAAATGGACACCCCTGGGAGCTTTGATGTTAACGCGGCTGTCCTGTCGCGGAGCTGGCACCACCCCAGGACTGTAGGGGGCCACGGAGTCTGTATCATCGACTTCAAAGTGGAGCACGGCTACTGGATTTAACAGCGCACCTTTCCTTGGGGCTCGTTGTGAGCGAACATGGGCAACCAACACGAGAAGCATGAACGGACCACATATCCCAGAACTCTTCATGCACAGCCTCATACAGAGCAGCTGCATATCAGCGTGCAATTGGATTTAATTAGGAGGTGTGGCCCGCACGGCTTCTTGCGACCGTGCCTCTGAGGAAGTTGTAAAACGAAACGCGTCAGGCTGGGTCATATGCCGCAAACTGAACTGAGGACAAGCTGCCTGTGTGCCAATAAAGCTTTTAAAGGGGAAAAAGCTAACCGTGTTTGAGTGCTGCTTGAAATGGACACCCCTGGGAGCTTTGATGTTAACGCGGCTGTCCAGTCGCGGAGCTGGCACCCCCCCAGGACTGTAGGGGGCCACTGAGTCTGTATCATCGACTTCAAAGTGGAGCACGGCTACTGGATTTAACAGCGCACCTTTCCTTGGGGCTCGTTGTGAGCGAACATGGGCAACCAACACGAGAAGCATGAACGGACCACATATCCCAGAACTCTTCATGCACAGCCTCATACAGAGCAGCTGCATATCAGCGTGCAATTGGATTTAATTAGGAGGTGTGGCCCGCACGGCTTCTTGCGACCGTGCCTCTGAGGAAGTTGTAAAACGAAACGCGTCAGGCTGGGTCGTATGCCGCAAACTGAACTGAGGACAAGCTGCCTGTGTGCCAATAAAGCTTTTAAAGGGGAAAAAGCTAACCGTGTTTGAGTGCTGCTTGAAATGGACACCCCTGGGAGCTTTGATGTTAACGCGGCTGTCCAGTCGCGGAGCTGGCACCACCCCAGGACTGTAGGGGGCCACGGAGTCTGTATCATCGACTTCAAAGTGGAGCACGGCTACTGGATTTAACAGCGCACCTTTCCTTGGGGCTCGTTGTGAGCGAACATGGGCAACCAACACGAGAAGCATGAACGGACCACATATCCCAGAACTCTTCATGCACAGCCTCATACAGAGCAGCTGCATATCAGCGTGCAATTGGATTTAATTAGGAGGTGTGGCCCGCACGGCTTCTTGCGACCGTGCCTCTGAGGAAGTTGTAAAACGAAACGCGTCAGGCTGGGTCGTATGCCGCAAACTGAACTGAGGACAAGCTGCCTGTGTGCCAATAAAGCTTTTAAAGGGGAAAAAGCTAACCGTGTTTGAGTGCTGCTTGAAATGGACACCCCTGGGAGCTTTGATATATATATATATATATATATATATATATATATATATATATATGTATATATATATATATATATATATCTATATCTACATATATATATATATATATATATATATATATATATATATATATATATATATATATATATATATATATATATATATATATATATATATATATATATATATATATATATATATGTATACCGTGATCAAGGTGTCAGCAGACCCTGAAACGCGTTGGTTGTGCGAACTTTGGCAAATGGAATAAAATAGAGAAATCACTTTATAAGTACCCGTGAGTGCGAATCTTTTCTTCGTGAGAGGAGTTGGAAGAATATATATATATATATATATATATATATATATATATATATATTTTTTTTTTTTATTCTATTCACTAAAAAACTAAGGTGTTACAGAGACGTTATAGTTAGGATCAGGTTTCATTTGTACAAAGTCCAGTGAAGTTCAGCAGTTATAGTTAGCTGAGCTAACTATAACTTGTGCCCCGCAATGCACTGCTTATGGCCTCACATATTACATTACTCATGACATGGTCAGTAACATCACTCATGACATCTCAAATGACATCACTGATGACATCATCTAGCAACTGGGAGTGTTTAAAAAAAGTGTATGAGTCTTAAATATAGATACCAAGATACCAAGGTATATTGGTGAATCAGCGAGTGTATGAGGGCCTGTATGGATGATTCAGTGAGTGTGTAACTGACTGCACAAGTGAGTGATTAGGTGTCTCAGTGAATGTATGGGTGAGTAATTGGTTATCTGAATGTTTGTATCTGCCTGTCAATTGGTGTCTAAGTGGCTGTTTGAGTGTGTGAGTGGGTATGTGAGCGACTCTACGGTTAATTTATTGGTTTTCTGATAACCTGTATGGGTGTCTGAGTATCTCTGTGGGCGGGTAAGTGGGGGTGACTGCCTGTATGGATGAGTGAGTGGGCAGTCAGTGAATGTATGGGATGATAAGTGTGTGAGTGAGTGGCTGTATGGGTGGGTGAGTGTTTGCTTATGTAAAAATAAAACATATTTTTTAAAAAGCATTTAAAATATTATTAAGTCACCCGCAAATAACCTATATTGCTCCTAAGGCAGGGTGCATGGTATTACATTTAGTATATATACATTCTAAATTTTTACTAAGTGACTGCAGTTAAAATGGATAGTAGCCCATTTCCATTGTAGCAAGGCAGGCTGCTAAAGATAGTATTAAAAACCATATGACTAAGTTCTGTTTGTAAGCTGTGCTAACATATACATACTTTGGGGCAGATTTATGATAACTGGCGCATCCCCAGGGATGCGCCAGTTATCTTGCGCCGCTGCTCCGCCACCCATGGTGCGCCGCATTTACAATGCGGCGCACCATGGGGCAAAAACGGCGCATCTGTGCCGTAAAAGTGCCGCATTGCTGGAGTTGCGTCGCAAGCGCAACGCAACTCCAGCAAGGCTCGGGGGTGCCCCATCTTTACAATGCTGCGTCAAGACCTACGCCTGCTTCAAGCAGGCGCAGGGTTTTGATGCAGCATTGGCCTGAAAGTGACTGAGTGAAATCTTATAGATTTCACTCAGCCACTTTTGCGAGGCGCACCTGCCCCGGAACGCCCACCCTGCGCCGGAACGCCCACAAGTGGCGCAGGGCTTTACAACGTGGCACATCTGCCTAGATGCGTCACGTTGTAAATGGGTCGTAGGGATGTGCCACGTTTACGCCGCAGTTGGGTGACGCAAACGTGGCGCATCCCCAACATAAATCTGCCCCTTAGTATTTTAAATAGTTTTTCACATAGACTTGTGATATCTATTTATGTAAAGCTAATTTGTAAAATTAACAAATAGAAAATTAAGCTTTTCCCTGCCAAGATCATGTGTTGGCCAATATGCAACTATTAAACTGTCACCTGGCAGGTGAATGGCTCACTTGTGGTGAGCTGTGAACTGATCCCAGGACAGGGACTAAAGGCCTTGGGCCTAGGTGCAATTGACCTTACCTTGACAGAATGGGCTGAGGGTTGAGATTAGAAAATGAATCATCTTCAAAGAGTCCTAAATGTTTCACATGCAGATATAGTTAAAACCTATGCCAGGCAATTTCAAAGTCTCTTTAGTCAGGGTGGCAACAATCCCAGTGTGAAGGGAGCACCCACCAGAACTGGTTTAGAAGGATCACAGAGGAAGGGATTCTTGTTTTCATCAAGTCATCTTTTGTTTGGAACGTGAGCTCTGCAGGGGGGGAAGCAAGAGTCAGACATGCATTTTTGTGCAGACGGGCACTGTGAAGTTGTTAACAATAGGGTACATAGGGAATGTGGCAAACATTTGTATGGTTACCCCTGAGAAACTTGAATACATTGAATATGGAGTGGTGGCTGGTAATAAAAATTGCACACACTGTACCATTCTCAGAACACTATGACCTTTGTATGCCTGAAATAACTGGACCTGCTCTCTTTGTACCTATATTAAGACATTAATGCAAGGGTCATCTAGCTGACATCCGGTTCAAACTATTGCGATAAAAAAAGCTAGAAGATGCTTTTTTACTACAATGCCCAACAGACCAAGTCCAACTGGACCAGAGCTGGCCTTGCTGCTGGCGTCTGTTTGAATTAATGTCAAATATCAAGTGTAGTGCTGCTCACAAAAACATGCACCCTTGGCTGTTGACAAAGTGTACTCAACCTATCATGTGACACAAAGGGCCCTTTAAAGCCGTTTTACCCTGAAGACCTTTGGAGTATCTGGGAAAATTCATCAAGACGCTCTAATGAAGGTGTGCTGTTACAGTGCAAAAGATTGAGGTCGGTCACATTATTTTCTGACCGCGTTTATTTCTATACCATGATGCTTCAACTGTCTCCATCCTTTTGGAGGCGTGTTTGCTCAAGTATGCAGTATTGCAGGCTGGAAGAATTCAAGCTAAAAAAATGACTAAGTCCAAACATATAACTCTTCACTGTGCTGAAAGCTCAAAAACTATCCAGTTGGTATTATACCTACTGTGTTGGAAACAATTTTGTTTTTTTGCAAAGTCAACACTTTCACTGGGACGTCATCCAATACCTGGTAGACATTGTGGAGTTTTGTTTGTCCACAGCATGTTGCCTTTCCTTAGCCTGCTATGCATTATTCTTCCATCTGAGTGACTAAGCAAGAAGGACATATTTCTGACAGTGTTGTGCCTGGTTTGTGTGTAAAACACATGCCCCATTGGTGTTGGCTTTAGCTTTCAACTATGTATGTGTCCAGCACAACCAGATAACTGTGGCTGTTGCATAATGTATTTTTGTCGCTGTATAAAGTTTCCTAAATCATACTACAGGGTTATTTTTTTGCCAAATGTGTTCTGTGTCATTTCTTTTCACATTTTTGCTAATAGTACAGATTTATTATTATTTCCTCTTTTGTTGTTTTTTGCAATTATTCATTTGATGGTAATGCATAAATACTGTACAAATTGACTTTAACCTCATATTTTCTGCTCTGTGCATTAGTTATCAGGGTGTGAGGTCTGGTTTCTTCATTGATTTAAACATTGATTTACACATTTTATCAAAACAGGAGAAAAACCTTAATCATTTACTTAAGGTGATTCTCCAACACATAACCTAATTTGCGACATTGTGAAGTTGTAAACCTTTTTAGCATCTATAGCCTTTTAATTATTTTCAAACTAATCCCCAAAAATATAATGTGAACTTAATGCTACACATATTATGAACTTTCGCGTCTTCAGATTGTGTCTGCAGCAGCGGACACTATAGATTTAATAAAGGTATAGAAAACATGGCCAAATAGATATTTGAGATTTAGTAGGTAAAAGAGCACTGACAGTGGAACCTCCTGTCTAGAAGCACCTAACCCGATTTTTCTACTCTATTAATGAATTAACCTCTATTTAAGGTGGAAGCTGTGTGCACACTGTTCGGTAACCACCATCACAGTACTAGTTCCCAGCCGGGACTTTAACAATTTTTAAACGAAGCAAAGTTGCACCACTCAAAATTTCTGTCAGCACAAAGAAATCAATTGTCCACATCCAGAAAATAGAGAAGTCTTTAGTGTTTCTTTTTTTCTTTTTTCTTTTATTTTTATTCCAGGAAAAACACAGCGTTCAACACAACGAACAGCTGATGCGTTTCGTCCATTTACAGGACTTCTTCAGGGCTGTTAAGTACAAACGAATAAAAATACAGGTAGAAGGACAAACTTACAACAGACATATCATACTTCATACATGAAGACTAGCAGGCTGGTTTTCTTGCCCATGAAGCACAACAAAGACAGACTAACATCATATTAAAGCATTACAACATTTTCATATGATACAAGAACAATGGTACATTAAGGCTTGATGTGTTTAATCAAATTGGGGGCTTTTCTTGACAGCCCTGCTGTTATATATTTTTTCTCAGGTTCTTGATGTGTTGATAATTTCACAATGTGACCAGGATACTACTACGATTACATCACTATCTTGTTGCCCCTTTCCCATTCACGGGTGCTCTTACGCTTTCCTTTTTCCCTTTTTTTTCCATCTTTTTTCCTTTTTTTCATTTCTCTCTCCTCCTTTTCCTCAGGGACCTTCGGGTGATCTCACTCGGTTACTCTTCTTTCTTTTGGAGCCCGTGACATTGGATTATATTGCTAATCCAAAGTAGGGGGTCTTCATAGGAGACTGGTTCATATGAGGGTCCCTAGGATAAACCCAGTCCCGACTGGGACTTTTTTAATCCCGCCTTATGTGCAAGAGCAGGGAGAACTTATGTACCATTATTCTTGTGTCATATGAAAATGTTGTAATGTTTTAATATGATGTTAATCTGTCTTTGTTGTGCTTCATGGGCAAGAAAAATAGCCTTCTAGTCTTCATGTATGAAGTATTATATGTCTGTTGTAAGTTTGTCCTTATAGCTGTATTTTTATTCGTTTGTACTTAACAGCCCTGAAGAAGTCCTGTAAATGGATGAAAAGCGTTGGCTGTTCGTTGTGTTGAACGCTGTGTTTTTCCTGGAATTAAAATAAAAGAAAAAAGAAAAAAAGAAACACTGAAGACTTCCTTCTCTATTTTCTGGATGTGAACAATTGACTTGTTAGCGCTGACAGAATGTTTGGGTGGTGCACCTTTGCTTCGTTTAAGGAAAAAATATTTGAGATTTTTTTATATGGTAGTGCTATTAATGTGAAATATACTGTACCTTTCATAATTCATAATATCAGGTTTCACACGAAGCTATGCAAATGTGCTTAAATGTTGCGCGAAACCACACAAAAAACCTACAGAATTGAGCGATTTGTAGGCATGCACAGAAATGTGACCACCACACAGTTTTAAGTTATTTAGCTAGGGAAAGGAGCTGGAATATCATGCATGTTGTGGAAAGGATAGTTAAGAGATAGACATGGAATTATAAATACATCCTTGAAATTAGTAATATGTCATTGCATTTAACTGTTTGTTTTTTAAACCTTGTTTTGTAAGTTAATAGGATGCAGTGTTGTTTGTTGGATTATATTTCTCAAGCTTCTATCTTGACTTTGTTACAATTGTAATACCAACATTTCTTGTGAAGGTGATTGTGCATTCAAGATGAGTCATTTATTATCTACCTAATATTTTGAGTACTGGTGGGCATATTGGCCAGGGATACACACTTCATGAGTGGATAACTAGATTGTCTTATGTGGCTCATGGAGGAGTATCCCAGAACCATGGTTTGGAACTGGAGATGCAAGAAGTAATCATATTGTTGCCTGTGAGAAAGATTTTATGTGTTATTTAGGCCTGCTGGTAAGTTTCGTAAATTATTTTTTATTTGTAAAAGAATGTATAGGTATATTTATGTAATTTATATGTTAATCGATTCCCTGGGTATTATCGATTTATTTTTATACTGTTTAAGTTGACTTTAAATGTCAATGCCCAGTTGTATTATGCACATTTCATTATTATTGCATTGTCTGAATTTTAGATGGTACAAAGTGTAAAATATCAAATGTTCTACTACAGCGCATTCTAACTTCTTCTTTTTGAGTTATCTCCAAATTTATTTTAATATAATATGTGCTATTTTAATCAGAAATGCTGCATACTATACATAGAATTAGTAGAAAAATATCATTGTAATTTCATAATTTCTAAACCAAAAAGACAATCATTGACAATTTTTATTTTATCCATACATTTAAAAAAAAAAATTAAAGAATGGCCTGAACCAATAGATCCAAAGCAGTAAATTGTTTAATTCATCCTCTGATGGTAAATATATTTTTTAAAGTAATCCTAAGCAATATTAAATAACATTCCTGTCACACAGAATATTGAATAACATTTCTGTTACATGGACATAGCACACTCATTTTCTCCACTCTTTGTAACACCCGATGGTTAACATTTTGTGTTACTCGATTTGGTGCAAGTCATATTCAACCCATGTTTGCTCCTAACAGTAATTCAATTTAGCATCTTGTTATTTTTACTTTCTCACACATTGTTGAAAAGGAGTGATGTTATGACTTACCCTGGCTGGGGGTTCTCTCTAGTAGCAGAATGCTTCCAGCTGCACCATGACAAGCATACATGTAGGTGTTCGATAGCCTGAAGTACAGCATTTCCTTCCAAAGTGTGAGTCATTATTGGATAATTTCTGTTTCAGGCCCTCTTGTGGTCTGTTCCACTGCTCCCTAATGTTTTGTAGTGAGTAATTGCCCTTTCTTCTTGTCCCAGCTTAACACAAACCTGAAGGTGATGATTGTTTCTTGTTATGTTTCCCAAGCACTCACCATTGCTGACTTTTCCTCAAGGCAACAAGGTCTGGTCTTACCATAGCATCCCTGAGTTCACCTCTAGATTTATTTATTTATCTCGCAGGATTTATTCACTACGGCCCACTTAGTCAGTGTCCTGGTGTTGCAATTCACTTGTGTGTAAATTGGGTGCATGATGACAATTTTCTCCTGAATATGGTTGTGCTTTTGGGATGTATAGGTAGCCAGGCCTTTTTAGGTAATACGGATTTCAGCTTGTCAGACATGTGTGCTCTACACTCCTCTGTTGAGTTACCCGTCAGTGCAACAACAACAATTGTTTACTTTTCCATCCATTGAAAAATGTGCTAGTGGTTTTGTATTATATATGCACTTTGCTTTCAA
The DNA here is from genome assembly GCF_964263255.1 of Lissotriton vulgaris. Lineage (NCBI taxonomy): Eukaryota > Metazoa > Chordata > Amphibia > Caudata > Salamandridae > Lissotriton > Lissotriton vulgaris. Next base: position 1,209,146,736 of record NC_141694.1, read on the forward strand.
AGACTGTGCACTTACATTATTTTATAAACATCAATTTTATTAGAATCCCAGCATTAAGTATACCTATTACCATTAACTATTATGTATTGTTTTGTTTTGTTTTATTTTTTAATTTGATTGAATCCTTTGATTGAATCTTTTTGACCAATAATATAATGTATACAATAATGTTGGTGGTAGCGTTTCTCAGAGAGAGAAAGCGTCCGCACCTTCTGTCAAAGAATATTTCCTCTGGGCAAGTTGTGTGTACAGTGTCAAGGGAAGAGGTGCACTAAGAACCTGGTAGGACACCCACCACCCGGGGTGTTGCACAGAGCAACTTAATGCTCGTATCAATAATCACAGGGAAGACCAAGTTACACTAAGCACCCTCTTTACAGTTCAAAGTCGAGGAACAGACATTCTTATTTGTTTCCAAATTCGAAAATAAACTTATGGTCGTTTTTCACCAATTTCAACAATCAATTAATTGGTAGTAAGGCTTCAAAGCATGGATCCAAAACCGTGTGTGATACTTTCAAAGTCTTTATTTTGAACACATTAAAACGTTTTTTTCCAGCTTGGCTCTGCCGACACGTGTTTCGCCCTCAGCGTCCAGCAGTGGAGATCGGGGAGAAATGAGCTGAACTGGCAAGATTTATCATGGTCTACGGGATCGCTAACTACATGGACATAAAGAATTGATCTCCACACAGTGACTTACGGGATCTTTTTGACAATATAACTGGAACCTGCACCTGTATTTACTTAGCTGTCAGCATTGGAATCAATAGGACTCTTATTACAACGCACCGGCTACGCCCAACAAGAACTGTTTGAAAATAAGTGCCTCTTTATCTAGATTGCCTTGAAAAAGCCCCCTGAGGGCGAAACACGTGTCGGCAGAGCCAAGCTGGAAAAAAACGTTTTAATGTGTTCAAAATAAAGACTTTGAAAGTATCACACACGGTTTTGGATCCATGCTTTGAAGCCTTACTACCAATTAATTGATTGTTGAAATTGGTGAAAAACGACCATAAGTTTATTTTCGAATTTGGAAACAAATAAGAATGTCTGTTCCTCGACTTTGAACTGTAAAGAGGGTGCTTAGTGTAACTTGGTCTTCCCTGTGATTAATAATATAATGTATGTTTGAAAGATGTTCTAAAACAATTCCTTCAGGAGCTTTTTTTGTTGCTTGCATTCTGTACCTATTTCCTGAGGGTAGATTAGGTGCCCAAATGTGTGTCATAGTTTTATGGTATTGATTGTGAGGCATTTCAGAATATTGAAGCATGCAGCTGTGATTGTAATGACTTGGGTGGTCATGTTAAGTTTGCAGTTGATAACAGTTCTTAGGTTATTTGCATGGGTGTTGATGTTAGTGGTGGGTGTAGGTCCTATCTCTGCAACCCACTAGGTGGAATAGCACTGTGAGTTGCTTTTTCAGATTATCATGACTTCTATGTTGTTGGTATTCAGTTTCAGACTGTTGTGAAGTAAGCAAGCCTCAGCAAGGCTTACCAGTGCAAGGGGTTTGCCCTTCTCTTCACAAAGTCCTCAGACCATAGGAAGAAGTTGGCATAGAAACTGGAAAATACAAAAGCATAGTTTATTAAACCTTTAAAGGTGGAACTACAGTCCACACAACACCCTTCAGTATTATATAGAGTAGCACACCAGACAAAGAAAGCATGGTCCTTTTATACCCACGCAGGGGATAGAAAGAAGGTGGTACAAAATACAAGAGCAAGTTTTATGTACATATAAGGGCATATTGGAAGGCACAATCGATGAATGGGCAGAGATAACAGTTTTCAGAAACTAGTAAACACATTACTATCTGGAACTAATTAGTAACAGCTGCAGTCCCTACTGGGCATACCTGGGCATGCTGAAAGTGGGGGATGCTAAATATAGCATGTTGCTGGACAGATTTCAGGCATAGTTAACAAGGAGGTAGGACAAAGCACATGATGAGCACATGGCAACAGGTGGCAGACAAAATGGCTGCCACAAATACAAAATGGAGTCTGCACGATGTTACAATAGTTGCTGAATACAGCATGTCTTCTGCTAATACTTAATCTAGCCGCTGCCAAATTACAACTGACGACCCTTTCAGCATTAGCTGAAGACATTCGGCTTTCTGGGATAGTCTACGTATTGGTCCTGTATATTCATTTTCATCATTTCAGCTACCTCTTTGTCTAGATTATTTTGCACGTTCATCTCTGCAATATCTTTCTTGGCAGGTATATAGGCAGTAAGACACAGAGAACATAACATTGGACGACAGTGAATACACACACAACATGTAAAGTTATTGCAATTATTATTCATAGAACAGTCAATACTTTCCAGCCCCAAGCAGAGATTAAAGTCCAGAACCATCCTGCAAGAGTCCACGTACCATTCTCTTTGTGGAGGTCTGCAGCGATATTATGGAGTTTATTGATCGCTTTATACACTGATGGTGTGTGATCTTGGATGAACACACAGCAACTACTACCTATAATGCGACATGCACCACCTCTATCTGCTAACATAACATCCAGAACCATTTGGTTCTGTAAAGCAACAATTCTAGCAATTTGCAAATCTTCAGTGAGGTTTCCTAGGGCTACAGCTGCTTGATCTGTAACAGCTTCTACAACTCTAGTTAATCGTCGCACTTTTCTACTATTTAATGCATCACCCACAAAAAAGAACAATCCTAAATTAAAGTCTATATATTGTTGCAGGCTAGTGTCTGTTTGATCTACATCATCAGTATTCAAGGTCCTCTTATAACGATTTACAGTAATATTGTTGAATAGTTTAAGATTGCGGTGATATAGTGCAGGTGCCAGAAACACAGGAGGCAACAAAAATGACACATAACACACACCTGTCCACCCAGCTGGCAATCGATAATATCCACGATTTCCACACACAAACTAGGTGTTATGTGAAGCTAAAAAGGTACTATTATTTAATCCATCTATATTCAAAACAGTAATACAGTCACTAATTCCAACAGGAATATGTCCAATGCTCTGTACACATAATTCTGCTTGTACCTGAGTGACAGAGATAACAAAATGTTCACTTTCAATAGAGTCTCTTGTATTGGTGAAGATATATGGTGTTGAAATATTGTCTGGTCGATATTCCTCCCACTCCCATTTAGTTCCATTCGCTTGGGGATACCCATCTTTGTCTTGATGACATTCCTTATTCAACCGGAAAAGAAGTCTGCCCACTGTAGGCTTCCTAGTTGCAAAAAGCAGGGTATACCAGGCTCGACAGGGTCCATTATGCGAAAAAGGGAGAGGTATAAACGGCGTTCCTCCCTTCTTTTGATGTGCAGCCATCATCCCACAAATCCAACAGTTCATGGCATTTGTAGCAATGTGGGTATGGTGTAGCATATGAATAAAAGTGTTATTACGGTAGGATTGTCAGTGCTTCTATTCTTGATATGGGAGTGTGAAGAAATAATGCTCCTCATGTGTCGGTGTAGTAACAACAAACAACTCACGCGCAGGAGTTGTCTCCTCAACAGACCATGTTATTGTTGCCACAATCATCAAGACAACAATAAGCCCTACAGCACAAAAAATCTTCTTCTTTTCTATTTTTGACGAAAGCGCAAAACAATTCTTCCTGAAACTAAAGTAGTTGTCAGAGCTCTTACCCCTGGGCAGCCGTTGATTTCTTTACCATGGGCTAAGACGCGTGTCACTACTCTAATGCAGGGCTGATCCCCCCCTTGCCACATCGGCTCTCCATTTCACTAACCCAGGGAATTCTCAGACAACTTTCACAAGCACTGCAGACTCCTTTCTCGGTCTCAAATTATATCTTGTTGCTCCGGGATTGTCTGGTCCGGGAAGAACTCCTCAGATCCATCAGGTGTCACAGCACAGCCTTTCTCCGCAGTCAGAACCTCTCGATGGTCGGTCAACACAGCAGGCTCCACCAAGGTAGGAAGTACTCGCCGACAATGGGTACTGTGGATCCAATTTTTCCAGTTTGTGACTCGAACTGCTGTCCTCGTGGCAAGTAGCACTTGCTCTAGTCCACGCCACCTTCGTTCCAAACTGCTCGACCTCTCGAAGACCTTGATCATCACATGGTCACCAGGTCGGAGTTCATGGCCTTCACCTGTAGATCTATCAGGAAGTGCTTCTCGAACCTGTTGATGAATAGAAACCAAGCTATCAGTTAATTGTGCCAAATAGTCGTTCATTAAGACACAGGGTACATCATACACAGAACTTGGTTTAGGAATTCCCCAGATATTCATGGGCCTACCAAACAGGATCTCATAAGGGGTGAGACCTGTCCGAGAATGAGGCACTGATCGATCTAATAGACAACAATGCCAGTGGCAACGCATCTGGCCAAGTCAGAGAAGTAGAAGCCTGTATCTTGGCTAATTTCAGCTTCAGAGTAGCAATGTATCTTTCCACCAATCCTGCTGTTTGCGGGTGGAACACTGCATGAAACTTCTGTTTGATCCCTAATCCTTTCAGGACATACTTGATAACATTCCCTATAAAATGAGGTCTGTTATCACTCCACAAAAGTCTACAAACACCATAGCGATGAAAAAATTCCTTCAAGAGCACCTTTGCCGTAGTAATTGCAGTATTATCCTTTGTAGGGTACGCCTCAATCCATTTACTGAAGGCGCATACCACCACCAAGACATACTTCAGATTATTGCAGCGTTCAAGCTGAATATAATCCATCTGCAAAACTTCAAAAGGCGCAGTTGGTGTACCAAACCCTCCTGCTGGAGTTCCTGTCCCTTTTCCAGGATTATATTGCAGGCAAATCATACAGGACTGTACTACTCTCTTAGCTGTGCTAGCAATTTCTGGATGCTCCCAAACTTGCGTAAGCAATTTCACTATTGCTGAAGCTCCAACATGTGCTAGCCCATGCGCCATCTGAACCATAGGTTGTACAAAAGCTATAGGCAACTTCCATTTATCCATCTGTTTGTTTCGCCAACAACCTTCATCATCCAACTTTCCATCTTTCGACCATTGCACCCGTTCTTTGTCAGAAGCAGCTTTCTGTATCTCTAATACTTCTTGCCTAGCATCGTGACACCGCTCAGCTTGTGACTTCACTACATACATAGAAGTAGTGTTAGGCTGCATCGCAGTCTCACATGCCACTCCATCTGCAAAAGCATTTCCTTGTCCCACCTCATCAATCACTTTCTTGTGCGCACTACATTTCACTATAGCTATTTTCTTTGGATATGTTAGTGCAGTCAAAAGATTATGCACTAGGTCTCTGTGCATTATGTGCATCCCGTGTGATGTCAGAAAACCTCTTTCCTTCCAGAGCAGGCCAAAATCATGCGCCACTCCAAAAGCATAGCGGCTATCTGTATAAATGTTCACACGCAAACCTGTATTAAGCTCACATGCTCGTGTCAAAGATATTAGTTCTGCTGCTTGAGCTGACTTCTGTGGTATGCGGGCTGTCTCCACTATCGTGTGAAGCGTAGTACTTGCATATGCGGCTGAAGTTGTACCATCCGGCAACTTCAGACAAGACCCATTAACCCACAGTTCTCAATCTACATCTGGAAGGGGCGTATCTTGCAAATCAATACGACCCTTTGTCTGTTCCTCAGTCAGGAAAATACAATCATGTGTTTCTTGCGCCTCAGACTGAGTCACCGGGTACGGCAACAAAGTAGCTGGGTTTAGTGTTGCACATCTCTTCAGTGTAATGTGAGGTGCTAACAATGTCAGTTCATATCCTGTCAGACGAGCGCTAGTCAAATGCTGCGTCTTCGTTTGATTTAAAAGGGCATCACCAGCATGGGGTACCAGCACTAACAGCTTATGTGACAAAACTATCCCTTCACTTTGGCGTATTGACACAGCTGTTGCTGCAACCGAGCGAAAACATCCAGGCAACGCTCGAGCAACAGGATCAAGTACTGCTGAAAAATATGCACAAGGACTTGCTTATCGCCATGTGTCTGCACTAAAACTGACAACGCACATCCATCTCGTTCATGTACATACAATGTAAAGGGCTTCGTGTAATCTGGAGTACCTGACACTGGTGCTGAACAAAGGGCTTGTCGTAACTTTTGAAAAGTATTCTCACATTCATCTGTCCATGAAAGGGGTATTGGAGTGTCTTTTGTCAAAAGTGCTAACTAAGGCTTAACAATGTGTGAAAAACCTAATATCCATTGCCTACAAAAGGAAGTAAGACCAAGAAATGCACAAACTTCTTTCTGTGTAGAAGGTACTGGTGTGTCTAAAATTGCCTGAATGCGATCTGATGTAAGTGCACATCCCTCCTTAGACAAAAGGTGACCTAAGTAGGTTACCTTTGGTCTACAATACTGCAATTTCTTTTTCAATACTTTGTGATGGTGTGAAGCAAGGAAAGAAAGCAAGGACAAAGTGCATTTTTCACATTGTTCAGGGGTATCGGCTGCCAACAATATATCATCGACATATTGTATGAGCGCCACACATGCGGGCAGAGCAAAAGAATCAAATTGTCTCTTTAATGCTTGGCTGTAAATACTAGGACTCTCAGTATAGCCTTGAGGAACTCTACAAAATCTATACAATCGATCATTCAAAGTGAAACCGAACAGATATTGGCTATCAGGATGAAGAGGGATCGAAAAGCGTTCTTCAAGTCTATAACAGAGAAAGTGGTTGCAGTAGGTGGAACTAAAGTAAGAAGTGTTGTAATATCTGAAACCACTTGGTATTGCAACACCACTATCTTATTCACCTCTCGTAAATCATGTATGAAGCGATAGATCCTAGTGTCAGTCTCTTTCTTCAAAATTGGGAGAATCGGACTGTTACAGACATTAAATGGAACTTCTTCAACTACCCCCACTTTAATGAGATCTTGTACAATTCGTGTAAGTGCTTCCTCACCCTCCTGTGAAATTCTATATTTGGGCAGTCGTGGCAACACAGCTCCCTCCTTTACACTAATATGCACTGGTAGAATAACCATCTGTCCCACATCAGTATGTGAAGTAGCCCACAAAGTGTCAGGTAGGGAAGCTAATGCAATATCTTCTTTAACAAGACAAGTTCTTTCCATTACAGGGTAGTTGTCATTCAAAATCACACGTACTCCTTCAGGGGAACATCTTATTGTAGCTCTAAAATACTTGAGCATATCAAGGCCCACAATATTATCTGGTGTATTTGGGGAGAGCAAAAATGGGCATGGAGGAACATATTTATCAACATGAAATGCAAGTGGTTGTGACAATGGGCTAAGGGAAGGTGTTCCATCGAACCCTATTGATGTGATCGTTAAGCCAGACAGGGGAGCCCTCGGAACCAACTGTTTAGACAAAGCACTACGAGTAGCTCCTGTATCAACCAGAAACTTATCAGTAGAACCCAAAACATGTGCTGTAACATAAGGACCCCTCTGATCTACTGGAACTTCAACTGATTCCTTACCCCATCCTACGCTATCCTATGCATAAGCAGAATCAAGTAAATCAGGTTGTGCATAATCAGACATTTGGTATTGGTTACGCCTGTCGAAAGTATTGAACCCATTCTGCACCCGTGCATTAGAATCAAACCTAGCACAATCATTTGTATTGCCTCTGGGTCCTGAATATTCCTCATTGGTCCCCGACCACAGGCATAGCGTTGTGAGCGCAACAATGGACACTCATCTGCCCAATGGCCAAACTTCCTACAATATGCACATTGATCAACAGCCAAATTTGAATGAGTGTAAGAAGAGCCATAAAATCCTCGTCCGCCTCTATCATTACCTCTAGGAGGTGGACCATAAACCTGAGATAGCATAACCTTCGTTTTTAGTTCCTTAGACTTCTTATCCTAAGTAACAGTGTGGTTAATGGTATGTTTTTGATAATTTGAATTAGTCATCAGGTCAGGGCATACTTCCTTATATTTTATACGGATGGCTCATCGTAGATCAAATGCTTCTTCACACGTATGTAAGGACATGATTGGCATACATGAGTGCATGTACATATAAAAACTGAACATGGAATTCCCCAAAAAACTATTGACTTGTAGGGACAACTATGAAAAATGGCATAGGCTGCAATACTGCAGCTAATTGTTTGACTCAGAGAGGGCAGTCATGGCATATTGTGTCTGAAATGGTGGGTTATTTATACAAACACCTTGCTTACAAATAATGTATTACACATTTGTATTGAATGTTTACATATGGGTCATCACTGGTACATGGACTGCATCACTGGAGAAATCTGCAATATAAAATTAATATGGGTTGGAAAGCATAACAAAATGTTGATATTGCCACAAAGAACATATTGTGAAACATAAATGTAACATGTATGGGATAGAAAAGGAGCCCGAGAGGGAACTAGCAGTCCCCTTTCAGGGACTTTATCTCAATGCCAGATCTATCCAAAAACATGTGGCAGAAATTTGGGATCTGCTAGATGACGCAAAACCAGATATCTGTTTCTTTACTGAGACATGGCTGAACAACAATGCCACATCCACTTTGGCAATGGCATTCCCAGCGGATTATTTGGTTGTGCGTTTAGACAGATCAGGGAAGCGGGGTGGAGGCCTGGCAATAGCCATGTGTCCCCCTTATTATATCAAGACCCTTGACACTGTCTCCTCCCCAACTTAGAGCTGCTGATCTTCAGAGAACTGCAAGCCCATATGATTGACTGGACAGGAGCTCTAATGTACCACCCCCCCGGGAGGAAATTAGAGAGAATTTTGCACAGCATTATTAGAAAGGTTGGCCCCATTTATGCTACAAGCTGACAAGTTCCTACTTGTAGGACACTTCAACCACCATCTGGAGGCTCTTTCCAATGTAGAGTCTGCCTCTCTGCTTGCAGCTATGGAGTCCCTTGATCTCTCTTCTAGAGTGGCTAGCACAATCCACTTGGCGGGCCATGTTGAATACCATCTTTTCTAACAATGCAGAACTAACAGTAGAACCTCCGCAAAAGGTATGCTGCACGGACCACTCAGTAGTAAATTTCTCTTGGGCCCCCTTAAATACGCGAGGTCTTGCGCAACCGCGTAAAGAACTCCACAGTGCCTGGGAAAAGGTGACAGCTTCCGCCTTTAGCGGTGCCTATACTCCTCCTGTATTTACGAACCACATGGATTGTGAAATGGCATTAGATTCATTTGAGGCCTCTATAACAGATGTTCTAGACTCAATTGCACCACTTAATTTGGTAAAAACCCAGACCAGGGCAGCCCCTGTCCCATGGCATTCAGATACACTCAGAAGGGAAAAAGCCCTATGTAGGGTAAAAGAAAGGAAATGGAGAAAAAACAAATCTGACCAACATGAATGGGGCTACTGAGAGGCTCATAGAATGTACTTAAATAGCTGTAACATCGCCAGGAGAACCCATTTAGGCTCTCACAAACTGGATGCCAAGGACTCCTCGCGGGAGCTCTTTGCCATCCTGAAGGAGTTTACAAATCCTCAGGTGAATAATCCACTCCCACCATCCACACAAGAAGTATGTGATTCCCTAGCAACCCACTTCACAAATAAGATCGACACAATATATCGCTCCTTCGGGCCTGAAGAGGACATTGACGATAGAGCCCCCCCTCCAGGAAAACCCCTGCTCCCCGAGTTTGGAATGCTTCCCCACCATTACTGGTGAGCAGGTAGGTGCTCTATTATCTCAGGCAAAATCAGGCTCTACCCTAGACCCGGTTCTGCCGGCGGTTATGTCTGAGCTAACCCCGGATCTAGTGGATACACTTGCAGATATCTGTAATATCTTATTAGCGATGGCCGCATTCCCATGCAAATGGAAAATCGCACTTGTGAAACCCCTGCTTAAGAAGGCTCTGGCACATCCTACTGATCTACAGAATTACAGGCCAATCTCTCTTCTCCCTTGCTGTTCCAAGATAATGGAGACACTAATCAACCGACATCTGTCTAGCTACCTAGAACATAACATTATGTTAGAACCATCCCAGTCCGGCTTTCGTGCATCCCACAGCACTGAGGCCGCCCTATTAGAGGTTACCAATACGCTAAAGATGTCACTGGATGGGGAATCTCCAGTTATGCTGGTGCTGCTTGATCTGTCGTCAGCCTATGACACCATCTCTCATCGTATCCTGCTGAACAGGCTCCAAGAGATTGGTGTCAGAGGTCTGGCCTTTGAATAGATTCAGAATTATCTGTCCGACAGAACACAATGCGTCCAGTTGGACAATTTTGTGTCACAACCAGCTGCGGTGGATAAGGGGTTGCAAAAGGCTCTATATTGAACCTCACGCTATTCAACCTATATGTAGCCCCCTTTGCCTCAATCATCAGAAAATATGGCTTTGAAACCATATCCTAAGCTGATGATATGCAGCTGATTGTACACATAGAGAACTACCCTGCAGTTACAAAAGCTACGCGTATAAACTCTATGCCTCGCATAACAAGTTGGTTGAGGAAGAACTTTCTGCAACTTAACTCTTCCAAAACTGAGATACTGCTGTTTGTCAAGGCAGAAAAATTGTGGACCTCTGATTGGTGGCCATCAGAACTAGGAGAAGACCCTTCCCCAAGAGGATGAGCTAAGAACCTAGGTGTAAGAATAGACAATAAGTTTTTGATGGAAGAGCAGGTAAAAACTCTCGCAGGCATCTGCTTCAGGACCATGCAGATGCTTACAAAGATCTTTCCCTGGATCCCGCTAAATGCTAGAAAGGCCCTCATCCAGTCGCTCCTAATCATTTGCCTTGACTAGGGAAATGCTTTTCTGGTAGGAATTAGGGAAGACCTGTTATCCAGATTGCTGGTTGTGCAGAATTCGGCAGCTTGTCTTGCCCTCAATAAACAAGCACAAATCCCTTCCCTGCCTCTCCTACGTCAACTTAATTGGCTTCCTGTTAGGAAACAAGCCCTTTTTAAGCTGCTTTGCATGGTCTTTAAGTCCCTGCATGGAATGGAACCGGCCTATCTGACAAAAAAAATCAAACGCTATCAACCTGGAAGACAACTGAGAGCCATTAATCGTAGCCTGCTCCACAGCCAGAGGATCAGGAAAGCCAAAATGGGTGGCCACGCCTTCTGTTATTTGGCCCCCAAACTTTGGAATGAGCTCCCTGAACAAATTTGTGCCTGCCATAACCTACCACAATTTAAGAAAATGTTTAAGACCTGGGTATTCCGAATGAGTTTGCTCTACTTTGGCCTCTCCTTCGGGTGCCGAGAGATCCCCCTGGGGATGATTTGTGCGCCATACAAATGAGTCTAAAGTAAAGTATGTATCATATGATACAATATGTATTTAAAGCCAGGCTAATAAATAGGACAGGAACTTGAAATAACCTCATTCAAGATTAAAAATACAAAACAATGTAAGCAAGAAAAATAAAATATCACCTATAAGTACATTAATGGAAATGTTATTACTATGGCATGAGTACATTGGAAACTAACATTTATTCTAGCCACATATATTTACAAAAATGAGTACACATGTAAGTTTACAACAGTTGTAAAATATGTTACAAACTAAAGTATGTGAGTAGTGTAGCTAGAAATCACAGAAAGATTTGTGTGATGTGCATGCCATGTACAAAACACAGAACATATATATCTATAAAACATGTTATGAAGTAGCAGAAAAAATTATAAAAAAATAATGATAGTCAATGGTGGAAACATAGATAAAAAATGTACATACCAGAATGTGCAGATCAAGAGTAATTTCAATGGCAAATGCCACCTTAACACATTATGAATATGCTTCACATGGATACATTGTTTATAGTGACACATGCATGAGGTTACGTCTATAGGCACATGCACAGACATCCAATGACATATACTCATTTGTATGATATAAGTGAAAATAATTGGTTAGGAATATCCACATAATACTTGCACACATAAAAACTTACTGATATGTTAACACCCATTACAAATCACACGTTATTGTTAATGGAGCATAACATTATAATTATGACTAATACATTTTTTTTACTATGAGGCAAATTATGCTCGTGGTTAGAGGTGGCTGGTCCTCCAATGCCACCATCATACCCTTGTCCTATGACAGCTGCTATTTGTTCCTCCACAGGTATCAGCTGTAAGCTGCAATCCGGTCCACCTCCAGTTTCCATGGGTGTATATTATGAACCCATTTTCTTTTATACGACGTTTGTACTCATGACAACACTTTCTGCATGCCTCGATCATCCTGGATGCAGGCCCTAAAGCAATTATTTTGCCAAGTATAGAATTTCACGGAGCAGATTTCTTGGGTTGAGCAAGTTCATCATTTACTCTGATTATCATGCTTTGTAACTTCTAGTATTAAATTTCTCCTCTTGGGAAATTAAAAAAAAAAATTCTACCTCACTCCTGTGTTACTTCATGGAAGTTATTCTAAATAAAATCTTGTGTTACCCGATATGTGGCACAAGTCTCGGGAGAAACCAAATTTACTGCCATTGGTCAATCACCATGTGCCCAAAAATATGTCTCTGTTTTGCGCCATTTTGAGTGTGCATTGAGGTTTTACTCTGTGTCATAACGCTTTCCCAACACCAGCATATCATGTCGAACTCTCACACTGTAAATATGACCCGCCACATTTTTTTTCACACATGCAGTGCAAAATAAAATGTTTTGAGGCAGTGCACAGAAATATTTTCTTTTGTAAATCTCACACCGGGGGATATTCTCAAGAACGTTAGATAAATACCAGAAATCTAGCTTAATGCAACTCTTCATATCGCAGTCTATCGCTGGAAAATAACGGTGTGTTAAAGTTGTATTCTCAACACAGCTGTACCATGAGATAGGCCCACAATAACGCATCAAATGTCCACAATAAAGTCAACACAACACCGCAACAATGCAAAACACGAACGCAAAAAAAGTTGCAATGAGGCCAATTGCGATACAAAAATCAGCAAAAACAAGGGACAGCTCTGCAATTCACACAAGTCAGGCGGAAAAAATCACCATAAAAGTAGAAAAAAAACATACAAACATAAGCCAAACAACAGCGAAGCCAATGGATGTTGCCGGAGCAAGTACAGAGGACAACCAGAACCCCACAAGCCCCCCGGAACACAAGCATGGGACCTCGGGGTCAAGGATAATAGGAGTAGGAAGAAGCTTTTCAGTCCGAAGGAAAACAGGATCCTGATAACGGAGGTGGTAGAACACCATCAACTAATGTTTGTCACCTCCACTGTCTCATTGACAACAAAAAATGGAATATGGCAGTCCATCGTGGAGAAGGTGAATGCAGTCGGAGTGCTGAAGAGGACAATGGAAGAGGTCAAGAGGCGCTGGAATGATGTAAAGTGCAAAACCAAGCAGAAACTTGCAAACAACCGGAAGGCAGAAATGCAGACTGGAGATGGGAGTCCTGCGCCACAGGACGAGCTGGACGATATGGAGGAAATGGTGTCCACAGTCATCAGTGAGGAGACGGTGGCAGGAGTTGGGGGACCAGATACTGCTCAACATGACAGGACACAACAGCACCAGGGTGAGTAATGACCAGGGACTGAGGGGATGGGGGAGATGGGCACAATGGCACACATGCACAATTAAGTAGAGCATATCTGCAGACAAACTATACCCCAGTCCCCGACCTCCCACTAAGAGACCAATGTACCCAAGTATGCAACATCCCAGCACTGTATAAGCACAGTAATCAAAGGCACACCGCATATAAGGGAGAAGGAGCAGCAAATTCAGAGCTGCAAGGGCAACTCCCGCAAAATGCAGCACACACACATAACATGCAGAGCACATCAACATTGACAACGATGTGGTACAAACTGCAACAGGTCCACAACAGAACACAGGACACAACTGGTGCCGCATGTGTGTAGAAACTGGCCAAACACAGTTGGCATTGCAGGGAAATGCGAGTTGATAACGTACAAGTAATAGCACACATCTGTGATGTTGTCGAAATGTCCACTGTCCTGCATCAAATAGGCAGCTCCTCCCGGCCACAATGTACACAGTCTGTATGTAAACATATACAATATGACAACATATATTTGCACACAATGTTAAACTGCATCTCCCCTTCACATTGCAGAGGGAAATAAAGCACCTCCTGCAGAGCAGCCTGAACCTCTCTTCTCTGATGAAGAAGAGGACCACCACATCTTCGACTCCGACGCCCTCCAACAGCTCGTGGAGAGCCTCCACAGCCCACCTCCAGGAGCAGGGCAGCTCAGCTGCTATGAAGAGACCCCACCCCCTGCACAGAACACACAGCAGGCAGCACCCACCACCACGGCTGCCTCCCAGGAACCCCAAGAAGAACACATGGCCTTCCAATGCCGTGTGTTGGGGTGCCAAGAGAATCTGACTGAAGAGGTGCGGGTGACTTTCAACGGCATAGCAGCCAAACTAGAAGCCATACGTGGGTGTCTAAGTACCATCAGGGACCACTCACAGTCCCTAACAAACACCCACAGTCTGCTTCATGCTCTCCAATGGACCATGGCTAACATCGCTGGAGTCCTGACTCAGAGACAAGAACAACTGTCCAGTCAGAGTGGCTCTAGCGATGTCACAAGGGAGTTGGGACACATGCAGATGTTAATGGGGAGCACGGAGCGGACACAGGTAGAAAGAGCAGCTGCCACAGCTGCACACCAGCAAGAGGTAGCTGGGTACCTCAATGACCTCAGGACCATCCTCATGGCATTGCTGCCACTAGGCCTGGTGTGGATGAATGCTGCTGCTACCACTCTATCCACATCTCTGCCCCTGAAGTGTCAGTGCCACACAGTCTGGCAGACATTCCACCTCCGGCCCCTGAGGTATCACTGCCACACAGTGCTGGAGACAGAACACCACAATCTACACGCGAGGACATGAAACAGCAGTGGATGAAGATGCGGATGAACCTGCCTTTATGGTACGAAGGACGTAGTAGAATTAATCTCCACCATATGTCCGGTTTCTGCTTGGTTCTGCCCTCTGCATCATCACCTTCCACTATTCCCTGATATAATCTTCGACACTCACCTTGGACCTCTAAATGGACTGCCATATTCTGTTTGATCGCCAATGACACATCAATCAGACTACGGACTGAACTCTTCCTCTTCCTTTGGACTTGTCATTCTCTGAAGGACACTGGCTGGCCCTCAACGGGCCAACATTGTAAAGTGGGATTTGCATGGCCCTGTACTGCTCCAGCTGCAACACTGCATTGAATGTGCATTAAACATACATAATCACACAGATGTGTCATGTCTATGATCTTTCAAGTGTGGAAGTATGGATAAATGTAGGGTCACTGATTCCTTCTTACGTCCATGTTGCTTATGCCATTGCACTTGGGTCATGCAGTCCAGGTGGCGCCTCACAACAACAGGGACACATGCATTAGTTACTTCCTTGTACATCCCAGTACGGAACTACGCCCAGAGCCCCGGGGTCATTGTTCAAACCCGTACGGTGGAGTGGCATACGCCAGGCCAGCCAACTCCACAGTGGGGATGACAACGCTACATGTCCCAGGTCTTCCCTGTAGTGATTTGCTGATTACAGGTCGAGTGGTCAGCATGCAACAGCCACTCCCTCATGGCTGGTTTACACCCACACCACACGTGGTTTACACCACACACCAGCACACGCATCACAGGACATGTGACCCTGCCAATATAAATGGCCGGGCGCACGTGTTCGGCACCATTTCCACTGTCTCTCTGGGTGTATCTGTGTGGGTATTATTCATGCATGAGGGTCTAGGGCCCTGCAACATTACATTCCCCAGGGCCGGAGGTAACATGATGGTATCAGCACCAGAATACTCAATCATAGATGGTCCATGACTTGCAGGGCACGGACTTGGTGGCACCGGATACACTAAGTCTGGCACAAGCACACTGCCACGGGACAGTGACTTTCGGTGCACTGAGGTAGGGGCACCTTCAGTGCTGAGCGGGTGTGCAGCCTGCGATGATGCCCCGTTCTGGTGGTTGTTACTGGTAAGGTTCATTGTGAGCCCTGCAGGACCACAGTGTAGGCCTGAGCCAGCAGGCACTGTGGGCGTACCGCCACATGGTGTTGTATTGCGGGTCACAGTTAGTGACACCTAAAGGGCTGAGCGGGTGTGCCACCTGCAATGCTGCTGTGCGCACTGATATGTCCTCTGCCATAGTGAAATCAAGACATAGAATCAAGTGTGAGACCTGGTGTTCCGCGGAGCAGGGCTGGGTGATGTGGAGGGTGCCATGTTCGCGGGCCCCGGGCTAGGGGCTTGCACTGGCACGTGGTGGGCCCTCTTGGAGACACGCTGGTGGAGGAAGGTGAGCAGTGAGGCCTGGGTGCGCAGGGGCAGGCATGCACCGCTGGGCGGCGGGAGGGGCTGGGATGCAGCAACCTGGGTGCGCAGGGGTGGGCATGCACCGATGGGTGGCAGGAGGGGCTGGGGTGCAGCTGCCTGGGTACACAGGCACGGGTATGCACTGCTGGACAGTGGGAGAGGCTGGATTCAGCTGCCTGGTTGAGCAGGGGCGGAACAAGCAATGATGGCATGTGCCATTGTATGTACTCTGTCATTCATGCATCTGGACTCTGTTTCAGATGAGAGACCTGCTGAACTGCGGTGCATACCGGCACGTGATTGGAGACACACCGGTGCCAGCAGGTGAGCAATGAGGCCTGGGTGCGCAGTGCCAGCACTTTCTCTCTATCCCTCTCTTCTTTATACTGTGTCTCTCTCTCCCCCTCTCTTTCTGTCTTCCTCCCTCTCTCTCTCTCCCTCTCTCCCTCTCTTTCCAACTCTCTCTCTCTCCCTTTCTTTCCGTCTTTCTCTCTCCCTCTCTGTCTCTCTCCCTGTATCTCTCTCTCTCTCTCTTTCGCTTTCTCTCTGTCATTTGATGAGAGCATGTCACACCTTCTTATCTGGACTTTTGTCTTGCAGGCTGTGACCTTCAGATTGTCCCGAGGAGACCCCCCATGGATCTTCAATATTGTTGTTGTGAGTTTTGTTTAATAAAATGTTTCGTTTGGTAATTCGAAAGTGAATGTGTGATGCTCCTTTTCGTGACAACACATGCATGTTACTTGTTGTGATTGTGCGACATCAGCAAATTGTTTTGTTCATGATTTTGTGAAGTTGATGTGACATGTCTTTGCCCAGAGGGGAGGGGTCCTGGGGGTGCTGGCAGTGGGTGCTGTGGCTCTGTTGGGTCTCCAAGCTGCATGATCAGTGACTTCATGGCATCTGTTGCCCTTCAGGTGTGGCTCTGGCCTTGGCTCCCTTTTCTGATGCAGGCTGTTGTCCGACTTTACACCAGGTCAGAGCAGGTGTTAATTTCCTGCTGCTAACACGCCTTATTGCCTGTTTTGGGTTCTTATCGCCAATCTGTCTGGTCATTGTCAATATTGCGGAGTGGTGTTGTTGCGTCTTTTTGCACGGGAACGCCTTACTCTGCATTTGATTGCAATAGTTGCTGCGGTCATCTGTGGCGATGTTTTTTGCCACTTAGGCTGCGATAAAGTGCTGATAACTCGGCGATAAGTCCTTGAGAATATGCCCCATAGTGCCTAAAAAAAAGTGTAATATAAGCTGGTGCTTACCTAACACACTGTAACAGACTGCAGTGCCCTTGCCAAGTGTGCGCTATATAATATAGCACCAAATAAATGTATGCAGATATATTATATTTCTTTTTTATAAGAATGTGAGAAATGTACAAAATGGAACAGTGCATCTGTTTACTTTAAAGCGGTGTCATGCATAATTGAAATCGACTTTCAACTTCCTACACTCCTGTTCATCTCAGCCAACAATGTAAATGCTATGTGAATAGAGGCCCAATCATATTTTCTGAACTTTTCATAAAGAGCATGTTTCGTTTTATTATGAGCACGAAAATAACCCTGCCGTTTTACAGCCACTTAGCTACTGTTAGAAAATATCTCAACACCTTCTGCTAACACAATATGTAATGCCCGCTTTTCGTACGAAGATTGTGCGTCTTTGAAATAATATGGAACCTACAGAAAGAAAAATAGTTTCAGCAATAGCAGTGGGAAGCATATTTCTCATTAAGATTGTCCATTGCCAGAGCATGTGAGTCTGAGGTATAGTGATACAAATATGAGTACACAATACATTCCCAAACGGCTGAATCAGGTATTTTTGTGTTTAGATCCATTTTTAACTTACAATAACATTAAAGCTGAATGATAATTTATTGAGTGATAGGATTCCTAATTCTGTCGGTCTCTTTAGATAAAGGCGCCCTAGCTATGCTAGACGCTTCTCATGTGTGCAGTATTCACGGACGAAGTATCGTGGTACATTTTCCTTTTGCAGATCATTAGGCGTTTTTATCAAATATTCTTTGATATTTTTTGGCCCAGAGTAGAAAGACAAATATCCTTACATAGATGACCCACTGGTCACTGCAAGGAGACAAACAAAACTTGGAGGGCCATTTAGACCACTGTGGGCGATCTTCAGCGGCTGTCAGGGTGTCCACCCCCTGGCCATCTTTTCTGTCTAGTTTCACTTTATCACACTTAAGTGCTACTAATATCGGAAGTGCTCTTGTAGATATAGCAGGAGCACTTTTGTTGAAATGAATGATGAGCAGGTGCCCGGCTTTAGAGCCGCTTGGCATTGTTTTTGTCTGGATCAAATGCCCAAGTGGAATTGAGTAACTTGTTTATAAAAAACAAACAAATGTGGGGAGTTTTCATCCTGCTTATGAAGGTCATTGTTTGTTTCCCCTGGCCAGGGCTGCCATCCATCCTAGCCCTGCATGGCGAATCCAGACTTGGACAACATGCACCAGAAGGTCCTCTCTAAAATGGCCAGACCTCCCAATTCTTGAGAGTTGGTGGTTATGTGGCAGATGGGGCACTGCCTTTGGTTGACCACTGGTTCCAATGGTGGAGGTTCTATTAGCAGAAAACCTGTGGACTGCCAATTGACATCACATCCTGACTAACTTCAAATGATGCTCCTAGTGATAATTGTAATTTAACAATGGGAGGAAGACATTTTCAGATTTTAAAAGACATTAACGAAGCACAATGGAGTTTGGAAGACAATTACAGTAAGAATGAACAATGTATTACTCTTTATCTCCTAGCTGGTATTTTTCTTTTGATCTTTTTTGTATTTATCTCATATGAACTGTTTTTTCTTATCCATTTTTGATTTTTGATTCTTGTTCTCATGTGTTTCATTAATTTTTTTTGTATCAATTTTATGCATTCGTGTATTTAAATTGTTTATATGACTTTTTCAAAACTTTCAATAAAGCTTATTTTGAACTTAAAAAAAGAATGAACAAACAATAAAGCTATTCTATGAATTCCAGAAAAAGGCCATTGGTTGTCCCATAGGATTATGTACAGCTATCACAACATAAACATGAGCAAGCCGCGGAGCACTTTCGATAATTTCCAAATCTTCTCTTACATTTGCTTTTGAAGATTGTATAATGAACGTAATGGGCTTGATTCTTAAACTCCACTTTGTAGTACATTTTTGTAGCACTACAAAATGTACTCGAAAATGTCATTCACAACTTGCGTGTGGAGTTTTATGACTGCACTTCCTACACTTATGTGTGCGGAGTTCTCCACTCTGAAAATAAGTCTATGGATGCAGAGCATAAGTATAGGAAATATGGAGTTATAAAACTGCACATAGAACCAGATTTACTAAGGGCTAGAGCAGCCCTTAATTCAACGCAACACAAGTCCTTATCTGGGATTTGTTGAGCCAAGCAAAGCCATCTTGCATGCATCTGCGTGTTTTAGAAAATCCAATGTAACGTAAGGCAGTACATTTTGCTGCCTTGCGTTACCTTGCTGCAGGGAGGCATTCCATGGGTGGAGTTTAGGCGTTCACATGCATCCACCTATGTATTTTTTGTTACTTTATCACTATCTGGAATTCATTTTGTATCATTCATGTAGTACTCTGGTGTCAATTCTTTGTAAAGCTTATATAACTGACTAACTCAGTCTTTTTATTTTCATTTAGTTGCCTACGATGGATAATCATTCTGAATAATCCTACTGTTTGGAGCTTACCTGGGAGGATATTGGACCTCGCTTGTAAAGTTGTGATGCCTTCCCTGGTATTGCTTCATCTATATTCCGGTAAGACAACTATGGAGTGGAGTGAACTACTAGTTAACCTAATAAGTAAGTAGCTAACTGCTATTATTGGTTATCTAAGTTGTTATAGACAATATAAGTCATGGCAGCATCCCCCCTAATGGTAAAGATAGTTAGAGAGGTATAACTCTATAGCTAAGCAGTACACTCTCCCTTAAAAGCACATAAACAGGCTGCGTAAAAACCGAAGACGGCAGTGCAAGGTATAAGTAAAGCAAACTACTTCAGGCATAAATTTTGATAAAATATAGTTTCCCCTTCATTTTTTACAAAGGAATCCACCCTCTCCACCCACACCACATGCCCACCCCTCTCCCCAAATAAACTGACCCAAGCCCCAATGTCCCAAAATCTGAAATGTCCAAAGTAACCAGGTACCATTGTGGGAAGCTTGCTCTCGGTGGTGTACAACTGCTGCAGAATGTGATGTAGAAATGGCCTGCTAGTGTCAGTGTGACAGGGTGGCAGCAGTTGATGTCAATTGGCGGCGGTGCATGAAATTAATTGGCTGAGGGGAACCAGCTGCATTGGGGCCTAGATGGGAGGCATTTGTTGTCACCACTTCCTCTTCCAGGACGCTCAGCCTCTGGTATTCTTGCTGGATACTCTCCTGCCTCTGACGCCAAAGATGGGCTGCTGGGTCCTACAGGTGAACCAGCAGGAGCAGCTATATTGGGAAAAACAAAAAGAAAACAACTATTTGTAAATAATGTTCTGTGCAAACAATAATTTTAAATTACTGGATGGCACAGTAGCAGTACATTGCTTGTTCCCTAGGGACATTGGAATGTGATGTGATTATGATTAGTAACAAGGCCAATTTTGTTTTACCCACACATGCGGGTCATAAAAAGCACTGACTTTGTGGCAGAATAGTATTAAGGCACACAAATACTGAATTTGAAAAACAGTGATTAGATTTTTTTTCTTCTAAAGGCTTTCTGATATATATATATATATATATATATATATATATATATATATATATATATATATATATATATATATATATATATATATATATATATATATATATATATATATATAACCACCACTTTGAGTGGAAAATTAAATGACCTCTCATTAATTTGTATGGCATTATGCACAATGGAGTATAAGTTGTGTGTTGTGCTAAAATAATGGAGCCATGCTCATTGCCAGCCAGCACGTCGGGAATTGTGCTACTATTTGCAGCTGGGGCAGCTGTAGTTGACAACTATCTATTTTTAATTCCAGTGGCTCTGCTCTCCTCCAAATGCATTTCTCTTTCCACCCTCACACCTCATGTATGAAATGCAGATATTATTCTGTCTGCAATAAAGATACATGGGGGAAATGATGGAGTACACAATAGGGAAAGGAATGGGCTATGTTGATTGTATTTGGAACGTTCTTCACAGTGTATCCCATACGTTAAACTTGACATAAAATCATGCACTTATTTCCACTTTACTCACTGGCCTCACACATCACCACATATTATTTCCAACAAATTAATTTGCTGGGCAGTAAGTAAGGAAAGAAAACATGGCTTACACTACTGAAGGGAAGGGGAGAGGTATAAAGTGGGTAGGATAGAGCTTTTTGCTTTAGAACAGAGGGGCCACATAAGTGATCATCATTTCATCATCTTTGGTTTATTCAGTCACTGCTCTAGTTGATGGAAGTCGAAAGGGAAACATCTGAACAGATGTAAAATAAATCTGTTATGGGAAACCATGAAATATATTCTGGAATCACTTCCCTTCACTTGGTTATAAAATCAAATGAGCCACATGCCAAGAATGGATTTTCCAATTTTTTGGTTGGCTAGCACAGAAGAACTTAGGAAGAAATAAAGGAGCAACGTACTAATAAGTTGTTTAATAGGTGAAGTGTAACAACCCACTTTGTATAAATGAATGAGACAGCAAACAACATGGGGGTGGCCCATCACAATAGCCAGTGTCTCATAAACTCAACTACTAGAGTCTGAGCAGGAAAAAGAAAGCCTTCTCAACAAACATAAATGGAGAATATTATTTATAACATTAGCTTACTTGGGCACCCGTTCCCAGTATGGTAGTTTCTGGTCCAGGGAGGACCTGGCTTGGCAGTTCGGGCTGGGCTGTTCGCATGGGGAGCAGAGTCAAGACTAATTTGCTTATGGCTGGTTCCAACTGGGGTGACATGGTGAGCAAAATAATGATGGATTAAACCCAGATCTGTAACTGGGGTGAGATTTTTAAAAGTTCAACACTCCGTCCATCATTGTTTTTGTGTTGTTGCTACGTGCACCATAATTGGCTAAGGATATGCCCAGACATGGGTCCCTGTTTCGCTGTGCCTCTGGACTCAAGCAAGACTGGTTGATGAGGGGTGATACCCCAAAAATGGTCCAAAGGATGCTTGTTTCTGGTCCAGGGAAGACCTGGCTTGGCAGTCCGAGCTGCACTGGTCCCATAGGGAGTAGGGTCAAGACAGATTTGCACATGGCTGGGTCCAAACTGGGGTGACGTGGGATGCAAAATAAAGATGGGTTAAACCTAAATCTGTGACTAGGTGTGAGTATTTGAAAGGTTTCAACACTTTGTCTATCATTTTATTTTGTGGTGTTGCCTCCGTCCTTGAGCTAGAGATTGTTTCTTGTTGGCTGCAGGATCACAAACAGAAACATGTTTTTATAGTCAGTGTTAATGTGGTTGAAAGTTGGTAGGTGTCATGTGTGTGTGATGTGGATGAGGCATATATGCCTTGCATTTCCTTGCCTGCAGTGGTCTCCTGCATGTAAGTCTGCATCTCCTTAGAGAGATTTCCGCCCCATTGGCAGAGGCACTGCCAAATATATGGATGTAAAATACAGTCTTATAGTTATTACTACAGTTGTAAATAACTTTGTAGCAGACTCTACTTCCTGAACTGTGGGGGTGGATACATGTAAGTCTACACCTAGGATTAATTTCCGCTCAGAAATTGTGAATAACAAAAAATAGTGATGGAGCAAGGTTTGTACATAAAGAAACTTGCTTGAATTAAACCCTCTCGAAATAACATGTAATAATGTAACCAACCTGCTTTGTTTACTAATAATTGCATTACACAACATTTACTTTATCTAGGGGAAGCTATTAAATCTGTTTTACTAACCAGTAACCCAAGTGACTAAAGATGGCTGATGAAAACGCGGGAACTCTTCTGCGCATGCTTCAACTGCATCTACGTAGTATGACGTTCTTTGCTTTTGATATGAATTCTTTGCAGCTGCGCACTAGTATTAAAGATGGCTGCTTTGATCCTCACATGCTAATGCATATGGCTATGCTTAAACAAAACTTTGCATGTCATGCTAATCTGTTAATGCAATAGTAAAAATAAAAATATGGGATTAGAATAGGAATAAGTGGTATACAGCGCATTCATTTATTTCCGTATTCTAACATGTTCTTCTTTGACTTTATTATTAGTTCGTATTTGGGCCTGGAGGGTGACTGAAATCTCCATCTTGAATGAGTGAACACATCTGCCTGGGACACTGTCAAACTTCGAGCGGTGACATTGAAGCACTGCCAAATCCCAGCGCCTGAGAACTTCACCTCTTGACCTGGAGAGGGGAAGAAGGAATGGACAATTTTGAATACATTGTTGATGAATAAATATGAAATAAGGGTGTGAATAAAGCATGGGAAAGTAAAATTAAGGGTGGGAACATAGAACAATTAAACTAAAGAAAATAACTTCACATTAGTATGGTGTGATGACCTCTCCCCATCCCATTGACCAATCGAATGAAGGGAATACACAAATATTGAAACATTGTAGGGAGGTACATACACTGAGAATAGTATAACTAAGGATCACTCAGTCAGTTAGATTGTCCAACTTGTCTCAGACCTGTCAGTGACCCAAAACTGCAAAAGAAGACGACCGATGACACAAAGATCAGAGGGCTGGTCGAGCACTCTGAAAGAAGAATCGGGAGATTGCTGAAGAAGAATCGATCCATCCAGAAGGGGAAATCGATGAGAGTAGTACCAGAAAGGGGTGTTACACTGCTGTTGCACTTAGAGGAGGTTACCTGTCCTATCCTGCACCTGTCCTGATCTGTTAGCTCCTGTATAGCCAGGATCCCTCATTTACCAGCCCTTGGCCAGGGGTTGGTCCTCGCATCATTCTAGGTAAATATAAATCTGTGTGGTATGTCCTTGTAATGTGTCCCTTTTGCACCTTTCCCAGGTACCGTCATGAGATTTTACTAAGTTTACGTCTTCATTTAAATCATAATTTCCTCTACAAAAAGTTTGGTGTTTGACATGAATTGGTATTTGACTCACAAAATGATTGCATAGATAAACGCTTTAAAAACTCTCCCGAGTCTTTGGTCATTCAAAGAATTGAAGGTGTAGGTCATATAAATACCTATTATGCTAACAACCTGATGTATCGGCCAGAGGAAATAAAGTGCTAAAGAATAAAGGTATTGGTAAGAAATGGTGTATAGGTATAAGTCATTATAAGGTAAAAATAATTCCAGATCGGCAAAGGATGTTTATCAGCTTATTTGAATGTGTGTTTATGGGCCCAGGTGAGAATGATGTTTTAGAAATAACCCTAGCTGGTAACCCAGCGCAATCAGTATTAATCTTACTCCTGGGTGGAATAGTCCATTTACACATGAATAAATCTAGGTATGTAAATTACTCTTGTGAGTTTGGCTGATAATGTCAGGTACAAACACTCTTTGTGCATGATTTAGCATTCAACACTGGATCTCAATAAATCCGTATCTGTTTCTGTGAAGAATGTCACCGTAGAACCATTTTGACTAGCATTAAATAAAGCTACATCTGACACAAATTGTGCAAAAGTCTAAATTTTCCTGAAGATGTCCGAGAGCGAATTACTTCCACGAACTCATGTGAAGACTGCAAGAAAAACAGAGACATTTGCAACTTTGTACTCTTCTAATTTCTGCTTCCTGCATAGAGCATGCATGGCCCCCTGGGGGAATGTCACTGTGCGCATCAAAAATGTATTCCCATGACCGACACATACTTTCCTGAGTTGACATGAAATACTTCAGACAAGCTGGTATGAAATGGAATTGACATATTATGGCAGTCAGAAAGGTTAATAACACAATGAAAAAAGCATATCGAGTAATAATGCAATAGTTTGTCAGAGGAATCTGTAGCTCTCCAGCTCTCAGCAAGTGATAGATCAAGAGAGAAATGCTGTACAACATGGAAAAAACAAGCTATGCCCTGCAGTTCAGTTGAAACAGCCGAATCCAGGCTGCAGGAGCTCGGCTGCATTAAGCGTTGCCATAGTGGAAAAAATAATGCCTTTCCAGGCCTCCCACAGAAATCAATCGAATACACAATAAGTGCGTCGAAGTGGAATTATTTTTCCCTCCTCTAGTTTGTCATGATTGAGTTTAAAGGCGTTTCTTTCAAGTGCCGAACGATTTCATCAGCTCTTTGCCTTTTGCAAACATGTTAGATGAATTTTGTTAATTTCATATGGGAGGCATTTTCCAATAGCAAAATATGTTTTAGAATGCTAGCAGCTTTTCTAATGATTTTTATGTGGCAAAACTGTGGATTAGAAATATCAAAAATTATTGAATCCCACTGAGGCCTTCATGGGGCGCGGTCCGTTTTTGGGTGCGATAAATTCGACATCTTCTAACGCCTGCTAGAAGATTTGGGGAATACTATGAAGGTTTTTGCTTACCACAACAAAGTCGGCATGTTCCAATAATTCCCAGGCATTTTTCCACCAGTGCTGAAATTTATGAGTGGGGCTTAAACATGTTGACCTGTCTGATGCAAATAATTATTAGTGACAACGGTCCCTTTCAAAAGCGATACATATACATAACCACAGAACTACAATCAGTATTGGGTCTATTAATATCCAAAATGACGGTATTGCAATTTATTCAGAAGACAAAATAAAACATGAAAATAACACATTAACATAAAGTGAGCAGGAAGTGGCGGGGTTTCTGGAAATCAACAGATTTCCTTACCTCAGGCATGTAACTTAAAAGTGACTTTAGGTGAGATAAAGAATAACAATAGATAAAAATAGAAAGAACATCTTGTATTCCGCAAAAATCATAATTAACGGTTAGAATTAAGATGTGGTTGTCGGCGACGTTTCGAACCCCCAACAACGGTTATGCCTGAGAAGTTGCTTATGGTATAGGTAGTGGCGCAAGTGAGAGGAACAGTGTACCATCCAGGGTTACGAGCATGGTCTGCAATATCCAGGAAGAATGCGGAAGGGTGTCGTAAAGGAGAACGCAATGCCGACTGTTAAGGCTACAGTTCAGGTCGATAGCTTGTTCTCCTTCATGACCCCATTTTGCATGTACAATCAGTAGAACTGAGGCCCTCCCCATCATTGGAGAATTCTTTGGTAAGGGTGTGGTAAAATCGATTACCTATGCATAATTTATAATCAATAATCAATAAGAATAACTCAGAGGAATGAGAGGCAAAATCCGGGATATTGAGGTTAACTCAAAAGGGTTTTATTCCTGTTAAAGGAATTGGGTTATTGGCTCGAGCCAAGGTGGCATACCATTCCGTCACCACACAGGTTCGGGAAGGGGCAGACAGACAACATATTATTTACAGAAGTACATATATATAGTCAATGCATTACATTAAGCGAATAGGCAGTAGGCGTAACAGCTGGAAAAAGGAGATAAAACATGAATACGTCATAAAAAGGCGTTATAATAGGCGTGCATAAAGGCGTGTACTAGAGACGTCATTTATCATGAGGTCACAAATGGGTGGAGACATAGGAGAATCTTGTAATGTCAGCAGAAATTCATGACACAGATGCGCGCGCAGCAGATTGACGTGAGTCTGACGTGTAACTGGAGGGTGAAGGGGACTTGACACTTAGCACTACAAGTGTAGACATAAGTCTGGGATGTCAGATCAACCTAATCCCAAATCGTATCTGATACCGTATGTTTAAAGAACTGTAGTGTCTGGAAGGGAAAAGGTCTCTCGGGCAGAGACTACTCTATACTGTCTGCGTGTATATGCGTCTACGTGTCGGCATGCGGGGTGAGGGGGCATGGGCCTACCATGGCAACGGAGTCTATGAGTTACTTGCACGGAGACAGAAAGACCGGGCCCATGCTCCTGCAGCTGGGAGGATGTTTACTTGAGCTACGAGACAGGAATGTATTTTCGAGGAGTGGAGCAGATAATTCGAAGGTTGAATACAGTCTTGTCAGGCAGAAGGCTGGGCTGGAGCCGCGCAAGGAGTAAGGCAGGGGTGACTGGTACAGAGGCAGCCTGGGTTGAGGCCCTTAGAGTCGGGAAGCAGGAAAAAAGGTTTAATGGCAGAATCAGGGCCTACTTTCGCCAGAGCTGAAAAACGTGTAAAGTGTACCACAAAAAGACGGTGGCACGGCATATATAGGAACTGAATATTCAATCCGTTCATGGCGGATCTGAAAGAGGACATGTTAAAGATGGACGCAAATGTATTTGCGTCTTCATAGCTGACACAGGAGGGAAATCACATGCACTGCAAGCTAGTACATGGAGACGGTGGGGTTCACGCTGGGGAACACTACTCGATCAAAAATTATATTTCCTCATTCCCTCCTTGTTCCCCACGGACCCTTCATGATACATCGATTCTCATCAATTGATCAATCTGTTCACTTAACATCAATTGCTCTTCTTGCTTTTCGCGTTTTGAATGGGAACTTGGATGTGGAATACATGAAGTGGCACACAGGCCGCAAATCGCCGGTCCACATTGGAGACACAGGCAACAACTGAGTACTATGAGTAGGCCAATACCCAGGAGGGATAGGATCTTCCACCCCCAGGCTGATAGCGTTGTCCAGAACCAACCGGACCAAGTCCAGGTACCTGGAGTCTGATGTATTAAACTTGCAATTTTATGGAGACGTGTAATAGCTTTGTACACGGTTGGCGCGTTATTTGGGATGAAAACACAGCAGCTTGACCCGATGACCTTACAGGCTCCACCCCTATCTGCCAAAATGACGTCAATAACGAGACGATTTTGAAGAACAACAACCCGCATAGCGGACTGCTCCTCCGTCAAATTACCTAGGGCTGAAGTGGTCTCAAGCACCACTGCTTCGAGAGTTCTGGTTAATCTACGGATCAGTTTACTATTAGAAACAGTACCTAGGTAGGGGAAGAAACCTTTGTTGAAATCTGTATATTGTTCCCATGTGGTTTCAGTATAATCGACAAGTGGGAGATCTCTTCGGAGTCTATGCTTAATCAGATTGGTGTTTCTATGGTAGTCAGGAGGGGCTAGGAAAACAGGTGGCAGAAGGAATGCAATGTAACAGGTACCATCCCAATCTAGAGGCAAACGAACATATGCGGTATGGCCGCAAACAAAATAGGAATGACGTAAAGCCCTAAATGTGGATCTACCATAATCACTGAAATCGACCACAGTAGTACATTTACTATGACCTAAGTGTATGGAACCATTCTTGCGAACACATAATTCACCAGTAACTGGCAATACTGCCATAGCAGGTAGGACAGGAGCAGCTTCAGATTCGACAGATAAAATCATGAATGTAACTGTGTAATTATCTAATCCATATACTTCATTTTCTAGATCAGTTCCAGTACCAACGGGGAGTCCCTCCTTGTCAGGGTAACATACTTTAAGCAAGGCTAAGTTCAGGTTTCCCCAAACCCAGTTACCTTCGTAAATAGCAGCATCAGAAACTAGGGCATTGAGCATTTTAAACCATGCACCACATGTACCATTGTGAGTGAACGGGTACGGAAAAAGGGGAAGAACTCCCTTGTTTTCTTGGTAGGGAGGGAGTCGACCACATATCCAACAGTTTGTAGCATTGGTAGTCTGATGGGAGTGATGTAACATACTAATGAAAGTGTTGTTGCGCAGCGCAAGTCTATAGGATAACTCGTGAGGAGGTAATTCACTAAAAGAATGTTCGTCAGTAACATTATAAGCAGATTGTGCACGCTTGAATATAGGATAATAAATGTGTAACAAAACACTAGCAGTAATAACCAGCAAACTTAAGAAAAACATGATAAGTAGTGTCACTATACAGCGACTGCGAAGTGATTTACAATATGCATTCTTTTTATGTTGTCTTTGTCTATCTCTCTCTCTGTCTGGATCTAGGGGATACATGTCAGAAACTAATTTAACCGATTCACCTAGGGGAGGACTTAAACAATTAAACTGTCTGACTTGCTAGATCGTAACTTAGTTCTGTATTCTTCAGAAGCGGATTTCTCAACCAAAGGGAGTTTTGAGTCTGAGTCAGTTGGTGTAGGAGGGCAGGGCTTAGAGACTAAGTCCGAAGGAAGTCCGTGGAATTTTTTAATGTGGCTGGAATGCAGCCATCCCTTCCTGCCCTCAATCTTTACAGCTGTCCTCGTCGTAAGCAGAACCAATTTCGGGGCTTGCCAGCGGGGCTCCAATGGACTTCTCCGATCAAAGTTGCGGGTGAACACGTAGTCACCCGGGACCACCTCGTGGGGCTTCACTTCCGTGTTGTCGGGAAAGGCTGCAGCTACCTGTGAACGACAAGATTGTAGTGCAGACATCAAGGAGGCAAGGTAATCTGTCAGCATAAGACAATCAACATCAGTTATTTTCCGTGGTATAGGCGTCCCCCACATATTCGGTGGTCTACCAAAAACCACTTCGTACGGGGATAGCCCAGATCGGGAATGGACCACCATCCTCATATAGAAGAGGGCGACCGGCAAGGCAACTATCCAGTCCACACCCTTCTCTCTACAGATCTTGGAAAGTCGGATTTTTAATGTCTGATTATGACGCTCCACGAGACCTGCTGCCTCGGGATGCCGGACACAATGGAACTTCCACTGATAACCTAACAGAAGTGTAATGTGTTTCACAAGTTCGGATGAGAATGGCTGGCCATTATCTGAGTACACGATACGGGGCAAACCATACAGTGGGAAGTATTCACGTACCAGCTGCTTGGCAGTGGTCGGAGCAGTGTAGTCAGGAACTGGGTATGCTTCAATCCATCGGGAAAGAGCACATACGACTACGAGGACATACTTGAATCCTCGGCAGCGTTCCATCTGGATATAATCCATCTGGAGTATTTCAAAAGGGTGATCGGGAGGCTGAAATCCACCTTGTTCTACGGGAATGCTTTTACCTGGATTGAACTGACCACAAATTATGCAAGTACGCACTTTCTGCTTGGCTGCTGCCCGTAAGTTTTTATTGGACCATATGTGTTGAATACTGTCTAGCATTGCCTTCTCTCCTAGGTGCGCGGGACTATGTATTGTGTTAATGATGACTTGTACCATAGAGTCGGGGAGAAACCATGTAGATTTTCCCTTCGTCATCCAACCCTGGTCTGTTTGGATCCCTCCTAGTTTAGTCCATTCCTTAATTTCATCTGGTGTTGCATGTGACTGTATGTCGATCACATCATGTGCGGGATCCCTGACTGTCATGCAGTGCGATGGTAACACTAATTGTGTCTGATCAGTTACATGTGTCCGGTTCTGAGCAGTTTGCTTTGCTGTACGGTCTGCCAGGTCGTTACCCTGGGAGATGATATCAGTAACCTTTGTATGTGCCTTACACTTCATGATAGAGATTGCAGTGGGTAGATGTATTGCATCTAACAGGGCTTGAATGAGGGGACCGTGTTGGATGTTGGTCCCATGAGAAGTCAAGTAACCTCTCTCTCGCCAGAGGACTCCAAAGTCGTGAACGACTCCGAATGCATAACGCGAATCAGTATATATGTTGACTCTCTTATTTCGGGCTTGAATACATGCTTGTGTCAGAGCAATAAGCTCTGCGGCTTGGGCTGACAAAGTGTCAATACAATTGGTTTCAATAACTTCAGTGTCTGTCGTGACAGCGTAGGCCGCCACTAATTCACCTGTCTTTGTTCTCATACATGAACCATCCACATACAGTGTCAGGTCTGGATCTGGCAACGGAACATCTGTCAAGTCTTGTCTGGGTTTTGTTGTGATAGTAATTACTTCAATACAATCATGTGCCAATGGATCTACTCCATTTACTGGCAATAACGTGGCAGGATTCAATGTGCTGCAGCGTCTGATCTCGATATGTGGTTGGAACAATGTCAATTCGTAACCTGTCAATCTTGCTAGGGTCAGGTGTTGGGTCTGAGTTCGATTTAAAAGGACTTCTACAGAATGCGGAACCTGTACTGTCAATGGATGTCCTAACACAATAGCATCACTCTGTCTAATTGCCAAAGCTGTTGCTGCAACTGATTTCAAACACGCCGGGAGGGCCTGGGCTACTGGGTCTAATGTGCTAGAAAAGTAAGCACAAGGCTTGTGTGAACCTGCTTGTTCCTGAGTGAGGACTGACAAGGCAGTACCCTCACGTTCTGTGACAAAAAGTGTAAAAGGCTTACTGTAACATGGTGTTGCTAAAACAGGAGCTTGACATAAGGCTTTCTTCAAGTCTTCAAAAGCTTGTGTATGTTCCTGAGTCCAAGGGAGGACAGTCGAAGTCGCTGCCTCCTGCGTCGTTAACTGAATGAGTGGTTTCACTAGAAATGCATATTGGGGAATCCATTGTCTGCAGTATGAAGTTAGGCCTATGAAAGCCCGTACTTCCTTTTGTGTTCTGGGTGGTGACATGTTTACAATTAACTGAATGCGATCAGGTGTGAGCTGTCTCCCCACTTTGGACAGCAAGTGACCCAGGTACACAACTTGCTGAACACAGAATTGTAGCTTCGAAGGAGACACCTTGTGTCCCTTGTCGGCCAGGAAGTTCAAAACAGTCAGTGATGCATTTTCACATTCGGGTTCGCTTCGAGCGGTGATCAGCAGATCATCGACATACTGAAGCAGGGCAGTATGAACTGGCATGTGGATACAGTCGAGTTGCTTTTTCAATGCTTGACTATAGATGCTGGGGCTTTCTGTGAATCCTTGAGGTGCACGGGCAAATTTGAAAGATCGTCCATTTAAACTGAATCCGAACAAATATTGGCTCTCCGGATCAATAGGGACACTGAAGAAGGCGTTCTTGAGGTCTATTACAGTGAAGAACGTCGCCTCTGAATCAATAGCAGTCAGTAATGAAGAGATATCTGGGATCACAGGGTACTGTGGTACAATACATTTATTCAATTCGCGCAGATCAATAATTAATCGATAAACAGGTGGAGAATTTGGGTCAGTACGTTTAAGAACAGGAATGATAGGAGAATTACACACATTAGAGTCAGTTTCCACAACCACTCCTTGTGCAATGAGCTCGTCAATGATTCTCGGTAAAGCCACTACAGCATCTGGGGGTAACTTGTATTGTCGAATTCGTGGTAATACCACTCCTGCCTTGAGTGTGACTCGATATGGGGTAATGTGCATGCAACCTACATCAGTGGGGCCCTGTGCCCACAAGTGTGCAGGGACGTTCTGTAATCGGGGATCCATATCTCTCAATACATAATGGCCTTTGAAATCTCGCAGAAACAATCGTACTCCCTCCGGAGAACAGCATATAATAGCTCCTAGAGCCTTCAGTGTCTTTATACCTAACAGGTTTTCTGGACATGATTTCGTGAGCAACAAATCTGTAGTCCGTGTCAGAGGACCTACTGCAAGAGGGAGGGGTTGTGATACTTCATTAATAATGGGTTTTCCTGAAAACCCAAGGGACACATTCTGTGAGCCTGAGAGGGGTGCCCCTGGTACTTCGTTGTGGCTTATCGTGGTTCTGCTTGCCCCTGTGTCAATGAGAAACTTTCTGTCTTTCCCTAATACTTGACTATGTACATAAGGACCATTTTGATCTACAGGAACTTCAATAAGAGGCAAGCGGAATTCCCTCTCCAGGCTGTTTCATGTGTATCGCTGGTAATCAGGGTAATCGTTCTGCGCATACTGGTACATCTGCTGTGTTGTGTTTTGTGTTGCGGTAATGGGCTGTTGTTGGGGTATCGCTACGGTCTGTGTAGATGCTGGTATGGGTGCAATATGTTGTATATTCTGGGGTACTTGTTGTGAGGTCTGATCTTGTCTAGGAGGACGTGGTCTTTCTTTAGTTTTACCCGTGGCGATATTGTGTTTCAGAACTGCACAATCATTTATATAATGACCTGGCTGTTTGCAATAATTACATACACCCTTGACAGGAATTGTTGAATTACTGGGATGGGTAGCACCTTTTTTCTGACCGTCGGCAGGAACCGACTGAGCAACTAACATTTTCATTTTGGTATCTTTCATACGTCTTTGTTCATGTTCTTGTTCTTCTCTAAGTCTATTCTGGTGGTACTGTAACATTTGTAACATTTGTGAAGGAGTATTAGCTTGCCAAGTACTTTCTACTTTCAGTACTCTATTCTTAACCTGGGGCAAAGAATTCTCGACTAATTTCGTTACAAAAAGATGCGGATATGACTCGCTACTTGCTTTCAGACCGCTATTTATACCAAAACATTTCTCAAATCGTGTATAAAAATCACTAGTGTCTTCATCAGGTTTCTGTTTGCATGCTGAAATAGCACCCCAATCTTCCTTTTTCGTACTCAATAAACGTGGCAACACTTGTACTAATAAACCTGGTAACGCTTTAACTTTGTCTCCAAGCCCTAGGCCTGGCACTCGGGTATCTTCTTCATTTTGTAATCCAGCCCAATCAATCTTTGCGTCTCCCACCTCCCACTCTTTTTCCTTGAGTTTCTCGTATATGCCTGGAGGTAGTAATACTTTCAGTATTTTCATAAGGTCGGGATAAGTGTAATCACCCATTAATAACATATCCTTTATTTCGCGGTGAAATCCTGCAGGGTCTTTATCATGACTGGGTACTAGTTTCTTCATTTCCAACAATTCAATTTTAGTTACAGGTGTATACACGAATACACGTCTAAGCGTGTGGTCTGCGTTCTGTACGGGGTGCACTTCTCGCAACGGATTCTGTCTATCCATATAATACATGGTTTTTCGTTCCATAACGGGTGCAGACTTCATCTGTGGACATAAGAAGGTACTATACTTGTGGCGGTGTTCTAGAATTACTTTAATTAGATCAGTACTTAGACCTTTCCATCTGTTCGTGACCAGTTCTATTAATATGTCAGGCAGAGGACCTGGATCAGAACGTTGGCTTTTATACAATAAGAGCAGATGTTGTATCATGTACATACCAGCTAAACGCTGATCACTCGGTGTCAAGTTCAAGAACGTGTGTGCTAACGCATCATCACCATATTTCTCAGAGCTGTCAGCCCATTGCACGGCTGACCTGGCTAATTCTTGTTCATCCATAGAATCGAGTACATGGTACCCCATTCGCTCTTGAAGTATTCTGTCAGTGGCTTGGAATAAGTGTTCGGGTGTTCTAGGATTACACATGGCTTCCTGATATATCCTTTTACTTTCTGGGCGCACTGGGCGCATCGAATTATTAAACGGTCTTCCTTTACCTACGTAAGCTATCATTTCCCTGACCGGCAACTGTTCGTGTTCTGGTGTCTCAGCTTCCTCCTCTGCCTCCTCCTCTCTGGATTCATGTTTGTCGGAATCTACTTCCGGTACGGGCTGTCTTCTCTCGTGCATCTTATTAATTGCAGTTCTTATTCTCCGGTACATATTATCTATACAGGCCTCTTTGTCATGCTGTCCATCTGTTATATTCTGACCCCATCTGTGGAGTGCTTTTACATCTTCCGGGTTCATACCCGGCCTATCCACTTCTCTAATGAAGCAGTTTATGAGAAACCGCAATATCTTGGCTTTAGTATCCACTTTCTGATAGGTCATGGCCTCCTTAATACTGTCAGGCCCTACTCCTGTCTGAACAAACTTATATATTCTATCTAGGTGTTCTGTCATTCCAGGTAATGTCATTAGGAAGTTCGTGACTCGCCGTAAACGTATTGATGCGAGTAACATTCTCTCGTCATTCTTTCTACCGGGTACAGGATCATATCTGCAGTCTGCAAGACGATCTCCAAGAATTGTAATGTCTGTTCTAGGTGTACGCTGTTGCGCTATTTCTCTAAAGCTCATGCGATGGGCGGCTGGCGGGGTCTGGAAACCTATCGCTCCTCCGGACGCACCTCTTGAGGCGCCGGCCCCGAAGGGGTTAGTCGGGTTCGTATCAAGGGAAGTAGGTAGAGTAAGAGGTGGAAGGAGTGCTGGAAGACCAGGAGGAATCGGGGGAGTAGCTTGTCGGGGAGGAAGAGCAAAATTGTCCTGACCATCAGGCGCAGGCACTTGTGGCAATGCGGAATTAACATATGCGGGGGCTACATCGTCTAGATAGGAAGAAAGGAAAACGTCCTTTGCTGTCTTCTGGTGTGTTTTAGTCGGGAGCAATGGGGGTGGTAGGTCCTTCGGTACTTCCGGAGAGGCCTTTGGCAAGCCCTTTGACAGGATGGGGAACATGCCATTCATAAGTGTATTTCGCTGTCTGTCTACTTGTTCTAATTTTACTCTGATACCTTCCTCGACTAATGCGTTTTCCTGGGTCTTGTCAGACTCCTCCTTACTCTTTTCTTCTAGTCTGTGTGCTTTTTCTGTACGCCTATGCGATTCTTTACGCCATAACTCGATGGCATCCTTCTGTGACTGTCTGGCTTTCTTTTTCCACAATGCTTCTTCTACTCTCATGATGCAATCTGCATCCCATGTCCCAGCAGCGGGCCATCTCTGATTCTCCGACAGTTCTTTAGTGTAATCCACCCATAAGTCAAGAAACAAAACGGCATCTAGGCCGTGCTTATGGTACATAAAGTACCCTGGAGTGTCCCTAGGTGGAACGGGAACAGCTTCTTCTAGAAACCCTTTACGGGTTTTTATTTGTCTTAGTTTGGAAAACAACGGCATTTCTGAAATCTGGCTACTTGGTTCTTACTTAGATATGAACATGAACACACTACACATAAAACACGTATAAGCACAATAATGAAGATCGGACATTCACTCATACCACGACATTTGAATGACACATTAAAACATATCAAGAACGAACCACATTAATTAATTACAATGAAAACCTACCAACCACGTGAAACAGGATGTACCGCTAAACAGTACAGATACACCTTACAGATGCAAACTAGATATACTGCTAAACAGTATAGATACACTGCTAAACAGTGCAGACCAGGCTCGTGTACCCGAACCTGTCTTGACCGGCACAAACTAATGCGCACGTCAGGATGCGTCCCTAGCAACGGTACTCACCAGGAAGCACGGAAACAGAAGGCCTCGGAAACCCTGGACTGGACTGGGCTCGGACTGGATTCGGACTCGACTCGCGACGTAGATACTTCGGAACTTCGGAATCTGGTGGGCCTCCGTATACCTCGGATCTTGCTCTCTCAGCTGGGCTCAGGTCGGGATCCTCCGCACTCCTCACCGCCTCGTCTGGGTGTCGATCGCAGCCTCAGTCACCTCCGTTGGCCTGAGGGAGATACAGGAAATCCTGCGGGTACGCGTAGTTGTCCGTCCGGCTGTGGCAGGGGGCTAGGCCTGCAACGCACCTCCGGCGCGTGGGGTGGGGGAGGGGTCCCTATTCGGGCGCCAAAACTGTGGTAAAATCGATTACCTATGCATAATTTATAATCAATAATCAATAAGAATAACTCAGAGGAATGAGAGGCAAAATCCGGGATATTGAGGTTAACTCAAAAGGGTTTTATTCCTGTTAAAGGAATTGGGTTATTGGCTCGAGCCAAGGTGGCATACCATTCTGTCACCACACAGGTTCGGGAAGGGGCAGACAGACAACATATTATTTACAGAAGTACATATATATAGTCAATGCATTACATTAAGCGAATAGGCAGTAGGCGTAACAGCTGGAAAAAGGAGATAAAACATGAATACGTCATAAAAAGGCGTTATAATAGGCGTGCATAAAGGCGTGTACTAGAGACGTCATTTATTATGAGGTCACAAATGGGTGGAGACATAGGAGAATCTTGTAATGTCAGCAGAAATTCATGACACAGATGCGCGCGCAGCAGATTGACGTGAGTCTGACGTGTAACTGGAGGGTGAAGGGGACTTGACACTTAGCACTACAAGTGTAGACATAAGTCTGGGATGTCAGATCAACCTAATCCCAAATCGTATCTGATACCGTATGTTTAAAGAACTGTAGTGTCTGGAAGGGAAAAGGTCTCTCGGGCAGAGACTACTCTATACTGTCTGCGTGTATATGCGTCTACGTGTCGGCATGCGGGGTGAGGGGGCATGGGCCTACCATGGCAACGGAGTCTATGAGTTACTTGCACGGAGACAGAAAGACCGGGCCCATGCTCCTGCAGCTGGGAGGATGTTTACTTGAGCTACGAGACAGGAATGTATTTTCGAGGAGTGGAGCAGATAATTCGAAGGTTGAATACAGTCTTGTCAGGCAGAAGGCTGGGCTGGAGCCGCGCAAGGAGTAAGGCAGGGGTGACTGGTACAGAGGCAGCCTGGGTTGAGGCCCTTAGAGTCGGGAAGCAGGAAAAAAGGTTTAATGGCAGAATCAGGGCCTACTTTCGCCAGAGCTGAAAAACGTGTAAAGTGTACCACAAAAAGACGGTGGCACGGCATATATAGGAACTGAATATTCAATCCGTTCATGGCGGATCTGAAAGAGGACATGTTAAAGATGGACGCAAATGTATTTGCGTCTTCATAGCTGACACAGGAGGGAAATCACATGCACTGCAAGCTAGTACATGGAGACGGTGGGGTTCACGCTGGGGAACACTACTCGATCAAAAATTATATTTCCTCAAGGGTGGGATGACTGATAATGCATCAGGACAGCCAAGGGGGTATGTGAGGTCCTCCGGTACAATTTTACAACATTTCCAGGTTCCTGAGTTTGCCGACACTAGGGACATAATTGTGTCCATGGCGTCAAGGGATTGTCCTTGATTAGGAACACAGAGGCACCATTGCAGTCAATATTTGAAGGCTGATGGACAACAATAGCCAATGACTGATGAAAAGGGCTCTTCTAAAGTCCCTTTCTGCATATATCAAGGTTGT
Organism: Lissotriton vulgaris; assembly: GCF_964263255.1. Lineage (NCBI taxonomy): Eukaryota > Metazoa > Chordata > Amphibia > Caudata > Salamandridae > Lissotriton > Lissotriton vulgaris. Next base: position 1,209,184,913 of record NC_141694.1, read on the forward strand.
GTGATGATAAGAGGTCCCCCAAGGCAGCTAAAGCTGTCAGTAAGTGATATCTAAGTAGCATGCCTATAAATGCATCCTGAAATCTGAAACAGAACCCAGGATTGTGTTGGTTTGGGTTATTTCAAGATGTTTACATGTTAATTTCTTCTTCAATAGCCTACTAGGGGCCTGATTACAAGTTTCTAGAAATATTTCTACCTATATGTGAACTGCTGTTTGACATAACTGACTAACTCAGTCTTTTTATTTCCATTTAGTTGCCTACGATAGATAATCGTTCTGAATAATCCTACAGTTTGGAGAACACCTAGGAGGATATGGGACCTCGCTTGTGAAGTTGTTCAGAAAGATTAGGTTGAAGGTACTTAACACATACGATAAATATTGGATGCGTTTAATAACTTAACCTTCGTTACATTTCAACAGGTCAAACATGCTGAAATTGAACAGGAGCAAAATACGATATTTACTTATTATGTGGATTTTGGTGCTTTGAACAACAACATCTGCTTTTTATTCCCCAAGAACTCGTATTTATCACAGGAAATTAATAACACATCCTGTGGTATCTGTAGTGTTTACTACATTCAAATAAGATACAGAAACAAGTACGGTAGAAGATGTGGGTTTATTCAACCTCAGCCACTAACTGACACAAATCCGATCCCAGCCTCACAGCAGAATTCTACAAGAGAATGCAATGAAGAGATTCTAACCCCTTAAAGAAACAAGCATGTAAAGAAAAGATGAGGGCACATAATATCACATATCTTCCTTCCTAACAAAAAAACAAAAGTAAATATAATAGAACAGGAAATAAAACATTTTAAACATAACAATGGTAAGTATCATAGAACAGGAAATAAAACAGTTTAAACATAATCCTTCATATAGATAGGAGCTCTACGTGTTCTTTGACTCCTCTTACATGTAGATAACGAGGTTGCACCATCGGAGAAGTTGTTACACGGAATGTACAAATTTCTTCCAGTAATATTAGGATCCTCACCAATATTTTGACAAGAATTTTTAGAATGAATCACCACAATACGACTCTTATTCCATATCCTCCCATCTTGTGTTTTGATTGCATTTCTAAAACCCTTTGTAACAAGTCGGACATTGGTATATTTGGACCAGGGTTTACATCCAACAGGAGTTTTAATTTTTACCAAATCACCCACTTTGACCATCTGATATTTAACACATTTTCTATTATCAAAATATACTTTTCTTGAAATTTGCTTATCTATCTCTCTGTCCCTCCATTCACCTATATCATTATCCACCAAACCCTTATTTATTTTCATCCAACCCGGACACCATAGGGTATTGGGAACCCTCCCTTTAAACAGTTCAAAAGGAGACCTCCCAGTAGATGAATGAGGAGCAAAGCGATAGGCATTAATTCTGTCCTGAAGAGTTATCTTCCAGTTCAACCCAGAGGATCTAGCCAATTGTATTGACTCCTTAAGAGTCTTGTTGACTCTTTCCACAGCACCATTAGTTTCAGGGTGATACAAAGAACACCTTTTATGTGTAATGCCACATTTTTTTAAAAAGAGTAAGCTATTAGGAAAACTCTCCTTTCTAAAAATACTCTCCAAAAACTTGATGACTGAATCAGACGTAATGTCCCTAACCGCACTCACTTCTATCCATCTTGAATATAAGTCAATAAGCACAATCAGGTACGGAGTATCTAAAACACCAGAGAGGGGTCCCACAATGTCGATAGCCAACTCATCCCAAGGGTGACTAGGCAAGGCTCTACTAACCATTGGCAGCTGTTTTGTCTTTAATATTTTGTCACTCACACAGTATTCCACACATTATCTGACCAACATTTCAATCTCCAAATCCATTCCTGGCCACCAAAATTGCGTACGCAGAATCTCCTTGGTTTTTACAATACCCAAGTGACCACAATGGGCATGTGATAATAATTTTCCTCCAATGCCAAGAGGAGGCACCAATTTTGTTCCTCGTGTTAATAGACCATCAGTAATAGAAAGTTCACCAGAGACTAAAGACCACGGCTTATCTAAACAAGCATTATTCTTCAAACAAGACATAAGTATACAAATTTCTTCATCTTTCTCCAATTCTTTCATCCATTCACTTTCGTCCACGGCACCCTCAGTGACTTCACACATATTGATGTACTCATCTATTTCATTCATGTCCTCTGCAACGAAATTGTCAGTGTCAACTAATTTCGATAAACAATCAGCAGACTTATTTGCTACACCAGGAATGTACTGTACCTCAAAATCAAATCCCTGTAAAGATATAATCCACCTCCTGATCCTTGAAAAATGGCCTCTAAACCTTTTTTTAAGAAAAACTCCCTTAAAGGCTTATGATATGAAAGTATACACACTTTAGAACCCCAAATCAAATTTTTACATTTCCTCAAAGCCCAAAAAATAGCAAGAAACTACTTCTCTATCACAGAGTAGTTCAATTCCGATCCTCAAGGACATCTTGATGAACAACAAATGAGAGAATCATTACCATTTTTCCTTTGAACTAGAAGAGCACCAAGACCTTTGTCACTTGCATCAGTAAATAAGTACGTGGGAAGACCAGGAACAAAGGCATGAAGTGAGGGAGCCTTTTTTAACTCATTTTTGATGTTATCAAACTCATTCTTGCACACAGAAGTCCAATCAAAAACTATATTCTTTGCAGTTAACCTCCTCAAATTGTGTGTTTTATCTGCAAAATTAACAATGAACTTCCCATAAAATTCCACCATGCCAAGAAAAGAGAGTAACTCCTCCTTGTTAAGTGGCTCCTTGACTTTGTCAATTGAATCAACCAATTCTCTCTTGGGAAAAACACCTTCGCTAGTAATGCGATGTCCTAGATAATTAACCTCTTCCACACCAAATTTACATTTGTCCTTTTTTAGTGACATTCCAGCCTCATCTAAATGCTTAAGAACAGCGCATACACACCTATTATGTTCCTGAATATTGTTACCATAAATTAACAAGTCATTCTGGTAACATTTAACACCATTTAAACCCTTCAGAATATTAGACATAATACGCTGAAAGACTGAGGCCGCAGAGATGAGGCCGAATGGCATTCTCTTCAACTTGAAAGTGCCAATAGGTGTAATAAAAGCAGTTGAATTTTGAGAAGACTCATCTAATTCCACTTGATGGTACGTGGAAGCTACATCCAGGGTAGTGAAAAATCTAGCCCCTTCTAAAGTCCCAACCATCTCGTCTATATTTGGCAGAGGAAATCTATCCACCACTACTTCCTTGTTTAGAGATCTTAAATCAATGCGTATGCAAATTTCACCTGAGGGTTTCTTAGCAATTACCACAGGAGTCAACCACTCAGTAGCCTCTACTGGCTCAATTGTGTTGTTCTTGACAAGCTTTTCTATTTCCTTTTGTACCTTCACTTGTTCTGCTAGAGGAATCCTCCTCACTTTCGCCACAACAGGAACAGCATCGACTTTTAATCTAATATGATGTTTGTATCCCCGTAAACACCCTAGACTCTCTTTGAATACATTTGGAAATTGTTCTGAGAAAGTATTAGACATCTCATCACCCTTTTTGTTTTGTATAGACTCTTTTACCTTTTGAATCTGTACTTGAGGTGAGGCATTAGGATCAAGTTTTACTCCAAGTTCACGCTGATGCATCCAACCCAGCCATGAATCACCTTTTTTAGTCACATAAACTTTCCCAACAGTTACACGGCTACCCAATTCAATTTCAGCCATGAAGTAGCCGATCATTGTAATAGGTTTATCAGCATATCCTAACGGAGAAACGTTACATTTCAACAAGTTCACTTTCGTATTAAACATTAAATTGAACACATTTTCATCAATCATAGTTATTTGAGAACAAGAGTCGAATTTAAAATTTATCATACAATTCTCTACACGAACTGGGGGAGAAGGATGCTTCAAAGTTTTACAATTAATTTCAAAACTAACAGTTTTTACTTGAGGTTGTGACCATTTTTTTGTTAAAACATCACCTTATATGTTTTTGTTCTACAAAATTTAGCAAAATGTCCTTGTTTCCACATGAATTGCACAAGACTTTTAGTGAAGGACAATTCGGAGAATTAGCTAAATGGCTAAATTGTCCATACCTAAAACAAGAAAATCTGTTACTTTGACCTGCAAAAGAAACATTTGTCATAGGATTTTGTTTCTCTTGTGCACTCCCACTCTGTTTCTTGACTTGATATACAACCTCTTCTACTTTTGCTTCTTCCTTCACGTCAGTAATATTTGATTTGTCTTTCTCTTTTTTTAATTCATCAACACATTTTGTCATATGTTCGACTTGTTTAGCAAAGACTAACACTTCTTTCAGGGGAGGTTCATCCTTCAACCAAAGTTCTTTTCTAATGTTATCATGCGCACATCTCAAAACAAATTGATCTCAAATTCTTTCATCCAAAGTTTGACCAAAATTGCATGAGGACGCTAGTTTCCTGAGAGATGACACATATTCCTCGACAGTTTCATCCTTTTTTTGTTCTCTTAATCCAAAGTGATATCTTTCCATAATAGTACTAAGTCTTGGCAAATAGTGTCGATCAAGTTGAAGAATAGCAATTTCATATTCACTAAGATTCCTTTGTTCTGCTGCAGATAGATCAGGCAAATGTTCTAATACATCTTGTCCCTCTCCACCAAGACAATGTAAGAGTAGAGAATGCTTCCTTTCTGCGCTTAAATTCGTTCCACACACTCTTGCGTAGTTAGCAAATATTTTTTTCCATTTCTTCCATTTCACATTAGGTTCTCCTGGGCTTGTAAGAAAAAATGCTGGTTGTGTAACATTGTGCATTTTTAATAACTTCATAAAAGATTTAACTGTATAATGAGTAAATAGTATTCTCCCTTTTTTAATTCTGTTACCTTTTCTTGTTTAAAAAAAATACATAGAGAATATTCATAGGCTTTATTTTTTAAAGTAAATATACATAGACTTTATTTCTTAAAGTAAATAGCCTCAGTGTTAAAGAAAATAAGGCTTTATTTGATGGCTTTGTTGCTTTCAAGCAATAAGATTCCATGTCACAATGTTGAAGAATCTTGACATGGGCCAGTGAACCTTCACTTTAAGAACAATTGAATACGTAATAATGAGAAGAGCTCTTGAGATCTTATTCGTAAAGACTAATTGACAGAGGACGCATGAAATGCACTTCCTAGATCTTGGCACGCAGACGTACTCGATCTTGACATGCAGAAGCAACTTCCTTGATCTTGACACGCAGACGTACTCCATCCTGACACGCAGCGGCTAAGCGATCTTGACACGCAGACGCTAAGACAAAGACGATGTTCACTTAGACCAGGGGTCTTCAATCTGTGGGGCACGACCCCCAGGGGGGTCGGGGAGTTCTGGGAAGGGGGTCGCAGATTGTCAGTTTGCCTTAGATGGCGTGGGGCTGATTGAGGGTGCTCACGGCTGAGGCCTAATTCACACCGAGGGGTGAAAAACAACAAAGCCTCATTAACAAGTAAAAGGTCTTTTAAAGACGTGTGAAGTACCGGGGAGCGGCTTTGTGTGTGTCCCTGAAGGTGTTTAAGCCCGAGGAGGGGAAGGGATGGGGGGCAGGGGAGGGTGGCTGAGGGAGCCCTTTGAGTTCGATGGACATTGCGCACCTGGAGCTGTGGGTCCTGCCTCTAAAGCTTAAAGCACGAACCCTCATACCTGGCGCCTGTGCAGGAGAAATGTGCCTTAGAGTCTGTTCTTCAGGTGAGATGTTGTTACAGCCTGTCCGCCCCCAGCAGAGAGGCACAGAGATGCCCTCCCATGAGAGAGGAAGAAGACGCAGAGAGATACTGACCCCCCTCCGCTCCCCCCCCCATGAGAGAGGCACAGAAAAGGTGGGTGGATGAATGGATGAAAGGGTGGATGGATGTATGGATGCATAACAGGTTGCATGGATTATGATGGATGGATGTGTGAAAAGGTGGGTGGATGAATGATGGGTGAATGGATGGATGAAAGGATGGATGGATGAAGGATGAATGTATGGATGTAAGGATGAAAGGGTGGTTGGATGAAGGATGGATGGATAGATATGTGAAAAGGTGGGTGGATGAATGATGAGAGGATGAATGGATGGATGGATGAAAGGGTGGATAGATGATGGATGGATGATGGATGGATGGATGGAAGGAAGGATGAAAAGATAGATGGGTGAAGGATGGATGTATGGAAGGATAAAAGGTTGCATGGATGGATGGATGTGTGGAAAAAGTGGGTGGATGAATGATGGGTGAATGGATGGATGAAAGGGTGGATAGATGAAGGATGTATGTATGGATGGAAGGAAGGATGAAACGGTAGATGGATGAAGGATGGATGTATGGATGGATAAAAGGTTGCATGGATGAATGATGGATTGATGGATGTGTGAAAAGGGGGTGGATGAATGATGGGTGAATGGATGGATGAAAGTGTGGATAGATGAAGGATGCATGTATGGATGGAAGGAAGGATGAAATGGTAGATGGATGAAGGATGGATGTATGGATGGAAGGGTGGATGGGTAAACGATGGATGTAAGGATGAAAGGGGGGCTGGATGAAGGATGGATGCAGTTATGGATGGAAGGATGAAAGGGTGGATGGATGGATGGAAGGATGAAAGGGTGGATGAATGAAGGATGGATGGATGTGTGAAAGTGTGGGTGGATGAATGATGGATGAATGTGATGAGATCTAACAGGCGCATTTATGGTTGTCGATAGTTGTTGATGATGAGGAGTACCAGTTTCTAGAAACTTTTGTTGCAAGGGGGTCCTTAAGCCTAAAAAGGTTTTACAAGGGGGTCTCGGCATCAAAAAGTTTGAAGACCTCTGACTTAGACTGTGACATGCAGCGTTCATCAAATCAAGAGCGGGCATACGTATTAATACGTCATCAGAGTAGTACGTCTCGAGCGCATTTCAAATAGAGTTATTTTAAAATTAATGCTTTACTTAGGAAATCACACAATCCTTGTAATTTTAACTAAACCTCCCACCGTTGTCCTCACCAAGTACAATCAGTAAATGAAGAAAGGATCACATTTAATCCGCCGCTGGGAAGTCATCGCTTCTCTTCTTGAATTAAACAGCCTCAGGAGGAGAGGTGCAGGTTAGTTATTTCTGTGTTGAGGTTGTCGTTTCTTCAATCGTTGCCAAAGAAATGTAGTGCTTACTACATTCAAATAAGATACAGAAACAAGTACGGTAGAAGATGTGGGTTTATTCAACCTCAGCCACTAACTGACACAAATCCGGTCCCAGCCTCACAGCAGAATTCTACAAGAGAATACAATGAAGAGATTCTAACCCCTTAAAGAAACAAGCATGTAAAGAAAAGATGAGGGCACATATTATCACAGTATCTTTATTTATTGGGGGCTATAAACAATGCCTTAACTCATAATCAGGACCTAAGCAAAGTTCTTGTGTAATACTGTATGGTCCCAATTCACAACCATAAACCCAGATATTTGCAACACATGTGTGAGAGGCAGATTTTTGCATTCAATAATGACAAAGGCAAATCTCCAATTCACATCCAGAGTAAATAATTGTGCTACACTGCATTGACTAGCTAGCCCAACATTTGTCTATTAAATATGCTAAAACTAGGTGATCCTCACCACCTGCATGTAAACGGTTTGCCGCAGCACTCTGTAAAGTAAAGACGTTTTGTACAATGACAATATACAAGCACATTCCAGAACACCAATTGACAGAAGTGAACAAAGTTCCACAAGATGATTAAATCTTGGAGTCTTTAATGAAGATTACAGCCAGCCGACACGTGTTTCATCGCCTTCGCGATTCCTCAGGGCTAGACGGCCGTGTCAACATCCGAAGGTCGCTTAGCTGGTGATAATTCCGACCCAGCCGGGACTTCCCCTAGTAGCACTGGTGTGAGTGCATCCAGAAGCGGTGAAAGTCCTTATATATATATTTAAAAGGGATATGCGTTTAGGTCGGGCTCGGAAATCACTCGGTGTCTTTCACCAAACTATCGAAACTTCTGTGGTCAGAGAGCGTGCAGTATCAATTCTTTTGTCAGAAAACCTGGTGCGGTTCCAAATATATTTCGTATCAAGCCGTGTGCGGCGTTTCCACGAAGCGACAAGCGAGTGCAGCTCTTCCGGGCCCGGTTCCATACACGGAACCGGGCCCGGAAGAGCTGCACTCGCTTGTCGCTTCGTGGAAACGCCGCACACGGCTTGATACGAAATATATTTGGAACCGCACCAGGTTTTCTGACAAAAGAATTGATACTGCACGCTCTCTGACCACAGAAGTTTCGATAGTTTGGTGAAAGACACCGAGTGATTTCCGAGCCCGACCTAAACGCATATCCCTTTTAAATATATATATAAGGACTTTCACCGCTTCTGGACGCACTCACACCAGTGCTACTAGGGGAAGTCCCGGCTGGGTCGGAATTATCACCAGCTAAGCGACCTTCGGATGTTGACACGGCCGTCTAGCCCTGAGGAATCGCGAAGGCGATGAAACACGTGTCGGCTGGCTGTAATCTTCATTAAAGACTCCAAGATTTAATCATCTTGTGGAACTTTGTTCACTTCTGTCAATTGGTGTTCTGGAATGTGCTTGTATATTGTCATTGTACAAAACGTCTTTACTTTACAGAGTGCTGCGGCAAACCGTTTATCTGACAGGAGTAGTTTCTTTACTCATAGGAGTGGTTTGGGTTTGTCCACTCGCCGTATAGCACCTAAGAAATTCTTGTTTTCTGAAACCTTATGCGTATGAACAGGCAGTGCACCCTCTTACTGATTCAAAAACCTTCGTCCTTCTAATCTCACCACCTGCATGGTCATTGTCCTGTCTTATTGCATTCATATTAATTAGGAGTAACAAATATTAAAGGTTTCATTGTAAAGAGTGTCTGAAATGTCTTTTTGTGGCCATCATGTTATTCTGTGAGATGTGAGGTCCTTTTGTGTTGACTGTGAAAGACATGTGTTGGTTAAGTGGTTTGATCTGCTTTGCATGTGCTGTAAGATGTGATTCTCAGTGCATAATGTTCTGCCTATGTGCCTTGAGGGATTATCTAAGGCATAATTTCTGCTTTTATTAAGCAGTCAGGTATATGAACAGTAGTTCTGCCACCTTAAACAATTTTTTATTTTCTTTTTGGGCCCCCCTATGGGTGGGACTCTCAACCAAATGATATATCAGCACAACACTGAAACAGGAAGACAATACATTTAAAAAAATATATAAATGTATTGAAAAATTCACGTAGTTAAGGAAGAAACTTGAGAAGACACAAATCTAACATACACAACAAACATAGGTGATTATCTACAATAGTGACATACAAAAGCGATAGATTGTGACTGTACATATCACAACACTACACAATTTGCCCAGAAAACAGGAACACACCAATTTTTCTTTACAATAGCGTTGTATTCCTAGCAACAGAACTTCTCCTTTATTATATGGGTCACGTTAGGCAACAATGCTAGCTCATTAACATCGACGTTTTGACCCCTAGTTACGTGCGTGTATCAGTGACATCACTGTGGGGTCTTCTTCAGGACAAAGAAACAGTTGTGTATGCTCTGTTCAAAAAAAGGGGAAATATGTATAATTTAGAAATCAATGTGTGCGTGAAAAATATTAAAAAGTTAAACCATGTGGATGAGCTCACCTTCTAAAGTGACTCAGGAAGCTCAAATGAATGGACAGCTTATTTTGTCAATGAGCCCGCCCGGGCTAACCAGGAATTACAATTGTACTGGAGGTGAATGGATCTTCCTCCTATTATAAATCATGTGGACCTATTAGTGATGGAGTACATGAATAGGTCCAGAAAGATGAAGATATTTGAGACCAGGATCCTTCCTGTAGCGCCAATTGTCATATAGATTCAATAAAGTTTTCAATATTCAAGAAGTACCAGGGGCTCACCTGCTCCCCGTAAATTTGTATCCAAGACATATTTCAATATAAAAACTGATATGTTAAAACCGCTATGTGACCAACCCACCACAGTGTGATTGATGTGGTAGTGAAGGATTAAAATCACTCACCTCTGGCGTAACACGCTCGGAGAGCGATAAAGGCTATTTGTGCCCTCAATGTAGAATTAATCTTTAATCCCCTACACATGGTCATTGCCTATGTCTGATTATACCCAACAGCTTCAAGGTTATTTCTGCATGAACATGAAAAGATAATAAAATGAATTTTTTTAAGTTAAACAGTCTAAATACGCAGAGTATTGCACCCAACCCGCTCCAGTATCTGTAAGCTAAAAAAACAAGATTTGGTAATAAAGACTTACCTTCGGCATATGCACTCGGAATCGATAGTGACAACACACTGCCTGCTGCTTCTTCACACAGAAATAGATTACTTGGCATTACAGGCATCCGCGTGCATGCAGGCATGTACAGAATGCGGAGCCGGTACTCGTTGCCAAGGAAACGGATCAAGGTTCTGTGCATTATTGGGTTAGCCCATTGAGATTATCAATTTATTAAGCAGTCAGAATCCATAATTGTAGCTGTTTTCCATTTCCATCCACTGCTTAGGCATCCTGTCCATTGTTCAATGATGTTGATCGGCTCTAAATATAAAGGATGAGTAGCCTCAGTACTAGACAGCATATGGAAATGGCAGACAGCCTGTCTACCGGCTGAAGACAGCTAAACCACTGAGAGTCGTTGCACTGTCTTAGTAGATGGTGGACTGTTCTCTTTGTACCCACAATATGATGCAGCTGGGCTGAAGAAAACTTAAGTGTGTGAGTGTATTTTGGTCAGTCTGAGACAGCTGGCCAAAACATATATGTACTTAGGGAGTTGAGTGCACATAGCACTCCTCCTCCCCCTCCTTAGCCTCAGACCCACCCCTCCCAACATCACCGCCTCCAGCCACCTCCAGCGGCGTGGCACTGATTCTCCTCCTCTTCCTGGGTGAAGTCCCAGCAGTCCATGGGGATGGACTACCATCCAATTCTTGTGCTGCAGAGCATCACAGGGATTGGTCTGAGCAGGCAGGAAAGACACCCTGCTCAGACCAGGGAGTCTGTGGGGTTTCTCCAGTACAGCTGCTCAATGCAGTTGGGCTGGAGAAAACCTAAGTGCGTATGTGTGTTTTGGTCGGCCTTAGATGGCCGGCCAAAACACATATGTGCACTTAGGCAGTGGAGTGCACATAGCACTCCTCCTCCCCCCTTAGCCCCGGCCGGCCCATCCAAACACTGCTGGTAGGAGCCAGCAAATATAAATTAAAATGATGCAATAACAATGTTTTAATTTACATTTACTGGCTCTGAGAGAGGCAGTCTGATGATGCTCCTCCGCCATTGAGGAGGAGCAGAAAATGAAGTAGGGTGAGGTTTGCAAATCTTGCTTGTACTTTGTGATTTTTCTCATACTTGTAGAACCCAGGGCACTCATCTCCCATGTGTTGAGAGTAAAGTTCAGTAATTTTGGCCAGGATGTCGTGTATAGTGTCCCAGTAAAGGATGAGGGAGAAGCAGGACCATAGAATGTTTTGGAGATTAGCTTCCACAGATTGAAATTTGGGGAAAGTGAGGAGTGCTTCAAGGAAGACTCAGTTCAGTCTGGGTGGTGTGAGATTGACCCTATGGAGAATTATGCGTTTGAAGGTTTTTGCATTGTGCGCTGCATTATATATTTTGTGGATACTCCAGGGCCAGACATCGCCACATTAATAGGCACCCACATTACTCTGTGGGAGCGGAACAGCGACCCTTTGAAAACAAATGACCTGATCAGGTTCTAAATGAAAGCACTTAAAAAGTTCAAAATATGAAAGGCTGATTCGTTTATGAGTCGCAACAAAGACCTGAATTTAGTACCAGTAAAAACGTGCCTTAATGTTCCTTATGATTGTGGTTCCTGGAGAGAGTGAGTTTAACGAAGTTTCAAAGTTCAAACTGGGGATGTTTACAAGTCAAGAAATGTCACCCAACATATACCTTTTATTTTATGACATCCAAGCAAGACCCTTACCCAGATTTGGCCAAAAGCTGAGGAATCTATTGCCACAATCAGACCAATAATATAATGTAGACTCCGGCAATGCATTTCCACTGCAATTCGGTGTGGTCTGGAGAACTCTGAATGCCCTTAAGCTTTCTTTGAACTGCGGACAAAGTTTTGAATAACAGAATGCATAGGCCAGAAGCATTCACTTGTAGCAAATATGAGTGAGGTCAAATCTAGTGCTGGTGGTTATAGAGTGAAGTTATCGGAGGACAGCATGTTACCAGTTCTTCAGTTTACTCAATGCGGAATGTAAGGAAGATTGCTTATGTGCAAGGCGCTAGACTTGGCAAGCCTAATAAATATTTAGTCAATGGTCTGTAACGGTGTAACTGTTTACAGCTCTGTATCAAAGAAAAGCAACATACATGGCACCTACTCACTCACTTCCCTTTCCCCTCATCCTACTTGACTACTACTCATATAGATATTCTCTTCTCAGTAACCTAAAAAAATGATGAGCAAATGCCCCTGAAAGTCCTACCCTATTCTCAGGTGCCTAAATATCTAAAAACCCTGAAACTACTAACAATAACTCACTCACTATCTCATTTTCAACTTTCGAAATTCACTGATATCTGACTTTCACCATTTTACACTCGACTTAAAACCCTTCTCCCTCACATCTACAATGTTGTCACACACCCACTAGATTCACCTTTCTAGCATTCCTATTCCCCGTGATGTAACTGGGGCACTTCATACAGCTGGCTACCACCATTCCCCGGACTATCCTCTTTACATATTCCAGGAGAGGCACAAGACTGTCTCCTATCACTTCTTTAAGGCCCAGCTATGGGATCTCTGCTATTCACCCTCTTCACCACTTTCCTCAGTGATGTTATCTTCTCTTTTGCTTTCACAGCTTATCTTTACTCAAATGGCAGTCAAATAATTTTCTTATTTTTCAGCTTACCACTTTCATCTAGTCAAAAGCCTCTGAATTTTTAACACCCATGATACCATGGATGACTCTCAGATCATTAGTGCTGACTTTCCCCCAAGCCGGAAAGCCTCAACTACACTCTCTTAGAAAACCGCAAGGGTCTTCTGTTTTCCATCTCAACTCAATTAAATGTCATTTTTATTATGATTTGGAGCTCCAAAGAGTTCCACATAAAAGTGTACACGAACGTCTCCAACGTACCTAACCATCTAGAGTTTAAATACCAAGATAAAATACTATCAAAGACCTAACAGATACGGATTTCTTTGGGCAGTACAACATTAATAGTAGCATACAAAATAACAAAAGAGCAGGTGTGCAAATATAAAACCAATTTCACAGATCCTTTAAAATGCAAAGCTAACTAGGTCATTGCATATCAAATTGTACCATTAAATACTCCAACAGCTTCAACTGTATAATGCAACAACCCAAGATTCTATTTATAATATGAAATACATTTTACCCAATGGAGACTATATGCAGAGTACATGCAGAGACCTAACAGTTACAGATTTCATTGTACAGTACAGAATACATAGCAAAATAGAAGAAGTCAAAAGTGCGTGAGTAAAATACCAATTTCACAAATCCCTTAAAAGATTTTACTTATAATATGAAATGGATTTTGCCCAAAAGGGGCTCTGTGCAAAATACATGGGGAAGCCTAACTGATACAGCGCGCAAGTATAATACCAATTTCAGATATCCTTTAAATACCACCTGTTGGACTTGGCCATTTTTGCAGGGTCATCCCTGAACTTTTTGCCTTCCTCCTGTATTTTGTCTGACCTGTTTTTGTTGGTTTCATGACTCTGGGCACTTTACCACTGCTGATCAGTGCTAAAGTGCATATGCTCTCTCTATGGTAAATTGATGAATGGATTAGTGACTCCATGATTGGCTAATTTGGTTCACTTGTCAGACCCTAGTACAGTGCACTGCGTGTGCCCAGGGCTTGTAAATCAAATGCTGCTGGTGGGTTTGTGGCACTGGTTGTGCCACCAGCAGAAACAGCCTGTAAAATGTGTCTCAGGTCTGCCATTGCAGAGTCTGTGTGCAGTCTGGTACTGCCATACTGACTGGGCAAGTGCACCTACATGCCAGTCCCTGAACCTTCCCTTTTCTGCATATTAGTCACCCCTATGGTAGGCCCAAGGGCAGTGTGCATTGTAGGTAAAATGTAGGACATGCCCTGATGTGTGCGTAATGTCCTGATAGTGAATTACAGCCATTTCCGTTTTTCATTATTGCAAGGCTACCTGTTCCTCAATGACCCGAATAGGCAGTTTGATTATAACATCTCATAATCCTAACTGACTCAGAGAACTAGGTAGAAATTCGAGTTTAGTATGCCTGAACTCAGAATGATAAAATACATATTTAGTGAAGTTGGTTTTAACATTCTATGTTTGAAAATATTACTTTTAGAAAGTAGGTATTTTCTTGCCTAACTATCCAAGCCTGCCTCTGCTAGGTTGTGAATTCCTTGTCTGGAGTTTCAGTGACAGGAGCTGGGGGATTCCAGGGGACAGGGTGAGTCAACACAGGGTTAAATAGAGCTGTCTGCATGTAGATGGGTGGAAGGAGTTGCACCAGGGACCTGAATAGGGCTGTGCCTGCCTTCCACAATGCTGGCCCCACCTCCTGTGGTGAATCTGATGTCCCTGGCCACATTGTCAAAGGAAAGAAGGATCCTTGTCAACAAAGTGCTCCAGGACTGCACAGAACTGGTTTGGACTGGGTACAGGACCCTCTGCCTTCAGAGGACAAAGGATTTGCTAGTATAAATATGGGGACCCAGAACTGTAGATAACTTTTAGGAAACAAGAAGAACCTTTGCTGAGGAGAGGAACCAGATAAACTGAGGAGAAGACTATCCCTAAGCAGAGTGTTGTTTGGGGGATTGGCCTGCAGTAGTTGCCTGATTGCGAAAGAAAGGAGAAAGGACTTTGTGCTACTTTCAAATCAACTTTTAAAAGATCTCCAAGGGCTTGAGATAGAGCTTGCCTCCTGCTGAAGTCTCAGAACTGCAGACTTCAACCAATCAGATCCCCTGCCTTCCCTTTCTGGGAATTGAAGGGCCTGCAGTTGAGCTGGGCCTTCTGCGAGACTGCGTGTCGCTGGGAGCTGGAAGCGCGCCTCAAGACAAAGAAGTGTGTCACCGCCGCAGCCGTTGTTGTCACATCACCAGAGAAGAGTGTCACCATTGCAGCAGACACCATCGCATCGTCGGAGAAGCGTGCCACCGCTGCCGCCATCGCATCATCCGAAGCACCTCGCATCACTGGAGAAGAGTGTTGCTGTCACAGCAGACGCCATTGCATCACCGGAGAAGCGTGTTGCAGGGCCTGTCGCAGCTCAGAAGAATCATTGAGTCGCCGCACGGCCGCCGGGTGTGCACGCATCATTGTCGCATCATGAAGAAGACGTCATTTTGTTTCATTGCACAGGATTTTCATCGCATCACGGCTCTGCTGGTCGCATCGCCACGGAAGCGCAGTAATAAACCGACGCATCACTTCCCCATGCGGAGAAGAACCGACATATCCCCTACGCAGCAGTAGGGACGCATCACCGTTCTTGCGTGTAAGGAACCGACTCATCACCTTCCCTGTAACACTTTGGTTGTAAAGCGTTACACATGTAAAGGTACATTGAACTCAAAGTGTCGCATTTTACATCTAAAGAGAACTTAGCTATTTCTACCATTTTTAAAGTACAGTATTGTGGATTTTTGCCTTTTGTGGTCTTGTGTTAAGTCTATATAAAAATACTTATTTTTATACTACAACTTGTGTGGTGTCCTTCTGTAGTGTTGTCACTGGGTTACTGTATGTGTTCATCAATGCTTTACACACTGCCTCTGAGTTAAACTTGTATGCTCGTGCCAAGCCACCAAGTGGGTGAGCAGGGGTTATTTATGATTGTAGCCCCTTACCCTGACTAGACGCCAGGATCCCTATTTGGTAAAAGGCACCTACCTCTGCCTCCCCAAATCTAACACCATCCTAACTAGGTCAGTGCAAATTGGATTATATTATTAGATACTCTAACAACTTCTCTAAAATATATTTAAGAATTGTTAAAAAAATATATATTTTTAAACACACTGGTTTGGAGGGGAGGGCCCAAGAGACAGTTTTGAGTCTCCTCAGCTGTAGTGATGTTATATTTTAGATACAGTGGTCTCAAAGAACGACGTTGTAGTGGTTGTAATAGGGGACTGACAAATAAAAAATGATTTAAATCCTGCACCCAGTTTCCACAGAGGTGACAAAGTCTGTCCTTCTTGGCTAATCCCTCCCACGCCCATGTCATAATTGGTATGGGAAACAAACTCAAACGTAGGCCCCCATTAGGTTGACGGGTCATCCCATCGGTAAAAGGGACCGCCATCCTTAAGGGCGGGGGTCCCGATGTATGCATTAGGATGCGCCCATCACAGTGGCGGGCGCATTCCTCATTTTTAACATTGTGGCGGGCGGTGCTCACTGCACCGCCCGCCACAATGTTAAAAATGTATGCATGCATTTGCATACACGAAGCGGCAGGCACCGCGCGGTGCCTGCTGCTTTATGTATGCAAACGCTGGGGGATACCACAGGTACCCCCCGTGTGCACCCCCCACCCCTCCTTCACTCTGGGGGCCCGCTGGGGGCCCCCAAAGTGAAGACCGCATGGCCGCCACGGAAAGGCATCTCTTTTGGCCCATACTAATATGGCTGGCGGTGTCTATTAGACACCGCCACCATATTAATCCTTGTCCGTCCAGGCCCCAAGGCGACCGGGGATGAAAAGCGGCGGTCGGTCTTTCCATCCTCCACGGTCCCCCTGCCAAACTAATATGTCGGGGAGAATTCAGTAGCGGATGTCGGGCAGATTGCCCCCACCAGGCTGGCGGTGGCTACCGCCAGCCTGGTGGGAGCATTCCGTAGCCAACAAGGTAGACTACTGCGAGAGTTTGACTCTAGGTAAGGATGGGACATCGGGATCACGCCACATATACTTGGGAGTTACAAGTATGTCCTATGGTCTGCATCACTAGCATATTTTGAGGAAACCTACGAAACAAATAAATAAAGTGGAAAGTTTGCCCTATGTGGGGATTTTTATTGTCAAAGTTAAATTATAATTGTAATTTGTAATTGTAATTGTTATAATTGTAACTTCCTTAAGCTCAACAGCGATAAGACGGAGGTGCTCGTCTTTGGCAATAAACCTGACCTATGGAGTTTGAGACATTGGCCATCAACTATGGGTGATTTACCCATTCCATCTGAACGTGCGAGAAATCTTGGGGTCATTATCGATAGGGAGCTATCGATGAAAGATCAGGCAAACAAGGTTGCAGCCACCTGTTTTACTATTCTTAGGTGGTTGCGTAAAATCTTTTGGATCCTGCCTTCTGACACCCAGAGATCCGTTGTAACGGCTCTGGTGACCTCCAGATTGGATTACAGTAATGTGCTCTATCTGGGGGCAACCAAGGAGGTTATGCGCCGTCTCCAATTAGTCCAGAATGCCGCTGCTCGGCTTCTGTGTGGATGTCGGAAATATGATCCAATTTCCGAACGTATAAAACAACTCCACTGGCTCAACCTTGATAAACGAGTGAAGTTCAAGACACTATGCTTTATGCATAAGATAAAGATTGAAGCTGCCCCCACCTATCTCCAGTCTCTTGTTAAACCCTATGTTCCTGCACGCTCTCTTCGTTCCTCCTCCCAACATCTTTCCTGTGTGCCAAAATTCAGGCTTACTAGAATGGGCGGTCGTTCTTTTTATGTATTAGGACCCAGACTTTGGAATTCTCTTCCTTTAGACCTTCGCATGGAGCACTGCCATCTTCGCTTCCGTAAAGCCGTTAAGACCTGGCTTTTTGCCCAATAATTTCTTCAGAAAGTTGTTAACCTTAGATTTGGTCTGTTATGCTTTAGTTCCCTCTGGATTTTATGCTATAATGTCAATTAGCGCCGGGAAACCCTCACGGGTAGCTGTTCGCGCTCTACAAGACTAATAAATAAATAAATAAATAAATAAATAAATAATATATGGGGTGCTACCTGAATCCGTAAAAAACTCAGCTTCTCATCAGCTTGGCTGTGCTTCTAATCTTAGACATCATGGCCATCTTCTCCACTCATTGGGGATCTTTATTTTCTTACTTTTCTAACAGTTTTTCAAACTTTGAATATGACTATAAAATACCGATTGGACTAACTTAAGGTCACCCCCTGTGGGTCCCATCTCCACAAGTCTTAAGGTACAATTATATATGCAGTATGTTATACAAACTAGGATAGAAAATGGGATCCATGTAACATCTTTTTCATTTCTTCATTATACTGTATTATGCTGGTGCATGCACTTATAAACCCCCCAGTCACTGTTGTGTGTAACAGACCCTTCAACACTTACCCTACTGGACATTGATCATTATCGGTGCCGGCACATCTCTCCTTATTGTGTGAGGTGATCCTCTTGTTATATATTTTCTTTTACTTCAAAAGTTTGAATCACATTTGTGTTCTACTTTAGGTTATGATATTCTGATCCACTAATTTGTCGCCGCCACTGATCCTTACCTATTTGACCACTTTGATGCCAGCTCAAACTGTACTAACTCGGTAAGCTTATATTACTTACTGAATATGTGATTTGCTGAGGTACTTACGCCCCAACTATGCCATCCATTCCTAGGGTTCTGTGTTTAAAGCCACTATATTGTGGATTTGCAATTTGTAAGTTATACTTACACGTTTAGACTAACCTCAGAACAAATAATCCTGGTAATGAAGTCTGCTTTTCTCCCCAAAAACTCATCCCCCTTCCCTAAAGTTTCTGATAATTCTTTCTTTATGAATGTGCACTTTATTGCAATTGGAACAACCCACTTTAGTCCTCTCTAGTTGTAAATCTTTGTAAATAAATTTGTATAAAGTTTTTCACAAATGCGCTACAACACTTTTTAATAATCCTATGCAGTTAGTGTAGCTGCTGTATTTTAAAATGTGTCACTTGTCTTTTGTAGATAGTAAGTCCTGTTAGTCTTTGTGTGTTTGGGCCAGTCGTATTTAGTCCATTGGATTATTTTGTCAGCATGTGTTATTTCAAATGTATATTTATGTATATATATGTTTGTAACTTTTACAGCCCTGACGAAGCTCCTAAAAGGCAAAAGGAACGAAACGCGTTGGCTGTGCCTATGTCCCATGAATACTGTTGAATAAAGAAGAAGATACCTCAATGCACTATTTCCACTGACTTTAATTGTGTGCACCTTCCATTTTTTGTTTTTTGTATCTTACTGCGAGAGTTTACTTGTGAGTAAATTCCTTTCAAAATGTTTACTTTATAGTAAAAAGCCTAGCTTTGCCATCTGAACGCTATTCAGTCTGCACAGAAATGTAGCCATACAATTGTATGGTAGACAAACATTGGCTGCCCAACAAAAGTGGCGTGAAGTAGAAAAATGCTCACAATAGCATTAAAGACCTTTCTCTTTTGTACTCCTCCAAACCTGTCTTCACTAGCCAAAAGCAACATCTCATTAAGCCCTTTTCTTTTCATCCTCCATTGCCTTGCTGTGCCCAGACCTTCAAATGCCCCTTCCTCACCGCCTTGACATTAAATGACACCTGAAACATCACCTACTTTAAGTTCATACTTGTGAACTCCACAACTGCCACTGATAACATGGATATGTATCACTGGGGGGCATATTTATGAGAGTTTTGCATCATGCTTGCACCATGCAATGTTGTACATGCATGACGCAAACCTCTAAGTCAGATTTAGGAAGTAACGTAGAGTCACTTTTTGTAGCTTTAAATGGCTTCATAAATCTAGAGTAATGGAAAGCAGCAAAAATCACTCTGTTGCATTGCTCTGCATAAGGGAGGGGTTCCATGAGGATTTACTTGCGGTGTTCTCATACAACTCCCATGGTTTTTAATGCATTTCCAGATTTACCTAACCTGATAACCCTGAGAATGTGCCAAAAAGATACATCTCTTCAGGAGAGACGTAAAAAGGAGAAACATTATTATTTCTCCTCATTAATTCCTACTTTTATATGTGCTGCATTCTGCAGCACACATAGATAGAGAAATATGCTTTGTACAGGAAGGCAACCCAGCCAAAAGTGAGCAGCTCAGGCAAAAGACAGGAATGTGCCATATGCCCTAAATATGACGCATTCCTGCCCTTTTCCTGTGACGCAGGGCAACGCAGCAAGGTGACTTGCTTTTTCCCTACCCTGCACCACAATGTTCATAAATACAACCAATAGTATATTGTACATGCTCAAATATACTTTTTTATATTGTACTACAGAATATTGACCCTCTTGATTATTAAGGTAAAAGAATATGGAGGACAGAATATTGAGGGACAAAATATTGAAAGGTAAATTCATATAGGGATGTATAGATTTTCTATTTGTAACTCCACATCTGCTCTCCTTGACAATATATGTACTGCGGAGGTATATATATGTGGAATTTGATTTATAAAATCTAGACTTACTTACCTATCCAATACGTTGTCCTTGATATTGCATCTCATCGATTTTCTGGGGTCACTATTTAGGCTCCCTGCCAATTCTTGCAATGGTTATATGTGTATGTTTTACTTAACATGTCACCCTCTTACTAATCAGATTCATCATACATTATTTGTGTTCCACTATTTCTCTTTACAGCAGTTATGTTTAAAGGGCTGCAAATTTAAATACATAAATGAAAATACATATAAGTACAACTAACCTTGATCAAGGTCTTTGCTTTCAGTTGTAGCTGCTATCGGGGTTAAAGTTCTTTAGAGGGTCAAAGGAAACAAGCAATTAAGAGTGTTATATTAGTGCCCACTAATCTGATGCCTTCCACATCTGAAATCAAAACTTATCAGTATACAATACCCCTTTATACTTCTAAATCAACACATCTAAAGGCAATGTTTGTGAACGCATGGTCAATTAGGAACGCTTTGTCAATTCCATTGAATACAATCATAACGGATACACAGCCTCTTCATTTTTTTCAAACAGTTTTCAGTGAGGTTCTTCCTGGTTTGTTACGTTAGTGTTTATTTCATTATCATTGCTGATGATATGAGTAATATAGAAATTATATAAAGACAAGTAGCAAAAGCATAAGCAGACAAGCAAGCTACTTTGGACAGAGCACTTTATTGGGGGCATTTTAAAATATACTTTTAGCTATTTAGTTTTTTATTTTACTGTACCTTATAGGCTACTGACTCACGCTCCCTCCCCGGTTTGCCACGGAAATTCTGGTGGTGTGGAGGGAGCTGGCAGGAGGAGGTGGGGGGATTTCCAGGGCATAGGTCAAACAGGCAGA
Organism: Lissotriton vulgaris; assembly: GCF_964263255.1. Lineage (NCBI taxonomy): Eukaryota > Metazoa > Chordata > Amphibia > Caudata > Salamandridae > Lissotriton > Lissotriton vulgaris. Next base: position 1,209,206,293 of record NC_141694.1, read on the forward strand.
CACTTGGAGACTACTTGAGTCTCATGGCAGTCCGGACCAGGGGCAAGAACCCTTACCCGTTCCCTCAAAGATATCTTGAGATATTGCTCCTGCCAACTCCATCAACAGCGGATTCCTTGTAAAGATATATGCCCGCATTCCATTCGTTTAACAAACGGTTCCGCACCATGTAATTATTGTTCTTTTGGCTCCCGCAATGTTCCACGGGCACAGCTTAAAACGAAGACCCCTAGGGTTTACAAAATATTTCCCTACCTAAACACTCTTCTGAAATTAATATAATATATTTTAATTAATATATTTATTGATGGAGAACAACCCGATGTGCTATTTTTAACAGAAGCATGGCTCCACAAGGAATCTGATCCCAATCTGGTGCAAGCACTTCCTCCCAGTTGCCATATTCTGAGGAAAGATAGGGAACTGAGGAAAGGGGGAGGCATTGCCATCATTCTCAAGAACCACTTGAAGGGGCATTTTGAACATGACCTAATTCAAGATTGCGAAAGTAAGTTCTTCGCAATCTCTTTCTCTACTACACTTTCCCTATCAGGAATCCTCATCAATCACCCCCCAGGCCCCTTTGGGTAATTTCTTAAATCTCTTACAGATACAGCTGCTACGTTAGCAAGTACCTCGCCCAACATCAACCTATTAGGCGATTTTAACCTGCACTTAGAGGACCCGCTTAAATCTGAAGTCTTGGATCTTACCCAAGACTTATTGGCTATCCAACTGATTCAAAAAGTCACTAGTCTGATACATTGTAAAGGACATATTTTGGGCCCAATCTTCTCAAACAATGAAAAGCTCTCAGTAGGGAATCCCACCCCGGTGCCCTGGTCGGACTATTTTTTAATCCTGTTCCAATGGAACATCCCGCCACAGCCCACTAACGTCCAATCATCTAGTTGCTGGGAACGCTCTTGGGTGAAACCCTCATAAGAGTCGTGGACCACAGCCTTGATGAATACTAGACCTCTTTTGGATCCCAATCCTAACATAGCCACTGACAAATTCAACCATTGGATTGAATCATCTTTGAATGCCACTATACCGCTAAAATTAAACCAGAAAAGGCCTAAAGAGAAAAGGACACCTTGGTACTCACTCAAACTTCGGGAACTTAAACAAAATTGCAAAAGATTAGAAAGAGCTTGGAGGAAACAGTACAACACCTTACAAAAACTGAAATATAGAGAGGCCATCAAAATTTACCAAACAGAAATAAAGAGAGCACAAGCTCTGCTGCCAACGCTCCCAGGGAAATCTTTTGGATAGCTAAAAACCTTACGAAGTGCCCTTTGCCTGAGAAACCACTTGACTCTTCTCAATCTCGCTGTAATGAACTTGCAGAATTTTTTAACAAGAAAATTCTAGATATATACAATACCTTCCCCCTGGTCTTTTGTCCTGATAACACGGTCTCGGAAGCTGATATTCCACCTGGCAGCATACCACGACTGGAGGAACTCCCATCTAGGAATCAGGCCACCCTTTCTCAACTTTATGCCCAGGTCAAATCTGGCTCCCCTCTTGACCTTGTTCTTCTCCATATGTTATGTTATGTTAACATTGCTTATGTAGCACATGGCTGCCCCAGCAACAGAGCGTCCCAGAGCTTGCAGACAGACCAGCTGGTGGGGCACAACTGGGAAGACAGCGGAGTGAGATCATTTTATGGAAACCTGTGCAGGGCCTCCCTAAATGGAGGCGAACAGCCAGGTTTTAATCTATTTCCGAAAGAGCCAGTGGTCTTGTGTAGCGCGTGCCTCAAGGGGGATGAAATTCCATAGAGCTGGGGCCAGGGACCTGAAAGACCGGCCACCTGCTCTGCTCTTGCGCGCCCTAATGGTGCGGGCAAGGTGGAGGTCTGCAGAGCGTAAGGCACGTGTGGCAACATAGAAAGTACAGAGTCCTTGCAGTATTTGGGGGCCCTGGCATTGTAAGATATTGTGGGTTAGACAGAGGGTCTTAAATTGGATTCTTTGTTTCATGGGCAGCCAATGCAGACGGCGCAGAAGCTGTGAGGTGTGACAGTTTTTAGGTAGGGCAAAGAGAGTGCAGGCAGCTGCGTTTTGAGCCCTTTGAAGTCTTTTAGTGACCGTCTTATTGGTTCCCAGCAATAGTCCATTACAATAGTCCAGATGGGATAGAACCAAGGACTGGACTATTACTTGGCGGCTGGGTGGCTCAAGAAAGCCCAAGATGGGTTTGAGGCTGCGCAGGCGGCCAAAACAGGTACCAGCAACCTTTTTCGCATGTGACTCAAATGATAGGGAGTTGTCCATTAGGACCCCCAGATTCTTGACAACCTCCTTTGGTATAGGGGGGACCCATTGTCGGAGGCCACCACTGGAGGCTTCATAAGGTAGAGGAAACCATTCTCCCTGTCTCACTAGAAGTGTTGAATCTATATATTTCCACTTGTCAATTTCCTTTGTCATGGAAACATATCATGATAAGAGCTCTGCTAATAAAAACTAATCTTAACCCTGAGGTATGGGGTAACTATCACCCGGTCTTGCTTCTCCCCGGGATAAGCAAAATATTGGGGAAATATATTATTAAAATTCTCTTTGAGTTCTTAGAAACTCATGCCCTACGGCATACCTCTCAGACAGGATTCCGACCACATCATGGTATGGAAACCGCTCTCCTAGCAGTAGTTGAGGAATCAAGGAAAATACTCAACCAGAGAGGAGCAGTGGCCATCATCCTCCTTGACCTGAGCTCCGCATTTGACACTGTCAACTATACCATTCTTCTTGATAGACTTAGATTAGTTGGAGTCTCAGGTGACATCATGGCTTGGATTAAGTCCTTTTTACTTGATAGATCCTTTCAGGTATTTGAAGGTAATAACACTTATAAATGTGTGCCCCTTACTTGTGGAATTCCCCAGGGTTCTTCATTAAGCCCCACTCTGTTTAATGTCTATATGAAACCTGCTGAGTTAGTCTTGCCATATGGGATCCATATCATCACATATGCTGACGATGCACATCTAGTGGTAGCATTAAAACACCCAAAGAACCTTCCAGATAGCCTAGAAATCTTTCTGGAAACTGGCCAAATGGTTGGACCATTCGTGCCTCAAGCTCGATGGAGACAAGACCGAGCTATTGATCTTGGGCAATCACTCTATCTCCACATCTGGACTGGGCAGGCCCAATAGTGTTGGCCCTCCGCCAGCCCCTAAACCCAAGATCAAAAGCTTGGGAGTGTGGTTGGATAGATCTTTCAAATTCAACCACCAAGCAGTGAAGCTAGCAGCTACCTGCTTTAGTTTCATCAGACTGATTCGGAAAATTCTACCACTTCTTCTGCAGCCCGCTCTGAAATTTATGGTTCAGGTGCTGGTTCTCTCCCTCTTGGTCTATAGGAACTCCCTCTACCTGGGTGCCCTAAATCCACCACAAGGAAACTGCAAGTCGTGCAGAACTGTGCAGACAGGTTGCTACACAAAACTCCCAAAACTCACTCTGCCAAGCCTGCTCTTAAAAAACTGAACTGGCTGCCAATAAATGAACGCATATTATTTAAATCACTATATATAGCTCATAAGACCCTCTGGGGAAAGGTCCCAAAATCAATCACTCCCTCATCACCTTCTATTGCCCTTTAAGATGTCTCCATTCAACCAATCCGTATCTGGCATCTGTTCCCAAAATCAAGAGAGCCCGCTCTGGGGGCTGTTCTTTCTCTTACAACGCAGCCAGATTATGGAACCCCACTTCCCAGTCATCTCCAATCAACGGCCCACCATCTTTCCTTTTGAAAGCAACTGAAGACCTCGCTATTCCAGAATATGTCTTAGAGCCCCTAACTCTGTCTGCTTGCTGTCACTAGCGCTGGGATGCCTGTGGGTAGGTATGCGCTTAACAAATGTTAATTAATAATAATAATAAACTTAGTGCAGGAGGCTTAAACATCAACTATTCCCTGAAGTAGCTAGGTTCTGAAAAGGAGCATACAAGTAAATGTAATACCTTCATTAATTATGCAGAAGCATGTAGTTAAACATCTTTTTTTCCTTTTCTCCCCCAAATTATACAAAATGCCAGGGATCCTGAAAATACATGCAAAAAATGGAATGCAAGGAGTCTTGAGATTTCTTATTTTCAATTTTTCTTTATTTGTAGTCAAAATCTTAATTTATTGACAGATGTTGTGTCAATGCGCTGGTGATCACCATTGCGTGCGTTCAATAAAATCCTAAAAGGCTAATTGCCTTAGATCATTGCTAGCATGTTATCCACTCGGGTGTGTGAGGCCATCTGACTATCCATACGGATCATTGAATGGACACAACAGTGATCACCAGCGCATTGACACTACGTCTGGCAAGAAATTAAGCTTCTGGCTGATCATCAATACAATAATCTAAAAATGAATCGAAGGCATTAAATCCTTCAAAGTCTTTATCTAACAGACGCTACAGTGGTTATAATAGAGAACCATCTTGGTGAGCTTCAAAAAGATAATTCTGATCCTAATGAAATCCATGTTGGACGAAACGCGTTGGCTGGGCCGAAGCATTTGACTACAAATAAAAAATTATTGAAAAAAGAAATCTCAAGTCTCTGTGCACTCCATTTTTGCATGTATTTTACGGATCCCATTACATTTTGTATAATTTTTGGGAAAGAAAGGAAAAAAAAAGATGTTTAATTTCATGCCCGCTGCTCTTCCCTGCATGGGCCACACCTTCTCTGGTCCCCAGCCCTGTCCTAACTCTATACCAAGGTGGTAGCGAGCCGGTAAAACTTTCCACTACTGGACAGCATCCTCCTCTTCCTTCAACCACATGCAGCTCCTTCGTACTGCCGTCTTGTACCGGCACCCTCACAAACATTTCCTACCTGTTCTGAGCAGGTTCAAATACCAGTGAAAACCCCATGGAATTGGCAATTCCATGTACAATTAATCCCAATAAATATGGGTGTGTAACTTTATTCTCATTTCTGTTGGGTTTCTTTCATAATTGACACATATATATGTGTACAGAGACCAGGCGATAATGGAAATTTCAGCCGCTTTGAATCTGCACACATATTCCCCTAACTTGCAATTGGGACTTGATTGAGTATTTTCAAAGATTGTCAAAGTATCTAACACTTGTGCTAATACGAGCTAAGCAACAGACTTCTGACAAAAAAGACCTTACAGTCTCTGGGCACCATGAGAGATGTTCCCTTGCAGCAGCTTGGACCTCAAGCTGCTACAAAGGACCAATGGGAAAGATCTGAAAAGTTTTATAGTTAGGCTTATCAAAATGGGGTTACAGCTGGAGGCAGGAAATTGATAAGGACATTCAGAGAGTTCATCGGAACACCTATATGCTCAACTCCAACAGAAGCTAACCTAGGAGGATCTTGGTGAATTTTCTCCCTTACTCCTTGAAAGAGAGGGCTTTATTTAGAGCTCTAAAACTAAAAACAGTGAAGATGGAGGGACTCTCCTGTGAAATTAGGTTGGATGTTTCATACCTCACTTCCAGCAGGCATTGGAGCTGGCGAAGAGAATGGACCAATTGAAGGAATTAGGGGTCTCGGTGTAAATGAGATTTCCGGCTGTATTAAAAGTCATGAAGAACAACAAGATGCTTAATTTCAGAGGAGTGAGTAAAGTAGATGACTTTATAGCATCTTGTAAATAAGAGGAGAAATATATTTTTTTAAATGATGGTTGTTTCAAGAGTTAGGGCTATAGTTGGAGTTAAAGCACACTTGGTGGTTAACCCATAGGGTAACACCATTATTATTGGGGATAGGTTCTCCAGGGGGGAGGGAGGGGGGAATGGTCCCTGGGTGAAGGGGTAGTAGAGTGAAAAGAAATCAAAATTCCTCAGAGGCATCAAATGTACTTTTAGGGAAAGGCAGCAAGATAGGGGTATGGGAATGGGACGGAAGTTAGAATTGAAGATTCTGTCTTGGAATGTCAACAGGAGAGAACGAATTATACAATATATTAAGGATTGTACTGCTCAGGTCTGTATACTACAGGAGACGCATCTGACGGAGAAAGAGTGTAAAGAGGTTTTTGAGTCTAGAAGGTGGGTACAACAGTTGGTGTGTACTAAACAAACTTTTGTTACCAAAGGAGTGGCAATACTAGTAATAAAAGATCGAAAAGTTGCAATTATGAAAAGTATTTCAGATAGTAGAGGAAGATGGATTAGTGCAAAATTGAAATTCGGGTACCATATTTATACTTAGGTGGGATACTATGGGCCTAATCAGGATTATATAGTTCATACATACATCAGACAGCAACTAGTAGATCTTGATAATCGTGCGTGCAAGCCTTTTAATACCTGTCCCTTAGAAAAGGCTGGCTGTACTAGCTGCGCACATATGCTTAATCAGGGGATTGGTGATACAGTTAATGGACCTGCTAAAGCTCATAACCTGGGGAACTTAAGGACGGCATTACCGCCCGATGTTCATATGAGGGAAGACATAGGAGACACATCATGTTACATCCGGACCTCCAAGTTACATGGGAAACACAGGTCGACGCAAGCTGTAGCTCAGCAAGTGCGGTGCATGTTGATAAACATGCGATAATTGGGAAAGCACAAATATGAAATAGAGGACCTGATTCAAAATATGTTGCCAGATATTCTTTTCTTTACAGAAACCTGGACGCACCTTGCTTCAGGGCCAGATTGGAACATGGCATTACCTCAGGGGGTATTCACCTGTTACAACGCATTTTTTACTCCGCACTACCACTACAACGCGGGCATTACAACGCATACCGTTACAACGCATTGCGCTGGGGGGCGCTCTAGGATAAGAGGTAAGTTTAATTTACTATCCAACACCTTCCCTAGGGTCCACGGGGACTGGAGTTAGAATAGTAAATTATACTTACCACTATCCAGCACCCCAAAGCGCTATGCGTTGTAGCGGTATGCGTTGTAAATACCGCGTTGTAATGGTACGCGGAGTAAAAGTATGCGTTGTAACGACATACATCCCCTCAGGGATATGCGGTGAAGTTTCAGGACAGAGGGGTAAATAAAGGAGGGGGGTTAGCAATTGTATATTGAGACCTTTTTAAAGTATACATCAAGGCTGTAACTGATTCAACAGCAGAAGCAGTCAGTTTTTCTATAAAGGCGCACAACTTTTGGAAGCTCCAGGAAATTCTCATCTACCGTCCACCAGGACCTAGAGCTGCTTTTTCCCAAGCCATGATGACACATATGGAATCCTGTACAGATTCTGATTCTATGCTAATACTGGGTGATTTTAATTAGATAATAACACCGATACTGGTAGATTATTGGACAAAATGGCAGCCTTTGGTTTTGATCAACGGGTTATGGAGTCTACCCACTAGGCGGGCCATACACTGGATGGCATTTTCTCTAATAATGAGAACCTGACTGTGACTAAGGTGACTGACGTTCCCTGGACAGATCACAGAGCAGTGCAGTTTGAGCTTAAAGCTTGTCTGCACAGGCGTAATGTACAGAATGCCGTGGTGAAAACAAAATTCAGAGGTTGGAATAAGGTCCAATTAAATGATCTAGAATCAGCATTAGGGCAACCTCCGAGTGGGGTGGGTCAGACCAGTGATAGTGCAGTAGCAGATTTTAATCCATGGCAGCAGGTAGCTGCAGATACTGTTGCCCCCGAGAAAGTGGTAACAAGTAGGAGACTTAAGCCCTCGGCACCATGGTATAACTCCGAGCTGAAAGTCTTGAAAGCCAGTTGCAGAGGAGACCAACGACTCTGGAGGCAAAACTACAAAGAGGATAGCAAACGGGTATACAATCAGGCCCTTAAACAGTACAAAGAGGCTATCGCTAGAGTAAAACAACAGTTCTTTACGCAGAAGATTGAGAGTGCCAGCAATTCGGCTAAAGAGCTGTTTAAGGTGATCACTTCTCTATCGAAACCCCAGCATGAGGAAAGATTTCAGCCAAATCAAGAGATGTGTAATAATCTGGCCACTCATTTTCAAAGTAAAGTCTATTCTATCTAAAATGACCTCCAGAAGTCTTGTACAGGCCTGGATGAGGAATTACATACTGAGGTAGAACCAATCCAGTCCAGTCTAGTTAATTTCCCGGCTGTCACGAATGAGGAGATTCTGAATACACTGGATTCAATAAAATCAGGTGCACCTAGTGATCCAGTTCCCCCTAGAATTATGCATCTAGGGGCAAATAAAATTGCTAGCCAATTAACTCCTCTTATTAATAAGGTGATTGAGTCAGGGAAATATCCTACGACCTGGAAGAAAGCAACAATCAGTCCCATCTTGAAGAAACCCTCTCTGGATCCGTTGGAATATAAGAATTGTCGCCCCATAGTAGGCCTCCTAATGGCAGCCAAAGTGCTTGTAAAAACAATGAATAATACTCTTACAAAATACTTAGAAGTCAATGATCTGTTGGACCTGTCCCAACATGGTTTTAAGACATACCACTCCACATAAACTGCACTTACCGTAGCAGCGGATGAGATTCGGAAGACTGTCGACAGAGGGGGCAAGGCGATCCTTGTCCTGCTAGATCTGTCGGCAGCTTTCAACACGGTAAATCATTCAGTACTGGTCCAACGGTTACAAAACATTGGTATTGATGGCCTAGCTCTGTCCCTTCTGACATCATTCTTAGAAGATAGAGAACAGACCCTGGTTTAGGAGGGAATGCCATCAGATGGTTTCACTCTCCCCTGTGGTGTTCCGCAAGGCTCAGCACTCTCGCCAACACTTTTTAATATATATATCACACCGCTTGCAAGACTTGTTAGGAATCATGGATTTGCGATGGTGTCCTACGCGGATGATTCACAGTTAATCATCTTGGCGGCTAAACAACCCGAGGACAGAGCAGCCAGATTTAATGGATGCCTTTTGGATATCCTGTCCTGGATGAACCAAGCCTATCTAAAGATTAACACCGATAAGACGGAGGTCATGGAATTTGGGCCAGGAGAATCTTTGTGGAACTCCATGTGGTGGCCGATTAGTGCAGGAGAATGTCCTAATCCGGTTTCTAAGGTGAGAAATTTGGGGATCATTTTTGATACCCAGCTCAATTTTTCAGCGCAGGTAAATAGTCTCACATCGTCCTGTTTTTACCTTATAAAAAAATTGAGAAAAATCTTCCCTTTCATCGGCCAAGCTCTGCAAAAGATGGTGGTACTGAGTCTTTTGCTGTCTAAATTAGACTATTGCAACACAATGTTTCTGGGAATTGATAAAGCCCAGAGTAATAAACTACAGTCTCTGCAGAATGCAGCTGCAAGGCTGCTGGTCAATATTCCTAAAGGTAGCTCCACGTCAAAGGGAATCAGAGCTCTTCACTGGCTCCCTGTACAACAAAGAGCAGAATTCAAGGCTTTGTGCATTGTGCA